>NC_088684.1:70930248-71536498 GCF_028017835.1 Emys orbicularis
GGCCAGCATGAACTCTGCCCCTGTCCCGCCCCTGTCCCACCCCCCTCGCGGCTGTCCCCGGGAAAGATCCCTGTATGCTGCCCCTGTCCCGCCTCCACCGCGTGGCTGTAAACCGCCGGTTACAGTTATGTAAAGGAACAGGCAATCAGTCCCAATACTAACATTCCCCTAATTTAAAGCAGGTCACCGTGAGTGATATCACTCTGATGAGGATCTCGGACACTGAGAAAGACCGCATGCTGCGTGAATGCCAGCAAAAACCAGGGCCGTATGCGGCCATGCTGTGCGAGGCACTGATCCCGGAGTACTTGCTGATAGCCTGGCGCGGAAAAGTTTCCTACCATGGATGCAATAAGGCCGCTCTCCCCAGGAACCTGATGCAAAGGCTTTCAAATTACCTCCAGGAGAGCTTCGTGGAGACGTCCCAGGAGGATTTCCGCTCTATCCCCGGACATTTTGAGATACTTTTGCAGTAGTTGCACTGGCAAGGACTAAAAAGTAGAGCGCCTAGGGCAAAGTAATCATGAAAAACCCATTGTTAATATTCCATTCCTGTTCTGTTCAAAATAAATGTTTACACGTTTAAAACACTTACCGACTGATCCTTCCCCTGATTCAGGGTCACGGTTAACGCCTTGGGAGGGTTGGTAGGGGATCTCCGTGAGGGTGATGAAGAGATCCTGGCTGTCGGGGAAATCAGCGTTGTATGCGCTGTCGACTGCCTCGTCCTCCTCATCTCCTTCCTCATCTTCCCCGTCCGCGAACATCTCCGTGGAAGCGGCCGTCGACAATACCCCATCGTCAGAGTCCACGGTCAGTGGTGGGGTAGTGGTGGCGGCCGCACCTAGAATGGAATGCAGTGCCTCGTAGAAACGGCATGTCTAGGGCTGGGATCCGGAGCGTCCGTTTGCCGCTTTGGTCTTCTGGTAGCCTTGTCTCAGGTCCTTGATTTTCACGCGGCACTGCGTTGCATCCCGGCTGTATCCTCTCTCCGTCATGGCTTTGGAGATCTTCTCGTAGATCTTCGCATTCCGTTTTTTCAATCGCAGCTCCGAAAGCACGGACTCATCGCCCCACACAGCGATCAGATCCAAGACTTCCCGATCAGTCCATGCTGGGGCCCTCTTTCTATTGTGCGATTGCATGGTCACCTCTGCTGGAGAGCTCTGCATCCTTGCCAGTGCTGCTGAGCTCGCCACGATGTCCAAACAGGAAATGAGATTCAAACTGGCCTGACAGGAAAAGGAATTCAAATTTTCCCGGGGCATTTCCTGTGTGGCTGGTCAGAGCATCCGAGCTCAGACTGCTGTCCAGAGCGTCAACAGAGTGGTGCACTGTGGGATAGCTCCCGGAGCTATTAGCGTCGAATTCCATCCACACCTACCCTAATTCGACATGGCCATGTCGAATTTAGCGCTACTCCCCTCGTCAGGGAGGAGTACAGAAATCGATTTAAAGAGACCTCTATGTCGAACTAAATAGCTTCGTTGTGTGGACGGGTGCAGGTTTAATTCGATTTAACACTGCTAAATTCGACATAACCTCCTAGTGTAGACCAGGCCAAAGACTCCATGAAGAGAAGATTGAAGAGAACAGGAATTATCCACAAAAACTCCAAGATCTTTCTTGAGTTGTAAAAGCTAATTTAGATCCTATAATTTTGTATGTACAGTTGGAATTATGTTTTCCAATGTGCATTACATTGCATTTATCAGTATTGAATTTCATTTGCCATTTTGTTGCCCAGTCACCCAGTTTAGTGAGATCCCTTTAATCTTCACAGTTTGCATTGACCTTAACTATCTTGAGTAATTTTGTACCGCCTGAACACTTTGCACTGCGCTGTTTAATCCCCTTTTCCAGATCATTTGAGTATGTTGACTAGCACTGGACCTAGTACAGATCCATGGGGGATACCACCACTTTTTACCTATCTCTGTTCTGAAAACTTGCCATTTATTCCTACCCTTGCCAGAGGATGTTGTGAAGGCCAGACTGTAACAGGGTTAAAAAAAGAACTAGATAAGTTCAAGGAGTATAGGTTCATCAGTGGCTATTAAACAGGATGGGCAGGGATGCTGTCCCTACCCTCTGTTTGCCAGAAGCTGGGAATGGGCAACAGGGGATGGATCACTTGATGATTACCTGTTCTGTTCATTCCCTTTGGGGCACCTGGCATTGACCACTGTTGGAAGACATGCTACTGGGCTAGATGGACCTTTGATCTGACTCAGTATGGCCGTTCTTATGTATCGTTTGTTTCCTATCTCTTAACCAGTTACTGATCCATCCCTCTTATCCCATGATTGCTTGATTTGCTTAAGAGCCTTTGATGAGAGGCCTTGTCAAAGTTTTTCTAAAAGTCCAAGTATGCTATATCCACGGGATCACCCTTGTCCACATGTTTGTTTACCCTTTCAAAGAATTCTAGTAGATTGGCGATGCATGATTTCATTTTACAAAAGCCGTGTAGACCCTTTCCCCTACAAATCATGTTCATATATGTGTCTGCTAATTTTGTTCTTTACAATAGTTTCAACCAATTTGCCTGATACTGACGTTAGGCTTACCAGCCTATAATTGCTAGGATGGCCTCTGGAACCTTTTTTAAAAATTGGTGTCATGTTAGCTATCTTCCAGTCATCTGCTACAGAAGTTTGATTTAAGCAGTAGGTTACATACCACAGTTAGTAGTTCTGCAGTTTCATATTAAGTTCCTTCAGAACTCTTGGGTGAGTACCGTCTTGTCCTGGGGACTTGTTACTGCTTAATTTATGTATTTTGTTTCAAAAGCTGTTCTATTGACTCCTCAGTCTAGGACAGTTCCTCAGATTTGTCACCTAAAAAGAATAGCTCACGTATGGGAATCTCCCTCACATCCTCTGCACTGAAGACCAAGGCCAAGAATTCATTTAACTTCTCCACAATGGCATGTGTTCCTTAAGTGCTCCTTTATCACCTTGGTCCTCCACTGGCCCCACTGATTGTTTGGAAGTCTTCCTGCTTCTGATATACTTAAAAAAATGTTGCTGTTAATTTTTGAGGTTTTAGCTTGTTCCTCTTCAAATTCTTTTTTGGTTTGCCTAATTATACTTTTACACTTGTTTTGCCACAGTTTATGCTTCTGTTTTCCTCATTAGGATTTGACTTCCAAATTTTAAAGATGCATTTTTGCTTCTAACCACTTCTTTTTACTTCGTTTAGCCATGGTGGCACTTTTTTGGGCCTCTTACTATGTTTTTCATTTGAGGTGTACATTTAATTTGAACCTCTATCATGGTGTTTCTAAAAAGTTTCCATGCAGTTTGCAGGCATTTCACTGTTGTGACGGTTTTGTTTAATTTCTGTTTAATTAGCTTCCTCATTTTTGTGTAGTGCCCCTTTCTGAAGTTCACTGCTACTGTGTTGGGCTTCTTGGTGTCGTTCCCCCCACCCACCATAAGGCTATTCAATTAAATTATAGTATGGTTGCTATTACCAACCGGTTCAGCTATATTCCACTTCTTGCACCAGATCCTGTGCTCCTTTTAAAACTTAGCAGCAAACATGTACTGCTTAATTTTTTATTAAATGAATTAAAAAGATTGCAATAGATTACAGTAAATTTAGACAATAACATAGATTGTCATAATTTAATATTTTAAAATAGGTTTATTTTAAAAATCCTGTATTTAACTTAAATAAAAAATAAATTAATCTGTTTTTAATCGATTTTTATCCACCCTGAAGTGGATAAGTACAAAAGCAGAGTTAAAGTTTCTATAGCAACATCTAACTTTAAATGTAATGACACTTGTAAATTAAAATCTCAGTCTTAAAGGAGCTCTGACAACTTGAGTTTTAGCTTAAATATATTTTTAAAAAGCTCCTAAACACCCTAAAACTAATAATAATCCACTGTAAATAGTTGTATTTAAACACGCTTACTCCCTACAGAATTTGAAATTCAAATTTTGGTGTGCTAGGAGCCTTTAGCTTAGATAACAGAGTCAACAAAGCATAAAGGGACGCAGTGCATTTCTGAATTTTCACTTTCAATAAACTAAGGTTTTAGCAACATAAAATTGTTAACTTTACATTTAATTTTCATGTTTATAATGTCATTTAAACTGATTATACTCATTGGTCTTTACCATTATTACATGGGCAGAGGAAAGGGAAGGAAGGAAGGATGGACCTAAGTATAGCATGTTTTTTTTTGTTTTTTGTCATGCTTGGGTCTTCCCATTCACCTTTCCTGTCTGCAAAGAACCCTTTGGCAAATCAACAGGGGATTAGAAACACCATTTTGTTTTTAAAAAGGAAATTTGTACATGTTTTTTTAAATGTTGGGCTATAAGAAACTTGAATTATTCGAAATGTATCAACTTAAAAAAAATCAAGTTGGCAGTGCGCCTTTAAAGCTGAACTATGGAACTTCGTATTTGTTTCTCTCTCCATTATCCAGAAGGGCAGTAATCCAGTTTCAACTCATGAGCCTGGAAATGATTTGTAGTCTGAAAGGATGGTTCAGGCAAAATCAAGACAATGGAACATGGAGATTCTGCACATATAGCACAAATGGACCAAAAAGTTACTTCAGTACCATTTACATGTTAAATCAAGCTTGGAATGCTATGAAAGCTATAGTGTTATAGAGTTATTACAAAAAAGTTGGTATTGTATGCCTGTAAGGAGGCTTTTACATCAGCCAGTTTTTATGGATGCAAAAGAGGGTTTTGTTGATTAGGTGCAGTGATTAATTTTTGCCAGGACTGAGCCCCGGCACCTCTAGGCTTGGTAGTTCATAGCCCCGGCAACTCTGGGCTTGCTGCATCAGTTATGAATGTAAACAAATTACTTGAGCCCCAGCGCCATTTTCATTACAAATTAAGCACTGGTTGGTTGGGTGGTTTTTGTTTTGTTTTCAATAAGCAGTGTTGAGCTAAGTCAATTAACTTTCCAAATGTGCTAAATGAAATTAATAAGCTTTAAAGAACTCTGTGACAAAACAGTTAACTGCATCTCATTAATCATCTCTAAAATTGCCTCAGCTTTTCAGAGTTGCCACTAAATAAAAAATAATCTGCATCTTGTAATATTTTGAGTATCTAAACATATTTAATAATTGGACTTTGACTGCAAATTCACCACACAAAATAGTGAAAATGTTTTGCAGGAGATCTAAATATAACTTGGTTAATTTGTGTTTGATTTTTTTTTTCTTTTAGATGCTGTATTCTTGTATTGCTTTGGGTAGCTTTTTCTTTTTGTGGGTTTTTTTTTGGTATTCATGTTTTTCTATCTTCTGTCTGCTATAGCCAGTGTTATGTTTAAATTGTAGCTTAGCCATTAAGCTGAATGGCATGATTTATAACTATTGTATTTTGTCTGGTAATACAAATTCCCATCTTGTATCTTCAAGATCTCATTTATAGAACTCTCCTGATCACAAGTTAGGCTGTGATTGTGCTGTGCCTTCAGTATCTGGTCCTAGCCCCTGTTCTGTTTTTGTCTTTCCACTTTGTGTTTGTCCCTTCCCTTCTCTTTCTGTCACACCTGTGATATCTCTTCTGCTGATAGGAATGCTAGTATAAAGGAAAAAGGTAAGCAATCAGCACTAATAGTAAAGGTGAATTAGATTTTTAAAAACACTGTTTTTATTCTGTGTAGTCTTTTTTTTTTTTTTTTTTTTTTTTTTAAGCCTGAGAGTGCCCATTTAAGTATTTTAGGATAATGTAGTGAAGCAGTACTACTAGAAGAAACACTTGCATATTTTATATTTAAAATTTAACCACTGGTTCTCAGTTTCTTTAGAATATTTCCCATTTCCTTACTTGTGGAAGAATCCCCTGGATATTGAGTTCTCTGCTCCTTCTGTATCTATAATGTGGTGGTGGTTTTTGTCTCAAGTTTAATTAAGTAGGTCTAGCATATGTAACAAAATTTTTGTTTTTACACCAATTGACTAATCTTAAGTTAGTCTAACTCTTTTTGTAGTTACTGAAAAAATTCGTTGAAAGTGTAATACTTAAAACAAACATTAAGCAAAATGTCACAAAATTAGAGTAATTAAATGTTCTTTATAACATAGATACATCAATTTGCTCCTGTGAGGTGCAGCGCTGGCAATAAAAACTTCTTCATTGTTCAGTTTTAACCAAACATTTTATGGATATTCCTAATTACATTCTGTATCTTTTGTTTGCAGGTCTTTTACTCTCATTTTGAACAGTCATGCCATTCTGTTGCCAAAATCAACTGAAGCAAATGTGCACCTTGTTATCCTGCTGTGTTTTAAAGAAGGTGGTAGCTCTGTATAGCTCCTGAAGGTAATCCTTTTTCCCCCCTTGAAGTTGGTAACATTTTTTTTTTTTTAAGTTAATTCTACTACATGGTGATGTGTGATAGTTAACCTATAGATTGGCATATTTTTGGTTTGATCTTGGCAATGATTTTTTTGTTGTTGTAAATATAAAAAATAGCGATACTAGCTTTATCATTAAGAATTATGAAAGAATTCTGAGGATGAAATTAACCCCTGTGTACAGGGGCAGCACAAAGCTTTTGGCCCACTTACCAAGTGAGTGCCACTTAAATCTGCAAAATAGGACTTTTCTTCCACATAAGCGTTGAAGAAGCCTTGTACTAGCCCTTTGCATAGGGATGAATTTCATCCTAAGAGAATAGATGATGTTTAGCACTATTAGCTTTTTCCATACTGAAACATCAGAGGATAACAAATCATTCTTAATTCCTGCTGGGCTTTGTTTTGACTGTTTTGTCTAGCAAGTTTGTGTTTGTGTGATTTATAGAAACAGTTTTATATTCTTCATCACTGAGATTCAGATATGGTCAAGGTGAAAACCACTTATTGTGATAACTTGTTTATGGGCACTGATTTATAATTAAGTTGAATTTTTAAGATTTGGAATTATAGCAATGATTGCTAGTCCATTCTTCAGATTCCACCAGATCATTCCACAGTCTAACAGTTTTCCTGAGACTGTACTCCTCTTTCACCAGTGTAAATTAGCACTACCTGGGATTAAATTAGTGGAAGTGAGGGGAGAATTGGGTGATCTGTATATAACATTGTTGTGTTGCTTTCTACCTAAAAACAATGGTTTAGTCTCTGAACCCCAGAGGTGAAAATAGAGGTCTTGACTAGTTTGTGTATTTCCTATAATGTATATTTGAAAAGGTGGGGAGAGAGCACAGCTCCAGAATTTAGAAGGAAGATTTTTCTGAACTTTTCCAGAGGTAGTCTTTTGAGTTGGTAGCTATTTTATTTGTTTGTTTGTCTCCCCCATCCTCCATTTCAATTTCTATTTAGTCTGGTGCCTTTCCCACTCTTCCATTTTTGTTTGGCTCCTTCTGCTCCTTGTATTTTATTTTCAGTGTCTGTAGTATACAAAGGGAAGCGCATTTTGCTTTGGAATAACCTGAAGTTTTAATTTAAATCAATAGTTATATTGCCATATCCCTCTGTTTGGACACACTTATTCTAATATATTAGTGGCTTTTTTAGGTTTAGCTTATGTCACTTGGAAAGAAATTTAAGCTAAGCTGAAAAAAGCCATTACTATGCTGCAATAAGTGGGGTTATATACTCTTATAACTAGTAAAATTCTTCCAGGTAGACAAGACCTAACTTTCCAGAATTCCTCCAGTGGCAGAAGAGCTTTTTTCAATGTGTTTGAAATTACTCCTACAGCTGTTTACTGGCTCAAAATTGCTACTAATTTGGAAGTGGTTGCTCTGAAGCTTTCAGTTTTGTCAAATTCTGCTTCTCCAGGGCCAAACACAAACATGCAACAGAAGACAGGAGAAGAAAGAGGGAAAGAGTGCTCATTTTTGTTCAGATAGTGGGGCAGTAGTGATTGTTTTTGGCTCTGACAAAATTTGTGTCTCCTTTCTCAAGCAGGGAGGATCTCTGGTTTCTCTGAGTGTATTTATGGTAGCAAAATTCATACCCTTAATTCCTCACTAGTGCAAAATTGGATAACGTGATAGTAAAAATGACTGAGCCTTTTGTATACTAATGCTTCCATCTGCCTTAGTGGAAAATTATGGGCCTGAATTTTTGTAGTGTATCAGTGGACAAGAGTGAGGTCAGAAAGACGGCATCGGAACACGAGGACCCTTTCTCAGATGGCATAGACTTCACCTCTTTCCTACTGTCAGATCTAGTAGGTACAGCATCTGGTAAGCAGACTAGTGCACAGTTCTGGGGCTATTAACCTGTGTTGTCAGACTTGAAAAATGCCATGTGCCATAGTCCAGTAGAATGGTAACACCGTTAGAACCTAATTCAGAATGGAGGGGGGCGGAAAGAAAAGGAATAGATATTGAACTTGACAAATTAAATAACCAAGGTTCCTCTTCAGGATATTCTTAGTGTTTTTATAATTGTTGAGTCTATGGAAAGACCTAGGATTCATTAGCAGTCACTTCTAGTAGTTGCTTGAACTCAAACACTCTTAGTTTGTAAACAGAACAACCTTTGAGACAGTTTAGGAAGGTAACAAATCCAGCTTTCAAAAACAAAAGTTCCCAGCATGTATTTGGTTCTTGTTAATATTACTTTGGTTGTGTGTTTAAGCCTTTTTTCCAGTGTTGAAGGGGAAGGATTTAATTGTCCATAGGCTTTAAACACATGAATTTCTTTTTTCTATAGGTAGGTCAGGTCATATTGGCCACACTGTGCCAACTAAGTGCATTATTGTCCCTCATAAAGAACAGGCAATACCTTTTGATCTGCATAGGGTGACCAGATGTCCCGATTTTATAGGGACAGTCCCGATATTTGGGGCGTTTTCTTATATAGGTTCCTATTACTCCCCCCCCCCCCCCCCTCCCTGTCCTGATTTTTCACACGTGCTGTCTGGTCACCCTAGCTCTGCATGAGGTAGACATTGAAGGATGCGAAAAACTACTTATTAGAACAAAACAAACCTCCATAAACTGCTGCTTTTCTGATGCATGGGGCCAGTACACGAGATGCTATGTTGGATTATGTGCCTGACTTAGTTTACCTGCTATAAAAGGAGAGTGGTGTGATTGCAGGGTGGATACGCATACCCACTGATTTAGTACTCGGAGGTGATGCTGTAGATCGAAATATTTCCCTTCAGCTGAGTGTTCCTCATCCTGAAGAGTTGAGAGGAGACATGTTCCCTCCTTGTACAAAGCAGAGAAAAAGAAACAGTATGGAGGTTCAAGTGGCATAAATCCCTTGTATTCTGTATCCACATTGCAAATGTGGTTTTCTGGCATCACAGAAAGTGGTATGCAGCTGCTCAAAAGCAAATTGCCTTATTTTTTATTATTTGTATTACTGTAGTGCCTAAAAGCCCTAGTTGTGGAGCAGGATCCCATTGTGCTGGTGATTGTACAGACACAGAACAAAAAGATAGTCCCTGCCCCAAAGAGCTTGCCTTCTCTTACTGCTCTGTCAGTGACCCTAATGTGGCAGGAGCGGTAATGTATATGAGATCATAGAATCATAGAATATCAGGGTTGGAAGGGACCTCAGGAGGTCATCTAGTCCAACCCCCTGCTCAAAGCAGGACCAATTCCCAACAAAATCATCCCAGCCAGGGCTTTGTCAAGCCTGACCTTAAAAACCTCTAAGGAAGGAGATTCCACCACCTCCCTAGGTAACCCATTCCAGTGCTTCACCACCCTCCTAGTGAAAAAGTTTTTCCTAATATCCAACCGAAACCTCCCCCACTGCAACTTGAGACCATTACTCCTTGTTCTGTCATCAGGTACCACTGAGAACAGTCTAGATCCATTCTCTTTGGAACCCCCTTTCAGGTAGTTGAAAGCAGCTATCAAATCCCCCCTCATTCTTCTCTTCTGCAGACTAAACAATCCCAGTTCCCTCAGCCTCTCATGTGCTCCAGCCCCCTAATCATTTTTGTTGCCCTCCGCTGGACTCTTTCCAGTTTTTCCACATCCTTCTTGTAGTGTGGGGCCCCAAACTGGACACAGTACTCCAGATGAGGCCTCACCAATGTTGAATAGAGGGGAATGATCATGTCCCTCGATCTGCTGGCAATGCCCCTACTTATACAGCCTAAAATGCCGTTAGCTTTCTTGGCAACAAGGGCACACTGTTGACGCAAAAGAGATAGTAGGTTGCTGCCTCTCCAACTCTAAGCATCTCGTTTTTCAATGGCTGTGTTTGATCAGGGAAGCATGGGTTGAGTCTATGGAAAGACCCAGGATTCAATTGCAGTGGACATATTCCCACTCTAATACTCCTGGGGGAATTCTGTGCCACTTTGCATGTGCATATTTTTAATTTTTTGTGCAGAAAAAAGCTTTTGCTGGAAAGTTGCTGTAGTTCTGCCTTTTGCGGGGGTGCTGGGACACATGGGGACAGGGACAGATGTGCCGGACTGAATGGGAGAGGCTGGGGTCAGCCAGAGTCTGCATGGGGGAAGCTCCCTCACAATCCCCCCCCCCCCCCCCCCCCAAAAAAAAAAACCCCTGTTCCATACTTTTCCCGCCCATATCCAACAACCTTCCAAGTTCACACCCAGGCTTCTACCCAGCAATTACTTCCCTTTCCCTCAGCTCCTCCATTACTTCTGACTCCCCAAAGCCTTTGCACTGCTTCTGAGGGGTGCGGGAAATATGGTTCTGTATTGTAGTTTATTATCTCAGAGTTCTGTATTAATATGCCTAGTAAGGAATCTATTTGTCAAAAAACATTTCCTGAATCTTTTTCGTTGTCTGTATTGTTACAGACATACTTGCTGACAGGTATTTGAAATAAATGACCAAAAATAATTGAAACTGGTGTGATTATAGCGTGTTATTTTGACAAATAAAATATTCAGAATTTTGCAGACTTTTAAAATATTGTGTGCATTATTTTTAATTTTTTGTTGCAGAAATTTTTAATTTTTTGGCATAGAATTCCCCCAGGAGTAACTCTAAGTAGCATTTAGCCTTCTAGTAGTTAGAGGAGTGAGAAGGGGGACCAGGTAAAACTAAACAAAAACAAAGATGCAAAGGTAAAACTAAACAAAAACAAGAACAGACAATAGACCGGGAAGGAGAGTGGTCATTGTAAAGGACAAAAGGTGTCAATTATAGGTATGTCCACACAGCAAAAATTGTGCCTGGGTTAACCTACCCTCGTACTAGATTGAATCTTGCTGGTACAGGTAACAGTAGTAGTGAAGACAGTATAGTGTGTGCTTCAGTGTAGTCTAATGAGCTGACTATGTACTCAGAGTGTGTGCCAGGCTTGTATTACTCATACTTCGTTACTGTTGTTACTGCTGTTATTGCTGGTAGGCAAGCCTGTGCGCAGCTTTTGCTGTGTAGACATACCCTATATCCGGTCATATTGCTGGGGTACTGGGAAGGGAACTTGGGGACACCAGTCAGCAAATCCACTGTAAGATGAGCACCAACAAAAATAAGAGTGGTAACTACTGCCGTAAGCTTTCTGTCCATATATTTAAAATGGATTTTAGACCAAACAAATTCTGACTGACAAAAACTGGGGACAAAGATGAAGCCCTTCAAAAGGTTGGTAGCTAGTCCAAATTTGTTGTTAAGGATTTTGTGTGGTGAAAGAGGACATGAGTAAAACATATTATAGATGATAAACTACAAATATACATACTAGAGATGTAAGCAAATATTGGTTTGTGTGATGTACTTTTATGTTCATTATACAATAATTGTATAGTTTTATTTCATACTACTGAAACACATAGCCACAAAATAGTCCGAAATAATAAATGGCAATATCTGACAGTGCCTCATCATCTACTGGGGATGATTTGGAAGCAATTACATCAGTTCTGCCACAATGCAGGTGTACTGACTGGTATAACCCACCATGGGCCCTTCCAATATGTTGTTAGTTGAAAGATTTAAGATCTAATAAGTTGTTTTTGTGGTTTAGCTACCTTCCTAGTTTTTTCTTTAAAAAAGTGAGTTAACTGTAAATGATATGCTGTGCTTGGGTTTCTTTGCAGTTTCTAAATGATACTACCAAAGTGGAAGGTATAAACTTCAGGAACACACAGAAATCATCATGAAGTTATATGTATTTGTGGTCAACACTGGAACTACCCTCACCTTTGACACAGAACTTGCGGTACAGAAGTAAGAAAATGAGTGAACTGCTGTGGGTTTTTTCTTTAAAATAAAGCCTGTTTGTGTACATGCTGGACAGAATACTAAAATTATCCTCCGTATGTGTAAGCAACAACATTACAGTCTCGGCAACTGGATGTTTCAACATGATTAGTACTCATTTTAATTATCTTCCACTACCAGCAAAATCTACCCATACCTATGAATGTGGAGCCATACAATTTTTAATATTCATATGCAGCTGTAGCCAAAATAGTATCCAGTATAGTCTGTAACTGATATACAGTGCATTACTTTTATGCATAAAATAATGTCATTCTGTTGATCTGAAGCAGCCAAGAATTCACTTATATTTAAAATGATAAAACAAAACTAAAATAAAATTTCTAACTTGCTCTGAAGTATTTTCTTAATTATTGAGGAAATGTGCCCAGAAAGGGAAAAGGGAAACTGTGGAAGAAAGATGCCTGATGTGGTGGTAAGCAATAATATGAGGATTGTGAGCATAGAGTAGCATCAGGAAGAAAAAATAAAAGGCTGCTGGGATGGTACATAACAGGCAACAGTGGCTTACTGACATAAAGCTTTTGTGTCTGGCCACATTTGGAATATTGTCTTCAGTATGGATTGTCTAATGTAGTGTCATCTTGACATGTTCCAATGCAACATCATGATTTGACCGGATATCTCCTGCTGAAGTTAAAATGGAGTTTTCTAAAGTGTTCTAGCATTTACTGGATGTATAATGAACCCAGTCAATACTAGCTGATAAAAATACACAAAACATTAAAAAAAAAAAAAAAAATCCTGTAGTTGGGACCCTCCTTCCAGATGTCATGATACCCTCTTACAATGAGGCCATCTCTCCGGGGGAGGGGACCCCAGTTACTAAGAAGAGACAGGTGATGGTAATAGGGTATTCAGTTATTAGAAACGTATTTAGTTGGGTTTGTGTTGACCATGAGAACCACATGGTAAATTCCCTGCTGGGTACAAAGGTTGTGGATCTCTTGAGATATCTAGACAGACCTACATGCAGTGCTGGGGAGAAGCCAGAGGATCTGGTGGTCATGGTAGATCTAGGTACTAGTGACATAGGGCAAGATAGGTGAGGGAGGCCAAATTTCGGCTGCTAGGTAGGGGATTAAAAGTCCAGGACCTCCATTGTAGCATTCTCTGAAATGCTTCCAGTTCCATACGCAGGGCCAGGTAGACAGGGAGAACTGTAGGGTCTCAATGCATGGATGGTGTAGGAAGGACGGTTTTATGTTTATTAGGAAAGAAGGAGCTTATACAGTAACTCCTCACTTAATGTCGTCCCGGTTAACATTGTTTCCTTGTTACGTTGCTGATCAATTGGAGAACATGCTCGTTTAACATTGCACAATGCTCCCTTATAACTGTTGTTTGGCAGCTGCTTGCTTTGTCCATTGCTTGCAGAAAGAGCAGCCTGTTGGAGCTGGCTGGTGGGGGCTTGGAACCGGGATGGACCGGCAGCCCCCCATTAGCTCCCCTAAATTCCCTGTGCTGCAGCCACCCAGCAGGCTATCAATTGCCAGCAGTTCAGCTGTTCCTCCCCCTCCTGCCCTCTGCCTTGGAGTTGCGCCTGGGAGCCTCCTGCTTGCTGTACAGGGGGGTGGGGGAAAGAGGTGTGCTAATGTCAGGGTGTCCCACTCCCCCTGCTCCTGTATCCTATCCACAGAGTTGGTGGGGGACACGACAGGGCTCAGGATGGAGGGAGCTTGGTGGCAGCAGCTACTGTCTCAACTTGCAGATCTACTTAAAAAGGCAATGTACTTAGAGTGGGGTCAGCAGACTTAAAGGAGCAATGCGCGTCTCTCTCTCTCTCACACACGAGGTGTGTGTGTGTGTGTGTGTGTGTCACACACACACACACACACCCTCTGTCATGCTGTCTCCTCCCTCCATTCCTGCTGCCTTGTAGAGTGTGAGGCTACATTAACAATAATGTGTTAACTCTTGAGGGCTCAGCCGAGTGCTAGTTCATTATTTAGCAGTAAGGCATTCCCTGGGAAATATCCCACCCTCTGACTCCACCACCTCAACCAAGCTTCACAATCATCATTGTGTGTATGGTATTGTTTTTTAAAACTTATACTCTGTGTGTGTGTGTGTGTGTGTGTGTGTGTGTGTGTGTGTGTGTGTGTGTATATGTGTGTATATATATATATATATATATATATATATATATATATATATATATATATATATATATATATATATATATATATATATATATATATATATATATATATATATATATACACAAAAAGAACAGGAGTACTTGTGGCACCTTAGAGACTAACAAATTTATTTCAGCATAAGCTTTCGTGGGCTGCAGCTCACTTCTTCAGATCTTCTCCACGAAAGCTTATGCTGAAATAAATTTGTTAGTCTCTAAGGTGCCACAAGTACTCCTGTTCTGTTCTTTTTGCGGATACAGACTAACATGGCTGCTACTTTGAAACCTATATATATATCGATAGTCTTTTGTCTGATGGAAAAAAATTTATCTGGAACCTATGAGCCTCCCCCCCATTTACATTAATTCTTATGGGGTAATATGATTCGCTTAACATCATTTCGCTTAAAGTAGCATTTTTCAGAAACATAACTATAACGTTAAGCGAGGAGTTACTGTACAAGAAGGATGGATTGTACCTAAACCAAATCAGAACCAGATTGCTGGCATGTAAAATTAAATATGTTGTAGAGGAGTTTTTAAACTAAGGTCTGGGGGAAAGCCAACAGTTGCGGACGACCTCACAGTTCGGACAGACACATCCCTTGGGGAGGGGAATCTGTTAATGGGTATTCTCTATACCCTAGTAAAGAGGTGAGGATAGATGTTGATAAAGTACAGGTAGGAGCTGAAGAGAAACAATCAAATGAAAAAATCGCATTCATTTATTCTGTGATAAATCCCAAAAGTATGGAGTTATACATATGTCTATCAGAGACAGCAGAGAGCCAGTCACATGAAGGAAGACAACTAATATTGACAAATTTTATAAGTGTTTCTGTATAAATGTACAAAGTCTAAATATTAAGATGGATGAACTTCAGTGCCTGGTATTAAATGAGGATATTGTTATAATAACCATCACAGAAACTTGGTGGAACTGTGATAATCAGTAGGACATAACACCAGAATACAAAATCTATAGGAATGACAAAGTAGGTCGTGCTGGTGAAAGAATGTAACTATATGTGAAAGAAAGCATAGAATCAAATCTAATATTAAATCAATCAAATTGTACCATAGCATCTTTATGGATAGAAATTCCATGCTTGAAGAATAAGAGTCTAACAGTTGGAATATATTACTGACCATCTGACCACTATGGTAATAGTGATTATGAAATGCTCAGGGAGATTAGAGATGATACAAAAATAGAAAACGCGATAGTAATGGGGGATTTCAACTATTCCCATATAGACTGGATATATGTCACTTCAGAACAGGATGCAGAAGTAAAATTTCTAGATAGCATTAATGACTGCTTCTTTGAGCAGCTGGTCCTAGAAGCCACATGGGGAGAGGCAATTATTGATTTAGTCCGAAGTGGCACACAGGATCTGGTCAAGAGGTGATGACAGCTAAACGCTTGGTAATTGTGACCATAATGTAATTTAATTTAACATCCTTGTCAGAGGGAACGTACCAAAGAAGCCCAGCACAGTAGCATTTAACTTCAAAAAGGGGAACTGCACAAAATAGAGTAGGTTAGTTAAATAGAAATTAAAAGGAACAATCACAAGAGTGAAATACCAGCAAGCTGCATGGAAACGTTTTACAAATCCCATAATAGAGGCTCAAACTATATGTATATCCCTAATTTACAAACAAAAACAAAACAAAAAACAGTGAAAGGACCAAAAAATGCCACCATGGCTAAACAGAGTAAAAGAGGCAGTTAGAGATAAAAAGACATCCTTTAAAATTGGAAATCAAATCCTACTGAGGAAAATAGAAAGGAGCATAAACTCTGGCCAGTCAAGTGTAAAACTTTTTTGGCTTGCCTAATTTTACTATTTGAAGAGCAACTAGCTAGAGACACAAAAACTAAGATTTTTTTTTTTTTAAGTACATCAGAAGCAGGAAGCCTGCCAAATCATCCGTGGGGCCACTGGACAATAGAGGTTCTAAAGGAAGATAAGGTCATTGCGGAGAAGCTGTTAATTCTTGCATCAATCTTTACAGCAGATTCATTCCCACACCTGAGCTATTGTTTCTGGGTGACAAATCTGAGGAACTGTCCCAAACTGAGGTGTCAATAGAGGAGGTTTTGGAACAAATTGATAAATTAAACAGCAATAAGTCCCCAGGACCACATGGTATTCTCCCAAGAGTTCTGAAGGAACTCAAATCTGAAACTGCAGAATTATTAACTGTGGTATGTAACCTATCGCTTAAAATCACCCTCTGAATCAGATGGCTGAAGGATAGCTAATGTGATACCAATTTTTTTTAAAAAGGCTCCAGAGGTGATTATGGCAATTGCAGACCAGTAAGCCTAATTTCAGTAACAGGAAATTGGTTGAAACTGTAGTAAAGAACAGAATTATCAGACACGTAGAGGAACACGATTTGTTGGTCAAGTCAATATGGCTTTTGTGAAGGGAAATCATGCCTCACCAGTCTACTAGAATTCTTTGAAAGGGTCAACAAATGCGGGAACGAGTGATCCAGTTGATTTAGTGTATATGGACTTTTTGACAAGGTACCTCACCAAAGGCTCTTCAGCAAAGTAAGCAGATGTGATAAGAAGGATGGTCCTCTCATGGACTGCTTAAAAGACCAAAAACAAAGGGTAGGAATAAATGGTGAGTTTTCAGAATGGATAGAGGTAAATAACAGGGTCCCTCAAGGATCTGTACTGGGTCCAATGTTCAATATATTCATAAATGATCTGGAAAAGGGGGTAAACAGGGAGGTGGCAAAGTTTGCAGATGATACAAAATTACTCAAGATAGTAAAGTCTAAAGCAGACTGCCAATAGTTACAAAGGGATTTCACAAACTGGATGACTGGGCAACAAAATGGCAGATGAAATTCAATGTTGCTAAATGCAAGTAATGCATATTAGAAAACAAAATCTCAACTATACATACAAAATGATGTGGTGTAAATTAGTTGCTGCCTCTCAAGAAAGAGATCCTGTTGTCATTTTGAATAGTTCTCTGAAAAGATCTGCTCAGTGAAAAAAGCTAGGAAGGGGATAGCTAATAAGACAGAAAATATCATAAGCCCACAGTACACCCATACCTTGAATACTGCACGTAGTTCTGGTCAGTTCATTTAAAAAAAAGATATGTTAGAATTTGAAAAAGTACATAGAAGGGCAACAAAATGATTAAGGGTATGGAACGGCTTCCATATGAGGAGAGATTAAAAAGACTGGGACATTTCATCTTGGAAAAGAGACAACTGGGGGAGGGGGGGATATTGTAGAGGTCTACAAAATCATGGATGGTGTGTAGAAAGTGAATAAGGAAGTATTATTTACCCCTTCAGATAACACAAGAACCAGGGAATGCTGTGAAGGCCAAAACTATAACGGGGTTTAAAAAAGAATTAGATAAGTTTAGAGAGGATAGCTGCATTAATGGCTATTAGCCAAGATGGTCAGGGATGCAATCCCATGTTCTGAGTGTCCCTAGTCTTTTACTGCCAAAAGCTGGCAGTGTATGACATGGGATGGATCTCTCCATAATTGCTTTGTTCTGTTCATTCCTTCTGAATCATCTGATATTGGCCACTGTTGGAAGTCAAGATACTGAGCTAGGTGGACCATTAGTCTGACTCAATATGACAGTTCTTATGTTCTTATAACTTCCCCTAACATAATAGTAGACTGGAAGATGAGAGTTAAACTAAGTCAGTAGTTGACTCATGTTCAGAGTTTAATATAACTTTGGCAGTAATTGCCAGAGATGCATGTTAATCCTGGACTCCAGCATTACAGTTGCAGATGTGCTTCTTGTGTAATTAGCTGAGATGTATCATTTTGTGTAAACATTTCCCTGAGGATGGGTCATGTTTTGTTCTTAGTCTATGAATTGGGTAGCCAGAAATACAATGGATTGCAGTATTTACACAAACATGCATTTTGCCCTTATTCACAATTAGTTTTTTCTCTACTGCTGTTAAGAGTTAAAAATTACTTCGTGTATTACAGGAATATTTTGCATGAGAGAAGATCAGTTGCTTAAATAAGATATCGATACTAAAGTTCCTGTTTTTCCCTTTTAGTGTGTCCGACCTTAAACATGCAATCCAAACCAAGTATAAGATTGCCATTCAGCACCAGGTGCTGGTTGTCAATGGAGGGGAGTGTATGGCAGCAGACAGAAGAGTCTGTAGTTACAGTGCTGGAACAGTAAGTGTACGCTATAGTATCTCTTTGTCCCCTTACAAAACAAAGTGTTGAGGAGAAGTGAGAGTTACAGCTTCCTAGTGATGTGTGGGTTTTTTGGAGGGAGGTAGGGGTTGTGTGTGTTTTTTCTTTTTTCTGGAGACTTTTTTTGTTCGTTCTTGTTTTTAATATCAGGAAATAAGTGGTTTTACATATAATTGGATGCAATACTCATATAAGTAATTTGCCGCGAATAGTTATGTAAGTTATGCTGTTTTCAGAACATGCTAGTGCAGTTAGTTGTTTGGATTACATGCATGTTTTAGGGCAGGTCTACACTAACCCCCCAATTCGAACTAAGGTACGCAACTTCAGCTACGTGAATAACGTAGCTGAAGTTCGAAGTACCTTAGTTCGAACTTACCTTGGTCCACACGCGGCAGGAAGGCTCCCCCGTCGACTCCGCGGTACTCCTCTCGCCAAGCAGGAGTACCGCAGTCGACGGCGAGCACTTCCGGGTTCGACTTATCGCGTCCAGACAAGACGCGATAAGTCGAACCCAGAAGTTCGATCGCTCGCCGCCGAACTACCGGGTAAGTGGAGACCTACCCTTATTTTCTCTAAGTGCTTTATGAAGATATTTTTATTTTAATATAGGACACAAACCCAATTTTCCTGTTCAACAAAGAGATGATCTTATGTGAACGCCCACCAGCTATTCCCAAAACCACATTTTCAGCAGAGAATGAGATGGAATTAAAAGTTGAAGAATCTCTCATGATGCCTGCAGTGTTTCACACGGTAGCTTCGCGGACACAGCTTGCTGTGGTAAGTTATATTTGAATCCTTGAGAATTTAGTGGATTTAAAACTAATTAGAATAACTCCGTGTCACATCAATAATAACTCCAGGCTAGTTGTCAATTTGAGTTGATTCAAAAAGCGGTAAATGCATCATATCAGTGTTGGCAGTTTTTCGGATGCCTCAGTTTCATATTTGGATGTACTGAAGTGTGCTAAGGTCTTCTGTATCTTGATGTTGCTTGAAGAATCTTCAGAGCATCTCAGCATAAATTGTAATTGTGATGGCATGCCCAGGGTGCAACCTGGAACTGGGGTTCCGCTATACCCCCTTAACTCTTCCTCCTGGGCTACCTCTCACAATGCTTTGCTAGTAACAAGCAGCAAACCTCTCCAGGAACTGCTGTCACTCAGCACAACAGCATGTGGAGCCCCACACCCAGCTAGATTGCATGAATGCTCCCAAAGCCACTCACGAATCACCTAGAGAGAGGCACCAGCCAATTCCCCTCAGCTTCCCAGCCTCTTACCCCTGGACTATACTGTCTCACCCTAGTCAGAAGTCTGAACAGTGTAAGTTTATTACCCTGTCTGCCCCCTCCCTCAATATGGAGAAAACATGCACCAGCCTTTGTATCTGAGCTGAGATTTCCCAAGCACTTAGACTCATAGACTTTAAGGTCAGAAGGGACCATTATGATCGTCTAGTCTGACCTCCTGCACAACACAGGCCACAGAATCTCACCAACCCACTCCTGTATCAACCCCCTAACCTGTATCTGAGCTATTGAAATCCTCAAATTGTGGTTTAAAGACTTCAAGGTGCAGAGAATCCTCCAGCAAGTGACCCATGCCCGATGCTGCAGAGGAAGGCGAAAACCCCCCAGGGCCTCTGCCAATCTGCGCTGGAGGAAAAATCCTTCCCGACCCCAAATATGTCAGTCAGCTAAACCCTGAGCATGTGGGCAAGACTCACCAGCCAGACACCCAGGAAAGAATTCTCTGTAGTAACTCAGATCCCATCCCATCTAACATCCCATGACAGGCCATTGGGCATATTTACCGCTAATAGTCAAAGATCAATTAATTGCCAAAATTAGGCTATCCCATCGTACCATCCTCTCCATAAATTTATCAAGCTTAGTCTTGGAGCCAGATATGTCTTTTGCCCCCACTGCTCCCCTTGGAACTTCCAGAACTTCACTCCTCTGATGGTTAGAAACCTTTGTCTAATTTCAAGTCTAAACTTCCTGATGGCCAGTTTGTCCATTTGTTCTTGTGTCTATATTGGTACTGAGCTTAAATCAGGGGTCGGCAACCTCTGGCACGCTCCTCGCCAGGGTAAGCACCCTGGCGGGCCGGGCCAGTTTGTTTACCTGCCGCGTCCGCAGGTTCGGCTGATCGCAACTCCCACTGGCTGCGGTTCACCGCTCCACGCCAATGGGGGCTGCGGGAAGCCATGGCCAGCACATCCCGCAGCCCCCATTGGCTTGGAGCGGCGAACCGCGGCCAGTGGGAGCCACAATCGGCTGAACCTGCAGATGCGGCAGGTAAACAAACTGGCCTGGCCTGCCAAGGTGCTTACCCTGGCGAGCCGCGTGTCAGAGGTTGCCAACCCCTGGCTTAAATAATTCCTCTCCCTCCCTGGTATTTATTCCTCTGATATATTTATAGAGAGCAATCATACCTCCCCTCATCCTTCTTTTGGTTAGGCTAAACAAGCCAAACTCTTTGAGTCTCCTTTCATAAGACAGGTTTTCCATTCCTTGGATCATCCTAGTACGGGGTTCTCAAACAGGGGGTCGCGAGCTGTCAGCCTCCACCCCAAACACCGCTTTGCCTCCAACATTTATAATGGTGTTAAATATATAAACAAGTGTTTTTAATTTATAAGGGGGGTTGCACTCAGAAGCTTGCTATGTGAAAGGGGTCACCAGTACAATAGTTTGAGAACCACCATCCTAGTAGCCCTTCTCTGTACCTGTTCCAGTTTGAAGTCATCCTTCTTAAACATGGGAGACCAGAACTGCACACAGTGTTCCAGATGAGGGCTCATCAGTGCCTTGTATAACGGTACTAACACCTCCTTATCTCTACTGGAAATACCTCGCCTGATGCATCCCAAGACCGCATTAGCTTTTATCATGGCCATATCACATTGGCGGCTCATAGTCATCCTGTGATCCAACCAATACTCTGAGGTCCTTCTCCTCCTCTGTTACTTCCAACCAGGGCCGGTGCACGGATATTTTGCGCCCTAGGCGAAACTTCCACCTTGAGCTGCCGCCCCCTTCCCTCCCCTCGCACATCGGTTCATTGAGGAGCAAATCCCAACAAGCCTTTATAGACCCCAGGGGCCAGCCATGCCCAGGGGCTGCTCCCCAGACCAGGTTCCCCCCTCCCCGCCCCCTGAACTCCCCTGGAGGGTGCACAGCCCCCCCGCGAGCCCACCCCGGTGGCCCCCGCCCCGAGTCCACTCACTGGCTTTGCTGGGCTTGGGCCGCTGCAGCAGCTCGGCAGGGAGAAGCCACCTTCCGGAGGCACCGGAGAGCCAGAGCGTCAGCGGCGAGCCCCAGCCATGGAGGAGTCCACGCGGTGCAGGGGGGCAGCAGCCCTGCAAAGGCGGCAGCGCCGCTAGCAGGGAGCAGCTGCATCCCTTGCCCCTCCTGCCTAGGCTGCGGCCAGGTGTTCCCCCCCCCCCCCCGCCGGCAGAGGACAGATGCATGGGGGCAGAGGACCCCATGTGTCCCCCGGCTCCTCCCTCGCCGCGCTCAGGCTCTGCGGCTCCCGGGAGTGTGAGCTGCCGCCGTTGCTGCCCCTCCCAGAGTAGGCTCAGGGCCCCACACCCTGGCAGTGGCTCACATGCCCAGGAGCCGCAGACCCCGAGCACAGCGAGCAGGGAGATGGGGGGTGCAGGGGGGCCTCTGCCTGCATGCATCTGCTGCAGCCTGCAGGAGCCCCCGGGGAGGGCGCCAGGCTGCAGCCTGGGCAGGAAGGGCAAGGGGCGCGGCTGCTCCCCGCTAGCAGCGCCGCCGCCTTTGCAGGGCTCCTGCCCTCCTGTGCCGCGCCGGCTCCTCCATGGCTGGGGCTCGCCGCCCCCGCAAGCCAACGCTCTGGCTCTCCAGTGTCTCCGGAAGGCAGCTCCTCTCTGCCGAGCCAGGGCACCGCTTTTTGGGGCCCCTAGGGCCGTCCTTAGGATTTATGGGGCTCTATGCAGTATTATTAAACTGGTGCCCCTATGCCCGACGGCAGCCTGAGCTTGCAGCCCGGCGGGGGCGGAGGGACAAAGCGGAAAGAATAATAAGACTCCCAGCCCACCTCACGGTGGCGGAGAGTGAGTTCCCCGCAGAGATCCCTGTACCCTCTCCCTCACGCAGAATGGACATGCAGAAGGTACCTAATTAAAAGCACTAAACTTGGTAATAAAAAATGTCAGTCACAGGTTTTTTGATATGCCCTGAAGTTTGTCAGACATTTATTTGCAAAAACTTTGTAGTAAGGGTGAGTAAGCTGTCTTGCTGAATACAACATTAAATATTATGGAATACATGATGCAGCTCTTCTGTTTTACATTTTCTTAATCAGTATTTCTAAGCTGATTTTATATTTTAAATGTACTCTTAAACCTTCATAAAGTAATCATTCCAGATTACTACATATTTAACTCACTGAAACAGACATTATTTTAAATTAATCAGTTACAGAGGTTTAGTGTGTTCATAACAATGTTCATTGCTTTTAGAAAAAGGGAACACTAATTTACTGTGTGTGATCTCCATAACAATACACATGTTTATGAAATTTCACCAACTTTAAAAAACTGTTTCCAAAGATTTTAGGCATAACAAAGGATTTTATATCTTACTAAGGTACTGATTTTGCTCAAAACTAGTTCATCAGATAGTCAGAAGTAAAGAAAGGGAAACTCTTCGTCCAGCTATCTGGAAGCAAAGGACTGTTGTCTGTTTAAGGGCTTTCTTCAGGGGGGGAGGACAGGGGGGGTGAAGGGAGAAATGGATGAACAGAAAGGACTGGAAGACTTCGGAAGTAAGTTTTTTTTACTATAGTAATTAAAATGTGTATTTTAGATAAGGGAGGTCTTTTGAAGGATTTATTTAAAAACCCATATGTCTGAAGATCCAAGGATTTAAGGCTAAAGATGATTGTGCATCTAAAAATCTATGCAAGGATTTTTTAGAGATGTGATTTTATAATCTTCACCAATGACATATTTTTAAAGCAAATTTTAAACTAAGGCCTTGGCTACACTGGCGCTGTACAGCGCTGCAACTTGCTGCGCTCAGGGGTGTGAAAACACCCCCCCCCCGAGCACAGCGAGTGCAGCGCTGTAAAGCGCCAGTGTAATCAGCGCCTGCAGCGCTGCACGCTCGCTTGCAGCGCTGCAAGCTACTCCCCTCAGAGAGGTGGAGTACATACAGTTGGAGTACATAGAGCTCTCTCGCAGCGCTGGCGGTGCGGCAGCGCTGTGAATTCCCAAGTGTAGCCAAGGCCTAAGATCCTGTAGACTGACATGTCCTGAGTAAATATGACAGTCATGCACAACTGTTTTTGTCAGTACATTCAGAAACTGACAGTAGATACCTGGGGGTTGGCAAATGCCTGTTAAGTGGCTTCATTACCCCTTGAATGGCTCTTTAACAGTTTCAGTGTTGTGCTAATAGGTCTGGCAGGCTGGAGGCTTTTTCTCTTTTAACTACTAGATCCCCTTCCCAGGAAGACTCTGAGCCTGCAGGAAGGGTCAGAACAGGGATAGGAAAACCAGAAGGGTGGACACTAAGACCCAGTGGGCGCCCCCAACCACTTGGCGCCCTAGGCGACCGCCTAGTGGTTGCACCGGCCCTGCTTCCAACTGATGCGTCCCCAGCTTATAACCAAAATTCTTGTTATTAATCCCTAAATGCATGACCTTGCACTTTTCACTATTAAATTTCAAACAAATCACAGTTTTAGATAAAATATAAAAAAGATTTATTACGGAAAGAGAGGTTTTAAATAAGAAATAAATAAGAGGTCAGAAAATAAAAGATAAGCGCACAATCTAAATTTTAAACCTTATGACACTAGGTAGTATTTAGCTAGCAATTTTCTCACCCCACTGCATGTTACAGTTCTTAATACACAGGTCTCTCTTGAGCCTGGATCAGTTTCCTCAGTTGAAGTTTTTGTCTTCTCAGCATTTTTGTTGCTTCGAGCATAGGTGGGGGAGGAGAAAGGCCAAGGCAAGATGCCACTGTTTCTTAAACCCTCAGTCCATGTGCCTAGAAGACACTTCCCCAGATATGTCCTGGTGGGCTTTGCTGAATCAATAGGTTGAGCAATCCTCCTGGTGTGGACTTGTGCAACTGAGTCATAGAGTTAAGCAGTCCCCATTGTGTGGTGTTTGGGCAACTGTCATTTAATTGTAAATCCCTTGATTGCAGTTCCTCTGCTAATTAATGGTTGTTGAACACCCTCCTGGATGGGAGTCCTTTGTATGTCTCTAGCAAACTTGCAGCATATTTCAGTAACAACCATACAGCAAAATCTCACAACTTCATACTCATTAATGATATACATATTTGCACAGAAGAGTGGGTTTCAGCAGATCATGACCTTTCATATGATATCTTACATGGCATGTTTAGTATAAAATATCACAACCATATATGAGTGATTAATCTGAGGGTTACAGGATGCCATGTTGAGTTGCATGTGTCACAGTAATTGAGCTTTCAGGAAACATTTTTGTGGATTCATGGTATTTGCTAAATGTATTGTGTGCTGCTGGTACAGACACTATAATTTCTCTGGTTGTTTTGAGTCTTAATGCCTTTTGCTTTATTTTCAACATGCTTAGTCTGTCTCAGCTTGAGGACAGGATAACTTACCAGTTGTTTTGCAAATATTATTAAACCAAATAGAATCTTGGTGGATACCGTTTTAAAAATTGTACTTTTCCAATCTCCTATCTAAATTTTGGAGGGGTTAAAAAAATAAGCTTCATTTCCCAAAAGTTTGTATAGATCTTGGTTCTTTAGTTACCTTAGTTGTCTTTGAGTGCTAATTTTCCATTTATATAGTAAAACACTCTGAGTTCCATTTGAATCTCTCTAAATTGGTGTATTTGTATAGATAGGAAATGAATGTTTCCTACAATAAAGGCATCTACAGATGAAGTACATGGTATAGACAACTGTGTAGACCCGGTTCAGGAATGTGGAACACTGCATTCAATACCTGGACTGATATGTTTCTCTTCAGACTAGCAGAGGTTAAATGAAAATGAAGGCAATATAGAAGTGAGCTAAATGATAAAAATGTTAATCATCTTCATTGTACACAGGTAACTGTTGAAGTCTCCAAACACTGGATGATGTGTGGTTTTTTGTTTGTTTTTTGTTTTTTTTTTTTTGTACCACATGTAATAGGCAGGTCCAGCTTGATACATAATGGTAATACAAATCCTTCCTTTCAACAGGATTTTAATAGGCTATCTGTCTTGGAACTAAAATGTTCTCTCAGTTCTGATGACTGATGCGTCTGGTGCACTCCAAAATAAAATTTGTCAACTGTTTTTGAAATAAAAGTGCTAAATATGATGCAGCAGTATTGTGACTGGGAGGGACTCAGCATCGTGGCGCCTCTTGCTGGCCGTCATGGGAATTAGCTCTCAGCCTGCCAGTCCGCCTTCAGCTAGTGGTGTCATGCCACTCTTTGGCCCCGCGTCACTCCCCGAACTGCAGCGTCGTCTTCTGGGCATGGTCCTCCGGCTGTGCCCCCACTCTGGTATCTCCCCCCTTCCGGTGCACCGGCAGTCCTTAGTCCCCACCATTTGCCTCAGCGGCCTACTGCAGTCCCAGGTCCAGCCCCTCTCCTCAGGGGCAATCTGCCATCTAGATACCGGCCACTTTCCTCATTGGCAAGTGGGGTGCAAAAGGGGTGAGTGGGGGGAGGGACCCAGGCACACCTGCTACTCTGGATCTCAACCCAGGGACCCTATAGCCAGCAGCCATCTACTGCCCTCCTCTAACCTGCTGCCTATTTTCCATGGGCCACTTCCCCAGTAGCTCTTGCACCCTCTCAGCCCTTGTAGCAAGGCATCAGCCAGCAGCTCACCCTCACGCTCTGTGGCCCCTGCCCAGCACTGCTCTATCTATGGCACTTCTTCAGGCAGCCAGTCCGCCTCTCTTGCCCTCCAGGGAGAGACTCCCTTCTGCTCTGCTGAGCAGCCCTTTATATATGGCCCTCACTGGCCCTGATTTGCTGTTCCAGCAAGGCTTCCTCCTATTGGTGGGCTCAATAAGCCCTTCCCTGATTAGTGGGTTCTGAGCAGCCTCTCTGGTGCTGCTTTTAACCCCTTCTTCTCCCTGTGTGGGGCAGCCGCCCCACCACAAGTATTAATAGGAATTGTGTTGGCAATGTGCTGGGCTTTATGCACTCCCCAGTGTGGAGGGCAGTTTCTTCCCTTGCCTGCTAATTTGTCAACCAAGGAAGAACTTTTTAAATTGGCTTTCATAACCTGACTTTCATGTGTCCTTAGAGGACATAGACAAATCTTTGGTCTAATAGGACCAAACTTATCTCTAACATTTTGGAAAGAGAATAAAGTGTTCTTACCCTGACATGCACATTACTTTCTCACCCTAAGTTTGGAGAGGAGATTTCCTATCTCCCTGGGTGAGGAAGGTGGTTTAATGCAGTGGTACTCCAACCTTTATTAAGCTCAACACCCCTTTGTAAACCTTGATAGGTTGTTGCGACCCAGAGACCACCCCCCAGAGAGGCCCGCCAACCCAATCCCCCCCTCCCCCCCCGCTCTCTAGTGGTCCATTGGGGTGGGAAGGACTCAGAACTAAGAATAAAGATGCTCTGAACAGAGATGAATAGCTACGGAATGCCCCACTTGCAACTGGCGGAGGTGAGCCAACACAGTCCACCAAAAAACCCACACAGCACCCCCCACAGTCCATGGGGCCCTGAGTGTGAGGGGTGGGATTTGGGGGTCTTGGGTTGTAATGCAGAAGAATTTGAGAGTTTGGAAGTTTTGGGGAAGGACTTGCAGGGCAGAAGGTTCCAAGGAGGGGTGGCAAGCCGATAGTCTCCACCCTCACCCCCTGCCAAACACAGACCCCATTCATGGCCTATGTGGGGCAGGATATGGGGGGATTTGGGGTTCTGTGGGGAAGATATTGGGGGCAGAAGGAGCTGGGGGTGTAGTGGGGGGAAGATTTTTGGGGCTTGGGAGGTGAGGGGATGTGGAGGGAATTCATGGCTGTGGGCTAGGGGTACATTGGGGGTTTGGGTTTGTGGGTCTGGATCAGGGTAGGGTATGCAAGACGGGGTCATCTGGCTGTGGGGGTAAGGGTACACGGTGGGGGTTACTTACTGGAGAATGACACCAACCACATCTCATATCCTGTGTGTCTGGTTGGGATTGGCTCCCTGCTCTGAGCATTGCAACCTCTGGGGTCTCAGCACTACTCAGGTGTGGCCTAGCCGAAGCATCATGTACAAATATTTGGCCCAGGGGGGCTGGCTGGGCCAAATATGTGTGCATGGTGTTGCAACCTGGTGCATATGGTCATAGGGCCATTCACCCAGATTTACCCAGCTGCTACCGTCTCCTCCCTCCCCACCCACCCCCATCATGATGGAAGGTCAGCTGAGCCAAACCTCAATGGTGCTGTGACCCTGTGCATCAGGTCTCAATGCCCAGAGCAGGGAGATGATATCAGTCAGCCCTGCAACCCTTTGATTCAGTCTAGTGACCCAGAAACCGTAGTTTACTGGATAGGTCTCTAGACTAGGGCAATGATGGTTCTTTGAAGCAGCATGGAGGGGATTTGGAAAAAAGGTTGGAGAAAAGTGGGGATGTGACTATTAAGATGTGTACCCCAGTATCCCTGTGGGGAGGGTTATGGAATGGTTGCACCTATGCTCCACCCCAGGGGTTTAACCGGCAACCTTTCAGAAGTGGTGTGACGAGTCTTCATTTATTCACTCTAATTTAAGGTTTTGCGTGCCAGTAATACATTTTAATGTTTTTAGAAGGTCTCTTTCTATAAGTCTATAATATATAACTAAACTATTGTATGTAAAGTAAATAAGGTTTTTAAAATGTTTAAGAAGCTTCATTTAAAATTAAATTAAAATGCAGACCTCCCCAGAGCGGTGGCCAGGACCCGGGCAGTGTGAGTGCCACTGAAAATCAGCTCGTGTGCTGCCTTTGGCATGCATGCCATAGGTTGCCTACCCCTGCTCCACACCCTGGGAGTAATGAGGATTCATGGGTCAGCCACAAATTTCCAGTGTGACCGTGAGCAAGTCACTTACTCTACCCGGTACCTCAGTTCCCCCATCTATAAGAAAGTAGATAATACTTCTGTACCTCACGGGGTTGTTGTGAGGATAAAATTTATGAATTGTAAAGTGCTCAAGTAATATGATAAGGGCTATATAAGATATTTGAATATTTATGGAGACAACCAGACTGACATCCATACAACTTTCTCCCCCACTTTGATTGGCAATGTGTAAGGGGGGGTAATAAGGTCAAGGACTGTAGTAATTACGATGTCTTCATGTCCTTGCCTTACGCAAGAGGGAACTGGACCCAGGATATGGAGTAGCAGGTGGAGAGCTGAGTTCCCCATCCCTCTTCCTCCAAGTTTCCTCCCCTCTATAAGCAGTTCTTTGAGTTCCAGTCTGGAGCGGTGGTTTCTGTTTTTAGCTTTGATAATGGACCACACTACATAGTTAATGTGTGTTGCTTAAGGCTCTGTTTCTTCTGGACAGAGCCTTACATTGTGAGAGTCTGCTGGGTTGAGTATAGAAAATAAATGATTATAATTTTAATAAAAATCAATCAGATTAATTTTTCTTTAATCTGAAGGAGATACTAATAACCTGTGACAGTGTGTGCAATTTTTTATTTACTGCACTACCTTATTCAGAAGTGTTAGAATACTTGCCAACAGTAACTATCTTGTAGGAAATCACATATTTCAGAATGCCTCTTTTGGTAGGATACCGCTTGTGCACTTGTACATTTGTAAGTTAGTAATTTTGCGAACTTTCAGAATGTATTTCTCTTCATTTATTAACAATGCTAAATAAGAAATTACAGAATTCCAAGGAGAGGCTGGATATCATTGGAAAGATGGACTTCTCTGAAGTTTGAATACTGAATGGATAGGAAACTTGCCATGACACTTAAATTTTCCAGTTAATGAATATGTAACTTGCAATAAAAGTAGGCTTGGAAGGATTAAATTATTTTTGGTAAATATCGATTTCACCATACACACAAACTGAAAATATACTACTATTCATGATGATCAGAATTTACATAGAGGCAAAGTAAAAGAAATGCTGCCTGAAAACTTACTAGAGTTTAAGGATATTTATTTTTGACATGTGATAATTATATACAATTTTGTGTGTTAAAGCTTTATAACTTTAGCTTAACTTTTTGAATCTCAACATCTTCTGTCCTTACATAATTGTCTGACCCCACCCTAGTCTGATTTGAATAACTTCCTGAAAATGTAAACAGATAAAAATAGAAAAATGCTTAAAAGTAAACACTGATATTATCTGCCGAAGTTATATGTATATAAAAAATAGAATTCTACCAAGCTTAAATAAAAGGAAATACCTCGCCAAAATTTAAAAAGGCCAGTGGGAAATTGCCAAACACATACTTTAGGGGTAGACCAAGCCCCTCAATACAATGGGAAGAATAACAGTATGAAAAGTGTTACAAAATATCAGTTCACTGTTCTCTCCCCTCTGAGAGGCAGTTCTCTTCACCTGAGAGATCCAGTGCAGGTCCTGAGGTTCCGAATGCTGAGGCATCCTGATCTTGACCCAAGAAGAACCCTCCTATTCATGTAAGAAGTGTTCAGTGACTTTGCTCTCCCAAGAGAGGGTTTCTTTAACTAGAAGTCCTTTATGGACAGCAACCTGGGTTTTGAAAGCGTAAAGGTCCGAAGTCCCCAAATATAAGCAGCCTTAGGGCTGGTCCACACTAACCCCCCAGTTCGAACTAAGATACGCAACTTCAGCTACGTGAATAACGTAGCTGAAGTCGAAGTACCTTAGTTCGAACTTAAAGGTACTTACCAAAGGTCCACACGCGGCAGGCAGGCTCCCCCGTCGACTCCGCCTACTCCTCTCGCGGAGCAGGTGCGTCAATGGCGAGCACTTCCGGGATCGATTTATCGCATCTAGACAGGACGCGATAAATCGATCCCAGAAGATCGATTGCTTACCGCCGAACCCGGAGGTAAGTATAGACGTACCCTTAAGAAAGAGAGTCCCTTCCTGAAGATCAAAGACGCCAAGAAATCACCTCCACCATAAGACTTCCTGGACAACTGAAGGGTGAGATAAATCCCACTTCGCTCTAAAGCATAGGAAGATTTAAAAGTCAGAATTTGTTTAGATTCCAGGGAATTTCTTTGCTTCGAGGAAAGCCAGAATTTGGCCTTGAAGAGCAAAAATACTGCCTTTCTAGAATCTTTGTTAAGATTCTAGAAAAAAGTGCTAAATTTTTTTATTTTTTTTTACAGCAATAGCCTCTTCTGCAAGTGCAGAGAGAATATTTTCTTAATTTCAGTTTATTCAACTAGTTCATTTCAATGACTAGGTCACTCAAAGTGCAGAAACCCATTGGGAATTGAAAAACCAAGAAAGTTTGTTTGTGTCCCGTCCCCCCCTGCTTCCCCCCTTTCAAATCTATGAATAAAAACTAGGTGATCAAGGTGAGATCCATTTAATTCTAAAATCTTGAAGGACATGGTGACCAGAAATAATTAGTTCAATTCACTGATTACAGATAATATTTTGGTTTAATCAGTTTTAAATGCAAAATATGTTTTGATAAATGTTTTTTTTTCTTGTGTCTCCAGCACATTTAAGGTAATTTTTTCTTGAATTAAAAAGAAAATTAAAATGTTGTTTTTATGCATTTTTAATTTAAATTGAATTTCCATCTATATAGAGCTTGACAAAAATCAAAAGTAAAAAATAAGCTAGTAAACAAGAAATGCCTCTTTTGGCATTTTCTAAAATAAAAAATGTAAAAAATTAAGAAGCTGATTACATGTATGTTAAGCTGTATAACTGCTTAAATAAATGTGTATAGCTATAATGCATCCTCCTAGTTAGGAAAAAGAAGCACCAAATTTAGTGGAAAGGCTATATGTATATGCAAATCAACATGTTTTAATGGTTATCAACAATGAGAATTGATCTTTCTTTAGGAAAAAATTAAAATTTACAAACACAAACCACAGTTGAAACCAGTTATTTAAATCAAGGTTTCCTGGTTGCTGATTTAAATCATGATTGAAATCGGTGATTTAAATTACTTTGATTTAAACACCCCCTGTTTTCTTCTCTATATCCTACACATTTACCCCCCCACAACTGTGATGTCTTTGTATGTGTGAGAATTACGTTCATATGAGAGAAGCGTCCTCAGATCCCTTTGTCTTGTAACATTACACTGTGAGTGAGTAATTTCAAAATCTCCCTTCTGCCTTTATTTGAGTGTTATAAACTTTAGAATATTTTTACACTAACTTTAATTGTGTTGTGTGTTTCTAACTAGAGTTACGTAATGTGTTAATACGGTGCATGCCAAACTAGCCTTATCTCCATACTTCTTGTGGTAACTTAAATAGTTACTGTTTTAGTCTATTTCAAATACCAAAAGCAATATACTTCTTGATATTTCTGTTACACGGCTTACCCATTGGTGGATGTCCATTACCTGCAATAATCTCTCAGGTTACATCTACACTGCAAAAATAAACAAACAAATAAATAGAAAAGCCTTATGGCAGCGAGTCTCAGAGCTCAGGTCAACTAACGTGGGCTTGCAAGGCAAACGCAATGGGCCTAAAATAAAATAAATAAATTACTGGAGATATCCTATCTCCTAGAACTGGAAGGGACCCTGAAAGGTCATAGAGTCCAGCCCCCTGCCTTCACTAGCAGGACCAAGTACTGATTTTGCCCCAGATCCCTAAGTGGCCCCCTCAAGGATTGAACTCACAACCCTGGGTTTAGCTGGCCAATGCTCAAACCACTGAGCAGTGTAGACATTGCTGCTTGAGTTGGAGCCAGGCTCTGAAAGGCGATCAGATGGGTCTCAGAGCCTGGGCTCCAGCCCAAGTGGAACATCTACACTGCTGTTTTTAGCCCCATAGCGTGTGCCTGGGTCAATTGACCTGACCTCTGAGACTTGCTACTGTGACGTGTTGTGTGGGTTTTTTTTTTTTTTTTTTTTTTTTTTTTTGCAGTGTAGATGTGCCCTAAGAGAGCTCTCTTTCTTTTGCTAATTAACTCAGACACCAGTATCTCCTTGCCATACACTGTCTGCCTATCGATTCTCTAGACTGTTCCCTAAGCCTGCTTGGTTCAACTTCAGAAAGTAATTTGATTAACCAATATGATAAAACTGAACTCTCACGCTTGTAAAATTGTCTAACTCCACCAAACCCAAAGCTAGTTTATTCACCCTGTATTATTATTGTAACAGTCACAATGTATGTGGTTATTATATCTTTGCTTTCCATGTTGTCATAGGACACACTCTTAGCTGAAGTGTGTTACCTGAATACTGCTTATTTTGGAGCTGTAGTGGCCATATGACTGTGGATTTGCCCTAATAATCATGTTTAGCCCTCAGAATACTATTTCCTTAAGACAGAAGTAAGAGACGTAGTAATGGTTTTGCTAGCTTTTAAGTTGATGCTACTTTCAATTACATTGTCATATACAACCTATCTAGTTTCATCCTAATTCATTCGTTAGTTTAAAAGTTTTGATGTCAAGTTGAATTCTAGTTGTTGTAAATTAGTTAAACTGATGTTATACTTGGTCGTGTGATACTGTTTCTCTTTAAGTTTAGCTGTTGAATTATGTTAATAATGCTTAGCTGCTCGTTAATCTAAATTAGGGTAAACAACCTGTTGATGCTGTTAATGTCGTAAGGAATTAAGTGAAATCATTGTGGTTGATGCACATAGCTTTTTGAATTTTACACTCAATTTTATGGTACTAGTCAAGTCAATATAGTTAATCAACCTTGCTTTGTATTTTAGAATTTCATGTTTAGTTAAGATGTTGCTTTAAAATATTGCTACATCGCATCACTCATTTTATGTCCTTTCTTTTTATATACTTAACTCATTTGCATAATTCTTGGTTTAATTGTTAGTTCCTTTTGTCATTTTTAATTACTTAAACATTTTGTTTATTTCAGAGTCAAATTCAGTTGTTTATTTTATGGGCATACCTTAATGTATAGGAAAGAGAGTCCTTGGTAAATTTTATGTGGATTACCTCATGAGTGCATTTTCATTAATAACCATAATCAGTAATTCAATATTTTGATTTGGTTTTCCTGAACTAGTTTTGTGAGAAGCAGTTAATAAATCCATCTAATTAACTCTTTCTCCCAATTATCAATTTTAATAATTGTTTGTTTTTCTTTTGGTAATGTTACTTTGAAAATTACCTCGTGTACAACCCCTTGCTAGCCCACAATGCCTACGAATTTGTATCTGAGATTTTGATATAGAGGCTCCCTAGCATTTCCTTTCCTTTTTCCCATCCAATTCTCATTCTGCTTCACTTAAACCTGATTACTGAGCTATCTGAAATAATTGTTCAAAATCAGAATGAGATATAAACAGATTAACCAAATAAACAGGAAGACTTCACCTGCAGAGCAGTACTATGTGACTGCTAACAGGGTCTGTTCAAGTGTGGCTGCTTGATCACCAGTTTAATATAGAACCTTCTTAGTCTGTGCCAGGAGAACAAAAACATCTGGAAGAGCAAGGGAATATGTTTCTGTAAGGGCTATGATATTACCACTATCATAGGAACATAGGAACTGGCGTACTGGATCAAACTAATGTCTGATTTGGTATCCTGTCACCAACAGTGGTCAGAAGCAGATGCTACCAAGAGAGGTGCAAGAAAACCCTGCAGTTAGTTTTGGGAAAACTAAGAGAAGTTTTATCCTAAATGCCAATAGAGATTGTCTGTTGTCCTGAGTAATGACAGTTTTATGTCTCTTCTAAAACTTGTCTAATTTTTAAGGATTTATATTAATTCTGGGTACTCCTTGTTATCCTTTATAAATGTCAACATTTTGAATCCTCCTAAGCTTTTAGCCTCATTGATATTGTGGCAATCAATTCCACAATATACTTGCATGTTCAAGGGAAAAGTTTCGCTTTATCCATTTTTCATTTTCCATATTTGTATTTCATTGAATGTCTCCTTGTTTTTTTGTATTGTGAGATCAAATGAATAGAAGTTTCCAGTTTTCCTTCTTTGGTACCAGTCATCATTTTATATATCTCCATCATGGCCCTTCTTGTTTATCTCTTCTTTATGGTACATACTTGCAGTCTCTCTTGATAAGAGTGTCTTTCCATGCCCCTAATCTTTCATATTCCCCATCTCTGAACCTTCTCTCTTCTACTATATCCTTTTTGCGATGGCCTGACCAGAATGGAATACCCCATACTAGATGAGTGTATACCATAGATTTATGACAAATTTTTAATGTTTTCCATTTCATTCCTTGTGTCCTAACATTGACTGCGTTTGACTACTGCCATACATTGAGCAGAGGTCTTCATTGAGTTAACTACAGTGATGCCCAGGTCTCTTTCCTGTTTGTACAGTTAATTTAAAATCCAGTAAGGTGCATGAGTAGTTCAAAATATTCCCTTTAATGTGCATTACTTTGCATTTATCAACACTGAATTTTATCTGTAATTGTTGCCCATTCGGCTAAATTGCAACATGGATTAAATTTTGAGTCAGCTGCAAATTTTTCCATCTTCCAGATCATTGATAAATGCATTTGAAAGACCCATGTGGCACCTCACTGTTAACCTCTGGCCATGATGAAAACTGACCATTTATTCTTTCATTGGCCACTGTTGGTAGACAGGATACTGGGCTAGATGGACCTTTGGTCTGACCCAATAGGGCCATTCTTGTGTTCTTATGTCAGTCTTGTAGCCAGGCTCTGATTCATGACAATACTTTGCATTTCACACCATGACTATTTAGTTTCTTTTGAAGCATATTGTCAAAGGCTTTTAAAAAGTCTAAACACCTTATGTCAACTAGTCTTCCCACTTTTTTAAATATAACCCTCCTATTTACATTTCAGTGTCACTGCACTAATTTTTGGTACCTTTCTTTCCTCAAGCATATTAAGCTTAATTATATGCGAGTCATTGTCACTTTGTGGCTCAAATGTAATTACTACTTGAACCAACTCCAGCATGCTACTTTCGTAAATATCTTTTTTCTGAACTGGAGGCCAGTAGTATAAGCCTACTAGAATATTTGTATTCTTATAATTTGTATTAATATGGATTCATAGCGAAGATCAATTTCAGTAGATTCTGTGGAATCTTTTAGTCCAGATCTAGCACTGCTTTTCTACCCCTTTAACCCAAGTCCTTCATGTATAGTTTATAGCCACATGTTCAGCATTCCATTGTTTTTTGTGATTACACAATGTTCAGTAATGCTTGTTATGTCACGGTACTGTTTCATTGCTGGGCTTTAGTTTTTTACGCTTCTCTGATTTGTATATACACTCGGGTCTCTCAGAATCATAGGGTTCGAAGGGACCGCGAGGGTCATCTAGTCTTACCCCCTGCCAAGATGCAGGATTTATTGTATCTAAACTATCCAATCTTGTTAAACGCCTTAGCTTAACAATTTGCAAGTTTAACAGAAATTGCTTCTGTGATCTTAACTTGTCCCTGTACCAGTTAAACTGTAATTTCTATCATATCTCTTACTGAGTACAGAGATATTTTTGTATTACTGACATTTCTAGCAGATATCTTTGTCCAACTTAGTGATCCTTGACGTCTATCAGCTCTCCTCCAACTTTTAGTCTAAACAGTCTTTTAAAACTTTATTCAGTTTATGTGCCAAAAGTCAGGTTCCCCTTTAATTAAAGTTCTGAGATGGGCTCACTCTACAATGACCCGATTTGCCAACTCTATAAATAATTCTCTCTGCTCCAATTCAGCAGCTCTGGCTTCAAGGTTAAGTATGTGGCCTCTGAGGGACATAAACTGTTTGCACCAGTTGCATCCATATGCTGCTTGACCACAAGGCAAGCAGTCATACACTCTGTGCAGTGAATGAGATATTGCTGACCCAGACTAATCTGCAACTGGTCTTCTACCTCCATACTTCAACTGGGTTTTAGCTCTCTGATTAGTAGATTACGCTAGGCATAGTCTTTGCTTAAGGTAAAGCTTTTACTGGTTTATTTAATTTGATTTCAAGGATCAGATTAGTTTACTAAAACTAATTAAGTGATCTACTTCCACTCAGCCTAAACTCACCTGTGCTGTTGCCTCTCACCATTCAGTTTGGGGCTGCTATTTGCTTTTGGAAATTGCAAATGCTTTTGTGGAGACTAGAGGTAAGGCAGGCCTCTGATTTAGCCTTCCCTTTCTGGGTTGAACAGATATGTCACAAGTCTCAAGCCATTACCCAGGTTGTTCTTTTTATTCCAGCGAAGAAAGAATAATAAAGTCTGAATGTGCGGATCTACTTTTGAAACAAGAACCATAAACCCCTTTCACTCTCACGCTGGTAATCCTCCTCAGATATTGGAAATGATGAGGTTTAATCTTTGACTGAAGGACCACCAGAAGATTCATACTACTCTGGACTGCCCTTATTAGCAGATTTGCATTTTGTATGTCAAGATACTGCCACTATATCCAAAATAAACAAGCTGTCAATTTAGGGCAACTTCCCCTTCTGAGGAAGAATCATAGAATACCAGGGTTGGAAGGGACCTCAGGAGGTCATCTAGTCCAACCCCCTGCTCAACCCTGGGTTTAGCAGACCAGTGCTCAGATCACTGAGCTATCCCTCCCCCCAGGTGTATCATTTGTCCACATAATGTCTGGGTAACCGAACTCATATCATTTACTCTTTTGGCTCAGCTATAAAAGCTCACTAATGTTAAGACAATACTCAGGCTTCTAAAGTCGTCATAGTAATCTCTGCTCTAGGAAATCTTCCCTTTCCAGTCACTAGAAAGCCACTCTTATAGACCCTCTTGAAAAGACTATTTAAAAAAAAAAAAAAAAGACATTCTTAAAATCTTATGAATAGTTGTCTGGCCAAGTTGCCATTACCATTCATTCTGTCTGTGGCTGAATTATTGGTTGAATTGCTGGGTGAGCTCTTAGCTCTGTCTAAGAAAGTTGTGTCCAAACACATCCATAAATTGATGTTTATGCTTTGTGACTAGATCTGGGGCACAATCCATAGTATGCCTATTTGGCTACATTCCTAGTTTGGTGGGACAAGAGGAGGAGAACTTGTTCATTCACTTCAATCTGATGCTCCTCCTTTGTAGTTGGAAATGTAAGGAACTATTAGACCAGCCGCTAAAAGGCTTCACTGAAATGGCTTTGTAGCTTTCTCTTGTACTCCATTATAGTTGTAAATTGACTAGTAGGTGTTTCCTTTTCATACGTAAATTTGCATACACCATGTCCAGTGTCAGGATTTTTTCAGTTGATGACTTCCTGCTTGGCATTCCCTCCCCTTGACAGTCCATTAGAGCCAGAGGCTAGTGACATTAAAGACATGATGCAAGGATCATTTAATTTTGTTACTGTTGAGTTCTGTGTTTTGACAACTGTAAGCGTCAGCTGGCATGGTATGTGCTAGATAAACTTGTTCTTACATGATATATGAATAGTATTAGCAAGATTCACTATTTATACTATGCTGTTTTCCTCAGCTGTGTAGCTTAGAAGGCAGAACCAGACCTGTCAGTCACTGAGATAAGACTTGGTTCTTTGCATCTTAGATATCAGCCAGTGAATACTTCCAATCCTGTAATATGAGAATGAAATCAATAACTTGCACAGATATACTAATGGTCCTCTACTGCATATAGAAAACATCATACAGAACATAATCACCCAAAGTAATTAAGATTAGTTAAGAAAAATGAATGTAATTACACCTCTACCCCGATATAACACGAATTTGGATATAACGCGGTAAAGCATCGCTCCGCGTGGGAGGGGCTGTGCGCTCCGGCAGATCAAAGCAAATTCGATATAACGCGGTTTCACCTATAACGCGGTAAGGTTTTTTGGCTCCCGAGGACCGCGTTATATCGGGGTAGAGGTGTATTCAAGAGAAGAGAAATTGCAAGATAAATTGAAATTTCTCATAGTTGTTTGCTTTATTTATTGTCTGGTTTAGAAACAGCAGTGAAATCTAAAGTAGTGATTGACAGAGCTATGTAACACTGCTGAAATTTTAGACTGAGTTATGTGAATTAGGGATGCTACTGTGTGTAGTCTACTGAAAGCAACGTCTGAGCAAGCAAGAGAAGCAAGGCAGCCTCTGTCCAATTTACTGTAAATATGGACTGAAGACGAAGTAGCCACCTTACATGTGTATGACTTCAATCATAAGGTGAAGACCGACCTGGTTTGGTGGACTGAGATGGATTTAGGATGTTGAAACCTTTGAAGTCCTTTAAACAGAATTTCAGCCACCTGGCAATAGAGGACTTTGATGACTTGTTTCCTTTTACCGCAGGATGGTAGAGGACGAAAAGAGCCCAGGCTTTCCTGAAAACTTTTGTTCTTTTGAGGTAAGTTTGAAGAGCTCTCTACGCAAACAATGTGTGATATACTTTTTTCCTTCAGGTGAACGGGATTAGTAGGGGCAATAGAATGGAAGGCCAATCCATTGAAAACTATGGAAAACAGTTAGTTTTAGCAGTGAATTCCAGTTCTTGGTAACACAACACCTTATCCCGTCATCAGCTCCATTGACAGCATGTGAGGCTCAGATTTATTGAACTGAGGTAATCACAATTAGGAAAGTCAGAGTGAGGTAATTTCAATAGAGGTTCTGTTAAAGCATCCAGCACTAGCTTGTGTTTCTGGAGAGCCTCTCTGAATTTCTGGAGGAATTAAGTGATGTTGCCTTCAATAATTGCTCAGCATGCAGAACATTAACCTGGGTTTGTTCATCCTCCTGTGCTAGGAATAGCAGACGTATTTTTGTACATGGTGTTCTTTTAAGTACAGTGAGAGGTTATCTTGTAGGAAGTTGGCAATTTAAGAAATATTGGCATATTCTGCGTTTAATGTACTTAGCTCTGCACCATAAACTGAAACTTTCAAATAGCCTGGTATAATTTAGCTTTACAGATTTATTTTTGCTTCCAAAGAGGGCATGAAAACTACTCTTTTCCAGACACACAAATCAGGACATAGTGGACCTTTCTTAATTTTGGCTGAATGGATCTTCTCTGTTCTGTCTTTACTGAATCCTTTAATCTCCACTGCAGTGCAAAATATCAGATTGGAAAAAGTACAGATACTCTGATAGCACCCCTTTGGCCTCATAAGTTGTAGTGCAAGGTTCTTATGACCTCTCTTGCTGCTTCCATTTAGATACCAGCCCCCAGAAATGGAAAATTGCTTACCCTCCTATTCAGTTTTTGTGAAAATACTAGACTTCAGGATTCACACTTCTGGTTCTGAATTCCGTAGTATATGAGAGAGGAATATTCCAAGCTCTTTAAGGTTTTGTGGTCCAAAAGGGTGGCAGAAGTAGTGGAAGCGTGAGCTACTTCTGCTCTGGTATGTCTTAACTGCCATCATTGGAACCTCCCAGTCGGTTCCTGCCTTTATCAGGATGCAAAGGCTCCACAGTAACCAATCTTAAAATAAAAAAAAATTTAAAAAAAGGGGAGGGGGGAATGTCTCAAATTGGAACAAAGGAACATCAAAAGTGGAAGATAAAACACCACATCGAAAGAATCCTCTCCAACCTCTGAAGGGAGTTGATGGCTAGGAAAGAATGCAAAAGAAGTTGCTCTGTCATGAATTGAACTCTGATGTGCTCTTCTAGCTTCAAGCCAGTCAGATTATAGAAATGTAAAATATGATCAGAATTGACACAATCTTTCTATTGACATCATTACTTAAGGAATTGGTGTCAAATTAAATACAAAGTTGAAGGGACCTTCTTATGTTTAATGCTGTTTAAGTTAAACCCCAAAGACCTTGGAACATTGAGTGTAAAGAGAAGAGCTTGGAAGTGGAACGCAGGAGTAGGGGAAAAATATTCGGAGGACAATAGTTTCATTTGAGGCGGCATTACATCATACCATCTTGGATAGGAATTCGAAGAGTTGTGGCATCACCTTATCCTTGTATAACTTGGTATAAAATGGATTGGTTACTAGAGCTTGAAGTTAACTAACTCTGAGCTGTAATCACTGCATCTAGGAAAACAACCTTCCATGTAAGCAATTTGATCTCAGAGTTACCAAGTTGCTCATAAGGAACTTTCATTGCCTATGATAGGATCACGCTTATAAGCCATGACATGCAGGGATTTTATTGGAGATTTTTTTAATTGTCAAGTCCCAAATGAACCTGACAAAAAGGCACTGCAGTGATCCTGGTCTGCCTTTAGATAGCGTGATCTAGGCTAAAGTGAACCCACTTAGAGTTGTTCTTCAAGTTACAGCCAAAGGTGAAGAAAGTAGTAAATGTTTTTTGTACTGGAGTCCAGGTGGACTTGATTGCATTACAGTCATACCTTTCCCACTTAATCATAAGTTCTTCTGGTAAATGGTTTGCAAACGGTGAAGAGGTCTTGAGTCACCTTGCTTGGAAACAACATTTCTACAGAGCTTTACTCTGCAAGTAGCCAGACTGTTAAGAAAGTTCTTAGGTTGTGATGTTGCAAGTGATCATTTTGGGCTAGACTCCCAGACAGATGGCATCAGCATTAGCCAGCTGCAGTAGAAGAACTAAGAACAAACGTTAGCCAGGACATTCAAATTGCCTAGACATCAGAATATCAGACTATCTCCTCGGTTTCACAATGATCTTTTGCTACCAGAAGTACTAGTAGAAAGGGATTCCAGGATTCTTTCTCCGTAGGAGAAGGAAGAAGTGGCTTTTGCTAGCATGGTCTCTCCTCAGTGCCTTATTCAACAGTGGTCACAAGAAGACAGCCTGACGTTCTCCACTGGAAGAAAATCTGAACTACCATTATCTGACCTCTTGACCACTTGTTGTAATAAACTACAGGTAAATTTAGTCTATGTGCAGACATCTTGTCTTCCTGCTAAGTGTTGACCAAAAATGTCTAGTCTTCTCTTATCTGTTTGTATTTTTCTGTATACAATACAAAGGTTGTATTTGGAGAAACTGATCTGACAAATGTCACATCTTTTCAAATCAGCTGAGAATTTATGTTGTAACACTAACATCTTCATGTAAGAAAGGGATTAAATAATGTTGGTTTTGTAACTTGCATTTTTTCTTGCACACGTAGTAAATAAAATTAAGGGTTCAGCCTGACTGTGGTAAAGAACCCTAAAGTATAGGGTTGGTTCTGAGGTGCAAAAGTAACATCTAAATTCTGTAATCCGTGACAGCCTCTTGTAATTTACCATTGATATGAAAGCTGGATTTCCAAATAGAGCTTTTCCTTCTGCATTACCTCTGTATGTGGCATTAGTGAGACCACTCCTGGGATACAGTGTCTAGTTTTGGTGTTCGCACTTCAAAAAGGATGTTGACAATGTGGAAAGGTTTTAGAAAAGAACTACAAGAATGATTTGATATCTAGAAAATATGCCTTACAGAGAGTGACTAAAGAAGCCCCATCTATTTAGTTTATCTAAGAGAAGGTTAAGAGCTAATTTGATCATGGTTTACAAGTATATATGTGGGGAAGAGATCTGATAGTAGATTTTTTTTTTTAACATTGCTGAAAAAGGAATAATAAGATCCAATGTTTGGAAGTTAAAGCAAGACAAATTTAGATTAGAAAGAAGGAACACTTTTAACAGTCTGCTTAACCACTGGAACAATTTACCTGGGAATGAGTTGGATTCTCAATCGCTTTCAGTCATGAAGTCAAGACTGGATATCTTTGTAAAATATATTCTGTAGTTCAAACAGAAGTTAGGGGCTTCATGAAGAAATTATTGGAGGCTGCTCTTTTGTCTGCATTATGCAGGAGGTCAGATTAGATGACCACATTCCCTTCTGGCTTTAAAATCTGTTCATTTTCCTCTGTAGTAAGGAAGGCGCCCAAGGCAATGCAGCATGTTTGTCAATTGCTTTGCCTTTCTAAAGAAACCTCCCATGTTCCCTAAGGAGGTACTCCCTGGCACAGGGTAAATAATCAAGATTCTTCTGTGCCTCCTGGTTTCACTGGGAGCCCTACACCCTGCACGTGTCTATCTTCAAGGCAAAAGTTCTTACTATTTTGTTGGTGTCAAAGATCACCCATAATGCTGACCAGGGCTGTGCATTTGTGCACTAGGACTTTGCTGTTACCTGTAGAGAGAGGACTTGATTAAGGGAGAAAGGTTGTTTCACAGCTCTTTTGGCCATGAAGGCCTGTGCTCAGCCTTGGTCCTAAATGGTTTGAAATGGCATAAGGTGTTTCTTGATCAGCTGGACTTTCTTGAGTTTTGATTCCTCAGTCACCAGAGGGAGAGTGCTTTTCTGGTAACCATCCTGGCTTTAGGAAAAGCAACAGAACCTCCTGTGTGATGGCTGAATGTGACTGGAGACATGATTTTTCTGACATCTGGAGGGAGAGTTCTGGGGGGATATTGGAGCAAATATGTATGGTCTCCATCTTTAGTTTTGACTTTGAATAATTTTTGAGCCTTTTAATGTCTAAAATTACTGTGATGCCACTAGAATATTTCAGTATCAAGTAGAGGGTAGACTAAGCTCCCTTTCACTTCTCTTCCTTTGGGACTAGTTTTGCCTCAATTTGTAGAGGATTCTTAGTGTACTAAAATGAGCACTATAAAAAAACCTCAAGATAAATGTTGAATATCTTCTTTCATTGGGGAACACACGTGTGTGTGTGTTGGATAAGATGGCAGAATTGATTGCAAGGTGGCATATAAAAGCAAAAGGAGTTTAACAAGAAAAAAAAAAAAAAGAAAAGGGAAAAAAAAGACAATTTTAAGGCCCAGAAAGGACTCAAGGCAGATATAGAAAAGGTAATTTTTATGGCAAATTAGGAGATCCGAGGGGAAACTATATCTGCAGACAGAATAGGACTGAGGATCACCTGAATTCTTGGAGGAAGAAAAAAAAAATCACTGGATTCTAAGATGGGTGAAACCATATAGTATCCTAGTTACTGATTGGAGGGTCTTGCCTCTAGGTCTGCACAATAGAGGGCAATCCATAAAAAGAATAGTGGACTTGGTAATGAGAGAAGAAGTAGTAAGTATATAAAGATTGTCATGTTTCCTAGTCAGGCATAAGCTATCCCGTTCTTTCCTTACCAGCACACTAAGTATTTGCTATTCCTTATTTTACTAAGACTTGGCAAGAATCATTTTTATATGAATCCACTATTTTAAGTTTTCCCCTCATTTGAGATACTCTGGGACAACTTTATCCAGTCAGCAGATGGAGTTAGTACTACTGTCTTGTATATCATCCCACATGTTTCAGAGGTTTGCTTATTCTCACTTGAGCAGTTTCACAAATGAGAGATGTAGGAGGCTTTCTAACGGAATGTGAGGCAACATAAGCATCATGATGTATTTGTCAGGTGATCATGCTGGCAGACCAGCAGACAACCAATTTTAGCAGAACTTTTCTCCCTGACTTGTAAGAGATGCTCAGACAGATCTCTGAAGGAAACACATGCTAGGGGAAGCGTACCACAAGCTCAGGACCTTCACTACAAAAAATAGGATGGCTGCTTCTGAGAGAAGTGATTTTTGGCTAGCCCTCCCTTTTTTCAGGGCTCTGCCTCCTGCTTTTCTCCAGCCAATCAGTTGGCTAAGTCTAGAGCCCTTTGCAGAAACTCTACAAAAATGTATTGCTCATGACATGTGTAGAGGATATTCATTCTCAGGCTTTCCTGGAGCAATCACTAGTGATTAATGGACAGAGCAGGAGACTGGGAGTCAGAGATTCTGTTCCTGTGCTATACCATCGAATGTGTGGATTTCGGTTAGATGCGTCTCAGAACCTGTTTTGTATCTAAAATTGGGATATACATATTCACTTCTGTGTGTCTTCTAGTAGATAATTTCAAAGTACTTTAGTGCAATGTATTGTCCTCTCAGGGAGACATAGTAATACGATGCATGCTCCTTGCCTTCTCAAAATCTGTTGAGGGGTATTTCCATTGTGTCGTGGGACGGTTTCTGGATCTTTTCCCTTTGTTTTCCCACACCTATACTTTTATCAAGAATCTCAACTTTTGTAAATCACGTATGGAGTGTGAGGTCCCTCTAAAGAGTTTTTTTTAATTTACTTAAATCATCTTGAGCCTGGAATAGTTGTCAACAGAGATGTAGATGCGAGATGGTGGGGCAAGATTATTCATTGACCACCTGCATTCATCTCGCCATACAGACATGTAAACCATGGTCCCTGCTCTGAATGTCTTACAATTTCTAAGAAACAGTATATAGATAAAAAAGGGGAGGGGATCGGTATAAGACTCTGAAGGCATCGTGTAAATTGAGTTGCATCAGGTAGTTTTCTTGTCAGTTCTGGATGTTGTGATTAAAATTTTTGATTTTTCTTTATCTGTTCTATTTTTGCATACTAAATTGCTTTATCTCTAATGTTGAATATGGGAGGGCTTGTACGAAAGAATTGAGGAAAAGATGAGGACAAGAATTTTCAATAGTAGAGGAAAGATGGGGAAAAGAAGCAGAGTTGGATGGTGAGTCAGGTGCAAGGAGGCACAGTCAATAGGAAAGTTCAGTTCTTGGAGCAAAATATACTGAATAGTGAGGTGGAGTTTTGCATGAATTAATTTTCTATTTACAGAGTCTTTTGGGTGGTAATCCACTACCAGGAAAGGAAGGCTTTCATGGAGAGGGAAGACTGTAATGCTTCCAGTGCATGGGCTCTGGAGAAGGTTAGAGCTAGCTGGGGAACAAAATGTCAGAAACTAACTCAGGGCACAGCCCCAACACATAACCCCTCTTTGACATTCCAACAGTGCTAGAATAGTCTTTGATCTCTAGTGGTCTCTCATGGGATAAAAGAACTATCCACTATTGTTATAAACAGAGGAATATCTGGAGTACTGGAATGTGGGAGGCATCCAATCTTTTTTTCCTGAATAGGGAGAAGTCTTCTTGCTCAGATGGTCATCAAGCTGATGGGGGAAACCCAATTGCTTGGCAAATAGTCTTAACTGATTTTAGACTTCTCAGCATGTACCTTCAATGTACCATGCCATGGTGTTCAGTTGAAGGAATTGCTCTGTAAATCTGTTTGTGTTTGTGGATGTCAAATTCTCATTTTGCAGGTGTTTTGTTTAGGCACCCTTGAAATCTTATGGATCTTTGTACATGCTCTCACTTTTCTTTATTAAACATCTTGATGGTATTTTTTTGTGGTGAAAAGAGGAATATAACTGGGTGGTGTCGGAAGGTAAATGCTTTCTTTATACATGCTTACCCTACAGTGAACACAGTGGGGCACTTTGCTATCTTAGTAGCTTGTTTTTAGTCCTGTTACATTCTTTCATATATAAATACTCCTTGGGGCATTCAGCACCAAAAAAATCAACATTATGCAAATGTAATTTGTCAAAATAACACCACTTAATCACTCTAGTTTCAATTATTTTGATAATTTATTTAAAAATGTCTGTCAGCAAGTATGTCTGTAACAATACAGACACACACAAAAATTCCCCCAGGAGTAGAGATTTAAAAAAACCCCTATGACAACCCAGTTCCTGTTTATCTGCCCCCTTCCACCGCCTCCCCCTAAGAGGCCAGCCGGGGGGGGGGGGGGGCGGCGGACACCCACAATCCCTTCCCCCCCCAGAGCGCACCTGCGGAACTCCTCCCAGCCAATACACCTGCACCCCATCCCCTCCCACAGCCAGCCACGGCTCCCCCCTTTCCCAGACACCCATTCTCCCCACTCCCCTCCCTCCCCCCAGAGCCTAGGGATCCAGAGGGAGAAACAACCTGATGCTTGGTCCCAGGCTTTTATGGTCTTTCCTGTGCCCTCTCCTTCCCTCAGGGCATGTTGGAAACTGCAGCTGCCAGGAACCCTCTAGCTCCTTCTCCCTCCCCTCAGCAGTGTCTTGTATGTGCAAGCTGGGCTCTGCTGAGTCCAGTGGCACCTAGTGGTGCCTAGCAGCACTGCAGCTCATTTCTGTGGGGGAAAGGAAATTCTGCACGCACAATGTTAATTTCTGCAAAATTCTGCATTGTGCAGTGGTGCAGAATTCCCTTAGGAATAATGTACAGTATGGGGTAAACTATCCCCTCTTCCAGTGGCTTAGTATGACAACAGAGTAGCAGCAATTCCAGCCTATTGGACAACTCCTCGAGTTTCTGGTGTACAGAAACAAATTTAAGAATGTATCCCAAAATATGTTTTTTTTATATATATCTGGTAAAGTGTTTTCTTTTAAGTGTTTGCGAGACTTTACTGTGAAATCTTCAGGTTTTCCTGAAGATTGTATAAATACACAGCTTTATAAACACAGGTGCTACCCAAGAATTCATTTTGCCAATAGTCTGGAAGATAGCAATGTTCCAAAGGTTGTTAAGTTTGATGTAGTGGAATATTGTTATGTTGCTAGGGACTTGAAGCGGGATCTGAAAAGTTGCATCATGTTTTAAAATCAATTCTAACATTTTTTGAGAGGCCTACATGTTTTAAAATGTTTAGGTTTTGCTGCTCTGAGTGTTACAATACCTGACTGATTTAGGGGCCTGTCTCATTTTCAAAAGGAATTTAGGCAATTAGGAGCCAAAATCTGATTGACCATCACTGAGAGTCAGGCTCCATTTTGAAAATGAGATTAGGCTTCTAAAGCAGGTGTTACAGCGCTGAGCGCAACAATGCCTAAGTAATTTAAAATTTGGGAGCTAAACAATGGTAGATTATCTTTCTAGAATAAATTGCCTAACATTTTGGCCCAGAATTTAATGTACTACATCATCACACACTCAGTAGCAACACACACTCATGCATCCGAAGAAGTGGGTTGTAGCCCACGAAAGCTTATGCTCTAATAAATTTGTTAGTCTCTAAGGTGCCACAAGTACTCCTGTTATTTTTTCAGTAGCAAATGTATTCTGAAGAATGCTTATGTGTTTGGGTTTTAATATTGATCTCACCATATTTGAATAACTTAAAAAAAAGAAAATCAATCTTATTCTAGCTTCCACACACAAAGCTGTACATGTGTACAGTTGACCGTGGATGATGTGCAGTCACCGCTTAGTTAAGTGTGGAATCTACAATAAGTATTACTGTTTTCTTTCCTTTCTTTTTTCATAGGTAGAGAGGTTGATATTAAAACCAAACACATAAGTATAATCAGGAGGACATTTCTTAACAGAATATGCAACTTCAAAGGTATGTAAAGATTGGGGTGTAAACCAAAAGACTTCCCTTTAGTTATCTTTCCTTCTATAATGTAATTATCTTCCTAAATTTAAATACCTTTTTCTTTCTAAACTGTTAGCTGTAAATTAGTACATTTCCTGTTTACGCCATTACAATAGGAAAATTTGCAGTTTTTAAACTTGAAAAGCAAAACAAAACTAGTTGTAAAGGGGCAGTATTTCAGTACATTGTTAACAGGATGCGGAGTTTTTAATGGCCGATTCAGCTGTACCTTGGGTTGGTGATAAAACTCTTGATGGCTGTTAAATGACGTGAAATAAATTCGTGATGTTCACCAGTTGCATTGTGGGCACTTTTCATTGCTACTCACATTGCACCTGGTTTGTTAAGAATTACCGTAATTTAAATCTTCCTTTGGTTAATTTCCTTACCTCCTACACATCTCCCAACCTGCCCTCCTCCTTGCTGTGCTGTTTTCCAAGCTGCCTCTTTACATTTAGATTTCCTACCCTTTGTTATGAGCCAGATATCCACTTCTTCATCAAAATGTTTTTCCTCCTGAGTTTGCCTCTTCTGCAAACCCCATACTCCAAAAAATATATAGCATAATACATATGTGCATAAAAAGTGATTATGTACACTGCTTTGATATTTGATCTGATTTCTTGTTGGAACAGTATTGACTAATTTATGTTGTAGGTTTCTGGGGCCAGGACTGTCTTGCTTTCTTTTGGATTAATATGACATTCAGTAAAAAGTCGTGAGTAAATTGAGTTTCTGTCATCCAATACAATTTTTGTTAAAAAAATAAAATAAATGTAAAGGAAGTTTGTATTACTTTCAGTAAATGTTTTTAGGGATGAGGGCCAAACAACTGTTCATATTTAAACACTTGCTTTTATACTTTCAGTGTTTAATTTTCTGTTAGGTGTCACAGTTCATAGTTTCTGTGAAGTATGATAAACATTTGTGTACTGCATTGAATGCATTACTGCATTGAGTACAGGTTTAGATTAATAACTTAATTCTGTTTAATTTACTTTTTTTCTTTTCTTCTTTTTTTTTTTTTTTTTTTGGCATAGGAAATGTATGAGGTTGCAAAGAAGCTTTGTTCCTTTTGTGAAGGTCTGGTCCATGATGAACATCTTCAGCACCAAGGCTGGGCTGCCATAATGGCCAATTTGGAAGATTGCACATATTCTTATCAAAAGCTGCTTTTCAAGTTTGAAAATGCATATTCAAACTATCTGCAGTCCATAGATGATATTAAGCTGAAACTCACACAGTAGGTTTGCTGTTAAACTCTTCAATAAGAAAGTGCTCCACACAATCACTGCATTTAAAAATAAGTTTTTATGATTTTATATTTCCACAATTAATTCTTAGTAAACCAGTAGAAGTTCTGAATTCTGTACATTTGTACTACTTTTGTTGTATTTGGTATCATACAGTAGGTAACTTAATACATTAGAACATTCATTCCCTATAGCTTTCTTAAAAGCTTACTCCTGGGGGAATTCTGCACCAAAAAATTGTCTACCTTAAACTTTTTGTAAGATTAGTTTCTTGATAGACGTTTTGTTTGTCCTTTATTTTAAAGCTTGGGGACAGCTGTTTCTATAATGTCCAAGATCCCGCTGCTGGAGTGCCTAACCAGACATAGTTACAGAGAGTGTTTAGGAAGATTGGATTCTTCTGTTGGGCATGGAGGGGCAGAAAGTGAAGAAACTGAAGATGAGAAGACTGCTGAACTAGTGCTTTCTTCTGATATACCTAGAGTGCACAATAAATCACTTCTAGCTTCATTTTGCAAGTCTGTGGAACATTCAGCCCTGGACAGCACAGATCCTGGAAATGTCAAAGAAAATAGGGAATCCAGTCAAAACACTACTGTTGAGAACAGTAAAACTTCAGAAGAGCTTAACGAGAGTGATCTGCCTTCCTTCAATGTCTCTCTGTTGGACTGGATAAATGTTCAAGATAGACCTAATGATGTGGAATCATTAGTCAGAAAATGTTTTGATTCTATGAGCAGAGTAAGTTCATACTTAAAAAAGATGTCTTAATGAAATAACAGGAATTTCCCATTTAATCTTTCTGTTTGGTTTCCAGATGCTGCTGCTGCTGTTGAAGTAAATGTTGAACTGACTTTAATTGTTTTAACTTTGTTTCTCCTGCAACTTTCTGCATTTGAAACAAAGGAGAAAATGGAGAAGAAAAAATTAGAGGGCTGCTTAGTTTGAAAATTTGGCCATCCTTAGATTTGTTATAATTTCATGAGAATAGTTGTCCAAAACATTTTTTTTATATAAAAAAAAAAAAAAAAAAAGCATTTATGTTTGTGTCTAGCATGGTAACACATTTTTGTTTTCTTCGCTAAGTTTGTGATGTTACTTACCCAACAAAATATACGCAAACCTGTGTGAAATCGAGGATGTTCCTGGTCTCACAGATGTATAACATAATTTCTGTTAAAAAAGATTAAATCCTCTATCATGTTAAAAACACAAGAAAAAAATTGAGCTCATTAAATGGGTTTTGACATTTGTACCAGCAGATGGATATAGATATGTTCTCAGAGTAGCTTATATCTAGCTGGGTGTTCCATTTCTGTCTCCAATAGAGAAGCACCATGCTCTGAGTAGTTTTTTAAATGGTTGTTTGTTAGTGACTTTCTTATCTTTTTCTTGATTTTAACTAGTGATCTTTGTAGCCTATTAAAAACCTCTTCCTCATGAATCCTTTCTCATTTCTTACTTACTAGTTGTAATATGTAATTCTTAGTTTAAAACAGATTTTTAAAATTTTATATTTTACTTTGGGATCTTAGTTTTGCATTCATTATGGTTGTGCAACTCCAGTAAAATGCTCCCTGTGAACCAACACAGCAAAAGTCTCTGGTGTTATGAGGAGGAGCGAGGGGCACTCTGTGGGTAGGTGTTCCCTGTGTGAGTTTGTGCACTTGATATTTGAGCCAGCTTCAAGGAGTAGAGGCTAAAGACTCTCTAAATAGAAGCTTATGTCCCAGCTGGCTACAACTATTTTCATATCATCTGGTCTGGTCACTGCAAAGGAACCAGCTTCTCCCAACCTGTAATTGCAGAGACCAACCCAGCTGCTAAATTACCCAGTTTCCCCTTGATAACAACAATGCAGTTATGGAAGTGATGGTATATAAGTGAAGATTTGACATATTTTAGGTTTAATTAGAATTCCTAAATTTTATTTGCAAAGAACTTAAGTTGTTGCACCCCTTCCTGTTTGTTTGTTTGGCTTTTTTAGAAAATCTGATACCTTTTCAGAATGATTCTAAGGCTTCTGTGATCAGTATTAGCTTTGTGATTTGATCATACTTAAAGAGAGGATATGTGCCAGGCATATTATATGCTATTTAAAAAAAAAAATAGCTTGTCATGAAAAAGTCTCTGAGCAAAAAGAGGGAGTCTGCAATCCGTTCAGACATTTTCCACCTGTCCACCTTGCCTGGCCAATATCATTGGAAACAGGTTCCATTTTTGGTTCTGCACATGAAAAAAAAAAATTCTTAATGCTGAAATCTGAGTGTCTTCTGCCCAACTCCCATTGTCAATCCCGTTTACTTACCAGGTTTTGTATGAGGATACTTCTGGGCACATTCCACCAAATTTAAACAGAGGTAATTGCAAACAAATTAAATTTTCAAGTGCAAAATGTATTACCTTTAATGCCATCAGTATTATCAGAAGTGTGAATGCAGCACTTGGAATACTGATTGACACAGAGGCAATAGGAGGAGTTTAAAAACAGCTATTTAGTTATAAATGTATCAGTATTAAAGTGGTAAACCTGGAAAAAAACAACTTCTAGGTTATATAATTCTAACCATTTCATATAGGTAACATTTTTGTAACACAGTGTACTTTGACCCAACTTCCCTTTACATAAATATATTCGCTGTGTTCGTGCCCTTTGCCTTCATCTAGCCAAGAGACCAGCCAGAAACATTTGTCATTCAACTACCTGCAATTATGTCTGACGTTTTATTAAGTATAATTGCCTTCTGTAAATATTCACAAAAGCTGAAAACTGAGATGATTCCTGTTAAAATAAAGTTGCTCTACTTCCAGTTATGAAAATAATTTTAAATGTTAATTTATTTTGAAAGCTTTCAACCAGGTTTATGCATCTCTTTGGAGAGTAATGCTGTCCAGAAGCAGAACAAATGTAGGTGCTTGATCGGTGTTGACCTATTTTTTCCCAGAATAAAAACATCAAAGCAGCATGAGAGTATTTAGTTGCAATTAGAACATTTTAATTTATCTTGTTTCAACGAGAACACAGACAACAAACAGCTGAGTGTTTGAACACCCTTGATTTAAAATTAAACTTTGAAATCAGAACTAATCTGGAACTGAAAAAAAGATATTTAATAGGGCTGTCGATTAATCGCAGTTAACTCAAGCGAATTAACTTAATTAAAACCTGCACTGTTAAACAATAGAATACCAATTAAAATTTATTAAATATTTTTGATGTTTTTCTACATTTTCATATATATTGTATTCTGTCTTGTAATTGAAATAAGTGTAAAATTTTTATTACAAATATTTGCACCTTAAAAATGATAAAATACATACCTCTACCTCGATATAACGCTGTCCTTGGGAGCCAAAATATCTTACCGCGTTATAGGTGAAACCGCGTTATATCGAACTTGCTTTGATCCACCGGAGTGCGCAGCCCCGCCCCTCCCGGAGCACTGCTTTACCGCGTTATATCTGAATTCGTGTTATATCAGGTCGCGTTATATTGGGGTAGAGGTGTAGTATTTTGCAATTCACCTCATACAAGTACTGTAGTGCAATCTTTGTCGTGAAAGTGCAATTACAAATTTAGTTTTTTTTTGTTTGTTTGTTATATAACTGCACTCAAAAACAAAACAATGTAAAACTTCAGAGCCTACAAGTTCACTCAGTCCTACTTGTTCATCCAGTCGCTAAGACAAACAAGTTTATTTACATTTACAGGAGATAATGCTGCCCGCTTCTTATTTACAGTGTCACCAGAAAGTGAGAACAGACATTTGCATGGCACTTTTGTAGCCGGCACTGCAAGGTATTTACGTGCCAGATATGCTAAACATTCATATGCCCCTTCATGCTTCAGCCACCATTCCAAAGGACTTGCTTCCATGCTGATGACGCTCGATTTAAAAAAAAAAAAAAAAAAAAAAAAAGCATTAATTAAATTTGTTACTGAACTCCTTTGGGGGAGAATAGTATGTCCCCTGCTCTGTTTTACCTGTTTTCTGCCATATATTTCATGTTATAGCAGTCTCTGATGATGATCCAGCACAAGTTGTTCATTTTAAGAACACTTTCATTGCAGATTTCACAAAACGCAAAAAAGGTACCAGTGTGAGATAGTTACAATACTCGACCCTAAGTTTGAGAATCTGAAGTGCCTTCCAAAATCTGAGAGGAATGAGGTGTGGAGCATGCTTTCAGAAGCCTTAAAAGAGCAACACTCCGATGTGGAAACTACAGAACCCAAACCACCAAAAAAAGAAAATCAACCTTCTGCTGGTGGCATCTGACTCGAATAATAAAAATGAACATGCATCAGTCTGCACTGCTTTGGATTGTTATCGAGCAGAATCCGTCATCAGCATGGACGTATTTTCCTCTGGAATGGTGGTTGACGCATGAAGGGACATATGAATCTTTAGCATATCTGGCACGTAAATATTTTGCGACACCGGCTACAACAGTGCCATGAGAACGCCTGTTCTAACTTTTAGATGACGTTGTAAACAAGAAGCAGGCAGCATTATCTCCTGCAAATGTAAACAAACTTGTTTGTCTGAGCAATTGGCCAAATAAGAAGTAGGACTAAGTGGACATGCAGGCTCTAAAATTTTACGTTGTTTTATTTTTGAATGCAGTTTTTTTTACATAATTCTACATTTGTAAGTTCAAGTTTCATGGTAAAGAGATTCACCTAAAACAAGTACTTTAGTGCAATTGAAAAATACTATTTCTTTTGGGTTTTTTGCAGTGCAAATACTTGTAATCAAAAATAAATATAAAGGAGCACTGTACACTTTGTATTGTAATTGAAATCAGTATATTTAAAAATGTAGAAAACATCCAAAAATATTTAAATAAATGATATTCTATTATTGTTTAACAGTGTGATTAATCATGATTAATTTTTTAACCGCTTGACAGGCCTAATATCTAAATACATATCCTGTGGCAGAATGCTTATTTGGTATTATGTTTATCCTGAGATGACATTTTGACATGTAAAACTGGAATAGGCTAGCATTAACTTATTGTTTTTGTTTTTTTTTCATTGCTATTTAGAAATGTGAACCATGCAACTGATTTATGATGGCATTTCTTGCTAATCTCCTTTATGGAATTCTTCCTGTTGTTCGAATTCTTTGTAGAGCAGTGGTTTCCAAGCTCTGGTCTGTGACCATTGGTGGTCCATAGAGAACTAGTATGTTCTGCATGGTGTTGGCTCCTTGCTTCTAACTGCTTCTATAGACATCCAGACTCTTAATGCAAAAAGTGTAGCTTCTTGTAAAAGCAGTTGGCAACAAGGAGCTAATGTAGTTGCTTCTATTAGGGCTGCTGCTATGTAATCAGGAGGGGGCAGGAAAGAAATTACCATAGACAGAAGTTGCTATCTACCAATGAAGGAGGAGCCAGATGCTGCAAATGGGACTAGAGTCAAAGGCAGCAGGAGAAAGTGGGCAGAGAGGAGATCAGACAGCAGGGTAGTATGTGCAGAAGAGTGAAATGAGAGAAACAGAGATCCTTTTTGTTCCAAAAGGTCAAAACACAAACTTCATTAGTTAAAAATAATGTACTTCCCTAATATTACTTTTCCATGTAAACAACTGTTCTAGTTGCGACAAGGACGATATATAGTCATGAATGGGATTGTAATTGGGAGGAGGATACAGTTGACGACTCTGTTAAGAGTTCGTCCAGTATTTGAAAATCTTTGAGAACCCTTAGTACAAATAGTTCATTTAGAAAGACATGGCAAGGTAGGTCAGTTTTAAAACTGCCTTTCATGACGTCTCAAAAAGCTTTAAAAAAAATCCTGAAGTATTGTATCATTTGAGATGTGCTGTGGCTATTTAATTTCAGCTGTTTTGCACTAATATTTTCTTCTGGAAATTCAGCTAATTCTATTTTTTTTTCCAAGTTCAATCACTTTCCAACTTGCTTTGCTTTTCCCACTTTCCTTTTTATTATTATTATTATTTTGGAGTAAATGGGGATCTCTTGAACTCTAGTACCTCTTTATGTTGTAGTATCCCTCCTTCAAAGTTTCACATTGCTACATCCCACAACATTTGCAGCAATACTGGCATTTGCTACAATATCTTAGGTCCCAGATTATGTACGCCTGGCTTTTATGTAGGCATTTTCTTCATGTAGGCATTCACTCATATATATGGTATAGACTTCAGGGTGAGCGTTCTCATGTGACTAAATGTTAGAGTAGTTCCCTAAAGATAATTTTTACTGAACTCTCTTGCAACACCAGGTTTGCAGTAGCTGTTTTAGATGAATTATGTCACACTACCCAAGGGTGACATGCTCTGTGCTCTTAATTAGTTTATTCAGATCTGTGTTCCATTGAAACAGTAATTTCTGAAGAATTTGTATTGAAAGGCTCTACTTTTTTTCACTAATTTTGAAGTTGAATTGGAGGAATCACTCCAAAGCCCTGTAGATGTTACTCTTACTCTTTTAACATCTGTTGGTGATAGTGGGCTTGTAAGGGTGGATGAGTCAAACTTTTCCTCCAGCAAACAATTTGTGACTAGTTTAAATTTAGTAAAAGTTTTAAATGTAATCAGAGGTGGTACAGATCTGTAACATCCTCAATTATTTGTTTGTGAATAGATCTGCCTATTTTATGAAGAGCTGTCACTTTAGTTTTCTATTTTTTAAAAATTAATCACTATTCCATTTTCAAGGACCTGGATTGCATAGTCCTAATAGTTCCCAAATTATTTCTAATTTTATGCCACAAGAACAAAGACTAAATTGTAAAATAACAATAACAACAACAAAATAGAATATGTGGGCTACAGAAGAAACTCCCAGTGAAAAACTAAATCAAAAGTTAAGGAACTGTGGGTACATCTGCACAGTAAGCAGCAGCCTACTGTAGTGAGTCTGAGTCTGGGTCTACAGCCTCAGGCTCCTACTATGGCGCTAAAAATAGCTGTTGGGGCTCCTGCTGGAGCTTGGGCTCTGAAGCCCACCTCCTCTCTAGGCTTCAGTGTAGACATACCCTAAGAGAGCAAAATAATTTGGATGAATTGTGATATTTTGTTTTCTCTGTAACATTAATTTCATTTTTTTATTTTAATTTTATTTTTTTTGCTCTGCACCAACATTCAACGTCAGTGTTGTCATCGTCTCTTTATTAATGAGTTGAAATCTGTTGTATACAGTGTGAAGTATGTTTTTTAAAAGCCACTAAATATATGTATAATTACAATCTCTCTTTCCTTCCATCTTTTAGCTTGATCCAAAGATCATTCAGCCCTTCTTGGTAGAATGTCGACAAACTATTGCCAAACTAGATAATCAGAACATGAAGGCGATTAAAGGGCTTGAGGACAGGCTTTATGCATTGGACCAGATGATAGCTAGCTGCAGCAGACTAGTAAATGAACAAAAAGACCTTGCTCAGGTAATTTTTTTTTTTTCTTGGGGTGGGGGAAATAGATTAATGTAGCACAATACTCTAATAAAACAATTAAACATAGCTCTTTATGTGAAACAATTTCCAACACATTTAACTTTATGTACAAGAATATTACAAAAACATGGCAGCTGTGGTTTTATTATGGTAGAAGGTGCATTTTCCTTATGATTCTTATTTTTTTGGTTACTTTTCACATTCTAGAAATTAATCTTTGGGCTGAAATGTCTTGTCCTTATTTTCAGTCCATAAGGGCAAATTTGGTAATTTCATTTGGTAATTTTAAGTTATCACAGATGTAGACACAGTACTGGGTCATTCATTCAAAAAATTTAAGAATTTGTGTTGTTTTAAAACATCGGCTGTGGTGGTTTACTCTAGCAGGGGTAGGCAACCTATGGCACGTGTGCCGAAGGTGGCACACGAGCTGATTTTCAGTGGCACTTGCACTGCCCAGGTCCTGGCCACCGGTCTGGGGGGCTCTGCATTTTAATTTAATTTTAAATGAAGCTTCTTAAACATTTTAAAAACCTTATTTACTTTACATACAACAATAGTTTAGTTATATATTATAGACTTATAGAAAGAGACCTTCTAAAAACGTTAAAATGTATTACTGGCACGCGAAACCTTAAATTAGAGTGAATAAATGAAGACTCAGCACACCACTTCTGAAAGGTTGCCCGACCCCTGCTCTATAGAGGGAAAACAAATGAAACTGTAAGCCCTAGATATAAAACAGTAGTCAAATGCACAGAGAACATCCAAAATTACAGTTCTCAGTATAACTGTAGCTCTGACAAACTGCATAGTAATATAAAATACCACATGTGGCCACATGGTCACGTTAAAATTGCTATGGGAACCATAATTCTGAATGTCCTCACATTTTTGTATTTAAATTTTCAACTATTTTGATTATCATTTTTTGCCTCATACAGTCCCAAATCCTGGGTAAATTACAAATATATTGAATGAAGTAGAGAATATTGTCCCCTCTGTTTCCATCAAGGTTATTTTCCTGTTTGTCTGAGCATTTGGTATGAGTTGGACATGTAAGATGCTAAACACAAAATCAACCCTGAGCATGAAAAAGTTAGTGTAAATTATCAAAGGGAAGCAAAGAGACACAAGGAGAAGGCGGCTATGGCCAGCAGAGATAAGGAAAATAAGCAGGAGGGTGTTTTTAAAAAAAATATATTAGGAACAAAATGAATCCTGAAAATGGTATTGGTTCATTTCTAGATGGAAATGGCAGAATTATCAATAGTAATGCAGGAAAGGCAGAAATGTTCAATAAATATTCTTTATTGGAGGGGGAAAAATAAATTATGTTGTCTCATTATATGGTGACGATAACACTCTTTCCATTCCGCTAGTATCTCTGTAAGATGTCAGACAGAAGCTACTAAAGTTAGATGTTTTTAAAGCAGCAGATCCAGATGACTTGCATGCAAGAGTTTTAAAGAACTGGCTGAGGAGCTCTCTGGATCATTAATGTTGATTTTTAATAAGTCTTGAAGAACTGGGCAAGTTCCAGAAGACTGGAAGAAAGTTAATGTGCCAATTCTTAAAAAGGTAGATGGGATGGCCCAGATAATTATAGGCCTGTAAGCCTGACATGGATTCTAGGCTAGATAATAGCTGATACAGAACTTATTTAAGAATGAAAGGAGTGTAATGTAATTTAATATAAATGAAAATGGGTTATAGAAAATAGGTCATGTGAAACTAACTTCATATCTCTTTTTTTATGAGACTACGTGTTTGGTTGATAAAAGGCAATAATGTTGATGTAATAGACTTCTGTAAAATGTTTGACTTGGTACGGCAGGGCATGTTGATTAAAAAACTAGAACAATATGAAATTAACATGGCACACGTTAAATTGATTAAAAACTGGATAGGTCTCAAAATGTAACTGTAAATGGGGAATTGTCATACAATTAGTGTGTTTCCAGTGTGGTCCTGCAGGGATCAGTTCTTGGCCCTATGCTATGTAATAGTTTTATCAGTGAAGAAAACATAAAATCATCGTTTGCAGATGACACAAATTGGGGAGTGCTAAATGATGAAAACAACAGTACACTGATTCAGAGCGATCTGGATCGGTTGGTAAAAATGGGTGCAAACAAACAATATGCATTTTAATATGGCTACATGTAAATATTATATCAAAGAGTAAACAATGTGGGCCATACTTAGGGGATGAGGGACTCTATCCTGAGAAGCAATGACTCTGAGAAAGATTTGGTGGTCATGGTAAATAATCTGCTGAACATGAGCCCCACAGTGTGGTGCTGTGGCCAAAAAGGCTAATGTGATCCTGGGTTGCATAAACAGGAGAATTTTGAGTAGGAGTAGAGAGGTTATGTTACCTCTGTATTTGGCACTGGTGGGACCGCTGCTGGAATACTGTGTCCATTTCTGGTCCCTCACAATTCAAGAAGAAGGTTGATAAATTGGAGAGGGTTCAGAGAGGAGCAACAATAATGATTAAATGATTGAAAATATGCTTTATAGTGAGATACTCAAAGAGCTCAGTCTGTTTAGTTTAACAAAGAGAAAGTTAAGGGGAGGGATAGCTCAGTGGTTTGAGCATTGGCCTGCTAAACCCAGGGTTGTGAGTTCAATCCTTGAGGGGGCCACTTAGGGATCTGGGGCAAAATCAGTACTTGGTCCTGCTAGTGAAGGCAGGGGGCTGGACTCGATGACCTTTCAAGGTCCCTTCCAGTTCTAGGAGATAGGATATCTCCATTAATTTAATTTAAAAAAATAATAATTTAATTTGATTAATCTGTAAGTATCTGCATAGGGAACAAATATTTGATAATGGGCTCTTCAGTCTGGGAGAGAAAGGTATAACATGATCCAGTGGCAAGTTGAAACTAGATAAATTCAGACTGGAAATAACTAAGATGTAAATTTTCAATGGTGAGAGTAACTATTGGAATAATTTACCAAGGGCGACGCCGGTGGATTCTCCTATCCAGATTGGATTCTTTTCTAAAAGATACGCTGTGGGAATTATTTTGGGGAAGTTCTGTGGCCTGTGTTATACAGGAGATCAGACAAGAGGATGAAAATGGTCCCTTCTGGCCTTGGAATCTATGAATCTATAAACAATATTTGGGGTCCCAGTCCTTGCTTCTGAAAGACATTAGCTTTCTGATTTCATTTCTGGAATAGTACACATCTTATTCTTCCTTTTCAGAATGTGTGCAAAAATCAAACTGCTTACTATTTGAGATAACTAAGGAGAAATGGTTAGAATTTGAAGGAATATAATGTTTGAAATTTGCCACTGTAGCAATATGTTTCATGTTCTACAGAAACTGGTTTGATATAAATGTTTTGATATTTTTTTATCTTTGTTGTGAGTGACCATTTGTCCCTAAGTCCAGCTTGCCTGGATGGCAAGATAGACTGGAATCTCTGTGATTCTGTAGTAAGACTGTTATAGTGCTTTAGGAGTACACGTTTGTAACTGGGTTAGTGAAGTCTAATTATAGAGCATACCACCAGTTTGGGGTGTCTACCTGGCTTTTTGACATTCTGCTCTGAAGTTGGCATTCACGATTATTAGCCACTCCAGACAGTGTGACAATGTTCCACCTTGTATTTAGCTGTGACACTGAATAAGTTTCCCAGACCAGAAGAAGAGCTCTGTGAAAGTTTGAAAGCTTGTCTGTCTCACCAACAGAAGTTGGTCTAATAAAAGATATTCTTCTTCGAGTGCTTGCTCATGTCGATTCCAATTAGGTGTGTGCGCGCTGCATGCACAGTCGTTGGAAGATTTTTCCTCTAGCAGCACCCATTGGGTCGGCTATGGAGCACCCTGGAGTGGCGCCTTCATGGTGCCTGGAGTGGCGCCTTCATGGCGGTGAATATAGGTCCCTGCCGACCTGCTGCCTCTTCAGTTCTTACCGCCAGTGATAGTCATTGGAACTGCAAAAAGAACAGGAGTACTTGTGGCACCTTAGAGACTAACAAATTTATTAGAGCATAAGCTTTCGTGGGCTACAACCCACTTCTTCGGATGCATATAGAGTGAAACATATATTGAGGAGATATATATACACACACATACAGAGAGCATGAACAGGTGGGAGTTGTCTTACCAACTCTGAGAGGCCAATTAAGTAAGAGAAAAAAAACTTTTGAAGTGATAATCAAGATGGCTCAGTACAGACAGTTTGATAAGAAGCAAGTGTGAAAATACTTACAAGGGGAGATAGATTCAGTGTTTGTAATGGCTCAGCCATTCCCAGTCTTTATTTAATCCTGTGTTGATTGTGTCTAGTTTGCATATCAATTCCAGCTCAGCAGTCTCTCGTTGGAGTCTGTTTTTGAAGTTTTTCTGTTTTAAGATAGCCACCCGCAGGTCTGTCATAGAATGGCCAGACAGGTTAAAGTGTTCTCCCACTGGTTTGTGAGTATTATGATTCCTGATGTCAGATTTGTGTCCATTAATTCTTTTGCGTAGAGACTGTCCGGTTTGGCCAATGTACATGGCAGAGGGGCATTGCTGGCACATGATGGCATATATCACATTGGTAGATGTGCAGGTGAACGAGCCCCTGATGGTATGGCTGATGTGATTAGGCCCTATGATGATGTCACTTGAATAGATATGTGGACAGAGTTGGCATCGGGCTTTGTTACAAGGATAGGTTCCTGGGTCAGTGTTTTTGTTCAGTGATGTGTGGTTGCTGGTGAGTATTTGCTTTAGGTTGGGGGGTTGTCTGTAAGCGAGGACAGGTCTGTCTCCCAAGATCTGTGAGAGTAAAGGATCATCTTTCAGGATAGGTTGTAGATCTCTGATGATGCGCTGGAGAGGTTTTAGTTGGGGGCTGAAGGTGACAGATAGTGGTGTTCTTCTTTTTAAGAACCTGATTAATTTCTCCTTGTTTTAAAATCCAAGGGGATTTGGATCTGTATCCACCAGGAGTTGGTGAAAGGAAGGTGGGGGGAAGGGTCAATTTCTCCTTGTTTTAAGATCCAAGGAGTTTGGATCTGTATTCACCAGGGAATTGGTGAGAGGTTTCTAAAAGCTTCCCAGGGTAGGGAATGGTGGCAGCGGACCAGAACTAAGCTGGTAGTTAAGCTTAGAAGTCCTCATGCAGGCCCCCACACTTGTACCCTAAAGTTCAAAGTGGGGATACAGCCTTGACATGGTACTGAGCCATCTTGATTATCACTTCAAAAGTTTTTTTTCTCTTACTTAATTGGCCTCTCAGAGTTGGTAAGACAACTCCCACCTGTTCATGCTCTCTGTATGTGTGTGTGTATATATATCTCCTCAATATATGTTTCACTCTATATGCATCCGAAGAAGTGGGCTGTAGCCCACGAAAGCTTATGCTCTAATAAATTAGTTAGTCTCTAAGGTGCCACAAGTACTCCTGTTCTTTTTGCGGATACAGACTAACACGGCTGCTACTCTGAAACCTGTCATTATGCAAGGCACTGCATTTAGCCGTATGGAGTGGAAATCCATCAACTTCATGAAAAAACTCGTACAGATACAGACAGACATCATCTTCCTTTCCAAATGCAAGCAGATGGACATCATACCAAAAGGACTAAAGGTAAAAAATCCATTACAATCTACATATCACACAGACTATGCTGAGAGACTGTGTCACACACTCTCAAAGAAACTGCGAAACCACCTGATCAGCATCCTATACAGCATACAGGGAAAGATTAAGAATGAGCTCTCAAAACTGGATACTCTCATAAGAAACCAACCTTCCACACAAACTTCCTCATGGATAGACTTTACAAAAACTAGACAAGCCATTTACAAGACAAACTTTGTCTCTCTACAAAGGAAAAAGGACACTAAACTATCTAAACTGCTACATGCCACAAGGAGCCACAACAGTAGTTCCCTTAACCCACCCAGCAATATTGTTAATCTTTCCAGCTATACTCTTAGCCCAGCAGAAGAGTCTGTCCTATCTCGGGGCCTCTCCTTTTGTCCCTCCAGACCCACGAACATGATACAGTTCTGCGGTGACCTAGAATCCTACTTTCGACGTCTCCGACTCAAAGAATATTTCCAACATACCTCTGAACAGCATACTAACCCACAGAATCCCCCCTACCAGCACTACAAAAAAAAGGATTCTGCGTGGACTCCTCCGGACGGTCGAAACAACAGACTGGATTTCTACATAGATTGCTTCCGTCAACGTGCAAAGGCTGAAATTGTGGGAAAGCAACATCACTTACCCCATAACCTCAGCCATGCTGAACACAACGCCATCTACAGCCTCAGAAACAACCCTGACATCATTATCAAAAAGGCTGACAAAGGAGGTGCTGTCGTCATAGAATAAATTGGAATATGACCAAGAGACTGCTAGACAGCTCTCTAACACCACATTCTACAGGCCATTATCCTCTGATCCCACTGAGGATTACCTAAAGAAACTACACCATCTGCTAAAAAAAACTCCCTGACAAAGCACAGGAACAAATCTGTACAGACACATGCCTAGAACCCCGACCAGGGACATTCTATTTGCTACCCAAGATCCATAAACCTGGAAATCCTGGACGCCCCATCATCTCAGGCATTGGCACCCTAACATCAGGCTTGTCTGGTTATGTGGACTCTCTCCTCAGACCCTACGCTACCAGCACTCCTAGCTATCTTCGAGACACCACTGACTTCCTGAGGAAACTACAATCCATCGGTGATCTTCCAGAAAACACCATCCTGGCCACTATGGACGTAGAAGCCCTCTACACCAATATTCCACACAAAGATGGATTACAAGCTATCAGGAACAGTATCCCCGATAATGTCACACTAACCTGGTGGCTGAACTCTGACTTTGTCCTCACCCACAACTATTTCACATTTGGGGACAATATATACCTTCAAGTCAGCGGCACTGCTATGGGTACCCGCATGGCCCCACAGTATGCCAACATTTTTATGGCTGACTTAGAACAAGGCTTCCTTAGCTCTCGTCCCCTAACGCCCCTACTCTACTTGCGCTACATTGATGACATCTTCATCATCTGGACCCATGGAAAAGAAGCCCTTGAGGAATTCCACCATGATTTCAATAATTTGCATCCCACCATCAACCTCAGCCTAGATCAATCCACACAAGCGGTCCATTTCCTGGACACTACTGTGCTAATAAGCGATGGTCACATAAATACCACCCTATACCGGAAACCTACTGACCGCTACACTTAGCTACATGCCTCTAGCTTCCATCCAGGACACACCACACGATCCATTGTCTACAGCCAAGCTCTAAGATATAACCGCATTTGCTCCAATCCCTCAGATAGAGACCAGCACCTACAAGATCTCTATCCAGCATTCTTAAAACTACAATACCCACCTGCTGAAGTGAAAAAACAGATTGACAGAGCCAGACGAGTACCCAGAAGTCACCTCCTACAAGACAGGGCCAACAAAGAAAATAACAGAACACCACTATCTGTCACCTTCAGCCCCCAACTAAAACCTCTCCAGCGCATCATCAGAGATCTACAACCTATCCTGAAAGATGATCCTTTACTCTCACAGATCTTGGGAGACAGACCTGTCCTCGCTTACAGACAACCCCCCAACCTAAAGCAAATACTCACCAGCAACCACACATCACTGAACAAAAACACTGACCCAGGAACCTATCCTTGTAACAAAGCCCGATGCCAACTCTGTCCACATATCTATTCAAGTGACATCATCATAGGGCCTAATCACATCAGCCATACCATCAGGGGCTCGTTCACCTGCACATCTACCAATGTGATATATGCCATCATGTGCCAGCAAAGACACAAATCTGACATCAGGAATCATAATACTCACAAACCAGTGGGAGAACACTTTAACCTGTCTGGCCATTCTATGACAGACCTGCGGGTGGCTATCTTAAAACAGAAAAACTTCAAAAACAGACTCCAACGAGAGACTGCTGAGCTGGAATTGATATGCAAACTAGACACAATCAACACAGGATTAAATAAAGACTGGGAATGGCTGAGCCATTACAAACATTGAATCTATCTCCCCTTGTAAGTATTTTCACACTTGCTTCTTATCAAACTGTCTGTACTGAGCCATCTTGATTATCACTTCAAAAGTTTTTTTTCTCTTACTTAATTGGCCTCTCAGAGTTGGTAAGACAACTCCCACCTGTTCATGCTCTCTGTATGTGTGTGTATATATATCTCCTCAATATATGTTTCACTCTATATGCATCCGAAGAAGTGGGTTGTAGCCCACGAAAGCTTATGCTCTAATAAATTTGTTAGTCTCTAAGGTGCCACAAGTACTCCTGTTCTTTTTGCGGATACAGACTAACACGGCTGCTACATTGGAACTGCAGTCACTTGCTCTTGCAAGTGTTTCCCCTAGTTTCGTAGTCTCATAGCTTAGTTTTGTAAATAGTTGAAATTTAGTGTTTAGTTGTTAGTTTTAGTAGGAGTGGGGGCTTTTCCGCACCCCAGATTCCCTTTCCTCCTTTGGGGTTCAAACCCTGTGGAACCTGCCATAAGCTCATGCCAACAGGCAACCCCCACAACTCTTGTCTCAAGTGTCTGGGGGAGGTGCACCAAACAGAATGGTGCAAGATTTGCAAAGGGTTCTGCTCGAGGACGTAGAAAGAGCAGGACTTCAGGCTGAAATAGATCCTGATGGAATCCAGCACCGAGCAGGATCCGGCACCAAGCACCTACGTGCAGAGTAGCCCAGCCTCTGGGCGAGGAAGGACTCTGGCCAAAGAGACCCTCGGCGCCGATGCTTCCCAGCATCGAAGCCAGTGGAGGCAGCGCAGCACTGCTCACGCTCCCCAGTGCTGCATAAGTGGCACAGGAAAACAGAATGGGATACTCTCCCGTACCAAAAGCTGCCGGATCAGCCAGTGGTGCCTGAGTGCGTCCTGCACAGGAGCACCCAGCGCCGACAACACAGGAGTCAGCACCGTTGACCTCAGCCCCCCGAGGGGGACCGTTGAGTGGATTCTGCTCAGCACGGGTGCCCTTTGCAGGAGCTGGAACTCCCTTCCACCCCGGACACTTTCGAGGCTGCAAGGGACTTGATTGCCATGATGACTCTGCAGTCCCCTGTCAGCTGGGATAGACTTCTGGCGGTGCAATGCAGGGCGATGTCTAGAGGCAAGCCTGCACTGATGTGGAGGTCACTGCTCCCCATGGCACTGGCCATGTGGCACTGATCCCCGGCACTGCCCCGCTTGGAACCGCTTCACGCTCCAGATCCACATCATCTGACTCAGAGGCAGAGTCCTATTATTCAACGCATAGTTGGTGCCAGTCGGACCGCCACAGAAGGCAGGACATGGGAGTAGTGTCATGGCAAGTGCAGTGGCAGGCGCCCGCATGGTGGCACTTTTAGACACCGAGGGCTTACCACCAGACCGAGGGCACTCGCTCAAAAGGTTCCCACTCCGTGGTGTCAGAACCACGAGTGCCCCTGCCAGCCACAAGTTGTCCCACCCCTCGGGGCTCCGCGATGACATCAGTACAGGCTATGCAGCCATGTCCAGATCCCAAGCCTGCCACCGGCGCTGAACTTGTGATTGGCACCGAGGAGCATGGTACTGAGCAGGATATACCCAGGGAGGGCCAGGAATGCCCGGTGCCTCCTCTGGACTCATCATCGTCCTCCCCGGATGAAATGGTGGCGGGGACTTCCTCCTCTGGGCCGCCCCCTATTGACAGTGGAGTGCACCCGGACCTGCTGCACAGAGCCTGCATATTGGCTCACAATATGGGGCTGTAGGCCGAGGAGGTAGTCGAATCGGAAGACCCGATGGTTGACATTATAGCCCCAGAGGGGCCATTGAGGGTGGCGTTGCCCCGCGTCAAAACTAAAACTCTGTGGCAAACCCCTGCCTGCATTCCCCCAACAGCGAAGGGGGGACAGAGAAAATACTTTGTCCCCTCTAAGGGGTACGAATACTTGTTTACTCACCTTGAGCCCTGCTCGGTGGTGGTGGCCGCGGTGAATGAGAGAGAAACAGGGGCACTAGGGACCGACCCCAAAAGACTCCAAAAAGCTGGACTTCTTCAGCTGGAAGGTCTGCTCAACCGGGGGGCTCCAGCTCAGGATTGCCAACCAACAGGAAATCCTGAGAAGGTACAATTTCAACTCATGGAACACAGTGTTGAAATTCAAAGAACTGGTACCTACTGAATCCAGGGCAGAGTTTGGGGCCATAGTGGATAAGGGCAAGGCAGTAGCACAGACCTCTTTACAGGCCTCACTTGGATGATGCAGTCTTGGCCGCGCATACCTTGTCTTTGGGCATAGCAATGAGGAGGAGCTCATGGCTCCAAGCATCTGGGCTTTCCCCAGAGGTACAACAAACAGTTCAGGATGCCTTTTGATGGCACAGGCCTTTTTGCGGAGCAAACAGACTCCAGGCTTCACAGCCTAAAATATTTGCAGGCTACATTAAAATCACTGGGCGTGCATACCCCTGCTACCCAGAGAAAACATTTTAAGCCTCAGCCCAAGCAACGCTTCTACCGCGCCCCCCCCCCCTCCCCCCCCCGCCCAGGCAGGACTTCCTTAAGAAGTGTGGCAGGAATGGCAGGCGTAAGCCTTCCCAGCCTCCACCCAGCCAAGGCCAGGGCTTGGCGAGGCCATCGTCGGCCCTAAGCAGGCCTTTTGAAGGTGCATCCGAGGACGGCAGACCAGTCTATGTACCGGATCCTCATTCCTGTTTCCTGAACTGTCTGTCCCATTTTTACTGTGCTTGGTCCCAGATAATATTAGACGGCTGGGTCCTTCTCATGTGGGATATTCTGCTCCTCCCCTTCCTTTCACCCCCCTTCCTCGTCCCTCTTCAGAGACCCTTCTCACGAGCATCTCTGCATACAGGAGGTCCAAATGCTCCTCACCGCAGGAGCAGTGGAGGCGGTTCTTCAGGAGCTAAGGGGCAAGGGATTCTATTCTCATTATTTCCTAATCCCCAAAGCCGTGGGGGTGGGGGTGGGGGGGGGTGTCTCAGACCCATCCTCAACCTGTGAGGCCTCAACAGCTTCATGAAAAAGTTGAGGTTCCGCATCATTTCCCTAAGTGCAATTATTCACACTGTGGATCTGACAGACTGGTACGCGTCGACCTCAAGGATGCGTACTTTCACATCTCGATAATTCCTGCCCACAGACGATACCTCAGGTTCGTAATCAACCACAACCATTACCAATTCACAGTCCTCCCCTTTGGCCTGTCAACGGCCCCACAAGTGTTCACCAAGTGCATGTCAGTCGTGGCTGCCTTCCTAGGCCGGAGGCAGGTGCAGGTATTTCCAGACCTCGACGACTGGCTGCTCAGGGGACATTGCAGGGACCAAGTGGCGAGACAGGTCAGCTTTGTAAGGTCCACTTTGACAGGTTGGGTCTCCTACTCAATAAGCACAAATCAACCCTATGCCAAACACAGAGGATAGAGTTTATCGGAGTGGTCTTGGACTCTGGCCAGGCCAGGGCATCCCTGCTGGAGGCTTGCTTGTGGTCAATGATGGACATCATAAAAAGCCTCAGACAATACCCTACTACCATGGCACGGGGCTGCTTGAGGTTCCTCGGCCACATGGTAGCATGTACGTATGTTGTACAGCATGCAAGGCTGAGGCTCAGGCCTCTCCAAGCTTGGCTGGCGCTGGCCTACCGCCTGGGACGCAACAGCCTGGACACAGTGGTTACACTTCCGGTGCAGGTTCTCAAGTCTCTACACTGGTGGTTCAGCCCACAGGAGATATGTGGCTGAGCCCGTTCAAGAAGCCCCAGCCCTTTCTGGCCCTGGTGACAGATGCATCAGCGTTGGATTGGGGCATTCACCTGGGCGAACTACAGACCCAAGGTTTCTGGTCACAGGACGAGCTCTCTCTCCACATCAACGTAAAGGAGTTGAGAGCAGTCCAACAGGCATGTCAAACCTTCCAAGCCTAATTACAAGGCAAGTGTGTGGGGGTCATGATGGACAACACAACTGAGACGTTCTATATAAACAAGCAGGGTGGGGCTCTTTCCTCTCCCCTATGTCAGGAAGCCCATTAACTGTGGGACTTCAGCAGAGCCCACTCTATTCACCTGGAAGCATCTTATCTCCCAGGTTCTCAGAACAAGTTGGCAGACTATCTCAGCAGATCCTTCCGCAATCACGAATGGTCTATCCACCCGGACATAGTACACAACGTTTTCCAGAGGTGGGGAGTTCCCCAGATCGACCCGTTTGCCACGAAGAGCAACAGAAAATGCTCTCAATTCTGTTCCTTCCGGAATCACAGTCTGGGCTCTCTTGCGGACGCGTTTCTCCTCCCTTGGATGGACTATCTGTTGTACGCGTTCCCACCATTTCCACTAATCCACAAGGTTCTGCTCAAAGTCGGCAGGGAAAAGGCAGTGGTCATACTGGTAGCACCGGCCTGTCTTCACCAGCATTGGTACACCACGCTCATGGAGTTGTCGGTAGACACTCCAGTCTCACTGCCCCTGATCCCAGACCTGATCACCTAAAATCACGGTCACCTCCATCATCCCAACCTTAAGTCTCTTCACCTCACTGCTTAGAAGCTTCATGGCTAAACCCGATGGAGCTCATGTACTCTGAGTGTGTTAGGGAGGTCCTACTTGGTAGCAGGAAACCCTCCTCTAGGGCTACCTACCTGGCCAAATGAAAAAGCTTTGCAATCTGGTATTCTCAGGATTGCGCTCCTCCGATGCAGGCGCCCGTAACGCTTATCCTGAACTACCTACTGCACTTAAAACAGCAGGGTCTCTCGGTATCATCTCTCAAGGTACATCTGGCAGCCATCTCTGCCTTCCACCCGGGAGCGGCTGGCCATTCTGTCTTTGCCAACCTGATAGTCAATCGTTTCCTGAAAGGTCTGGACAGGCTATGCCCGCAGATTAAGCAACCAATCCCGGCACGGGATCTCAACCTGTTCCTTTTCAGGCTAATGGGGCCCCCATTTGAACCCCTGATGACTTGTTCGCTACTGTACTTATCATGGAAGGTGGCCTTCCTAGTCGCCATTACTTCAGCAAGGAGAGTGTTAGAACTTAAACGCCTAATCTATGGACCTCCTTACACTGTGCTTTATAAGGATAAGGTGCAACTTGGGCCTCACCCGGCCTTTCTCCCAAAGGTTGTATCCCAGTTCCACTCCCAACCAGGAGATTTTTCTACCTGTCTTTTACCCTAAACCTCATGTGGATGGTCTAGAACAAAGGCTACATTCTCTGAAAATTAGACGAGTGCTGGCCTTTTACATTGAATGCACCAAGCCGTTCTGTAAGTTGAACCAGCTGTTCGTGGCAATTGCAGACTGGATGAAAGGACTCCCAGTCTCGTTGCAGAGGATTTCATCATGGATCACGTCCTGTATCTGGGCATGCTATGATTTGGCAAAAGTACCGGTCCCTGCACTAATGGCACATTCCACAAGAACGCAGGCCTCCTCGCCCACGTTTCTGGCCCAGGTCCCAATCCAGGAGATCTGCAGGGAGGCAACGTGGTCCTCGGTTCAAACTTCTGTCTCTCATTACGTGATTACCCAGCATGCCAGAGACGATACAGCATTCAGCAGAGTGGTGCTCCAGTCAGCGATTCCATGAACTCCGACCCCACCTACTAGTTAGGGTTTGGGAGTTACCTAATTGGAATTAACATGAGCAATTACTCGAAGAAGAAAAAACAGTTATTCACCTTCTCCTAACTGTTGTTCTTCGAGATGTGTTGCTCATGTCCATTCCAAACCCACCCACCTTCCCCTCTGTCGGAGTAGCTGGCAAGAAAGAACTGAAGAGGCGGAGACCTACGGCAGAGACATATTCACCGCCATGAAGCCCCCACTCCAGGGGGCTCCTCAGCCGACCCGACTGGTGCTGCTACGGAAAAACTGCCTACGACTGTGCCTGCAGTGCGCACACACCTGATTGCAATGGACTTGAGCAACACATTTCGAAGAACAACAGTTCCAAGAAGATGAGTAACCATTTTTTACCTCATTCACCTTGTATCTCTAATAACCAGGAAAAAAGCAGATATTTATGTAGGTTTCTTTCATTCAAATTAGGAGTCCTTAGAAAGGAAAAAAAAAGTTTGAGAGAACTGAGTTCATGGAAAGCAAGGTCTCCCACATTACTCTAGTAAATACAGCTCCTATTTCACTCCAGTTCTGTTCCCAAGCTACTAGTGTCCATTTTAAAATATATGGTATTTGAAGTCTGTAACAGTCAAATGACAGTTCCACAAAATTTCTTTCATTTTAACCAAAGTCCCTTTTGATTGAGATGCAGAAGTAAAACAATTTCTTACACTGAAATTGAAAGGTGAGACCATAAACTTGTATGTTATCTTGCTTCAACGCTCATCTGTTAAATTTTTAAAAGGGTGAGATTTACCATAGAATGACAGAGCTACCAAAGTACGCTCTATACCACTTAAAACCTACACTGGTTCTGTGCATGCATATAGGGAGTGCAAGCATTGTCTGTATAGGGAGATAGGACATTTCTGGTGTAGCCTCTAACCAGTTTTGCCATTGCTTGACTAACCAAGACAACATGCAGTATTGTATTGATGAGACGGTGTCTAGCCCCACAAAGGTTAATGTTTTTTTTTTTAAACGTATTTATTGTTAAAACATTAAACAAGTGTGGTCTCGAGTTTTGTGTCAAGTTATAACTGGCCTTCTCCCATTTGAACAACCACCTTTACAAATATTCTTAATGCTTTATTACATGCACAGAAAGAAGAAAAACAGTGAAAGCATTTGAAATGGAAAAAAATTAATAAGGCTACATGTTAACAGTTTTGCTTATTCGCTTTCTCTTCAGGTATATATGGTCTTGCTGTTATTACTAAAGATTGTATTTGTTGTCTTTTGGAGGAAAACAGAAAGTTTGTTTACGTTGTCTTGAGCTGCTATTGTTCAGTTCTTTTTCCTTTGGGATACCAAAACAGACAAACAAAAAACAACTTATACAATGTGGGGAAAAGTGCAGCTTCTGTGTCTGATACTTTCTCATTTGCAACCTAGTTGCTGTGAAATTGTAGGAAAAGCACATGGTCTTTGAGACTTGGCATCCTTTCATCAGCAGTGGGCTGTCAAAGGCATTGCTTTCAGCTTGATGTTTTCGTTATAGTCTTCAGTATTGCCAGGGAAGGATTTGTCTTTGCCAGTTAAGTTAATAAAATTCTTATTACACAGAAGGCAAAAAGAGGAAAGTGAGAATGGAGAAATATCAGAGGGGTAGCCGTGTTAGTTTGTATCCACAAAAACAACGAGGTGGCACCTTGAAGACTAACAGATTTATTTGGGCATAAGCTTTCATGGTAAAAAACCCACTTCTTCAGATGCATGGAGTGAAAATTAAACTGCTGAGCTACAATTCATTTGCAAACTTAACGCCATCAATTTGGGCTTGAATAAAGACTGGAAGTGGCTGGCTCACTACAAAAGCAATTTTCCCTCTAGGTATTGACACCTCTTCATCAATTATTGGGAGTGGACCACATCCACCCTGACTGAATTGGCCTTCAACATTGGTTCTCCACTTGTAAGGTAACTCCCTTCTTTTCATGTGCCAATATATATTTATGCCTGTATCTGCAATTTTCACTCCATGCATCTGAAGAATTGGGGTTTTTACCCACGAAAGCTTATGCCCAAATAAATCTGTTAATGGAGAAATAGGGAAAGGAAGGGAAAATGACTCGTATGAGAGAGGCAGAGATGGCAAGTACCTCATGTTCACATGACTGGTGGTATTAAAGATTCAGCTGAAGCTGGCAGGGCCTTTGATATCAACTGGTTCCCTCTGGTTCCGTCTTGCGCAGGGCATCTTGCAGGATCAGAATAACAGACGCAGTGATACTGTGGTAGATAACAGTTCCCTCGAGCCATTGCGGGTACCAGTGGTTGTGATGCTTAAGCTTGCTTTTTCCGGTCCACTTACTTTTTAATGACCAGCAAATAAATAATATCCAAAAAGGGGAGGCAACCTAATCCCATTAAAAAGCTAACAATCAAAACATTATTTTGCTGTTCTTTGACTTTAAACATTTCTTTCATTTCTGCCAACATGTAACTGTACTAAGAGTCTTGAAATCCTCTTATCACAGGATTTTTTTTTTAAACTTAGAAATGCTGGTGCAAACTGGATTGTATACCTCTAAATTTGGCTTACTTTTATAAACAGTTATAATGTAACTGGTTCAGTTGCATAAAATAAGATACAGACTTCTTCTGCACAATGATCTGGAGCCAGAGAAACTTATTGAAGAATGAACAGCTCATATGAATACGCCTCTACTGGTGACTGTAAATGAGTCTCTGCTCACAAAACATTAGTCTAAAATACCAGGTGGATCAGACCAACAAGTAGGCTGAGGTCTGGGTATTGGGGAACATGGAGTAACAGGAATAAGAGGATATGGGCAATTATTAGCAAGTCAGAACCAGTAATCACAGCTCTCTACTTATCTAGCCATTAACAGCACTTTTCTGTGTGCATTACAGAATAGGTGAATTTTGAAAAAAGGCTTGAAGGAGGATTTTGATTGGGAGCTTTTCCCACAGGTAAGGACTGGCATGGGAGAAGGCGTGAACGTGTTTGGCAGTTTCATGCTCTTTTGGGTTATAGTCACAGGAATGGGTTATGTTAGTGCCTGGACAGTGTGCACTTGCCAGTCAACAAAATGACCAGTGCATTTTTCCTCCATTGTGGGAGGCAGGGCATACAGTTGCCAAGGCCTCTGTTGTAAAGAGGTAATAGTTGCCTTTGCGTAGAACAGAACACAGTGAAAGATGTGCCACCCAATTGTAGCCTTTACTGATTATGGTATTGAATAATACTGATGACCTCTTTAAATTCTAGTATTAGACAAAAGTCCAGTGGCGCTGGAACAGTTTTTGGAGTGGGGGTGCTGAGCTGCACCCTCCCTTTACCCCTGTGTGCACCCCTCACCACCCCCTAGAGCTGGGGCCGGCGACCAGGACCCCGAGGCTGGCAGCGGAGCCCCCGGGGCCCGTGGCCGAGCGGGACCTTGGGACAGCAGCGGAGACCCTGGGTGCGGGGCCGGCGGCTGAGCGGGGTGGCAGGGGCGTGGGGCCAGCGGCTGGGATGTTGGGCGCAAAACCTGGGGGTGCTGCAGCACCCTCTGCACCCCTACTTCCTGCACCTATGCAAAAGTCTGATCTCCATGGCTGGCTCCTGTTGAGGGACAGGAAGAGATGACCTACAGCCATCAGCCTGACACCATTTACAATAAGTTACTCATACACCTACCAAAGCTTATTAATATACATGAGGGTTGAACTCCTGTCTATCTTTGCAGTGTTACCCTGATATTATCCGGCGGCTTTTCATCTGATAGGCCAATTGGCTAGTTCTCCTTTTAACTCATTAGCATTTACATCACCTTATCACCATAGTAACATGCAGTTAACTTAAGGAAGTCTTTAACATTTCTCCCCACCGGTCATCTTTTGGTGTCTACTGATCTAATGGGAAAATGTAGAATGTGTTATTAGAGCTAATTAATATCAAGAAGTGAAAGAACACAGTTCATTTATTAAGGATAATATGTTAAGCTTCAAAATATGAAACAATGCCTTTATTAATATATGATGACACCTAATTGCTCTATGAAGTACTGTTTTTAGAAATGACTCTGGTTAGCTTTTATACCCAAAGAAAAAAAACCCTACCCTTTGCTTAAAACTTCTTACATTGCTAAAATTAACTTTTCCCCGTTTATGCCAGTTGTTTAGTTTTTCTCTTCACTATGTTCAGATTTTGAACCTAGACTAGTGAGTTTCGTGCTCTTGTGTAATACTTTAGTGTTTGGGTTGAAAATGCCATAAAGGAAATGATAAAATCTAAAAGATCTTTTATTGAAATTTCTGAAATCTATTAATATTAGGTCTTGGGAAAGCATTTTTTCTCAACCAATAATGGAAGAGGAAGAGAGCGTAGCGATGTTGCAGGTGCTGTTTACTACTGCACTCTTCCAAGAGCAGTGAATAGCCATGGTAAAATAGCAGGGCAATTGAACAAGTCTTTAACATTTTGCAAACTATTTTTAGCATATTGTGTTTTTTAGAAGTTACAGAATTGATGAAAGAGTACTAACTTGGAACAATTGTTAAGACTTATAGGAAACTTCAGTAATAAGTTCACTGTCACCTTTCAAGACAGTAACTTTTTAGCCATTTTGGTGGAGATTTTCAAAGAGGCAAATGTCAGGTAACTCCTACTGAATGTCAGTATATCTCTGTCATTTGTGCCTTTGAAAATCTTCACCTTTGATCTGTTTCTCCTGTAGTCCTTCCTGCTCCAACACACGGTTTTGGAAATGGTAGGGACAATGACACAAAAGGTGTTTTTGTGTATTATGCCTTTGAATTGTTGAATGTTTGAGTTTAAATGATTGACTGATTTGCAGTTGCCCGCCTGTTTCATGGTATGAACCTCAGGAAGCATATTACACCAATTCTGCAGAGAATTAATTGGCTCTCTTTTTGGTTTGGGTGCAGTTCAGTGTGTTAACTTGGATTACTACAACTGTGCCTGGTTTGTGTCCTGACTACCTGAGAAAATACCTCACTCCCTATGTGGCACCATGGCGATTAATCTTATCTGGCTTATTCAAACTAGTAGTACATAGATATAAATATAATAAGAGTAATAAGAACAAGAAGTTGGTGGGAAAGTTGTAATACTGTTCAGTTCCCAAGACAGTGATGGGCACTCCTATGTATTAAAAAAAAATATATAGATAGATATAGATAGTAGTGAAACAATATAAATAATATAAATAGTTTTAATGTTGCATGAAAAAAATGTAAGTAACTTCTAGCTTTAGATATATACAAAAACTTATATATAATAATTTGTGAAGTAAATGACATGCCAGATCCCTTATCAACAAATACAAGTAATACATGAAATGAAGCCAAAATGTTAGTTGGAGGTCAAAATAATATTAGACAGGAACTTGTCTTGGCTGCAATTTGATTCCCAGGTGGAAAATATTTTAATTATTTTTCATGTAGGAATCAGGTAATACAAGTATTCAAGCACAAGACAAAAGTAAACATTACTCTCTGGGTTAATATAACTTTAAAGAACATTTCCGAGCTTTGAAAGCTGGGAATTATTATCTTTGCATGTATAGTTATGGTCAATAGGGGGCATTACATAATAAGAATATAAGAGTACTTTTACAGAAACATCAAAGCCAACTCTGTTGTGCAGAATCATTGATATAAATCCGTCTATGCTTAGCTGTTATTTTATTTTTCATTTACTGTTTTTGTCAAACTGAGCATTATTTTTTTTTTTTACTATTTGAATTTTTAAAATGTGAATTATTGGCAGTATATTTTAAAAATATTGCCATTACATCAAATAGGTATGGAGGTGGTCCATGTTATTGAGAGTGGGAGAAGTGGTCCACAAGATGCTCTGTTATGATGCAGGCGATAATAAGATAAAGTTGCCTGATTAAGGCAACTAGATAACTGGAATGATTTTAGCCTATTAAAAATAGTTTTGTTGCAAGACTTGACAAAACACTTTAAGATTTTAAAAAAGCCTAAAGGGACAGTTTTCCTCTTGATGTGTGAGAATATTCCATCTGCACTTCATTATATATATAGATGACTATAGTTCTAAGGACAAAATAAACTGCCCTGTATGCTGCTTTGCTTGCTGTGGGATGTTAAATTAGCCCATTTACAAAATAACACCGGTCTTTGTTAAGAATATTTAAATATACAGTGGTTCTTTTTTCTTTATTTGTTGATAGTAATTAATAGAATTTTATTTAAGGAATAAAACCCTGGAACAATACCACCTTGTTCAGTGATCACATCGTATCTCAGAGTGAGGCCAGGTAAGTTTGTTAAAGCTGTTTCACATCCTTACAGATGGAATGTGCTATGTAAATAAGTAAACAGTGACACTGATATAGAACCAACTAACGGGCGAACGTTCTTCATTTTGTCACACAGATCCGCTTAACAAGCATTTCTCTTCTTATAGGGATTTTTGGCTAATCAGAAAAGAGCGGAGAACTTGAAAGATCCTTCTGTGCTACCTGATTTGTGTTTGAGTCATGCAAATCAGCTGATGATTATGTTAACTAATCACAGGAAACTGTTAGATATTAAGCAGAAATGTACCACTGCCAAACAAGAGCTTGCAAATAATCTACAAGTCAGACTGAAGTAAGTGATGTCAGTTTTCTTTAAAGCTTTTTTTGGTTTATGTCACTGGAGTTTATCATATAAAGTGTCATATGAATAAATCTTAAATACAGTATTTACCGGATTAATTTTTTTCTGGATTAATACATATAGATTTTTTGGGGGGAGGGAGGGAGGGAAGAAATGTGGTGAAGGTTGAAATTACATATATTATATGATGTCTGTGATGTAAGTCAGGCACAGTAATATGGCATAGTATGTGTTTTTTGTACAATAGCTAAAACTATTTTTCCTGTACTTAATACAATCCAAATTGGTGAAAACGTTTCAAGGAATTGGCAGTAAATGGACAAAATGTCTCATGTGATCTATGATAAGCAATTACGTAGATTTTGGTGCTTTAAAAGCAGAGTAATGCTTTCAGAATACATGTTTTAAACAGAATACTTTTCCGCAGTTTGTGATGAGATAGAATAAGTTAAACTAGTTAGTAATTTGTCATTTATTTACAGCGTGTTAATATAAAGATTTCATGCAATGACAGCCTAATAAAATGAAAGCATTGTTTAACATTTGCGGTATGAGACAGATGCTGTCCGGAACTAAATGGTGATTAGTGTAATCCTATTCAGCCTTGCTCAATGGAAACTAAAGTGTCTTGCTCACTCTGCAGCTGTCCTGTACGCTTCAGGGCATTGTCAGCATGAAAAATATGAATAAAAACAGTGTTTGGGAAGGATTGTTAGTGTCTTTTTCAGGAAATAGACACATTGTCCGCAACGTAAACAAAATAAATAGGCGACTGATCAACTGCTATCTTTTTAAAAGCAAAATGAGACTAAGGAAAAAATAATCCAGGGTGTGAACTTAATTGTGATAAATGTTCATCAGTATAACATCCTTGAAACTTGCTTTCCTTTTAAAAGTCTGATGAGCTTGAAGCTACTGGTATATTTTACTCTGTAGATGGTGTTGCTTTGTGATGCTTCATGCAGACCAAGATGGAGAGAAACTGCAAGCCTTGTTTCGCCTTGTAACAGAGCTGCTAGAAAGAGTCAAGATTGTAGAGGCTCTCAGTACCGTTCCTCAAATGTACTGTTTAGCTGTTGTTGAGGTTGTAAGGAGAAAAATGTTTATAAAACACTACAGGGAGGTAAGCAAGTTAAATAATTTCAAGCTTCTACCTTTGTGTGATCATAGGAACTGACTTACCATGCTAACTGTATGTGTTTTCCCTTTTGTAGTGGGCTGTTGCTTTAATAAAAGATGGGAAACATCTATATGAAGCTGAAAAGGCAAAAAGGGAATCTTTTGGGAAATTGTTTAGTAAGTGTTTTCCTCTTCTGTAACTTAAATCACAACTACCATTTTTAGTGCATTTCTGTAGTTTTCAAACAACGAACACTGTATACTTGAGCTGTCTTAACAGCAGAGTTTGGAGTACCCAGAATGATGATATGTAGTATAAGTGATGTTCATGTGAATAGAAATAACTTTAAATTTGATATGTACAAAATATATACAAATACAAAATATATTAAAAATTGAGTTATGTTTGTAAAGTGTGCCAACAAAGAAGTGTGCCAACAAATTAGTAAACCTTGCCATATATTTAATTCAAAATATTGTTAAAAATTCTCAGTTAATTTAAAATCTTTGTTTAAAAACTTTAGTTATTTAACTTTTTTATTTTTTAATGCAATAGCTACTTTAAACTGATTTATACAAACTTCTATATTAATCTTGTTAAAGTAACTTTTTTGATGTTGCTGCTTAATATTTGTTCAGTGGCAGAACTTGTGCTGTGCTTTACAGAAACAACAAAAAATCCTTTCTTGAAGAGCATTTGGGCAAACACTTGAAATAACAGGCAAAAGAAGTAGAGAAAGGCAGGGCAAAGTTAAAAACTAATCAAATTTTTTTTCTTATTTTTTTCTGTGAAGCTGGGCTGGCCTTACAAGTGGGCAATGTGGGCGACCACCCAGGGTGCCATGGTTAGGGGCGGCTCTGTGGTCAAGAGACAAGGAATGGGGCAGGCCTGGGGTGCAAGGCCGCGGAAGGGAGCTTGAGACACTGTGGCATTGAGGCAGTGGGTCCTGGGAGTGATGGGGGAGGGGAGCCTAGGGAGGCAGCAGGGGCCTGGGAGCGATGCAGGAGGGCAATCCAGAGAGGCAGCAGGGGCCTGGGGGATGATGGGGGTGGGGGAGCCCAGGGAGGCAGCAGGGCCTGGGGGTGATGGCGGGGGGAGAGTCCAGGGAGGCAGCAGGGGCCGGGGAATAATGGGGGAAGGGAGCCCAGGGAGGCAGCAGGGGCCTGGGAGCGATGCAGGAGGGCAATCCAGGGAGGCAGCAGGGGCCTGGGGGATGATGGGGGTGGGGGAGCCCAGGGAGGCAGCAGGGGACAATGGGGGGAGGGAGCCCAGGGAGGCAGCAGGGGCCAGGGGATAATGCGGGGGAGGGAGCCCAGGGAGGCAGCAGGGGAGATTGGGAGGATGAGTGGGGAGCCAGGGAGACAGCAAGGGCAATGCAGGAGATGGGTGGGGAGCCGGGGGAGACAGCGGGGGCCAGGGGTGCCGGAATACAAGTTCGCCCAGGGCACCTTTTAACGCCAGCCCGTTGTGAAGCTTATTATTGATTTATTTTGCCCTACTTTATTAAATTCAAAGCAAACAAAGAGTAGTAAATAGTGTTGGATGAAAAAGATTAACAGTAAAAAGGGATTTTGGAGGGAAACTTCGAAGAGGAGAGAAGATATTTGGAGATCTATAAAGAGGATGATTGGTTGGGTATGAGGCCATCATGAAAAAAGAGAGAGGCTTGAATGGGGGACAGAATTCTGACATGCTTTTTGGTCTGAAATCCTGCGGAAATTTGACATGATCTGTCGAAGAATGCAAATGTGTAGTGAGCTGCCAGAGTTAGTGCAACACTTACATGTACAATAGATTGTTGTGTTCCATCTTTGTGGCGTGTTTGAATGTTGTGTGCATGACTGCTAAATAACCAAAGTTTGTTTCTTTGTACAGGGAAGTCTTTTTTAAGGAATCGTTTGTTTAGGGGACTTGACTCTTGGCCTCCATCCTTTTGTGTATGTATTCCATGCTATATATTCTACTACAGTCAGAAACTTGAGGCTTTGAAATGCATTTGTATAATCATAGTTTCTGCAGGAAAATCAATATATGAATATTCCCACATTAGCGTAGGCAAAGTTACTTTGCAAGTCTAGCAGTTAATTGGCTGCCTGGATTGGAACACTCATTTGCAAAGTTAAGCAAAAAAAAAAAAAATCAAATTTCAGATGTTTTAAACCAGGGGTGGGCAAATTTTTTGGCCCGAGGGCCACATCTCTGTGGGGAAATGCTTGCAGGGCCATGAATGTAGGGCTGGGGGTTGTGGTGCAGGAGGGAGTGTGGAGTGTGGGAGGGGGTGCGGTGTGCAGGAAGGGGCTAATGGCAAGGGGTTGGGGCAAAGGAGGGGTGTGGGGTGTACGAGGAGTCTCAGGGAAGAGGGTTGGGGTGCATGAGGGGGTGCACAGTGAGGGTGGGGGCTCAGGGCAGGAGGTTGGTGCAGGAGGGGTGCAGAGAGTGGGAAGGGGCTGGGGTGCAGGCAGGGGGCTCAGGGCAGGGAGTTGGGGTGCAGGAGGGGTGCGGGGTGCGGCAAGGGGTTGGAGTGCAGGCAGGGGGCTCAGGGCAGGGGGTTCGGATGCAGACAGGGTGCAAGGTGCAGCAGGGGGCTCAGGGAGGGACTTGGGAAGGAGGGGTGCAGGAGGGGGCTCAGGGCAGGGAGTTGAGGTGCGGGGTGCAAGAGGGGTTCGGGCCCCGGCCCAGTGCCGCTTACCTGGAGCGGTTCCGGGGTGGCAGTGGCGCCTGCCCTGGCCCCGGCCCCTGCGCCGCTCTGGGAAGTGGCCTCCACCACGTCCCTGCAGCCCCTGGGGAAGAGGGGGCAGAGAGCTGTGCGCTGCACTTGCCTGTCAGTACCTCCCCCGAAGCTCCCATTGGCTGCGGTTCCCCGTTCCCGTCCAATGGGAGCTTCGGGGGAGATACCGACAGGCAAGTGCAGCATGCAGAGCTCTCTGCCCACCCTCAGAGGCTGCAGGGACGTGGTGCCGGCTGCTTCTGGGAGCGGCGTGGGGCCCGCGGCACCACGGGGGTGGCAATCCCACGGGCTGGATCCAAAGCCCTGAAGGGACAGATCTGTCCCGCGGGCCATAGTTTGCCCACCCCGTTTTAAACTAAGTAATACCAATCTCTCAAATTAGGGAGGTTGGTTGATAGTACTTCTGAATTTTTGTTGTTGAATAGCACATTTTACACCAGTTTTGCACTGAGCCATGAGTTCAGAATACCTGTACTGTCTCTTGCTATGAAGAGATATAAAAAATTAAGAATATAAGCTGTGCAATGGCACTTTGATTCAGAACTGTTCATGGATGGCAATATGATACTGGGGGAAGTGTCAACTTGGTACTCTTCTTTTTAAAGTCAAGTTAAAATTTTGTGGGATTATAAATACAGATATTTTCAGTGGGGGGGGGAAATGATTTAAGATTTTGAAGCCAGGAGAGATCAGTATGATCTACTCTGACCGGCATAATACTGCCATAGAATTTATTAGGTGATTAAAAGCAAGCAGAAGTTTCCCATATTTTTCACACATTCACTGGATGGTGGAATGGAATATATTCACCATCCTAAATTGTCTGAAGTGGCTAGCAAATATAACATGATTGTGAGTTGGACAGGTTTCTGCTTTGATTTGGTTCAACTTGTTTGACTCTAACAATGGCATGTCTCCATGTTTCTGATCATTATGAAATGTTGCTCCTGTCATTATATTTCTGACTTTGTCCCATAAAGTGCTTTTTCAGTATTTTACTCCTTGGCATTTTATAATAGTACCATACATGGTCAAAAAGGGTGCCCCCTGTTTTATTATTGTAACTCCTCAGTTAAATTAAAATTTAGCTGTTTGTTTAGCAGCAAACTAATTTTCAAGCCTCTGTTCTCCCTTCTCTTTCCCCCACATCACGTTTATGACTAAAAAAATTGGTAAGAAGGAAGAACTGCTACTCACAACATCATAGAGAAGGTTAATGAATATATGTGCAAGTAGACTTAGAAAAAATGGAGACTAGAGCATTCTATAAGAAGAATCAAAACTTTTGAGATCCTACAGATTTTTAAAAAATCAGTTCTCTATTAATACGTTGTTCACTGTTTTCCTTCTTAATCTTACCTTAGTCATCTTGACTATACACATCATTTCATCATTGTGTAAATTTTCTCTTTTATACAGACACGAAAGCCTCGCAGGTTTGACAGTGAACTTCCAGATATCTCATTAACTGACTTGCAGTTTCTGCAGTCTTTTTGTCCTTCAGAAGTGCAACCATTACTCAGGTAAGTGGCTTAGTGAATGGAAATTACAGAACACAAAACAAACACACATACAAAAACCTCCATTATGAAAAAGCAAAACAAAGATGCAAGTTTTTTAGTAGCATTGTCTGGCTATGACAGAAGATGGACAGGAGATGCTGGATGTCATTTAAGTAGGGTGCAGCTTTATTCCTAAATGTGAGAGAGTACCTGACAGATAAAAGGGTACAGTGCAGTTCATCATTGTTTTCTGTATAATGGAAGTGAAACTGTCCTGTTTAAAGAGGTTTGTATTTATATTTTTCTCCCCTTAAGTCACATAATATTAACAGGAGTTCTATGCCTGTTGTATCAAAGAAAGACTAGACCCTTTAATACATAGACAGTGTACAAAATGTATAAAAACACTGGGCCAATAGCTTGAAATTGGGGTGGTAGTGAGCTGCTTGACAGGCTTATCTTGATCAAAGGAAAAGCTTTTTTTTTTTTCTCTGCAATTAACATTTGGATTTTGTGGTTGAAAAGGACAAATCAGGCCTGTGGGGCCTCTCTTCTCTCACAACTCTAGCTCCCTTATGGAACAATCACAAGGATTGTTCAACATTGGATTACATGACTTCTTCACAAATCTTTTCTGCCTGACTGATTTTGGTCAGACAGGAATAAACCGCTCACTCCCATGCAGGACAACAGGAAATGCATTAAACATGGTCATCGGATCCCCCAGCCACATTTTCAGGGCCTGATTGTCATTTTCCTGTTCATATGTAATTTAAAGGGATTTAAGTTTTGAAGGGGGGAAGTATTGCGGCTTGGCACGAGGCACTTGCATCATGATCACAACAAACTCATCATCCTGTTTTTTTATATACACAGCATTGAGAGTTCTGCCGTTAAGAATTAATATCTTTTCCCAAAGTCGTCTTGTAATATTTTTTGGGAAAATGTTTATGGGTTAGCAATGTTGTATTACACTATGAAAGTTGAAAGAATTTATCTTAATATATAGTAAATCTTTCCACTCTGTTTCTTTTTAAAAACATCTGAGAAATCAGTTGTAATTTGATCTCCTTTAAGTATAGTGTTCATCACTTCTTAGAGTTATTGTAACTCTACGTATTACTCATAAACATCTCCTCTGGGGGTGAGGGAGAGGCAGAACATAACCTGGAGTTAACCTAAAACTTCTTAGAAATGTTACTTTAAATCTAAATTGTTTCTTTTGTCATTTGAAAGAACACTGTCACTGAAACTACTTAGAGTTACTAATGTAAAGAACGTGCAACAAAGTTGTTGCCATAGTTTATTCCCTGCAAAGTTGGTGAAATAAAGAAAATGAATAAATCCGGATTAGATGGTTTACTGTATCAATAAATTTTAAATTGAATTTGTAATACTGTATTATTGAAGAAATTAAAATTTAAAAATACTTTGTTTTTGAAGGGTTCCCATACTTTGTGACTTTGAACCTCTTCACCAGCATGTACTTGCTCTACATAACCTGGTAAAAACAGTACAAAGTTTGGATGAAATGTCTCAGACCATTACAGACCTGCTGAATGAGCAAAAGGTATTTTGTTTTTCTTTGGTAAGGTTTTAAGAAAAAAGTAGAATATTTTCATAATTTTTTTTAGTAGGTTGCTCACTAAATAAAATTCTTTTCTCCAAAATCCAAAGATTAATGTGTTGGGCATGTATGTTTTTTGCATAGGCCTAAAGAGAAAATCTCATCAAGTGCTACCAAAGATTTTGGGAGTCTAAATTCTTCAGTGAGAGCAAAATGGTGACATTTTGAAAAAATACAGGGAGCATAACATCCCAAAGTTTATATTAGGATCATTCTGGTAACATTTTCTAATTTTTGGCCAAATTTGTTATGTGCTAATGTGCACATTTTTGCTTTTTGCCTTTTTATTTCCATATTTAGATAACTGAATTGTAAATTTAATTTAAAATAATTTTATTTTTTGTTTTAAATATCTTTATTTTCCTCTCTGTTATTTTTTTATTGTTGCCTCTTTGGGGGTTTGATGGGTTGTTTCCATTAGGATAAATTGATTTCACAAGTCCGGTATTGCTTTGGTGGAATCCTGTTTATTCACAAAGAGTGTACACAAAGTCTTGTTTCCCTTAATCACTAGAAACAAACAGCAGGTAATTTCCCTGCTCAATTTCCAAGACTGCCTTTCCAGTGAGTTTGAGGAGATCTGTCCTTCTGCTCCCTCTCAAAGCACTATCATGACTACTCTCACTTTCTGCCTCTAATGCCCTCTGTTTGCCAAAGAATCCTTAGCTCCTGTGTTTGCAACTAATTTCAGAGAAACCCCTCAGACAACTTGGTTTAGCCCTGCTGAGGCTTTGCCCATCATCCCAGGGCAGTTTAAAACATTGATGCCCCGAATGACTTATCCCAAATAGAAAGAAAAGAAATACTTTAAACAAATTTAAAAATACATACAAGTTTAACTATTTGCTTATTTATATAGTATTTTTCCGTGAGGATATGTTCACATCACCAACCCAAATCAATTTTACTTCCATTCAAATCTTCTTGGAGTTGCCTTTTCCTACCTGGTTTCCTTTCAGCCAGCCAAGAAGGGGCTGCTTTCAGTGGGTTCCTGAAGACAGTCCATTGTTTCTGTGGATTCTGCTGGCTGAGACACTTTGCTTCTGTTCTAATGGGAATTTGTGGTTGTTGCAACTCTTCCAGCCTCAGCTTCCACAGCTATAGTCTCAGTTTCTCAGGGTAGTCAAGCTGAGATTCTGTCCCTCTGATAATGTCTTAGTTCCTTTTCAAGATGATTATTTTTAGCTGCCCAAGTCCTTACTGCAGCTCTTATCTGTTAACAAGTTTCAAGTTATCCAAAGATTTCCTGATCTTCGCTATTTCCTGGAAAACTTTTGGTTCATGACAGTGAGATTGCTGATCACCTCATCAATCTGTCTTGCCTTTCAAGACTGGGTGTTTTGTAGTTGTCCTTCTTCCAAATATCCCAAACGCTTTGTAGCTGCTGCCCCAACAAGGATTTAATTTTCACCATGTCATCTCTCAGTTCTTTCTGGGAAACCTTCAGATATTGCTTTAATTCCTTTTGTGAAGTCTCCAGTTCAAGTGTCCTCTGCATATTCCCATTCTTGGGATGTGCTGATGAGGTGCAGCAGAACGGTGGAACGTTGTAGTAGCAGTGTCTCTTAGGAGCATTTTGCCTCCCTCCCCTCTCCTGCCCACAGCGTTTGAGCACACTCAGGTGGCATGGCCATAAGAGGGTCTTTGGCTCCATTGCTGCTTCAGTTCTTTCCAACCGCCATAGTGTTAGGATGTGAAAGATCTGTTCTTCTTTAATAGTGTCCCTGTGGATGCATCACTTTAGATGTGCATGTGCTCCATGCCTTTGATCGGAGATTTTTGGTGGCAGTGCCTGTTCAGCCCATGCATGCGGCCTACCATCCCTGTGCCCTACACCCAGGGTATATAGGGCTGTGCAGACGAACCACCCTCAAGCGTGTGCCTGCTTGTTGTGTGCCTGTTTCCTCTTGTATTAGTGTTTTAACTTTTATAGTTCTCAGTAATACTAGTTTTAGGACCTTTTATAGTTGTTGGAATGTTTGTTCCCTCTTTTTATTTTTCTTAATTTTTTTTTTGTTTATTCTCCCCCACCTCCCCCAAATGGCTCGAACAAATGTTGTCAGGGATGGCAAGTTCCCCAGGCTTTAAAAAGGTGCCTCTCTTGTTGACACGCAAGCCCTGTTAGTGATGGGTACTTGTAGTACATTCATTGTTTGGGAGACTGTCACATTCCCGGCAAGTATAAGACCTGCTCTTCTTTTAAAGGAAGATCCTAGAAGAACAGAAAAATAAAATATAGGCTCCTACTGATGGAGCATGTCTTGAGACCAGCTTCTGATCCAAGGGCAAAGAACCCCCCCGTCAGGGACTCTCCACTTCTGTCAGTACCTATTGTCATCGAGATCACAGTCACTGAGAGATTCCAAGGGGAAGATGGTATTAAAACTCTGATCTCCAACACTTTCCATGACTGAGGTACTGATCGCCATACCGCTGGTATGGAGAGCTTCCCACTCAAAGTATAAGGAAGGGAATAAGAGGAGCAGAAAAGAGAGCTACTAATCAGAGAAGAGCTAGTCACCAGAGACCTTAGGCCCAGAGTGCTAGTGAAGCTCCGAATACTTCAGGAACCATGAAACATGCTAAGATTCCATACCTCAGTGGTAAAGGGCTCACTACCGAAGACTACTACTGCCAAGTGGCTGGTTTCAATGGAATCCTCGACCCGCTTGGTACCAACATCAGTGCCTCACACAACGGCTTCTGCAACATCATTGGTGCCAGTACCAAATTCTGTTGTGCATCGAGTACTGCAAGAATTCCAGTACCCAAAAGACCTTTTGGTACCAAATGAGCATGAGGCTCCGCTCCGTGAAACCTACCTCTTTTCCATCTTCCACTATCCATGAGGCGTAGTCGTCGCCTCAGATACGATATTTGGAGGAGCATTCTGAATCATACTCTGAACTTCCTATTGAAGACTCTCCAACTTATTCCAGGAGATGTTATTCCTATTACAGATCTAACAAAGGCATGATACCAGATCCCTGCCTTCCAACACTTGGAATGACCAGCATTAGATATCTCCTTCATGCCTTATGGTCTCCTTCATTGGCCTTACTGGGATCCCTGGGTAGTGTATCACCAGCAACTTTGGGGCACCTCAGTTCAATCCTACAAGGAATACAGAAGACCTTGCTCGCTGGTTCCATCCATCAATCCCTCCTGCTCACTCGGAGCCTGAGGAGACCTTTGAGGAGCAAGAGGCAAAGCTGGACAAGGTATTACCCTCCTTACAAACATCTTGTTATTATCCCTTGATGCGGCAGTAAAGCCACCGTTGTCATCATTATCTGATGACTTTAAGCAATTCCAGGACCTGATGAAGAGGATCACTGACACCCTGCAAATTCCCCTGGAAAAAGTCCAGGATTCCCATCACAAGCACCTGGACATGTTGCACACCTGTACCTCAGCCTGGGTGCACTGCCAATTAATTAAGTCCTCCTTGAGCCAGCCAATTCCATCTGGCAAACTCCAGCAATGGTCCCCTCTTCATGCAAGAGGGCTGATCCTAACCAGGGATTCTGATGCTTTATTTTCTCACCAGCACCAAATTCTTTAGCAGTGGACACAGTCAATGAAAGAGGCAGGCAAAATATACAAACAAGCCATCCCTGATAATAAGGACCAGAAATGTCTGGACCTTTTCGGTTGTAAGATCTACTCGTCAGCAACACTTCAAGATATCTAACCACCATCCCCGATTTCAAAATAAGACTGCCTGAACTACGAGAAGTTAGACCACTTACCACAGGACCAATGAAAACAATTCAGTGCCATAATAAGAGAGTCAGCTGCTAGCAAAAACTTCACTGCAGGCTTCACTCAATGCAACAAACACTGCAGCCAGGTCTGTTTCCAGTGCAATAGTGATAAGGCTAGCTTCAGTTGTCTGGGATTCCATGTGAGGTACAATCAACAGTAGAAGCTTTACCTTTCAATGGCCAGAAGCTTTTTGCAGATTCCAAGGACTACTTGCTTCATACCCTAGAGGACTCTAGAGCAATACTAAGGTCTGCAAATAAAAGAAAGTTTAGCTGGTCTCAATTGGCACAAAGATCCCACCCTGCTCAACTTTCCTCATTCCTCATAAGCTACCAGAACGACTGGCTAAGGGGTCAAGGTCCTAAAAGAAGATGACTTGCAACTATGTTGACTGCTTCATCCCAGCCTTCAGTATCGTGCAAATGCCAGTTTTGATGTTTTGGTCAGAGTTCAAACCTCCAATAGCCAGGTTTTTTCAATTGCATGACACAAATGCGCTTCCTCAATTTGGATACCTCATCTCTGTTTCTTCAAGCATGGGAGGCTATAACATTGGACAAATAGATATTGGAGGCCATTGCTTCAGGTTCTACATCCTGCCTTTCCACCTCTCCCTGCTTCCCTGACCCTTTTCAATCAATTGCTGACACAGGATATCTCTTTGTTTCTAAGTCAAGGAGCCATAGAACCAGTCCCACTTCAGCACAGGGGCAAAGGGTTCTAGTCAAGATATTTTCTAATACCCAAGAAAAATGGATGTTGAAGGCAGATACTAGATCTCAGACAATTGAAAAAGAATGTCAAACACCTGAAATTCAGGATAGTGTCCCTAGGTGCTATATTTCCTTCCCTGGAATTAGGGGACTAGTTTGTGATGACCCTCAACCTCAAAGATGACTGTTTTTCTTTAGTGATTCATCCCTTTCACAGAAGATTTCTTAGTTTCACATTCAGTCACAGTCGTTACCAGTACTGGGCCCTATCCTTCAGCGTTTCATCCACCCCAAGGCTTTTCGCAACAATCATGGCAGTCATAGCTGCCTGTCTCCGTCACCTAGAAATAACTCTTTCCCTACCTCAACAACTGGCTCCTCAAGGGTTAGTCATATCAGGAGGTTTGGCCAGCAGTTCAAACAACAACTTCATTATTCCAAAGTCTAGACCTGCAGATAAAACTCAAGAAATCAATCTTGACCTCTACACAAAGTATTCTCTTTTTTGGAGCGTTTCTGGATTTGATATTGGGCAGAGCTTATCTTCCTCTTGATAGGTTCCTTGCTCTGAAGGGCCTTATCCAAAGAGTGCAGCTCAGCCCTGAAGTTCCCCCAAGGACATGTCTGCAACTGCTGGGAGTCATGGCAGCTTGCATTTTTTGTGAAACAAAACCAGGTTGCATCTTCAATGTCTCCAGGGTGGCTCAGGAAATATATGTACCCAACAAACACAGTCTGAAAAAGCTGTACCCAACCAGGTCCTACAGTCACTCACCTGGTGGATAAATCCTTCCAAGGTTTGTGCAGAAATCCTGTTCTACCAGAATCTGTCTACAGTCATAACATCGGACGCTTCCCTCTTGGGATAGGAAGCTCATTTTTGTCCCTGTACAGTACAGTGCTCATGGTCACAACAAGAACAGCACTTGCACATCAATCTTTTGAAATTAAGAGTGGTCAGAAATGCTATTGTCCCCTACTCAAAAAACAAATCCATCAAGATCATGGCAGACAAAATAGTATGCATGTGCTATGTCTGTTAAGCCTGGGAAACAAGCAGGGAAAACTGGAAGTCCTGGCACAGTCAAGACATTATGATGTGATTGGAATAACAGAGAGTTGGTGGGATAACTCACATGACTGGAGTACCGTCATGGATGGATATAAACTGTTCAGGAAGGACAGGCAGGGCAGAAAAGGTGGGGGAGTTACATTGTATGTAAGAGAGCAGAATGACTGCTCAGAGCTCCAGTATGAAACTGCAGAAAAACCTGAGAGTCTCTGGATTAAGTTTAAAAGTGTGAGCAACAAGGGTGATGTCGTGGTGGGAGTCTGCTATAGACCACCAGGCCAGGGGGATGAGGTGGGCGAGGCTTTCTTCAGGCAACTAACAGAAGTTACTAGATCACAGGCCCTGGTTCTCATGGGAGACTTCAGTCACCCTGATATCTGCTGGGAGAGCAATACAGCGGTGCACAGACAATCCAGGAAGTTTTTGGAAAGTGTAGGGGACAATTTCCTGGTGCAAGTGCTGGAGGAACCAACTGGGGCAGAGCTCTTCCTGACCTGCTGCTCACAAACAGGGAAGAATTAGCAGGGAAAGTAAAAGTTGATGGGAACCTGGGAGGCAGTGACCATGAGATGGTCAAGTTCAGGATCCTGACACAAGGAAGAAAGGAGAGCAGCAGAATACAGACCCTGGACTTCAGAAAAGCAGACTTTGACTCCCTCAGGGAACTGATGGGCAGGATCCCCTGGGAGAATAACATGAGAGGGAAAGGAGTCCAGGAGAGCTGGCTGTATTTTAAAGAATCCTTATTGAGGTTGCAGGAACAAACCATCCCGATGTGTAGAAAGAATAGGAAATATGGCAGGCGACCAGCTTGGCTTAACAGTGAAATCCTTGCTGATCTTAAAGACAAAAAAGAAGCTTACAAGAAGTGGAAGATTGGACAAATGACCAGGAAGGAGTATAAAAATATTGCTCAGGCATGCAGGAGTGAAATCAGGAAGGCCAAATCACACTTGGAGTTGCAGCTAGCGAGGGATGTTAAGAGTAACAAGAAGGGTTTCTTCAGGTATGTTAGCAATGAGAAGAAGGTCAAGGAAAGTGTGGGCCCCTTACTGAATGGGGGAGGCAAACTAGTGACCGAGGATGTGGAAAAAGCTAACGTACTCAGTGCGTTTTTTGCCTCTGTCTTCCCGAACAAGGTCAGCTCCCAGATTTCTGCATTGGGCAGCACAGTATGGGAAGGAGGTGACCAGTCCTCTGTGAAGAAAGAAGTGGTTCAGGACTAGTTAGAAAAGCTGAGAGAGCACCAGTCCAGGGGGATGGATGCACTGCATCCGAGGGTGCTAAAGGAGTTGGTGGATGTGACTGCAGAGCCATTGGCCATTATCTTTGAAAACTCATGGCGACTGGGGGAGGTCCCGGATGACTGGAAAAAGGCTAATGTAGTGCCCGTCTTTATAAAAGGGAAGAAAGAGGATCTGGGGAACTACAGGCCAGTCAGCCTCACCTCAGTCCCTGAAAAAATCAAGGAGCAGGTCCTCAAGGAATCAATTTTGAAGCACTTAGAGGGGAGGAAAGTGATCAGGAACAGTCAGCATGGATTCACCAAGGGCAAGTCATGCCTGATTAACCTAATTGCCTTCTATGAGGAGATAACTGGGTCTGTGGATGAGGGGAAAGCAGTGGATGTGTTATTCCTTGACTTTAGCAAAGCTTTTAATACGGTCTCCCACAGTATTCTTGCCAGCAAGTTAAAGAAGTATGGGCTGGATGAATGAACTATAAGGTGGATAGAAAGATGGCTAGATTGTCGGGCTCAACGGGTAGTGATCAATGGCTCCATGTCTAGTTGGCAGCCAGTATCCAGCGGAGTGCCCCAAAGGTCGGTCCAGGGGCCGGTTTTGTTCAATATCTTCATTAATGATCTGGAGGATGGCGTGGACTGCACCCTCAGCAAGTTTGCAGATGACACCGATGGGAGGAGTGGTTGATACGCTGGACAATAGGGATAGGATACAGAACGACCTAAACAAATTAGAGGATTGGGCCAAAAGAAATCTGATGAGGTTCAACAGGGACAAATGCAGAGTCCTGCACTTAGGATGGAAGAATCCCATGCACTGCTACAGACTAGGGACAGAGTGGCTAGGCAGCAGTTCTGCAGAAAAGGATCTAGGGGTTACAGTGGACGAGAAGCTGGATATGAGTCGACAGTGTGCCCTTGTTGCCAAGAAGGCTAACGGCATTTTGGGCAGTATGAGTAGGAGCATTGCCAGCAGATCGAGGGACGTGATCATTCCCCTCTATTTGGTATTGGTAAGGCCTCATCTGAAGGCCTCATCTGTCCAGTTTTGGGCCCCACACTACAAGAAGGATGTGGAAAAATGTGAAAGAGTCCAGAGGAGGGCAAAAAAAATGATTAGGGGGCTGGAGCACATGATTTATGAGGAGAGGCTGAGGGAACTGGAATTATTTAGTCTGCAGAAGAGAAGAATGAGGGGGGGATTTGATAGCTGCTTTCAACTACCTGAAAGGGGGTTCCAAAGAGGATGGATCTCCTCTCAGTGGTAGCAGATGACAGATCAAGGAGTAATGATTTCAAGTTGCAGTGGGGGAGGTTTAGGTTGGATATTAGGAAAAACTTTTTCACTAGGAGGATGATGAAGCACTGGAATTTGGGAAAGCCGACTGCTGAAGAGGAGCATGTGGATCGGACAGAGACTTCTCTTAGGGGAGAGTCTAATGATAGAGAATCTCGAGGTTATAGTCAGGAGCAGAGGATGGAAGAGGATAATGTAAAGGCAGATCAGATGATAAACATTCACATAAAAAAGAATCTGACACATCAGAAAAGAGCAGACAAATAAACAGTGACAAGTTTTTAAAGTGCTTGTACACAAGAAGTCTAAATAATAAGATGGGTGAACTAGAGTGCCTTGTGATAAAGGAGGATATTGATATAATAGGCATCACAGAAACCTGGTGGACTGAGAGCAATCAATGGGACACAATCATTCTGGGGTACAAAATATATCGGAAGGACAGAACAGGTCATGCATGGGGGGAGTGGCACTATATGTGAAAGAAAATGTAGAATCAAATGAAGTAAAAATCTTAAGTGAATCCACATGTTCCATAGAATCTCTATGGATAGAAATTTCATGCTCTAATAAGAATATAACATTAGGGATCTATTATCGACCACCTGACCAGGACAGTGATAGTGATGATGAAATGCTAAGGGAAATTAGAGAGGCTATCAAAATTAAGAACTCAATAATAGTGGGGGATTTCAATTATCCCCATATTGACTGGGAACATTTCACTTCAGGACGAAATGCAGAGATAAAATTTCTCGATACTTTAAATGACTGCTTCATGGAGCAGCTGGTACGGGAACCCACAAGGGGAGAGGCAACTCTAGATTTAGTCCTGAGTAGAGCGCAGCAGCTGGTCCAAGAGGTAACTTTAACAGGACCGCTTGGAAATAGTAACCATAATACAATAGCATTCAACATCCCTATGGTGGGAAGAACATCTCAACAGCCCAACACTGTGGCATTTAATTTCAAAAGGGGGAACTATGCAAAAATGAGGGGGTTAGTTAAACAGAAGTTAAAAGGTACAGTGACTAAAGTGAAATCCCTGCAAGCTGCATGGGTGCTTTTTAAAGACACCATAATAGAGACCCAACTTCAATGTATACCCCAAATTAAGAAACACAGTAAAAGAACTAAAAAAGAGCCACCGTGGCTTAACAACCATGTAAAAGAAGCAGTGAGAGATGAAAAGACTTCCTTTAAAAAATGGAAGACAAATCCTAGTGAGGCAAATAGAAAGGAGCATAAACACTGCCAAATTAAGTGCAAAAATGTAATAAGAAAAGCCAAAGAGGAGTTTGAAAAACGGCTAGCCAAAAACTCCAAAGGTAATAACAAAATGTTTTTTAAGTACATCAGAAGCAGGAAGCCTGCTAAACAACCAGTGGGGCCCCTTGATGATCGAGATACAAAAGGAGCACTTAAAGACGATAAAGTCATTGCGGAGAAACTAAATGGATTCTTTGCTTCAGTCTTCACGGCTGAGGATGGTAGGGAGATTCCCAAACCTGAGCCGGCTTTGGTAGGTGACAAATCTGAGGAACTGTCACAGATTGAAGTGTCACTAGAGGAGGTTTTGTAATTAATTGATAAACTCAACATTAACAAGTCACCGGGACCAGATGGTATTCACCAAAGAGTTCTGAAAGAATTCAAATGTGAAGTTGCGGAACTATTAACTAAGCTTTGTAACCTGTCCTTTAAATCAGCTTCTGTACCCAATGACTGGAAGTTAACTAATGTAACACCAATATTTAAAAAGGGCTCTAGAGGTGATTCCGGCAATTACAGACCGGTAAGTCTAATGTCGGTACCGGGCAAATTAGTCGAAAGAATAGTTAAGAATAAAATAGTCAGACAAATAGAAAAACAAAAACTGTTGAGCAATAGTCAACATGGGTTCTGTAAAGGGAAATAGTGTCTTACTAATCTATTAGAGTTCTTTGAAGGGGTCAACAAACATGTGGACAAGGGGGGATCCAGTGGACATAGTGTACTTTAGATTTCCAGAAAGCCTTTCACAAGGTCCCTCACCAAAGGCTCTTACGTAAATTAAGCTGTCATGGGATAAAAGGGAAGGTCCTTTCATGGATTGAGAACTGGTTAAAAGACAGGGAACAAAGGGTAGGAATTAATGGTAAATTCTCAGAATGGAGAGGGGTAACTAGTGGTGTTCCCCCAGGGTCAGTCCTCGGACCAATCCTATTCAACTTATTCATAAATGATCTGGAGAAAGGGGTGAACAGTGAGGTGGCAAAGTTTGCAGATGATACTAAACTGCTCAAGATAGTTAAGACCAAAGCAGATTGTGAAGAACTTCAAAAAGATCTCACAAAACGAAGTGATTGGGCAACAAAATGGCAAATGAAATTTAATGTGGATAAATGTAAAGTAATGCACATTGGAAAAAATAACCCCAACTATACATACAATGTGATGGGGGCTAATTTAGCAGCAACGAGTCAGGAAAAAGATCTTGGAGTCATTGTGGATAGTTCTGAAGATGTCCACGCAGTGTGCAGAGGTGGTCAAAAAAGCAAACAGGATGTTAGGAATCATTAAAAAGGGGATAGAGAATAAGACTGAGAATATATTATTGCCCTTATATAAATCAATGGTACACCCACATCTTGAATACTGCGTACAGATGTGGTCTCCTCATCTCAAAAAAAGATATACTGGCACTAGAAAAGGTTCAGAAAAGGGCAACTAAAATGATTAGGGGTTTGGAACGGGTCCCATATGAGGAGAGATTAAAGAGGCTAGGACTCTTCAGCTTGGAAAAGAGGAGACTAAGTGGGAATATGATAGAGGTATATAAAATCATGAGTGATGTGGAGAAAGTAGATAAGGAAAAGTTATTTACTTATTCCCATAATACAAGAACTAGGGGGTCACCAAATGAAATTAATAGGCAGCAGGTTTAAAACAAATAAAAGGAAGTTCTTCTTCATGCAGCGCACAGTCAACTTGTGGAACTCCTTACCTGAGGAGGTTGTGAAGGCTAGGACTATAACAGCGTTTAAAAGAAAACTGGATAAATTCATGGAGGGTTAAGTCCATTAATGGCTATTAGCCAGGATGGGTAAGGAATGGTGTCCCCAGCCTCTGTTTGTCAGAGGGTGGAGATGGATGGCAGGAGAGAGATCACTTGATCATTGCCTGTTAGGTTCACTCCTTCTGGGACACCTGGCATTGGCCACTGTCGGTAGACAGGATACTGGGCTAGATGGACCTTTGGTCTGACCCGGTACGGCTGTTCTTATGTACCTAGGGAGGTGGTGGAATCTCCTTCTTTAGAGGTTTTTAAGTCAGGCTTGACAAAGCCCTGGCTGGGATGATTTAGTTAGGGATTGGTACTGCTTTGAGCAGGGGGTTGGACTAGATGACCTCCTGAGGTCCTTTCCAACCCTGATATTCTATGATTCTATGTCAATCATCAGGGCAGAATACATTCCCCATCACTCTCCAGTGCAGCAATAAATCTTTGGAACTGGTGCATAGTGACATAATCATCTTGGCTTCTTACCTCCCAAGTATACAAAACACCAGAACATATGATCTCAGCAGACACTTCTCCCTAAATGATGAATGGGCGTTGGACTCTCAGGTCCTCAACAAAATATTCCTACCAGAAGTCCACCTTTTTGCCACAGCAGCGAACTCAAATTCTCTTCCTGTGAGGGACTTGATCCCCAATCTTTAGAACACACTTTCCTCATTATATGGACAAAAGGTCTTTTTTTATGCATATCTTACAACTCCAATGCTTTTAAAGGTCCTTATCAAGATCAGACAGGACCAAGCCAAAGTCATTTTGTTTGCACCAACTTGGCTAGGACAAGTTTGTTTTCCTTACATGATCAAACTCACCTCTCTCCTTCTGTGGCAGCTCCCAATCACACATCGATTGTTGTCTCAGGATGCAGGTCAGGCACTTCAACCCATATGAACTATCTGCAATTGCAAGTTTGGTCCCTCAGTGGTTCTCGGGACTAGAGGCTGCCTGTTCATCGGAAGTACCAAATATACTTTTAAATAGCAGAAAGGAATCTATGAGATGTACTTAATTTCAGAAATAGAGAAGATATAATCTTTGGTGTAACCAGTGGCAATTTTCTCCTATCCAGTCACCTCTTCCTTCAATTTTGTATTACTTGTTGGAATTGAAAAAAATCAGGCTTTTCTTGTCAAGATTCATTTAGCATCAATTACAGCTTTCCATGTACCAGTAGAAGTTTTCTCTATATTTGCTCATCCAACCACAGCGAGAGTCCTAAAACATTTGTCAATCTTTTTCTGCAGATTAGAGCCCCCACACCACTTTGGGATCTCAGTCTGGTGCTTTGAACTACTAGCTGCATACTCGCTGGTACGTCTGTCTATGAAGACAGCCTTTTTGGTGGCCACCACTTTTGCTAAAGAATTGGGGAAATGGGTCTGCTGTTAGATCCCCAGCCTTTTATTTTGTTCTCTAAGGAGAAGGTATCTTTATGACACAATCCAAAGTTTTTATCTAAGGTGTCTTCTGAACTTCACATCAACCAAACTGTTAACCTTCCTTCCCTCTCACCCCCCAAGCCACATCAATCTATACAGGAGTCTGCCTTTCATACACTAGATGTTAAGAGGGCATTAGTCTTTGACTTGGACAGAAATAGGCCATTCAGGAAGACCCCTAGACTCTTTGTTTCTATTGCAGATAGGTGAAGGGGAGTGCCTGTCTCTGATCAGAGGCTTTCTGAATGGATTATTGCCTTTTATGGTTTCACTGAGATTACACCTCCCCTAAGAGTATCTGTACTCTCTACTAGATTAGTCTACGTGTGTAGCCCTACTCGAAGATGTACAGGTTGCTGAAATTTGCAGGGCTGCAATACAGTCCTCAGTGCACACGTGTTCTGATGACTGTGCCTTAGTCTTAGTTCACACTGGAAGATCAGATGCCACAGTAGGCAACACCGTTCTTTCTTCAGTGATGGACTCTGTTTTGAAATTCCCACCTCCTTAAAGGGTTACTGCTAGGGAGTCACCTATAGTCGAGCACCCACAGGGACACTACTTGAAGAAGGAGATGTTACTCACCAGTGCAGAAACTGGAGTTCTTAGAGTGGGTGCTCTGCTATCCTCCCTCCTCCCCTCTGCTTCAAAGTTGCCTCTATGGACTGTGGGATAAAGAAGGAATCGATGGCCGTTTACCCGTGTAGCCCCATATAGTCTTGATACAGGGCACGAGCGGGTGTGGGGCACACATGCAGGGTGAATGGGCATTGCTACCAAAAATCTCCAATCAAAGGCGCAGGAGAGCATGTGCACCTAAAATGGAGCACTGACAGAGGGGGACACATCTCAAAAAACCTCCAGTTACTGTACAAGATGAGTAACCTTTCCGTCTGTAAGAACTGTAGTAGCAAAGTGCCTATCCCCAAAGAGTACACCGGGAATCTGACATTACCTTGAGCATGAACACTTTGCTTGGGAAAAGGCTGTCTCATTGGCATAATCATGGTTTGCTGCTCTTGAACTGAGAGGCATATTTCCATATCCCTATAAGGATATCCCACCATAAATATCTCCTGGGTTCAGACCACGGATGTATTATCTTTCAATCTCTTCACTACTCCCAAGGTTTTTACTTTGTGATTCTTGTGATTCATTGTGTGTGGGCACAGCAGTCCATCTACACTCAATGAATTGTAGGATCAAAGCCAAAATCGACAAGACAAATTGTAGAAGAAAGGAAAGGGCTCATTTATACCCAAACTGCAAAAATAACTTCAAATACTGTTCCAAATGCAGTGGATAAATGTCCTGATAGGATTTCTGTTTTATTCTTTTAACTTGTTTTTAACAATATATCATTGGCATGATGTACAAGTTTAAATAATCCTGGAAACTTCTACAGTAAATAATAGGTTATGGTATTTACTTAAGGATACTGGTGTAAGATCTTGATCATTTTCTGAAGATCCTCAGAGCTCATTATTTCACCTTTTAAACTCTTAATTTCCTGATAATATTAAGTAATATCCATTTTTTACATACTTTTTCCTTCATTGTAGGGTGCGTCCTACGAACACCGACGTTTTGTCACTCTATATTTTTATTTTGAGAACTTCTTTTTTGGAACTGCCCCCCCAACACTTTCTTGTTAGTCTAAATTATTTTGTGCGCTTATCACAAAATGATTGATTGTCATGCCTTCTCAACTCACTGTATAAACAAAGATAAGCCTGGTCACTATTTGAGTGAGAGATGTCCAAAGAGAACTTAAGGAGTGATTTTGATCATTAAGTAACATTATTCTCTCTGAATAGGTAAATAATCACTATGCCAGTGTGATGTTAAAAATCACTGTACAGTAGAACCTCAAAGTTAGGAACACCTTGGGAATGGAGGTTGTTTGTAACTGAAATGTTCGTAACACTGAACAAAGCCTTATAGTTCTTTCAAAAGTTTACAATTGAACATTGCATAGTAAAGTTTCAAAGCTGTATCAAAGAAAAATGTTGCTTTTACCAATGTTAATTTAAATGAAACAAGCCCAGAAACAGTTTCCTTACCTTGTCAAATCTTTTTTTTTTTTTTTTTTTAATGTTCCCTTCATTTCCCCTTTTTAATCTGTTCTGCTGCGTGATTGCATACTTCTGGTTCCAAATGAGGTGTGTTCACTGGTCAGTTTGTAACTCTGGTGTTCGTAACTCTGAGGTTCTTCTGTATTATAAGTGAGCCTGGCTCTCAGATGGGATGGATATGTGTAATGCTTTGATGCTTTTTAAGTAAAGAGCCTTTTTTGTGTCATTTTTGTGAGAATAGACGTGTTACCCTTGTGTCCTGGTCAGCTTCAAACCACACTATTCCATAATCTTCAAACAAATTCCTTTTGCAGTAAAATAAAACTTAAAAAAAAAATAGCATGACTAACATGAAGCACACTACTATCCAAGCAACCTTGTAAACTTACTGTGTATTCTTTTCTCCCTCCCTCGCTCCCTCCTGCTTTTCCTCCTCTCCTGCTGTTTCCCCCAGTGCCCCTATGTTTTTGTGATCAATTCGGAAAAGGAGTCATGCATCTATTCATTATACAATGTCATGCATGTCTGGGATGTGCCATACAAATTCTGAATAATAATCATTCACCTTTGAATTGAGCTAATCTTTAAGGGATGATTTCAGTCTTTTCTAAAATATGGTATTAAGACTGCTGCATTCTTTAAATTTTGGATTTCTGAAATCCCCGGGACCTCCGAACCTTACATGTCTTTGAAGTGATATTTACTATGCTCACCCTGACATCAATACTGGCTCATGTTCATCAAAACATGTTTCTGGTTTGGCCAATATTAAACATATTTAGGTGTTGCTGATGTATATATTTTTAAAGCATCTGTTGTGAATCCAGATGCTTGTCACTACAGCAGGGGTCCTGCAACTTTTTTTTACAGGTTTTACTGAAAGAAATTACATACATTGAAATTTAACCCCAAAGAAAAAAAATGTTTGATAGTAGTATCAAACATGGGACAATCCCTTTAAGAAAAATAGTGTCTCTTCTTGGAGACTTTTCCCCCATTTTTAATATTTAAATCACCTCATTTTTTCAGAGCTAAAAAGGCCATATTGAATACGAACACAGGAAATGCCTGCTGAGACAGACAAGTGCAGCATCAGTTTTTTAGACAGTGGCTAGTTGCAGAAGAGAAGCATGAAAACTCTTTAATATACCTAATTGCATTAATCTTTCTAATTTCCACTTGGAATTGTACCATGTTGCCTGAAGCTCTGAGGCTTGACAACCTGGTAATTTTATGTTTGGTGCTAGTGAATCTACAAATGATATTGCTGTTATTCATATAAGTCAAGGCTGTCATACGTCCAGCCTATGTTTGACAATTAAGAGCGCTCATATCATAACAACATTCTGCAGAGTGCAGGATTTCCATTAGTTTCTAGCATTTATAGTTGAAGGTAATTTTCTGAAAGGGAACCAGTGAAGGGCAGAAAATCGCAATAGAGGAATTTTAACTGCCCTGCTTCATTTTTCTACTGAACAATTCTGCAGGCAGTGGTAACTTTACTAAGGCCCTAATCCTTATCCGCAGAGAGATCTGTGTAGGCATAAGTATCCATCTTCATGAAACTCTTTGCAGCAGTGAGGCCCAAAAAATTAGTTACAACATAAGGGCAACAGTCTCTGAAAAATGTCTACTTTGTCGTGGGATGCCTGTTGTACATTAAAGGTACAGTATCCAGCATGTTGGGGGAATGGGGGGTGCCAGTAAGTCAAAAATTCCAGTTAACTAAGAGGGAGGGAGTTTGGGTGCGGGAGGGGGCTCAGGGTTGGGGCGTGGGAGGGGTGGAGTGTGCAGGGCGCAGGCTCAGGGAGGGAGTATGGGTACGGAAGGGGCTTGGGGCATGAGGAGGAGTGCGGGGTGCCGGATCCGGGTGGCGCTCACCTTGGGCAGCTCCCCAGAAGCGGCAACATGTCCCTACTGCTCCTAGACGGAGGTGAGGCTAGGCAGCTCTGCGCACTGCCTCCACTCACAGGGGCTGCCCCAGCAGCTCCCATTGGCCACAGTGGAACCAGTGCTCGGGGTGGGGCGGGGGCAGCACACAGATTTTCCAGTTGGCCTTCAGCAATGACACTAAATATTGTAAATATGTCTTTAATTAAATTCATTTTGGTTTCTACGTGTGTATTTCCCTGGGATATACAGATTTCAGTTATACTTCTGCTCTTTGGCAAATCTGGAGGGTCGGTGTGGGTGAAATATGAATAACTTACTCAGGTTTGTCTTTTTAATGGCTGTGTATCAACTCACTGGGATTACAGCAGAATATCAAGCAGAATTTGAAGTGCTTTGCAATTCTGCACTAACGAACAAGATTCTTTGTGATGAGATTTCTATATTAACTATAAGATACACATCGTAAAGTGGGGTTTTAACCTCTGTTCCAGAATGTTGAGGTAGAAATAAAACCGTATATTAACCATAATATAAATTCAGACTCAGTACAGAGCAAAATCATCTATATGATTGTTTAAATGAACATTTTAAGTTTTATTTGTGATTCTGAGGTTCAAACTTTGCCTGCTTGAAAATTGTACCACTCTTTCTGTTGGTAGTGTTTAGGAAATAAAAGGTGTACTCCAGAAAATTATTTTGGAATATACATAGACTGATAAGTAACATAGCCCTTGGAGTGACAGCACTGGAAAACCTCTAAATAATCAAGTAAATCATGAGTGTGAATTTAGTGTTTGACGGTTGCTAGTCCTGGAGAATAAAGTACTCTCGGTATCCACAAAAGAAAAAGCCTACACTCTGCCATTGTGGCTCAGCCTTGACCTAGGGGGAGCTAACTTAGTCTCTGTTCATTCAGTCCTTACCTGCTTTGCTGAGACAAAAAAAGCTTGCCAGTTATAGCTAATTGTTATTATTTCAGCTGGGCAAAATGTATCCGATGAATAACTTCTCTGAAAAATGAATTTTTGGTTGACCCAAACCTGTTCACAAATTAGACATGAATCTACCAAATAAAAAAATACTCTTTTGGCCTTGAGTAGCAGGAGGAGCTGGAGGAAGGCTTCCTTATAACTTTAAGCCCAGTGATTAGAACACTCACCTGGCATGTGGAAGACAGTTTTGATTTCCCCTTCTTCTTTATGTGGAGAAAGGATTTGAACTTGGGTCATCCACGTTACAGGAGTTGGCCCTAGCCACTGGGCTTTGGGATATTCTGATGTGGGTCTCTCTCAGGATGTTCCATTGTGGATAATTAGTCATTGGATTGGGAACTTGAACTTGGTCTCCCACATCCTAGGAGAATACCCTAACCACCAGGCTGTAGTGTCATTTTCACGTTCTCTCTCTGGCCCAATGACTTAATTTTCATTCACATTAGCAGTTCATAGTCGTTCTCCACATCAGGCAGAGGGAGGAACTGAACTCTGGTCTCCCACATCACAAGTAGTAGGGCAAATAAAACACAGATTTTTTGAATTCACTGAATTTTTATTGGATTTTTTTTATTTGGTTCAACCTGACCCAATTTTTCAGAATTGCTAGTGAACAAAAAATCAGTTATTCATTCGGCTCTAGTAGTGATGGGGATTTTGTGATTCAGATGCCTAAAACTGCACTGAGAGATACAAATTTATTTACATTAGTATCAGAAATTACTTTATATTACATAACCTAGATAATCCTAGCCCATGAACCCTTGCTTTATTAGAGAAAGAGATTCAAGACTGGGTGGCTTATCCTACCCCACTGGGATAAAATTCACTTTTTCATTCAAGAATCCGTCCGGCGCTTGAGACTCGAAATGAGACTGCCCTTGAATTCTCTGGAGTAAATAAAAATTTGCCAAGACCCCTTGGTTCAGTTCACTTCACAAGGGAAAGTTCCAGGAAGTTGGGTGAGCCAGCTTTGTCTGCTTTGTACTATTCTGGCAGCAGAAAATGGATCTAATGGGCAGGTTAATCTGGCCCTCAGTGTTCTAATGAAGGGGTATGGCCAAGTTCTGGAGCTCCATAGCCAAGTCTGAACTTTCTCCACTATATATAGGAAGAGAGGTCCAAATGGGGGAGGGTTAGTTTGAGAGAGAAAATAATCAGGTAGGCTATTTTTCATTTGTCTGTGCCCTTCTCTATACTATCTATTGAAGGCCCCTGTTGCTGCATCTTTCTGCGTCTCTGAAAAAGAGGAGAAACCCGATTTGCTTTTGATGTCTGTATTACTATGGATGAGTTTTACTGCCTCAAGAAATGTTTATACATATGTTGGGAAATCTTATATTTTTGTTGAAATACTAAAAATGTACTTGATTATAAAAGTTTTAACAGTTGATTAAAAAGAAAACAGGGAGTTGTGTGCCGTGAGAAGCCTTCATTAGACATTTTTTTCTCTTCATATAGATCTTAATTTTGCATCCTATTATTCATATCGTTATAGTGTAAATCATAAGTCAACTTTTTTCATTAAGTAATACTTTCAGAAAAGTAATTTCAGACAGTATTAGAAAACAAAGCACAATAGCAAAGATAATTAATTTTCATATCAAATATGTGATGGTTTTCTTTAATTTCCTAGCTCCTAGCATTTTTTGGCAACTGCTATCACTTCCACATGTTTGTACAATATATAAAATTACATTACACTACATATACTACACAATCACACTAATTATAGTAAATTTTGATATACATATAGTTAATATTGCACACCACAACATACTTGCTAACTAAAGATATCAAGGAAGATGCTGAAATTGTCAAAACCATTTGAGTTTACATTTCCTTAACTTTTTAGTGTTCGTTTTTGAAAAGTTATATGTATAATGATTCTGACACTTTCTAGTGCTCGGGTTACTTTATTTGTTATAATATTGCCATGTTTTAGCTAAATCTTAAAATTAATATATTTAGCATTCAGTTTGTAAAGCTTTGGTTTAAATTTTATACTTGCAGGTCTCCAATAGTCAAGCATCACCACAATCTGCTACTACACCAAGGATGGAAAGTGCTAAAGGAACCACAATTGCTACCTCTTCTAGAACTCCTCCATCACTCAGTCTTCAGGGTCCCTTGTCTCCTCCTGTGTGTCCCCCAGCTCCATTAGATGAATTGTCTCCAGACAGCATTGATGCTCATACATTTGATTTTGAAACAATCGCTCATCCAAACTTAGAGCAAGCCCTTAAGCAAGGGTCTTTAGACTTGGATTCACTAGCAGAAAGTCCAGAGTCGGACTTTATGTCGGCAGTGAATGAGTTTGTAATAGAGGAAAATCCATCATCTCCTAATATAGTAAGTGATCCGCAAAGTCCAGAAATGATGGTGGAGTCCCTCTATTCTTCAGTTATCAATGCAATAGACAATAGACGTATGCAAGACACAAATATTTGTGTAAAGGAGGTTTCTCTAAATGCTCGCATGGAGAAGTGTAGAGTTGTTGCCCAGGAATCACAGTTTAATTTAAAAAACATAAAAGAAGACCTTTGTCACTTTAGAACATTTGTACAAAAAGAACAGTGTGACTTTTCGAATTCTTTAAAATGTACATCAGTAGAAATAAGGAATATTATACAAACAGTAAAACTTTCACTTGAAAAAGCACTGAAAGATAAACATCAAAAAGAATTGCAATCTTTGAAAAGTGAGTATGAAACTAGAATTGATACATTACTAGAAGATGTTGAAGAAAACAAAAAAAAGATTAAAAAGTTAACAGGAGACTTAATAGGTCTTGAAGAAGTTTTGCAAAATAAAGATAATGAATTTGCGATGGTGAAGAATGAAAAAGAAGCCGTTGTTTGTCTGCAGAATGAGAGAGATCAGAAATTACTTGCATTGGAAGGCCAAATGAAGGATCAGAATTGTGAAATTAAAGAACTGAGACAGTCACGTGAGATGGTATTGGAAGATTTGAAAAAGCTTCATATTGAAAATGATGAAAAAATTCAGCTTTTGAGGGCAGAGCTTCAGAGTTTGGAACAAAGTCACCTTAAAGAATTGGAAAACAATCTACAAATCAGGCATACGCAGGAATTTGAGAAACTAATAGCTGAGCACAAGAATTGTTTAGATAAGTTAAAAAAAGAAAACCAGCAGAGATTCGAACAAATGCAGGAATCTCATGCAGCAGTTGTCCAAGAGAAGGAGCAACAGATAGAGAAGTTAAAACTCAAAATTTCTGATCTGTTTGACGTGAGGTGCAAATTAGAAGTTGAACTTGCCATGAAGGAAGCAGACACTGATGAAATGAAGATTTTGTTGGAAGAAAGCAGAACTCAGCAACAGGACATCCTAAAGTCCCTTATTGATAAGGAAACTGAACATTTAAGAAAGGAGTTAGATAACTTAAACCGTAAGATACAAGTTAATAATGATGAATATCAAGTGGGCCTAGGAGAGCTAAGAACTTTAATGACAATTGAGAAAGATCTGTGCATTTCAGAATTAGTGGACAGACACGAAGAAGAAACAAATGTTCTTAAAATTGAATTAAACAAAGTAACCTCTTTACATCAAAAAGCTTTTGAAGTAGAAAAAAGTCTCAAAGAACAAATAATAGAACTACAGAGTAAGTTAGAAGTGGAAGCAAATGCCCTAGAAAAGCAAAAAGAGGAAAAATTGGCTGTGTGTGAACAGAAGGACAAATTTGAAGCTGTTATCCATAATCTTGAGGAGGAAAAAGAACTGTTAATAACTAACCAAGAACAGGAAAGAAAACTACTTGTTCAAAGGCTCAGTAGTGAAAAAGAGGATGCAATACGTATAACCCTTAAGGAGTTTGAATTACAGAGGGAAGCTGTTGAAAAAGAACTCTTGGAAAAAATACAACTACTTGAGATGCAAGTAAATCAGAGGTACTGTAAGAATTAAGTTGTACTTTGTTAGTGATCTAAAAATAAGATAATTCAACAATTTTTATGGTGTACTGCATTTACAAGGTAGTCTACAATACACCACCTTCGTTACTAGACATTTATGATGCAGTTTAACTATTTTGACTTAGAGTTTCAAACTGTTAAGACTCATATATGATAACATTTTTTTGCATCAGTGGACTCTAAATTAATAAATTAACTCAAGATATTTTGTAGAGCTAAGTTAAATTACTGTTCCTTAACATTCTGGAAAGAACTTCAAAATGAGTAGTGGATTTAAAACCACGTTTAATACAAGCTTTTAAAAAAAGTCAGTGTCTGTAATTAATCTTAAGGTTTGAAACATTTTTAAATGTTTTCAAAAAATAGGGCTTTTGAATTTCAACTTCGTAAACTACTGAAAAATGTCACACAGAGATCCTAAGCACAAGCAGAGTTTGATAGATTCATTATTTTAACATCACACCTTTTTATCCTTGCATTTGGAGTGTGCAATATTATCTTCTCGCCGTCTTGTCCAAAAAAAAGACAGCTATTTTAAAAAAAATTGGAGTAACTCAGGGTTGGTTCTGTGTAAATTGTATATCATCCACATTAGTTCAGGGTACACAATCTGCAAAGATCTAGTTATGGTGCTGGTCCACGGTGCAATGGAAATTTTAGAAACGAGTATATTGATATATGGTACATGAAAGCTGCTTTAAGAAACCATATTCCTTTTTTGGCAACCAACTACTCATTTGCTGGCAGCAGATAAACCTGCCACTTGCTAGCTGTTCCATGATAACTTACGTGAAATATATCATCTTATGCCTCTGAAAGAAGTGCGAGTGTGGCAACCAGAAATTCATTAGGTTTACAGAAAAAAAAGAGATCAAATGTTGTTTTTGTTTAAGTGCTGTGCAAACTTCATTTACTTTCATAGTCACATAAATATAACAGAGGGCAGTATTTTGTTATTTATATTGTTAGCACTTAGTAACCCCAATAAAAAATATCATTGTGCTGGGCATAGTACAGATGAGTAAGAGAAGTACAGATGAGTTTTCAGTCTAGATTTGATGATGTGTGGTAGGTAGACAAAACTCTCAAATGGGCTTGGGGAGTAAGTTGAGAATATGAAATACCAATGAAATAGAGCTCAGCAGAAAAGCAATGTGGCCCAAGATTTGGATACAAATTTAAATTAGATCTTTCTTTTCTTTTTAAATGTCAGTGAGTGTGATAGAGTTCTAAAATTACTGCTTCTCTAAATGTAGAATTCAAAAATATTATACATTTGCATATGATTTACGTTTGCAGTACAAAATTTTAAAAAGGTGAAATTTGATTTAAATACTAGTTTTATCCACGTCCGTTTGATTTTGACACTATCATTTGTATAGTGAAATCTCTAACTATTGTCAGTACTACATACAAAAAATTTACATTAAAAGATTAAGTTTAGAAAGGCAAGTACTCCTTAATTCAATGCAGCTTTAATTCAGCCCATTTAAACACTATGGTAGTCTTTAATTACATGATCACATACTATTTTTTCCATAGCTCCCCTGCCTCATTCAGTGCTCAGAGTAGGTGATGTTTACTGAAGGGGTAACAATCCTCTACTACAGTGGTTCTCACCCAGGGGTAAGCGTACCCCTGAGGGTACACAGAAGTCTTCCAGGGGGTACATCAGTTCATCTAGATATTTGCCTAGTTTTACAAGAAGCTACATAAAAATCACTAGCAAAGTCAGTACAAATTAAAATTTCATTCTACTTGTTTGTTCTACTCTATATTCTATACACTAAAATGTAAGTGAAATATTTATATTCCAATTGATTGATTCATTTTATAGTTATATGGTAAAATGAGAACGTAAGCAATTTTTTTCAGTAATAATGTGCTGTGACACTTCTGTATTTTTATGTCTGATTTTGTAAGCAAGTACTTTTTAAATGAGGTATAACTTTGAGGTACGCAAGACAAATCAGACTGCTGAAAGGGGTAAAGTAGTCTGGAAAGGTTGAGAACCACTGCTCTACTGAATATTAAGTGACCAGCAGTTTTTCAGAGGCTTATAACATTGCCAAATTTGGGTGTATTTTCACGAGGGTGGCAAAAGGAACATCCTTGATATCAATGTGACACCCTGCCAAATATCATATTCTTGCTCCCAAAGCAAGGAGGTGGTAGAGCTTCTCAGTGAAATAGTTGTAGGAATTAATATAAGCAAAAAAGTGTCATCTCTAATTTCGCTTGGACATGGCTGAACTAGGAGAACTGAAACTTTCCAAAAAAAATATTCAGCCTGAGGCAGACACCCAGCATAGAAAAATTCATCCCAGGCAGTTAGTTGGGCAAAGTTATAATTGATTAAAAACAGGATCTTTATAATAGAAATTATTTGGCAAACTTTACTGTAAGCTATCTGTATTAGACAAGTTTCCATTAAAACAGGACTTGAAAAAGCTATTAACCATTGACAACTAGGAAGCTTTCCAAGGCAGTTGTGAGGGATGTGTACACCTGCTCATATCACCAATAAAATTGCTATGATATGAGATTTCCCAGAAGTGTTAGGACTTGTCTACATGGCTAAATTAGTGAGCAGCAAGATAAGATATACATTTACAGTGCACTAGCTATTTCACACTAACTCACCATGTGGACATTCTTACTGTGCACTAAAAGTGCCTTTGCATGCTTTAGCTTAATACTCTTTAAAGTGTACTAAGCTAAACCGCCCAAGGTACTTTTAGTGCACAGAGTGCCCACATAGGGACTTAATACAAACTAGCAAGTGTACAGTAAATTCTACCTTAATTTGCTGTGCACTAACTTCTTGTGTAGAAACGCCCTTAATGTAGTCAGAAACACAGAGGTGAGCTCTTTTAATGGATTCGTCTGTGTGACTGGATGACTCAGGAGATTAATAGGATATGGAGAATTTCATTAGAAGATCACTAGTTCATTTCTGGACTATGGGGTAATGACAAATATAAGCAACTAATGTCTGGACAGAAGCCCATATGTAAAATGATTCTGTCCCATTCCAGTTCTTCTTGGATAGGGTTTTTTCTCCACACAAGAAAAATTGCCCTCCAAAATTTAACTCTAATTTGCACCCTTGTTGGCCATCTTAGAAAGGTGAAAGATAATTCAGTCTTCATACTAAAACTAACTTCAAATGTCTATTGGTGGTCTCTGTAGAACATCATTGAAGCACATTAACAGGCAGCATGGTAAAGCTTTCCCTTTCTGTGTTTTCTTAGTCCATGAATAAAAAAGCAACACAGTGTGTAGAATATGCTGCAGAAATGTCCAGGATGGGGAAAGTTTTGCAAATAGAGCAGTTCTCCCACCCATTATGAATCATGTAATGGAATCTTTTGTGTTCATGTAAAACAGAAAGGTCCTTGTTTGTAAGGTCTCATCCCAAATATGCCCACGCTGTATACTGCATTTTAATAAATAAATTCCCTTCACAAATGAAGAGTTAATTATTGCATGATTTAAACTTGTTCAGGGAAGTCTAGATATTTCAAATAGGTCCCTAGCTCATTAATCCATCCATTCTGAATTGCATAGGTGTACAAGGGAGAAAAAAAGGGAAAGCAACACTTATCCAAGTTTCTGCATGTACACAAAGCAATGTATGCAATATTTGCTATGATATTATACATCTATTGTTTTGTTTGTGTAGGGCCTAAAGTGCTATGTTTTTTAATAATCTAGCTCTGCAAATACACCTCTACCGCGATATAACGTGACCCGATATAACACGAATTCGGATATAACGCGGTAAAGCAGTGCTCCGGGGGGGTGGAGCTGTGCACTCCGGTGGATCAAAGCAAGTTCGATATAACGCAGTTTCACCTATAACGCGGTAAGATTTTTTGGCTCCCGAGGACAGCGTTATATCGAGGTAGAGGTGTAGTGCATACTTAAATGTTGTTGATCTAAGAACCATATTTTCAAAGAATAATGTACAACATTTAAAGGTATATTACTTTTTTAGATTAAGGGAGTTGTGTGCTTTCACGAGTCTTAACTATGTTCAACTTTAAGCCCAGTTCCACTCTCATTAAAGTCAATGGCAAATCTGCAATAAGTAATGGTGGCTTGCTTCATCTTTCAGACACAGAAATGTACTCAGTGGGTAAACAGTTTTATACTTTTTTCGTTTTGAAGCCTTTTAGCATGAGTAAAGTACAAGAACAAAAGTGAAAGAGTAAGCAAATTTACAAGTTAGTATACTGTAAAGTCTGAAACTTTTAATCTCTTGTACAAAAGTTGCAATGATTTTTAAAAGTGCATATTGTCTGTTTTATATAAAGGGATAGGAATTTTGATTTAAATAAAGGTAATCAAATCTAGTTGTTGTTTTTTCTCAAACTGCATTAGTTTTAGACTTGTTGTTACACTTTGAGTCTCAGGTTTATTTGAAATACCATTATAGTTGATAATGAATGAGGTCACATAGGTCTGTAAGGAAAGAAGGAGGAAAGGGGGAAATGAATTCAGTGGTTCCTATTATCAGTTGCTTAAATATAGGTTGTAAATCTAAAAGAGCTCTCTTGTTGATTCCAGCATTAGTAACTGAGAAATGCAGCTAATCAGTTTTTTCTGCTCACAGGCAGCTATTGCTTTGGTTGCAAAGAAAATAACACAAGTGCAGTTTGAGAATGAGAAGGAATTTGCATAAAAAATATGCTAGGCACAGAGATGGGAGTGGAAGAAGTGCTTGGAGAGATGCACAGAAACTGAGCATCATGACTAGCATGGCAGGGTATGTAATAGGAGACAAGTTTCAGTAATTATTTTAAGATATGGACCTTGATGCAGGAAGATTTTGAAAGGTCTAGAGGTGTGGGGAGAATGACTCCAGATTGTGAACGTTGGCAATGGAGGGTAGAATTCTCAGCAGTAATAGAGAATTGAGGAAGTGAAGAAAGATGACTAAACCCAAATTCTTTATTTATATTAAGGTTAGAGCTGATGACATACCTTCCATTGGTATGTTTAAGACATGATGATATGTAGGACTGGACAGAAAGAGGGAGGCCAAGAGTAAAGCACATTTGGAAGTGGTCAGCACAGAGATAATGGTTAAATCTGTGTCTGCGCACTGTCATATAGAAATAAGATGCACAAAGAACAGGTATCAACTTACGACAGAGGCTTGTTGAACCCCATCAGAAAGGGGGTAAAGGGAATATGAGGGACTGCTAGGGGAGACACTTAGTGGTAGTCAGATAAGTAGGAGAACAAGAACAATGCCATGAAAGCCAAACTACTAAATTATGAAGATACTTAAGAATATGGAGGGGGAGGAAGAGGAGGAGAATGAACCATAAGCCCCATGACTTAACCAAAGAGAAATTGCAGATAATACATACTTAAAATAAAACCCAGTCATTTTACAAAACACAACAATCTGAAATATCAATATCAGAAGCACTCATCATCATCAATAAAATGTAACAATATTTGAAAATAGCTTTTTAATTACGATGCATGCTTCTGCCAGTGCTAGCAGTAATAGACATGTTTCTGAAGAGTGGATGTCAGAATTTATGACATTACAGGTGATAGAATTGAAGTCTCTGAGATAGAACTGTGGAAGCCTACAGTAGTATCATTGAGAAGCCCTTTTTCTGAAGGAAACTTTTTTTTTTATGACTGGCACACATCATCTTAGTTCATTGTTGTGTTACCACAGCTGATGGCTGTACTTCACATATTTAAAATTTTGAGAGACTTGGGACTTAATTATTAGGAATCAGTGTTATATATAGTTATGGATGGAGCAGAACTCTTCAGATTTTATTAATCAAAAGTTTAAATCTACTTTTCTATCCTGTCCACATTCAACAATCTTCATACTGGATTTTCATCTGCTTCCAGAGGTGGAGACAGAGACCAGACATTATTCATCAGTTATATTCCCAGGTTTAGGACTATCCACTAGGAAAACTTGCCAAAATTCTTTTCTTTCACATGCTGATACAAGGAGGCCTGGAATCTGCCTGGAACAGTCTTTCTAATATGTAGAACATTTTAATTCCATTAAGACCTTTTAAAAAAGTAAATAAGCTTCTTTTTGGCAATTTTAAAATTGAGTGCAAAGCAATTATAGATTATACTCGGAACAATTCTCTTCCAAAAAAATTAAAAATTCTGCACATCTTATTTGTGAAAATAACCAAGTAATTCATACCCTGGGTCTTCGTTGGAGCAGACGTGAGTGTCTGGCTCAGCAGGACAGGGTACTGGGGCCCCGAGCTGGCAGGGAAGGCAGGGGTAGAAGTAGTCTTGGCACATCAGGTGGCAGCTCCCAAGGGGGGGTTCTGTGATCCAACCCGTCACAGTGAGTTTCCCTTCAAAGATCGCCATGGCGCAGGTCATCCTCGCCCCGATGGTCTCACAGATGTCGGTCCCCAATGGGGCGGGATCGCTCCCCGTCCCGGCACAGGTCTCCATCCCCCCGGTACCACTTGTCAGGCAGGCACAGATCCTCGCCCTCGCTGGTTGCCGACCAGGGTTATCCGGCAGACTCAGGCCTCAATGGCTCCACCCTGGTCGCCAGAAGGGCAATGGTCGGACTCAAACTGGGAGTTCAGCCCCTCGCCAAGGAGGGGTGATTCGCCGCCGACCTTCAAAGCCGGTGCGGCACCCTGCAGCGCCGGCATGGCAGCAGGGACAGTAGCCCACTCAATGGCTGCACTGGAACCCATGGGGCGTGCCCATAATGCTGGTCCCATATTCCCACCAGTCCTCCCTTGCTGCCTCAGACAAACCACCCCTGGCATCGCTGGCACCGGAGTCGGAACATGGTACCGAATTCGATGTGAGGGCAGTGCATCGGACTCCATTACCTTAGAAGCTGTCCCCGGAAAAGGAAGGGGAACCTTCCCCTCCACCAGTGGTGCAATCGTCATTGTCGTTTCCAGACGAAGCAGTGGCAGATCCCTCCCAAATGGGCAATCTTCTCCCTCCCCTCCTGCCCCCCCCCCCCCCCGATGACTTCAAGGAGCACCAGGCCCTCCTTAAAAGGGTAGCTACCAACTTGAACTTAAAAATTGAGGAGGTTGCGGAGGAGTCCGACGACATCTTTAACGATATATCCTCCTCCACTCCAGCCCAGGTCACGCTGCCTGTCCACCCAGGAGTCCTTAAGATTGCCAAATCGCTGTGGCAGACCCCGTCTTCGATTCCGCCTACTTCTAAGAAGGCGGAAAAGAAATATTACATCCCTGCGAAAGGGTTCGAATATCTGTATACACACACTCCTGCGGTGTCACTGGTCATGTCTGCTGTTAATGAAAAGGACAGGCAGGGCCAAGTCAGTGGCACACAGAAAAGTAAAGATGCCAAGAGACTGGATTTATTTGGCAGAAAGATTTATTTGACAGCAGGCCTGCAATTTCGTGTGTCTAACCCTTTTAGGCCAGGTACAGTTTTAACCTGTGGGACTCCCTTAACAAATTCAAACAAGCCCTCCTGCAGGACCAAGCAAAGGAGTTCGCTGCTTTGGAGGACGAAGCCACAGTGGTGGCAAGGGGGACCTTCAAATGGCTTCAGTGGCGATGAAGCGCAGCTCCTGGTTGCAGTCCTCTGGGTTATCCCAGGAGATGGAGGCGACTATACAGAGCCTCCCTTTTGAAGGGTTGGGGTTCTTCTCCCAGCTTACAGACTCAAGACACCATGGCCTTAAAGGCTTCCATGCCGCCCTCCACTCCTTGGGCCTCCATACTCAGCAGGCCAGGAAGCCGTTCCGCCCTCTGTCTCCTCCACCTCCGTAGTCTAGGTCCTGGGGGACTCCCCAGCTAGGCACCTACAGGAGAAAGGATAGAGACAAAGGGTCTAAGCGGCGAAGCCCGTCATCTTCCCGTTCGTCTGCTCAGCCTGGCCCTTTCAGGAACCAAGGAGGCCAGAAGCAGTCATTTTGAGGGTGCACTCGAGGACGACGCCCCAATCACCTCTCAGGATCCACCCTCCCAGTCGTTCCTCGACTGCCTCCGCCCATTCTGTTCGGCCTGGTCTTGGCTGACCTCGGACTCTTGGGTGCTTGAAGTAATATCCTCAGGTTACATCCTACAGTTCATGGCCGATCCTCCCTCCACCCCCCTTCCCCATCCCTCTTCAGGGACCCTTCTCATGAGTAACTCCTTGTCCCAAGAGGTCGAGAACCTCCTGTGCCTGGGGGCGGTGGAGGAGGTTCCTCAAGACATGAAAGGAAAGGCGTTCTACTCCCACTACTTCCTAATCCTGAAAGCAAAAGGGGGCCACAGACCCATTTTGGACCTGTCATCTCAAGAAGTCTCTCAAAAAGTTGAAGTTTCGCATGGTCTCCCTGGCCTCCATCATCCCCTCCCTGGCTCCAGGAGACTGGTACGCTGCCCTCGACTTGAAGGACATGTATTTCCATTTTATCAGGGCACAGGTGCTTCCTTCATTTTACGCTGGGCCAGCACCATTTCCAGTTCACGGCATGCCATTCGGTCTCTCGTCAGCCCCAGGAGCGTTCACAAAGTGCATAGCACCAGTGTTGTTCAAATTTACCCGTTCCTCAATGACTGGCTAATAAAGGGTTGATCCCAGGATCAGGTGCAGCAGCATCTTGATCTGGTTTGTTCCACCTGTCGCGACCTGGGGCTGTTAATAAATGAGAAAAAGTTGACCTTAATCCCGGTACAATTCATAGAGTTCATTGGAGCGGTCCTCAACTCTACTCAGGCCAGAGTCTTCCTCTCCAAGGCTCGGTTCCAAGCCATGGCAGACCTCATCTTGTGCATGCAAACCCACCCTCTTCCCACCGCTCACACGTGCCTGCACTTGTTGGGCCACATGGCAGCCTGCACTTATGTGGTCTGGCACGCGCGGCTCCACCACAGGCCCCTGCAGGCATGGCTGGCATCAGTCTACGTCTCCCAACAACCACAGTATGGACTGTGTGGTCAGGGTCCCGGATCATGTACTGTCATCACTCACCTGGTGGCAGAGTCCTGCATTGGTGTAGGAGGAAGTTCCCTTCGTGGCTCCATCCTCGTCCTCCACCCCCGTGTCTCTGATGCCTCGGACCTAGGGTGCGGAGCCCACCTGGGCAATCTCAGCATGCAAGGTTGTTGGTCGAGTTATGTACGATTGTTCCCTACACATCAACGTCCGGGAGCTCAGAGCGGTTCGCCTGGCCTGACAAGCCTTCCTACCTCACTTAAAAAATAGGGTGGTCCAGGTCCTGATGGACAAAACAGCAGCTATGTTCTATATCAACAAGCAGGGCAGAGCCAGATCATCTGCCCTTTGCCAGGAAACCCTCAGTCTCTGGAACTACTATATACATACAACACGGCACCCATCTCGTAGGCCCCCCGGGGCCCGGAATGCTTTGGCAGATCACCTCAGCAGGACCTTCTCATCTCGCCATGAATGGTCCCTCCACCTGGAAGTGATCAGCTTCATCTTCCAGAGGTGGGGAATTCCCCAGGTGCATCTGTTCGCGTCCAGGCAGAACAGGAAATGACATGTTTTCTGCTCGATTCAGGGGATCGACAGACTCCCTGTTGGATGCTTTTCTACTCCTGTGGTCGGGGGTTTTGTTGTACACCTTCCCTTCAGTACCGCTGATTACAGAGTCCTCATGAAAATCAAGCAGGACAGGGCAAAGGTGATTCTCATAGTGCCGGCTTGGCCGTGCCAACACTGGTTAGGCATGTTGCAGTCCTCTGCATCTGAAAATGGCGGCGCTGCACCTGATGGTTTGGCTGCTGCATGGTTAAATGTGGAGGAGCAAGAATGCTCGGCCGCTGTCCAACAGGTCCTGTTGGGCAGCAGAAAGCCCTCCACCAGAGCAAGCTACCTGGCCAAATGGAAGTGGTTCACTTGTTGGACCTCAAATAAAGGTATTCGGCCCGAGCAGACTTCGCTGCAGTTGATCCTGGACTACCTTCTGCATCTCAAGCTCCAAGGCCTGTCCCTTTCATCTATCAAGGTCCACTTGGCCACTATCTTGGCCTTCCATCCACCGCTCGAGGGTAGGTTGGGTTTTGCCCAGGACATGACTGCCAGGCTCCTAAAGGGCCTCAAGCACCTCTACCCGCACATCGGGGATCCTGTTCTGCCATGGAACCTGAATCTTGTGCTGTCATGGCTCACAGGACTCCCTTCGAGCCTTTAGCTTCCTGCTTTCTCCTTCTCCTTTCCTGGAAGGTTGCATTTCTAGTTGTGATAACATCCACCCACCAGGTCTCTGAGATTAGGGCGCTTACCTTGGAACTGCTCTATACGGTCTTCTACAAGGTCCAGCTGCGACTGCACCCGGCTTTCCTGCCCAAGGTGGTCTCACAGTTGCGTACAGGCCAAGACATTTACTTATCTGTCTTTTTTTTCAAAGCCACATAAATAGGAGGAGGAGCATAGATTGCATTCCCTAGTCTAGACATCAGGAGGGCGCTTCTACATTGAAAGGACTAAGCCATTCTGCAAGTCGGCGCAATTGTTCGTTGCATCGGCTCAAATAATTTCTTCTTGGATCATTGCTTGCATTCGCTGCTGCTACGAGCAGGCAAAGATGCTACCTCCAGCAATTGTAACCACCCATTCAACCAGGATGCAAGCCTCCTCAGCAGTTTTCCTAGCCCAACTGCCTATCCAGAACATCTGTAGAGCGGCCACCTGGTCATCCATCCACACGTTCACGTCCCATTACACACTTGCTCAGCAGGCCCGGGACGATGCTGGTTTGATAGAGCAGTACTGCAAGCCGCTAGACTGCGAACTCCAAGCCCACCTCTGAGGATACTGCTTGTGCATCACCTAGAATGGAATCGACATAGACTCATAGACTTTAAGGTCAGAAGGGACCATTATCATCTAGTCTGACCTCCTGCACAACGCAGGCCACAAAATCTCCCCTACCCACTCCTGTAACAAACCCCTAACCTATGTCTGAGTTATTGAAGTCCTTAAATCGTGGTTTAAAGACCTCAAGGTGCAGAGAATCCTCCAGCAAGTTACCTGGGCCCCATGCTGCAGAGGAAGGCGAATAACCTCCAGGGCCTCTGCCAATCTGCCCTGGAAGAAAATTTCTTCCCGATCCCAAATATGGCGATCAGCTAAACCCTGAGTATGTGGGCAAGACTCACCAGCCAGCACCCAGGAAAGAATTCTCTAGTAACTCAGATCTCACCCCATCTAACATCCCATCACAGGCCATTGAGCATATTTACCGCTAATAATCAAAGATCAATTAATTGCCAAAATTTAGGCTATCCCATCATACCATCCCCTCCATAAACTTATCAAGCTTAGTCTTGAAGCCAGATATGTCTTTTGACCCCACTACTTCCCTTGGAAGGCTGTTCCAGAACTTCACTCCTCTAATGGTTAGAAACCTTCGTCTAATTTCAAGTCTAAATTTCCTAATGTCCAGTGCAAACACTTGAAGAAAAAACAGTTACTTACTTACCTTATTGTAACTGTTATTCTTTGAGATGTGTTGCTCATGTCCATTCCATTACCTGCCCTCCTACCCCTCTGTCGGATTAATCGGCAAGAAGGAACTGAGAAGACATAGGGTCGGCAGTGCCTAATATACCAGTGCATGAGCGCAGCACTCAAGGGGGTGCTACAGCCAACCCTACGGATACTGCTAAGGCAAAAATCTCTGACTGTGTACATTGGCGTGCACACACCTATAATGGAATGGACATGAACAGCACATCCTGAAGAACAACAGTTATGAAAAGTTAGGTAACTGTTTTTTCCTGTGTGCGTGCAGTGGCTCAGAACTCCCCCAGGAGTATGATTAAATTTTGTTCTTACACTGTTAAACTACTTCAAATTAGCAAAAATGTCATTTGTAAATGAATTCATTCCATACTATTATGATACTGGTATAATTCCAGTGCGGTTTGACTAAAACCTTAAAATATTTTCTGGCACCCCTTTCTTGTCCTTCACTCTCTCTGATTGTACGTGGAAAAAACAGTACTAAAACAATTGAGACTGTTATTTATTGTGTATTAAAACAAAAGATTTCAGGAATAATGTGTGTGACACTCGGCTACATGGACCACAAAGTCAGCATAGGAAGGAAAACAGGGTCAGAATAGGATGAACAAATCCAAAGATGTTCAGACTGGGTCCAGATAAAGAGAGGAGAGCCAGTAATTGGATAAAAAACTTTAGGAAGCTGTGCATGGCCATAACATGTAGCAGTTCTCCACATGCCTGGACTTACTACTTCTGAGTTAGAGCAGAAAAAAGGGAAAATTGAAGGCCGGATAAGGCTATCGAAGAATTTGGACACAAGATAAGATTGGCAATGCTGGAACCAATTCAGAAAAACTGCCCAGAGCCAGAACACCAAACATAACAAAAGCAAGACAAAGACAGTCTGTGACTATAAAATGTTGTATTGTAATTCTTGTGTAACAACAGGGTGGGTGAAAGATATAGTATGTATACCCTTGTACCTTGAAATTAAACTAAGGCCTGGGGTCTTATTTTAGTTTTATCAATTACATACAACAGATTGGTTTTGGTTTTTTGGAAAAATATGACTTAGGTTAGACATTGGCATGCTTCTAGGAAACCAGCAATGCTGCAATGTCTGAGATTTTTTTTTTTTCAGGAAATAGAAGACTGTAATTATGGTAAGTTGCTGGACAGGAGACCGTTGATAAAGGTTTAAGGAGAGAAATCTGGGAAAACCATGCAGATCAAGGAGACAGCACAGGTTTTCAAAAGTATGAAAATCATATGAAATCATATAGGAACTATGGGACTGTGAAAATAGGATCAGGAAACTGGATGCTTTTGGTGGTGGAGAAGATATAGACTTATAGGTTGAAAAGAATAGGAAAAATGACTTTGTTTTGAATTTGTGTACAGAAAATTTTCTTACTGTCATACATTTAAGCAAAATACACCTCTACCCGATATAACACGGGTTCGCATACAACGCAGTAAAGCTCTGACATGCTGCTCTGAGCAGCGTGTTAAGGGTGCTGGGCCGGGGCTGAGGGGTTGGATAAGGGGCAGAGGGTCTCAGGGGCTCCCCCCCCACCCCGCAGGGTCTAGGAGGCAGGAGCTGTGGGGGAGCAATTTTGGGGGCCCCGCAGTCCCAGAGTGGCCCGGGGGGATTAACGGGGGGCCGGGAGCAGCCTGCTTCGCTTCCCTCGCCCCGGCCCCAGCCGTGTCGCTCGGGGGAGGGGGCTTGGGGAAAAGGATCCCCCCCGCACTCACCGGCAGCGGCGGAAGTGGAGCAGCCCGCCCCCAGCCCGCTCCACTCCGCCAGCTCCCAGACGCGGCACTCTGCTTCCCGTCACAGAGGAGTGCGGGACCTTTCCCCCCCTCCCACCCCACCCCCCAGCGACACGGCTGGGGCAAGGAAAGCGGAGCGGGCTGGGGCCACATTGCTCCGCTTCCCGCCGCCGGTGAGTGCGGAGGGCATCCTTTCCCCAACCTCTCCCCACTCACCGGCGGCGGGAAGCGGAGCAGCCCGGCCCCAGCCCGCTCTATTCTGCCAGCTCCCAGCCGCGGTGCTCCGCTTCCCTCCGCAGGTGAGTACGGGGGGCGTCCTTTCCCCAACCTCCCCACACTCAGTGGCAGGAGGAAGCAGAGCGCCACGGCTGGGAGGTGGCGGAGTGGAGCGGGCTGGGGCCACATTGCTCTGCTTCCCGCTGCTGCCGGTGGGTGAGTGCCTGTCAGGGGCGGGGTGTGTGGATAGGGGTTGGAGCAGTCAGGGGACAGGGAGCAGGGGGGTTGGGTAGGGGGTGGGGTCCTGGGGGTGATTAGGGACAGGGGTCTCTGGAGGGGGCGGTCAGGGAACAAGGAATTGCGCGGGGGGGCAAAGCAAGTTCGATATAACACGGTCTCACCTATAACGCGGTGAAATTTTTGACTCCTGAGGACCACGTTATATCGGGGTAGAGGTGTCTGTATTATATTTGTTTAAACTCATGAGGAAATGTGAACGGCTTCTGGGAACAAAGGGTAAACATGTATATATGTTTTAAGGGATATTAAAAGCAATCTGCCAAACAGTTTTTAAAAATTGAACTTGTACCCCGTTTTTTTGGTTCCTTCTGACTTTTTAAAAATAACAGAAAACCCTCCCCAAAACTAAGTGGCTGCGAAAAAGAAATAAGGGGAAATATACCAAATGCTCCCCTGCCTCCTTTTCCTATTGCTGCATCCATTTACCAAATGGTGGAAGTGAAAATTGATGATGGAAATTGATACATAGGTGTGACAAGAAAAAGGTCTAAACTACATAATCAGATTATAATTTTGCACGATCACTTTTCACATTTAAATAATATTTTGGAGCACTTGTGTGTATGCATGCATACATATATATGTTGGACAAAGCCCATCCTTACTTTTTTGACCAGGTGTTCTATTTATTCTGGTATATACGTCAACTAGGGGAATGAGTTGTAAGCTCCATTGAATGATTTATTGTTCTTTGTCTCATTTTAAAGTACATATGAAATTAAGAAAGCATCCTTGTCTCCTTCTTAAGGAGGATGCCAAATGCTCCTTTAATCATAGGGCATGTATTTGCTACCTGAGTGCACTTCCGTATTTCAGAATTACATCCTACCCTGATATAACGCGGTCCTCGGGAGCCAAAAATCCCTACCGCGTTATAGGTGAAACTCCGTTATATCGGGGTAGCAGCGGCAGGGCTCGAGCGGTGATTTAAAGGGCCCGGGGCTCCCCACAACGGCCAGAGCTCCAAGCTCTTTAAAGCGCCGCCGGAGCCCCGCTGCCGGAGCCCCGGGGTAGTGGCGGCAGGGCTCCGACAGTGATTTAAAGGGCCCGGGGCTCCCCACAGCGGCCAGAGCTCCGAGCCCTTTAAATAGCCGGCCAAGCCTCGCTGCCGCAGCTCTGGAGTAGCAGCAGCAGGGCTCCAGCGGTGTCTGTCACAATTAGGTTGTATTCTCTGAACATTGATAAGTTTAGAATTTATATATAAAGCCCTACTTAATTTGTGATACTGCAAATCCCACAATATCAGGCTTCCATCGCAGTTTTGATTTTAATTAGCTTACTTTGCACAGTCCACAATTTTGCATATATTTTGAGGTATGCAATACACACTTTTCCTCCATTATTAAAGTAGAACCCCATTTATCTGAGCTGTCAGTGGCTGAGGCTTGGGCTGTCCGCCCTGAGCATTAATGACTGGAATATAGTTGCAGCAAAATGTCTCGTTATCAAAAAAAAATTAGCAAGCATAATATTTGAGTGCTTACATTGTTCAAGCAATTTTTTCTTAAACAAATAGGTCTTCCCTGGCTTTTCCAAATTACTGCAATTAATAAAGGTCCCCGTTATTACTTTTCTGCAATTTTCCATGTCTTGTCCACAACTCAGCTACAATTATTTGACAATCATCCCGTGATTCAAATAGGGCTCTAATTATATAACAGTGAGGAAGAATATTCAGTTGTCACACAGGGAAAACCAAATAACTTTCAGTGTGATACAGTGGATCAAAAACAAGGTGACAAAAACAATGAGTTAAATAGTCTGTCTGCCTGGTAACCTAAATCAGTAAGATTAAGAAAAATCAGCCAAATTGTAAAACATTTATAATTTAATGTAGGTTAATTCCTCCATGAGTAGCATCTCCCATGCTTTGCATGAATAATTGCTAAAAGTAGGACTAGAGAGGCTCCACTAGCATGCTGTAACAACCACTTTTATAGTAGTCATGATTGACAGATCAACCTTTCACAGTAGCTGGATGGTATTCATACCAATTTCCATACATTTAAAAGTGCCAGCTGTTAAGTTACAATGCCAAAAGACATTTATATTAGTGTTCTTTGTTTTAAGAAGTCTTTAAAAAGAATAAATTCTGCAAAACTTATCCCCATAGTGTGAGCTCTTCTGTTCAGGCATAAATTACTATTACCTCATCCCAGTCATAATTGTTACTATTCTATTTTTTTGCTCCTACAGTTATGTGATTGGCTTGAAATCTAAAAATAGAGTTTAATAAATGAACCCTTTATTTAGGAGTGGCAGGAAATTTTGAATTGCATCCCTGGCTTGTACCGTTTGAGGGAATGTTTAACTTAGATGTTTTAACACATCTGTGTACATTTCTAACAGCATTGTTAAGCAACAAGTTTTGACAGCAGCACAAACACTGAAAAAGTATGTAAAAATATTCTGTGAAACTTGTGCAAGAGACCATCACCCTGACTAGAAAACCTGTCTAAAGAGATTGCCTCAATCTCCCCATTTTGATTAAATTTCCACTCCTTTTTATGTTAGAAGACTATCTTCATTGAGAAGTCAGTTTTTGTTGGTTCGTTCAAATGGCTTTTTAAGACAGGTGTCACTGTATAATGGAAGTTAGATTTTTAAAAAGGTACATTCTATGATTGCAGTGGGAAAGGCATGTATCTCTAAAGATACAGTCCACCAGGATTCTCACTCCTGAATTTCAGTTTCTCAGGACTTCCCTAGCTTCTGAAGTTTTTTCATCCCTGAGGACAGCAGTAATCATATGGAATGTAAACCAGACTGCTTACTGGCAGTTGCCCACAGTCCTCAAAGCTGAATTTCTGCCCTTGGAACCTTTTAGTCAGTTCCTTTTGAGCACCATCAATGAAACATGCTCAGGAGCTGTCTCTTTTATGTCCCAGGCTTCCAGCCAGTCTGTTATTAATAAATAATAGCTCACTTCAGCACTTTAAGGACTTTCAGTGACTGTCCTCAGTCTCTTGAGACTTATTTCTCAATGCTTTGCTGCTTGTTTTGACACCTAATTCCTATACTTCAAAGCTTGCTTTGCAATTTAGTGTTACTTTTCAGCAATATAATGCCTATTTTTAGCACTTTCATGCTTACAGACTTAAACACTTAGCTTTGGTGTCCATGTTTCAGTGCTGTTGCTTCATATTTCATGGCTTCAGGCCATGTCCATGTAGCCGAACAATGACTAATGGACAAGCATATCCACTGCTCTATCTTTGGAGTAAGGAAGGAGCAGGGACTCATCAGGTTTTTCTTTGCTTGTGTTTATCTGTTCTTGAACTGTATTTCTGTAATACATATTTAAATTCTAAAAATTTTCTTTTAAAGTCCTTCCATTGAATTATCTGCTGCATCAAGCTTGGTTATTGAGCTTCAAGAAAAACTTGAGGAAGAGAAAATAAAATTTTTGGAGCAACTTGAAGAGCAAGAGAAAAGAAAGAATGAAGAAATGCAAAACTTTAGAATGTCTCTGACCGCAGAACAGCAGGTAAAGGAGTCATCAAATTTGATATGTTCTTTCTGGGATTTTAGAGATTTTTGATTTTTGCTATCTTTAGTTTGCCATCTGGTACTTCCTAAATTCAGATTGTCATCTGACAACATATTATATAAAATTATATTACATTTCACGGTTCAGGAATGTAATGAACTTTTATAAGCACGTTCTCTGGGACTTGGGCGAAAGGAGTCCAGTTTAGGGGAAGTGTTACTATGTCATTGTTTTTTCTATAAGCTCGTGTTACCATAACTCTTCTCCAGCCAACAGGGCTAAATTTGAGTTCCAAGGTAAACTCCATTAAACATAACGTCTGATTAACTGCAAAGTATCTCTGAGCAATATTAAACTCACTCTTTCCAACACCAAGCAGTTCATTGTCACATGACTGTTCCCAAACAGCCAGCTCAGGTAGAGACTGAGTTTTAGAATCAATTCGAACCTCCAACTTTGTATTTCACTGTAGTTTTATAAAAATCGCTCTAGGCACCCATCCTATGCTAGTCAATACATTGAAATACAAAACCACCAAAATAAGATTGGTCTCATAAAAATATCCTCCGACTCATACCATCCTCAAAAGTATTTTAAAACAATTGATTTTGCAGCATGGTTAGAAAGTGAACAAATGTGGGCTCTGGTGGACCAAGGGTGAAAGTGAGGGTTACAAAGTCAAGGACTCTTTGTGGAGCACGCCCTGCCTTGCAGCTTCCTCTCACTAATAGATTGAAAAGGGAGCTCCACTTGAGCACCTCTTCCGGTTTCAGCAACATCAGTATGGGACAAGGACTGAGGCACAGCACTATTTCTAGTCATTTGAGCCATCCAACTTTTTGGACTATAGCCATCAATTGCTAGGGGCAGAAAGAGGAGAAGTGGGTAGAAACTTCATGGACAAATGAAAATTTTCTAAAAATGTGGGTCTGCAAATATACTGAAACCAGAGCAGATCTTACACAGCAAATAATCTGAGCACTAACGGATATAGAAGTGTTTGACATCTACATTCATTTTCAGTATTGTAGGCTGTGAATGGAGTGCAGAATGCCACTGCCCATCCATGTGTCCTTTTTAGAGGATTTTAATTAAGATTTCATGGCCATAGAACAGATGATAATTAATAACATTCTGTACAATAAGTTGACTTTTATAAGATTTCTCTGACCTTAGTGTGTCAATACATAGCATGCCATTTTCCCCATCAGCAGCAGAGCATTTGAGGAAAGATCTCCCTGATGGCATTCTGTTAAAATCTCCACTCTTCATTTTTTTCGGGGCAGTTTGTTTTCACATGCTGCAAATCCCACAAAATGTAGCATCTTTCCACCTGTTTAAAATGTATTGTAGCAGTAAAAAATGCTGGAAGTGTATCTGATTGGTATAGCAATCACTGAACCTTTTTGGCAGTTTTCGTTCATCTGTGTTCAGTATCTTAGAAAATTACTTGTTGGTTTAGTTTGTAGTGAACTATATAAAGTTTGCTTTATTATATCTATAGTAGCACCCAAAATGTGCTATGTACTGTACAGACACAGGGAAGACAAATTCCTTGCCCGCAAAGAGCTTACACCTTTAAGGTATGCAGATAGATGATGACTAGTGAGGGAAAGGGATACAGCTTACTAAACAAGTCAAGGTGATGACTGGCGCACATCTGTCTAGTTTCATTTCTTAATTTTTTTTATTATGTAATTACTACCTCCAGTTGCCCCTCTACTAGGTTATTAGTTGGTGATGGGGATTTGAATGGAAAGCTGTAAGGTGAAGACAAGAAGCTTGAACTTGATACAGTGCAGAAAGGGAAAGCCAATGAAGTGATTCATGGAGGAGGGTGACATGGGCAAATAATTGCATGAGACTGACTAGCAGTTGTTTTGTTAAAAGTTGTTAGTTTGTGCTAATTAGTCAGGACTCTTACTAATTTGTGCTAATTAGTCTGAACACTTGCTTGGCATTGGGAAATACTGCTGCCTTCCAAAACTTCATGCAGTGCCCTGAAATCTATTTCAAGTTCATTCAAAGTATTAATATTTTAATGTGGTCATATGAATACCACATTATGCTTATCTCTAATTGTAAATAACTTGGTTTAGTACAAGATCCTACAGCATCCACTCTAGTCTTAAAGAATAACTGGTTCTGAGAACAGTGTGTTACTGGATTTGTCAAGAACCAGAAATGTATAGATTCAGTGTTTTAATTTAATTGTATTCTTGAATACAAAGGGCCTTATTCACACCTAATATATTTCTTGTGATTATTTTATTAGGACTACAAATGTACACCACACCTCAGAAAACAAAATTAGAACCAGTCCTAACCCAAAAGCCCTCATAATTGAACTCCAATTAAAACAAGCAGGGAAACATTTCCAGTATATGTATCCCTTTATCAAAAATGTACTTATTTAAGCTGATTTCCTTGCCTTTCAGTTTAGTTTGGGAAATTGCAAATGGCAATACTGTGGGTTCTTCCTTGTTTTCTGTCTTACATGTGTTGCTTTCATTTACACTGTACTACTTCTACCTAATGCTATTTCTGATTTTTCAGACCAATTTTAACACCGTGCTGACAAGAGAAAAAATGAAGAAAGAAAACATAATAAATGATCTTAGTGACAAATTAAAAACAATAACCCAACAGCAAGAAAGGGATAAGGGTAAGTAAATATTCTGTCAACACTGATAGATTTTGAAATAGTCTACATTCAGTTTCAATCCAAATAATTGTTATAATATCCTGAGCTGCTTTTTTTAAAATAAAAATCTTTACATGTTTCTATTATCATCTAGATTTGATTGAAACACTTTCTGAAGATCGTGCTCGATTACTTGAAGAGAAGAAAAAACTTGAAGAAGTGAATAAGATGAGAAGCAGTAATTTTATTCCATCAGCTTATTTACCTACAGCTTCAGAATCTTGTGAAGCCTGTGCACCTGATCTCCCAGCTGAAACAGAAAGAGTGGCTTCAGAGATTACAGATGAAGGAAGGCTGGATTCAGCAATGGAAACTAGCATGATGGCTGTACAGTAAGTATATAAGAGGCGTTATATTAAAATATGTAGACTATATTTAGATCATTACACCAGTGTATAGTTGAATATTTCAGTGTATCAATGAGCTGTTCAATTAACTTCTTTTTACTCATCTGATATTCTTGCTCAAAATGCCTTTTTTGAGATGCATGTATAAAATGTTAAAATGTCACCAGCTATCAGAAATGTGTTTTTTAGTGACTTAGCAGAGAAAGAAGTTAGAGCAGTGGTTCTCAACCCACGGCCCAATCAGCACACAGCTGCGGCCCATGTGACATCCTCAGGGCTGTAACTAGGGTGGGGTGGGAGGGGCACTTGCCCCAGGCACAGAACCAGTTTGGGGGCGGGGGGGGGTAGAGTAAAAATGGGGCGCACAGGATCGGACTCAGCATTAGCTCCCCAGCAGGATCAGGCCCAGCGATATCAGCCGTGTCCCCAAGCCCCCACCCCTAAGCAGGATGAGGCCCAGCCGCACAACCAGCAGCAGCGTGGAAGTGAGGATGGCAGTACACCATGCCATGCCACTCTTACAGTAAATGATGAATTTTTTGACTTATTTTACTAATTTAAAATTCTCTTGGTATATATTTGCCAGTGTTGAAATGAAAGGTACTATATCGATTCGAATTGTATTGCTGTCATATAACAAATACTAATCTTTTTTTTTTTTTTTTTTGCTAGCTGTATGGGTAGTATATATATTGTGTGGATGCGGCCCACATAACACATAGAAAGCTGCATATACGGCCCACAATGGTAAATAGGTTGAGAACCACCGAGTTAGAGGCTAAAAAATGGTAAAGTGAGGACGAAATAGGCTTCAGTGGGTAGATGAAAGTTTTAAAACTGAGCAGTAGAAAAGCAGTAATATACACTTTGTACCACACACTGAGGAAGTAGACAGACAAGATGCAAGGGATGCGATTGAATTAGGCTGCAACTCTTACCATCTTCAATTCATCTGGGAACTATTTGGCAATAACTCTTATGGGCAGGTCATCACTCCTTCCTTAATTATTTCCACCTGGTTGGAGGCTGCTGTCATCCCCCCCACTCCTCCACACTTGGTAGCGTGGTTTTAATTAGTTTTTTCAAGATAGTGCAGGTATGTCTCCCCTAGCTGGAAATTACACCTCCAGCTCCAGTATAGACCTAGTCCAGTGTAGACATAGTCTTAAATCCACTTATAATTCTGGTTTATCAGGGAACTGAACCCCTTATGGGGCAAGTATCTGCACTGGACACCTGCCACCTGTTAAGTTGCGATATCTTGATTCTTACATTCTGACTTAGCCTGTTGGATCCCTGAACTGCTCTGAGGAAGGGAAAAAACATGCCCTGTACCAGTCACTCTGGCAGTGAAGGAAACATTCCTTCCTGATCCCAAATAAAGCAATGCGCATAGCAAACTGAAAAACATGGTCCTACCTTAATCCCAGGAGTGGGATCTACTAAACTGGATGCAAGAGGGGGCTCCGGCCAGAGGAACAGGGCTCATATACCCTTCTCCAGATGCACAGGGGCCAATGTCTTAGGTGAGCCCCACTAGTTTAGGTGTTTCTCCCCCATCTCTTAGCCCTGAGTGGGGGACAAGACCATGAAAGGAGCCATTACCCCTTTTTCCTGCCATTCCAGACAAAAACCCCAGCGGATGCCTTCTGGTGGTCTGTGGAGGACTGGCTGAGTATATGGTGCTGGCTCCTTGTTTGCAACTGCTAAATAACATTAAAAGAATATAAAACACAAATATGTTGCTCATATTACTTTTCCATGTAAACAGTTGCTGTAGTTGTCATAGGAATGTTATTGAATCACCAGTGGTAGGTGAGATGGTCATTCATGTTGGGTGTTTAGGAGAGATGATGAAGCCAGGCAATAGCAAATGCGTAAAGGAGCCTGTTCAAGACACTCCTTGTTAAGATTTATCCCCATTATTGGAAAAAAATTCAGGAACCTGGAATTGTAGCAGTTTTCCCTTTTAATCCTTTCAATCCTGTCATTTTTCTATTTATAGTAGTCTTACAAAAGATACGCAAAATTTGATAGTTCTTAACCATTTACAGCAAATGTTTGTTATGCAGAAGCCACATAAACTGGGGACCACAACCTTTCTGAAATAGTATCTGCAATCTTTAAAATTTATTGTTTTACATTGTTCTGAGTTGCTATGGTCTCTCTTGTTAAAATTTGCTTTGAAAGAAAAATCTCTTAAGTGCAGCTTATTTCACAGTTAACTGAAGAAATGCTAAATATAGAGGCATTAGTTAGTCTATTTCAGTAAATGACTAAAATTCTCAGCTCTCATTCATTTCCATGACTAATTATTCTTTTTTAATTTTTATTTTCTTTATTAAAAATTGCAGTTGTAGTGGTTCCCTCTGAGGCCCTAGCATCAGTGGGGTGATTCTTTCAGCACAGAGTGAATTAGGGTTACCGTTTCAGCCTTGAATCTGGATTTCCTGCATCTTCCTCATTTTGACAAGAAATACTGTTTGTTTTGAATTTTACAATTATTTCTAATATTCGTTCCTGAACACTTTCTATATGGTTTATCAGTTTCCTATATACTTCATTAAAATCAAAGTAATCTATTTTTATATGCAACACTGGGAAAAGGACTAGTTTGTTTTTGTTAGTAATTAAAATAAGTTGCTTTTACTGGTGGGGAAAAAAAATATGTTGTCACTAACAACTAGTTTTCCTCTGAATTATCTAAACATTACAATTTAGCATTAAAATGGGAGAGTAGTAATTTAAAAAAACTTCAAAACAACACCAGTTTTTATTATGTAGATCTTTGACACTGTCAACATATGATTGCCTTAGTTATCTTTCACTGACGGTGACTACAGTTGATAAACTATTATTGGAGAGCATATTCCCATGTTAGATAAGAAATGAAGTATAGTGTCCAAAAGTTGGGTCCAAATTTGGTGGAAAATGTACTAGTATTTCTCAAAAAAAAGCACTCATTTTAAGCAGTCAGTAGTTTTGTTTTTCTTTAAAGTTTAATTCAAAGTTTGGGGGGAGGGCATGCAGGGAGGGAAACTACTATGAAGTTGAAAAGGGAGGTAATTGTGTTTCTACCCATATTTCTTCTCTTCTCCCTCTCCCACCTCTGCTAAAATAATCTTTCTTAACCATTCTTCCAACTGTCACCCTGTACTTTTTAAATGCTTTCTGTGGTTCTCCCTTTTCCATCATGTCTAATCCTTGTTCTCGCCTATTAAGGCGCTTCACAACTCTACCTTTACCTGCTTATCTTTGCTTGTATTTTATCAAGTTGCCTATTCCTCCTCTCTCCACCAGTGATATCAGACTTGGCCACCTACTTGTTCACTCCTCCCATAAGCATCTTTGTATACTCTTCATCTTCATAGTTGGAATGCTTTCCTCAAGCTAATCTATAAAGCCACTAGACTCTCCTATTCCTTTTCAGTACCCTTTTTACCACCAGGTTTACAGGAAATTGGAATCTAAACTCCAAGAAAATTTGTGGCGACCTTGGGAGTGATTTTGAGTTTTACTTTAGCATACTTTTAGTAGTGGTTTTTTTCCTTATTTTTCTCTTAAAACAAATTCTCTTTTGCAAGATAAATGAACAAAGTACTTCATCCTTGCTTTTGTGTTTAGTGACTGTGTTAAGTAGTGTGCAGAATTCAATCATTTCCAGTGAAATTCCCAGTATTTATTTGAAAATATTGAAATTGTACTCTCATATGCAATATATGAATTAATCTATATTTTGTCCAATGTGCAATGGATAAAATTTGCAATTTGACTCCATCATGATTACATTTTTTCTGTGCATTGCTAAAGAGAATGTGACCTTTACTCTGAAACTGCCCTGTGTTCATAAGCAGGCATTCTCAACCTTTTTCTTTCAGAGGACCCCCTCCCCAACATACTATAAAACTTCATGGCCCAGTGGGGGGAGCCTCCGGGCTTCAGCCATGGGGAGGGCTTCTGCCCCACAGGTATAGGGGGGGCACCTCAGGAGCTCTGTGGGGATGTGGGGGCTTGGGGCTTCTTCCCCGTGAGAAGGGGGGAACGGGGTGGCTCAGGGTGCCAGGGCTCAGGGCTTCAGCCCTGGCTTGCAGTGCGGCTCAGGGCTTTTGCCGTGGCTCAGGACTCCGAGCTTCAGCCTCCAGGCTGACCAGCCCTGCCTCCTTTTTCAGGAACAGAAAGAACACAGACCACCCAGAGCCGTACATTTACAAGGCAGAGATCTCCCCTGGCCCAGTCACAGAGTAAATCGCTCAAACACATACACACCACAGAAATTAGGATCTCTCAAAGTATCCTGGGTCTCATTCTTTTTTCTCCCTCCTCACCCCCACCAGTCCCTTAGTGGCTTCTAGCCCCTCAAATTAATCTCAGGAGGGTTATTTTGTTTTTTGGGGGTGAGTAGAAACAATTCCTATAGGGCTTCATGTCCCAAATATTAAATTGGAGAGAGAGAATCCCCATGGCCCAAGCACATTTCTCAGGCCAGCAGAAGACACAAGAGGTTCTCTTTTTGCTGTGCAAATAATTCAGTCAAGAATCTGAGACCAACAGGCTGAAAAGGAAAATAGAATATCCAAGTCAACATTGATCCTCTTTCCCTGATTCCAATCTAGCCATGAATGGTCATCAAAGGAAATTAGGAAACATTCTGTTGTTCTTTATTTGACACAGTATTTTACAATGTGATAGTCACAACTGACAGGGTTGAAAAAGAAGGAAACAACAAAAGTACCCTACTGCTTAAATAATTCCTTTCAAAATGTAAATGAGACAGGGCCCTTCATTCAAGGATGTTATTCAAGAGGAGTGGAATAACCCTCCTAACAATGGGAAACCCTTAGCAAAAGGACCATAACATCATACAAAGTTAGAGAGCCCAGCACTTTTACCCAAGGTTGGAGTGATGGTAGCTGCCTTTGCAAGAGAGATGGTGATCCCAATCAAGCGGGGCTTGCTTCCAAAAGACTCCATCAACACAAAATTAGTCAGTGTCCACAAGACATCCCACCCTCGGTGAAGTTCTATATAAGAGAGCTACAGATATATTTTATTGAGCATCTGGAACCACTCACCAGGCATGGCATGATGTCAAGTTTCATCCCTCAAGTAATCCTCCATTAGAATGATGGACAGGGATGTAGAACGTATTGACAGGCTCCCCAGTTCAGCTACAGAATCCTTGAGTACTGTGCTGGTACAAGCCTCTCTGAATGGAAAGCACACCCACATCATCTTATAGCCCAGAGTAGTAAGACTTTTCAAAACAACAGCAAGATTGGTTTTCCAAAAATGGGATTAGCCTCTTGTTTTACACGCTGTCACAACAGCACCCTTTGAAGCATAATCTCCGTCTATAAGGACCTGTTAATTAGTCTCTATCATCTCTGTTACGGTGTTAGTCTCAAACTGGTGATTCTCTGAATTCTGGGATGCTGTTGTGTTTGCTTGATGAAAAAATGATGATCAGGATGCCAGAATAATTCCTAACACAGTTGGATTCTACTTTCCATATTTCTCAGGAAATTCTTTTCCTCCACCTACTCAAACACTCAACATTCCACAGCATTCCGAAGTATATTCCAAGAACACGCAATCCATCTTAAAGTCAACATCTATAGTCATCTCTTTTTGCCAGATGCGCCCAGCCCTCTGAGCATCTAAAGCTACTCTGGACAGGTGGAGAAAAAAAATTATATAGTCGATATCATGCTAGTTGCTGAGGGATTTAGAGCTCATTCCTCATCTTCTATATCATCTTGGGGGGAAAAAATGTCTTTGCAGGTCTTTATTAAGATCTTTATCAAAGACTTCAAAATGGACTACTTGGTACCTTTTGGTAGGAAGATGCTGCCAGAACCAGTTCCCAATGAATTTATAGCTCAAGGTACTTCTAATCTGTATTAACTTTTTTTTTTTTTTTTTTCCTCCTCTTGCTGCTATGTTTTATTGCTCATTACTTTCCCCACCTTGGGTTATGTTATGATTCAGAATCTTAAAATTTAGTGTCTGATAATTCCAGAAAGAAAGTTAACATCTCACTCAATCTGACCTGCCCATATTGTTTTCATATTGGGAGCCAGGAAGTGATTTTATTTAGCAATCCTCTCTCCTTATGGGTGAAAACGTTAAAGTTTTAATTATAATTGGTTTTATTTCTTACTAATTTGTCTTAAGTATTTCTACAGCTCAGGAAGAGTTCTAGCATATAGAAATGAGGAGCTTTGATTTGTGCTGGACTTCTCTAGAATCCCTTAGAAGCCTTTGAGATCCACATAGACCAAGACACAACACTACGCATTAGTGACTAACAGAAGTTAAACCCAGAAAGGAAATTCCTGGGTACTAAATTTTCCATTTAACTTGAACACACCATAATAAAGGAAAACTAAGAAATGGTAATGCTGGTACATATACCAAGAAAAAACAGCAAGGTAGCCATATTGATTCTTGCATCATAAGGACAGCAGTATGTGCTATTTGCCATTAAAATGGACAATTTTGCATTCAAATATATTTGAGTATACTCAAACAATAACCTCAAATGTTATATTATTATTATTATTCTATATGTTTTTTAAATAGCACAAATACAACAGGAGATACAGCCATAAAACAGTAACTTTCAGTAGATAAACATTTTGGAAAAGAGAAAACTGCTTTATTTCATAGTTTCTTAATCTCTCAAAAGTTTTTCTTTTTTCCTTAGTGAAAACATCCATATGTTGTCTGAAGAAAAACAGAGGATAATGTTGTTAGAAAGAGTGAGTAGATTCTCTTCTATTATATTCACTCAGCAACTTAATGGTGTGTAAAGTGCTTTGAAAATGACTAGTACACACGTAAAGTTATGATGCAGTAAATGATTATTAAATTCTGGTGCACATGAGTATTTGCAAAGGAAAGTGCCTTTTCCAAGGAATAATGGGATTGATTTTCATTTACATTAAGACTAATTCACACCGTTCTCTTAGTGTACAGGATCTGAGAGTGAGTCTGTATATAATTTACTCCATCTTTAAGGACCACTTACACTTCACGATGTGTAAAGCAGACTTTGTATGAATGAGAATCGGGGCTAGTATTTCCATTTTAAGTAGTTGTAACACATTCTTTGATGTTTTTATAGCAGAAAATTAATCAAGGAATTAACCAGTGCAAACATCTGGGTTTCCTAGAGAATAATGGATAATTACAGTAATATTAAAGGAAATAATTCCACCAAGTGATCAGAGATTAAATAAATTCCATGCAAGTGATTGCAGACCAATTTTTCTTTTCACATATTAATCCAAGACGTGTTTACTCTTTTTAAAACAAGGCAATTAAAACACTGAGACACAAAGTATGAGAAATGCTTGAAACTAATTTCAGAAGAAACAAAGCAAAAGGATTTCATCCACTTCTCTGGCACTGTGTTAATTTATATCCTCTTAATTAAAAGTCTAATGTACTATACCCCTGGATGGACAGTTTTTAAAAAAAACAAAAACAAAAAAACTGACACTAGAACAGTGTTTCTTATAATACAGCCCAATTATTTTGTGTGGGTTTTTTTTTAAATGCAGTGTTTTAGTCTAGAATTTCAGTTCACAAATCAGGAAATTAGATTATTTCCCCTTTGTAAGTCATTCTTCTGTGTGTTGTATTTTGTATTCGAGTACTGCTCTGGACAGAGTTTCTGACTGATTGGACCGTGTCGGTGAAGTCACAGCTGTGTAGCTACTCCCACTGGTGCAATGACTGGGAATATCATCGAAAATATCTGCTGTTTTTAATTGATTAGACTTTTTTTTTTTTTTTTTAAGTACGAGTCTGAAAGGTTTAACAACCCACTTCCCATTTCCTTTTTTGTCTCCAGTCCCATTCCCACCTTCCTTTCTCTTCTTCAGAGTTAGGCTTAGTTTTTACTTCACTTAAAATTCTATTTTGAGCTTCACACCAGCTCCTAGTTCAGTATAATCAATCAGATTATCTCTGTTTCATGGTTAAGCTGTAGTAAGAGCAGGGAGATGACACTTCCCCCAGTGGCTTGACAGCAGGCTCAGTGGCACCATGGTGGTTGCCAGTTTTTTTTAACTTTAAATGTCTGTACCTTTTTGCTTGTGAGGAGATTATAAACGTTTTCCTAAAATTCTGAAACCTACAACAAAAAGTAGTTTGTGCATGGACAGTGCAGTGTTCATCAGTTCAAAACTATTTGGTATTTATTACAGGTTTATGCTATATAATGAACATAAATATTAAATTGGTTATTCATTTTAGATTACTGTCTCCTACAGACATTACAACTTAAAGAAGAGGAAAATAAGCGATTAAATCAAAGATTGGTAAGTACATTAAACATTTGTGCACTTGTCTGTTCATAAAATACTTTTTTCAAAAATAAACAAGAATTTTAAAAATGTAAATTCTAATAATTCTCTGCACACCTTAGAGTTTAACATACAAAGTAGAACAAAGTAAGGAAAAGAAAAAAATGGCAATGAGGAGTGATCTAATTCCATATAAGATGTTTTTTCATTGTTGGGGTAAGGGCAGTTTTCCATAGAAGAAAACTTGGAGGCAGCAGGGTGGGGTGGAAGCAAAGGGAGACTTTTACTCTCACTAAGCATACAAACCAAACCAGTCTTTTGAAAAGACAGGCAAAAGCATTAACTCCAAGGGTCACATTTTTAATAAGGTAAACTTGCATAAATGCATGCACACGTGCACATCAGGCATTTGTGCAATTAATGGCCATTTAGTAACTACCTTTTGAAAAAAATGATTCAGATGGTTTATGGACTATATTAGCTTTTAAAAAAATAAATTTTACTCAAAAGGGAGATTAGACCCATGTGAGGGAATGGAAATGAGACAGGAGACATAACAGCTTGCCATATAATTCAGATGGAGTATGTGGGTAAGTCAGACCGCAACCCACATGAATTATATGGGGGTTAAGGTGACCAGATAGCAAGGGTGAAAAATCGCGACCGTGGGTGAGGGGTAATAGGCACCTATATAAGACAAAGCCCCAAATATCGGGATTGTCCCTGTAAAATTAGGACATCTGGTCACCCTAATGGGAGCATGCAATTCAAACTACTGCTCAGATTTCAGTTTAGGAGAGTAGGTGAAAAAAAGTGCTGAAGTTGGGGTAAGTATGGCAAGAAGATGGGAGGCTGGTCTTGCGTGCTTGACAAGGCTTGAGAATATTGGCCTAAAGAAGCAAGATGGATTGTAAGTACGTGATTTCTCGTGGAGGAAGGTTGTCTCTTTCTGAATTTCCTGGATACTATCTGGCAACAAAATAAAGAAGTGCAAATTAAGACAAATCTTCTTAATTTTAGAGATTGCAGAATATATATTTAAATCTGCTTCATATCAAGCATTCAGAGTCCACTGTGTGATTTCCCCTTCCCAAGCAGAATGAGGATCTGCCTGTACTTACATCTTTCATTTCCTGGCTACTAGAAAGGGAAAGACAGCCCCCAGGGGGCCATCTCAGATATCCATAGCAAAGCTGAAGCTTAAATTGAGGTTTCTTACATTATTTTATTTTAGTTGTAGGGGGGAGAGAGGAGAATTTGGTTGGATAACTTGAATTCTTTAATTCTGGTGAGCTTACTCAAGTTCATGAGTTCTTCAACCACAACAACAAAAAAGTCCCAGTCTATATTTGATGACGTATTTGTTTCTATATGACTTAAATTTCTCTTGTACAGCAATATGTAAACTTTTTTGTTGCAAGCTATTGCATAATACACCTCATTCTTTTCCTTGTAAGTGCAATTGATATTAATTATAGCATATGGCAAGAACTAGAAACAAAGTATAGGAAAAAAATCTACATTTAAAAAGGCAGCTGTGCTACAGCTGGTTAATAAAATAATGGATATCTTCAATTTCTTTCGAATTTACTTTGTCCAGTTATTTACTTTTTCTTTCCTTAAGGCCGAAGAGATTAATGTATAATTTATTTTGAAGTCTGGATAAATATGTATCATTGGAGCCAGATTACAGCTGGACCTGCATAAGTGCACCAGATAGGGGACAGGGTAGAACTGTGACTGAATAGTGGAGCCATTGCTCTTTGCTAATGCCATCAGTGGAACTAGCTTTCTTAGTGAGACACAGAGGTGCAGAGTGAGGACACAGCTGGCTGGGCTAGAAAGGAGTAGATGCTGCACTTCTTTGAAAGGATAGTGATGCTGTTGCTCCATTGTAACACAGCCTCTCCACCTCCCGCCAATGCAGGACTATCGTTTAAAGACACAATCCAGCCATCAAGATTGGGAATATTTTCACAAATTATGTATGAACTGAAATACATTACTCTGGGTTTGTGAAGTACTATGCACCTTTGTGGTCTGATGTAACCAATTGTTGGTAATTATGGTATACTTTGCAGATCTAAATTCCTCACACGTTGTAGACAGTATTTTTTTTCTAATTTTTGTCTCCTTTTTAAAAAAAATCTTGATTATATGTCCTAATGTGTATTGCCTGTTGTGTTACTGAAACACTAAAATTGACTTGTTAGGATAGCAATGATGGTTCTTCAGGGGTCTCTGTACATTCTCGCTGTATACTAATGGGATTGAGCACGTCTGGAGCAGACTGCAGAACTGTATAGAAAAGCAATGCCTACTGGAAGGGCGCAGGAGCTCTCTACTCAGTTACTAGCCTGTCTTTAAAGAGAACAGTGGGTTTTCCATGGGCTCAAGCATCCAGGGAGCATATCCTAATGACCCTTCTTCCTGCTTCTGCAGGCTTGTGGGCTTCTGTCCCTTTTTATAGTTTTGTTTGCCCCTCCTGACCAAACAGGAGATGCTAGCACAGCTTTAGGGTCCTGTACTTCCAAGTTAGTTATTGCATCATGCGGACACATTGGGAGATCAAAGTTCATATGCTCGAGCTCCCAGAACAACAGAAGGGAGCAATGAAATAGCAGTATGCTCAGTTCTTGAGAAGGGAGAATGCATCTCACTGCCTTTCCTCTTCAACAGCATTATATTCGTGTAGACATGGGGGTGCTTTGAGTGATGGGATGACACCTGAGGACGTTCCACCAAGAGTTGCTACCACTGTCTTTTGTTGTCTTCAGTACTTTGAGAACTGAACCTTCTTAACACTTTTGTAACAGTCTGGTAAAGACTGGATTTAAAAATTATGCCTACTTGTGTGATAATTAAATTACCGTTTCCATCTGAATAGTTTGTTTTAATTAATGCTAGGAACACTGGTAAACAAAACCTCAAAACTCAGAATAGTCTTCTCATCTGCTAACGTTCATTTTGGCATAAAATAAATAGCAGATGTAAGACTCTTTCACAAATGCAGAGAACCTCAGGTAAGAAATAGAAAGCTTACTGTGAAATAGACAGTTAATAAAACTTTGGTATGACTTAACTAATGTAGAACACCTGTGTGTGTGTGTGTGTGTTGGGGGCAGGAAGGAAATATTAAAAAACAATGTCCCTATATATTAATTGTTTTGTACAGGTGAATCTCTTCAATTTATTCATTGTTCCCATCATTTCTTTTTAAAAAATCCATAATTAGATAATGAAATCTGTTTGCTTCAGAGGAAATTCTCATTTGTCAGTCACTCTAAGGACCCAAAAAAAAAAAAAAAAAACCCTCTGCTCATAAGGGGTTACTGACTAATGCTTTTAACCATCTTAATTTAAATGAAACAAGCACAGAAACAGTTTCCTTACCTTGTCAATTTTTTTTTAATTTTCCCTTTGTTTTTTAGTAGTTTACATTTAACACAGTTGTGACGGCATGGCTAGAAAGGGTTAAACATCCTGCAAAATAAATAACCCTCAAAAGACATATGGAGAGATAATGTTTGTGTTTTTGTGTATTTACATATGTCTGAGTAGGGTGGACAATGTAATCAACAGTCCCTGGGTATGCTGTATTCTGATAATTCAGAGGTCAAAAGAACATCCTATCATTTAAATGAATCGTAAACATGGGATATCTCTGTATTCATCTCTCTTTGAAATGTATAGCACAGGGATCGCCAACCTTTGGCATGCGGCTCGCCAGGGTAAGCACCCTGGCGGGCTGGGCCGGTTTGTTTACCTGCCACATCCGCAGGTTCGGCCGATCGCGGCTCCCTCTGGCTGCGGTTCACTGCTCCAGGCCAATGGGGGCTGCAGGAAGGGCGGCCAGCACATCCTTCGGCCCGCACCACTTCCCGCAGCCCCCATTGGCCTGGAGCGGCGAACCGCAGCCAATGGGAGCCACGATCGGCCGAACCTGCAGCCGTGGCAGGTAAACAAACCGGCCCGGCCCACCAGGGTGCTTATCCTGGCGAGCCGCAGGTTGCCGATCCCTGGTCTAGCAAATAATCTGTGAATGGTGGAGGAACAAACAAATTGCCTTATGTTAATTCTGTAGCTACGGTACTGGTGATGGACCTCCTTCATAGTCATGCTAATTACCTTTTGAATTCCCTACTTGTCAAAAGACATGAAATTGTATAAAGATCCTTGGGTTCTGATTCTGTTATCTCGGATCTGCTTAAGCTTCATCTGGGGAAGTTTGAGTCGCAAGACTGAGCTCCCAGGTACGCTGGGGTACGCCTTGAATATGATATTTGGACATTGGACTGTAACCTGTGAACTATTTCTGAAAGAACTCTTTGCAACTATGAAGCCCACCATCTCTGCTATGAATCTGCATCTCAATGAATTGAACTCATTTCTGTATGTATATTGATCTTTTAACCATACTCTCTCTTCTGTTTTTTAATAAGAATTGGCTGTAGCATGTATTTGGGTAAGATCTGGAATATTTAGTAACCTGGGAGGTAATGTGTCCAATCCTTTGGGATTGGTAGAACCTTTTCTTTTATATGATGAAATAAGATTTTCAGAAATCATCATATTTGACTTAGGTACCTGGATGGAGGCCTGAGGCTGGATCACTTTAAGGGAACTGTGTTGTTTGGACTTCTGAGTAACCAGTAAGGTAATAAATAAGATGTTTTATGCTGGCTTGGTAAATCTAGGTATTGGAATATCCACCAGCTTTTTGGGGATTGTCTGCCCCATTCTTTGCAGTTCACCCTAATTGAGTGACCACAGCTGGCTCCCCACTAGGACCCTGGTCACAGTGGTGTAGTCGTCAGGATACACATTACCACAGGTTAATTGGGTTTTGGGATCAGAACCCCACGCTTGTCAAAAAATTAATGTTGATATTGGAGAGTTTAAGGGTTAAAAATCAGTTACAGTGAGTGGCGCATGATCAAGATCCTGACAGAAAAAGCCTGGAAGAATTGTGCTCACAGAGGGGGTTGTCTTTTAAGAAAAAAGCCCCAGAGCAGGAACTGAAAAATCTATTAATTGCCAGTGATAAGGAAGCAGACCCAGCGAAAATGCTTGCAGTGAGAAACCAGCAGTTTGAACACGAACAAAAACCAGCTGATATGGAAAGAGAAGCTGCTGAAAAAGAACGCCTGTGTTTTGAACATGACCAAAAAATGGCATATATTCGATTGCAGGAACTAGAAGCTAAGGCAAAAGTGGACAGACTTAAGCTCCAACTCAAAAGAATGAAGGAACCACAGGAATTGTATCATCCTGGAAAGCCAGCTCCTCTCAACAACAAAGATGGGGATAGAATCTATCCAGTTTATAACAGTGTTGGTATGTTGTATATAGGGATTGTCAATTATTCACGATTAACTAAAAAAAATTAATTGTGATTAAAAAAAAAACGCAATTAATCACAGTTTTAATCACACTGTTAAACAATAGAATACCAATTGAAATTTATTAAATATTTTGGATGTTTTCCTACATTTTCATATATATTGTATTCTGTTACAATATCTGTAATTGGAATCAAAGTGTATATTATTTTTCATTACAGATATTTGCACTGTAAAAATGATAAACAAAAGAAATAGTATTTTTCAATTCACCTCATACAAGTACTATAGTGCAATCTCTTTGTTGTGAAAGTGCAACTTACAAATGTAGATTTTTTTTGTTACATAACTGTTTTGTTTTTGAGTGCAATGTAAAACTTTAGAGCCTACAAGTCCACTCAGTCCTACTTCTTGTTCAGCCAATCACTAAGACAAACAAGTTTGTTTACATTTATAAAAGATAATGCTGCCCTCTTCTTATTTACAATGCCACCAGAGTGTGAGAACAGGCATTTGCATGGCACTTTTGGTGGCATTGCAAGGTATTTACATGCCAGATATGATAAATATTCATATGCCCCTTCATGCTTCGGCCACCATTCCGGAGGACGTGCTTCCATGCTGATGACGCTCATTAAAAAAATAATGCATTAATTAAATTTGTGACTGAACTCCTTGGGGGAGAATTGTATGTCCCCTGCTCTGTTTTACCCGCATTCTGCCATGTATTTCATGTTATAGCAGTCTCAGATGATGACCCAGCACATGGTGTTCATTTTAAGAACACTTCCACTACAAATTTGACAAAACTCAAAGAAGGTACCACTTTGACATTTCTAAAGATAGCTATAGCACTCGACCCAAGGTTTAAGAATCTGAAGTGCCTTCCAAAATCTGAGAGGGACGAGGTGTGGAGCATGCTTTCAGAAGTCTTAAAAGAGCAACACTCTGATGCATAAACTACAGAACCCGAACCACCAAAAAATAAAAAAATCAACCTGCTGCTGTTGGCATCTGACTCAGATAATGAAAATGAACATGCACTAGTCTGCACTGCTTTGGATTGTCATCAGCATGGACACATGTCCCCTGGAATGGTGGTTGAAGCAGGAATATCCACTAGCTTTTTGGGGTTTTACTGCCCCATTCTTTGCAGTTCACCCTAATTGAGTGACCATAGCTGGCTCCCCACTAGGACCCTGGTCACAACAGTACTGTACTGGGTTGGGGGGTTTGGGGGCGTGGCGGGGATCTCTGCTGTCGCCTGATTGCTTCTAGTTCCAAATGAGGTATGTCGTTGACTGGTCAGTTCATAACTTTGGTGTTTGTAACTCTGAGGTTCTACTGTATTAGTTATATTTCACACAGGTCACTGAACAGCCATCAGAGGGTAATAATTTTTGGTAACTACTAAGTTGAACCAGATTTGGAACCTACAGCCTCGTGAAAGGCCTCATATCCTATTACAAATCCCTTAAGACAATCCATACCCCATTGAATTTATTCCTGTTACTTGTGGCTTAGAACTCTAGAGCTAGTTAACAAGATGACTTTCAGTCCTATATCCAGGTTTGAGCACCATTTCAATGAAAAATTATTACACAAGGGCCTGAATCAGCACTGCATAAATCTAATTTTACACCAGTGCATCAATAAAGTTAAAAATATCTGTCTGGGAATGGGGAAAGGTGACCAAACACTTGGAGCTAGCAGAGTTTTATTGAGGGGAAAAAAATCCACTTGGCTTAAGGAACCGGTAGAGTAAAACAGTTGCAAGACAGCTGGAAGAGACTAAGCACTAATATCTATTAGTTGCAACAAAATATTCCTATTTTTGTATTTCGCTACTTTTCCAGATAAATAAAACTTGCATATTTACCTGGCCTTTCTAGCTAGAGTGTTGTAAGCATGAAGTATGCTTGTGAGGTGAAGTCCAGAAGTTACTTGGTGGTTTAGGTATATCTGTGGATATAAATAAATTCAGATGAATAAAAGTTTATTTTAGGAGAACTTGTCATAAACATTGACCCACAGTTTGCTGAGAAATCATGTCATTTATGGAAGTCTAAATTTCACTTTATATCCTGTCCGCGATAGCCCTGCAAATGGTGAGGCTGAGATAAAAGGCCGGGCAAGCTGTGAAGTAAGTTCTCTAACAGGATTCATTTATAGCTTTACTCAATTATTGAGTAAATCCTATGAGGTTCAATTCAACCTTGTTGATGAAACAGCTGAGGAGACAGTTTCCTTTTCTAGGGAACGAACTAGTGGTCTAATCTAACAAATATGAAATAGGCTGACCCAAAAAGCAAAATATAAATATATAATTCTCTTTTACTGATTGTATGCTGCAAGAGGCTTGCCTGAACTAATTCCTGGTGCTCAGGAGTGATTAAAAATAGATTGACAAATCTTTGCTATTGTACAAGACATCTACAAACCTCCTATTCTCATTGCCAAAGCCAGGGCTGGTTCATTCATGGGACATTTGCAACTCATTCCACACCCAAGAGAAGGAATGTAATGGTTTACCATTTCACACTTAATACTGCCTGGAGGAATTGTAAGATTTGGAAGGTTTGGGTGAGATTCCCACACCTGTTTCTGCCCCTGTATGCCAGGTAAAAAAGCCCACAGGGCATTAGTTCCAGCCCCAAAGGAGAATTCCCACAGTACAGGAACTGAGGCTATGTCTACACTATAGCAACATAACTACGGTGCTGCAGCTGTGCCTCTGGAGCACTGTAGCTGTAAATGTTTCCTGCATCGATGAAAGGGGCTTTTCCATTGATGTAGTTAATCCACTTCTTTGAGAAGTGGTAACTAGGTCAACTGAAGATTTCAGTTGCTCTAGCCACATCTACACTAGAGGTTAGGTCAACCTAACTATTGCGCTCAGGGCACAAAATTTTTCACAGCCAAAAGCAACATAACTAGGTTAATCTAATTTTTAATGGTAGACCAGGCTTGAGTAATACAGCCAGAGGGTGTCCGCTGAAGGCCTCCTTGCAAGTCCTGGCATAGGGAGACTTGCTGGGGTGGGTTTCTGGGAGTGGATGGGCATGTCAGGACAGGGCTATAGCATATAGAACTGCAGAGATTGTGGGCAGTGCTGCTGTTCATGCCACAGGCCACTCTGGTCCCTGGAGCAGCCCAGAATCAGGAAAGGGGACAGAGATGTCTTATAGAAGCCCAGCACAGAATTTCACCCATGACTTGCAGTGCATACACGTTTTTTAATCTGACAGGATCATCAATAGCCAACAATTACTCTGATCAAAACTTCTGTAGGGCAAAGGAGCCAGAAATTTAGCATTATGGTGAAATGGTAGCTTTTTCATGTTAGGTTTGCAACAGGGGCATATAAGCAGGCGGGGGTCGGGGAGAGGGGCAGGGGGAGAGCAAGCTCCTGCTGTGGCCAGGGCAAGGGAAAGAGCGAGCTTCTTTCAGGGCTGGGGTGGTGGGGAGCAGTGAGCTCTTCCTGAGGCTGAGTGCCAGGGGGGAGAACAAGCTCCTGGAGTGGGGACGACAGAATGTGTCTCTCCAAAAGGGGTCGGATTTTAATTTCTACACACACCACTGGTTTGCAACCACCTTTCCATTCTAAAACCCTGGTTTATCTCACTATAACCTTGTCTTGGAAAATTGGTTCGATTTGAAAATTGTAAGATTTATTCTGAGGACAAAGGAGAGTTACAAAGGTTCTATACTTTACAAACTTGTTTTTGTTACAGAATAATTTTTTGAGTTAAAAAATTAGTCTGATCTGAAATTATTACTTTGTCTTGCATTTTGTCTTCCTCTGCAGCACTACCCATGCATATTTGATGTATTGTTAAATCTCCTTTAACTTGTTTGCCCAACCACATTTGGAAAAAAAGAGATGGTGATTAAGAAAAGCTAATGACTATTTGTATTTATTTATTCATTTGTAATGTGGTAGTAGCTAGATGCTCCATGGCAGAGAGCCTGGAACCTCTGGCATGGTGGGGTTGTCCCAGAGCCATGAACCCTGGAAGGGTAGGGACCCTGGCCGCAGAGTACTCTGCAGCGGGGGAGTCAGAGCACCTGGGGCTTCAACACCCTTCTGGAAAGCTTCTGTCAATTTTACTTTGCAGAAAGTGAAATTGACAAAAGCCTTCCAGGCAGGCAGCTGTTACTTTGATTTTCCTGATGAAAAATCAACATTTTTCAGCAAAACTGAAATTTTTTCACAGATTTTAATTCTGTGAAAAAGACATTTTTGTCAGAAAATCATTCAGACGGAAATTTTTTCAACTAGTTCTATTACTGGTACACTACTTCAGAAATTTCTCTGTAGAAACTCTACAGCTCCCTAACCTTTATGCCATCTGCCAAAAACATGAGCTCTGCGTATTAATGGTAACTCAGTAGTAAACCTGGGTTAATGCATGTAAGCACAAATATCAATTTACAGATAACAAAAAAATGATCTTACTGGGGTAACCTGAAAAGAATATAAATATATTGAAAAAGGATATGTTGATTTATTTAAGAGTTAAGTTATTTTAGGAAATCATGCTGGCTGTTATGTTGTTACTTGGCTTCATAATAGTACAGAAACTAGAGAGCCTATATAATGCTATGCCAGAGTTGATAGTTTGAAATGTAAGCATGTTGCCACCAAGTTTCTTACAAAATAATTACTTTAATGTTCGCCTTCCATTATTCTTCTCTCCCTGAATTGCAACAGGCACAAACCTGGAAAGTATTTTTTTTTTCTTGATCTGTTTGTAAAACCTGAGTTTGCAGTAATGTTTTAATGCTACTCTTTGCTTGGATGCTATTGCATTAAGATAGAGAATTCATATATTTAAGGTATTATGTATAATAGACAATGTACACACTAAATACTTCACTTTTCACTAAAGTCAATGTGTGGGTCTCCCCTAGCAGCAGCAAAATAAATACCTGAAGGCTCTCCTTTTAAGAACTGGTACTATTGTATTTTTAATTATTTTGCACATTAACAATAAAGGCAAAAGAGAATGGTAGGGTTATTTTAAATCTTTGGAAACGCTGGGCAATAGGAAACTTCTATTTCTTTCTATTGAAAGGTTGTCCGACTGTTTGTCTAGATTGTGAATCTCACAAGGATATATTAGAAGTGCTATTGTAACCCATGCCTGCTGGGTGTGGTGCTCTGTCCCTCTCTGGTGGCACCTAGACCACTTAGAGATTAATGAGTCTACTACAGCCTTAGCTAAACATGGAGTATAGGCTCATGCACTAAGCTTCAGAGGTCCCAGATTCAATCCCACCTGCCGATGACTGGGGTCTGTCAGCATTACGCTATGTTAAGGAGTTTTAAAACAAAAATTAAGTAATTATCTAAACAAGGTTAAAATTGTCTGAAAACTGTTAAAATGTAAAAATAAAATGTTAAAACTGAAACAGTAACAAAATGTTACTTGTATAAAAGACCAAGAAATGTAAGGCTTTGGCTTTACAAATCAGAAGATAACTAGATAACTTTCTTAAGTATTGCAAATTCTGCAAGATATTTCAAGTTTGGCAAACTGGGAAGAACAATTTAAACTACTTTTACACATTTGATAGGTTCCAAATTTAGTTGTGAACTTTCAGGGGGGAAAAAGACTTATTTGTATATTGAGGCTGATTCAAAGGTGACATTGTCTCCCATGTATAGCAGTGCTCAAAATTAATCTGATTTTAGACTGTATAAGAGAATGATACCGGAAATGTCATTATTAAAAGTTCAGTGCATCCTTGCGTATTTTGCACTGCTTTCAGCTTTGGTCTCTTCATCTTAAAGTAAGAGCAGAAATAGAAAGTTTGGAGAAGAGTGATGTGAGAAATTAGTCATGAAGGGGCTTCCATACTTGCAAAGAGTACTGATACTGGTTTTTTTCATTTTGTTTTGTTTTTTTGAAGAGAGGTTGTCGCTAGGATACATCATACTTGTATACTGACTAATGAGTTAGGTTTCTATCATGCGAATACTTACACAACATGTGAGTAGTACTGTTAGTGGGACTGCTTGCATGTGTAAGTGTTTGCAGGATAGAGGCCATTAAAGACCCTCTACACCAGTGGCGGGCCACACGGGGCCCGTCAGGGTAACCCGCTGGCGGGCCGCCAGACAGTTTGTTTACATTTGCACAGCCGCCTGCAGCTCCCATTGGCCGGGAACAGTGAATCGCAGCCACTGGGAGCTGCGGGCGGCCATGCAAATGAAAACAAACTGTCTGGCGGCCCGCCAGCGGGTTACCCTGATGGGCTGCAGGTTGCTACCACTGCTCTAGACATTCCATTGTACCTTTAACAAGGTCGCCTGGTCAAATTAAAAAGCAAATTTTAATAATAAATGATTTTAATAAGTAATGATTTGCAATTACATTTCACCTTAATTAAGCTTTAGAACACCTCTGTACCATAGGGAACTATTACATCCAGTGTCAGGTCTCTGTGTCTAGCCATTTGACAACACTCCCCAAGGTATTGAGTTTAGCTGTCATTTGAGGCTGGACAAATGGGAGGGACGCAAGGGAGTTAGGCAGCCAGCTCCCATTGAATATTAGTGGGAACTGGGAGCCTTAAACCTTTAGGCACCTTTGAAAATTGTATCTTAAATGTAGTGTGCAAGTGCCTGCATCAACAAGGCAGTTACACAACTTTCTAAGACAAATTGTTTTTAAAGTACATAGCTCTGTGCTTTTCATTATGTACATTTGCATAGTTGAAAATGGTTTCTTCTAAGGCTTTCTTTTTGTTTTGATTGTTTCTCTCTGAAATTTACTTCTTTGGCAGAAAGGCTTTTCTTTATTTTCAGGGTGGGAGTGAGGAAAAAGAGAATAAGCAGCTGGGAAAGAAGTCATTCACAATGCAACATTATTTAAATCATCTGATTGTGCATTAAAAAAACCCTTAGGTTACTATGATCTGAAAATGTTTCACTGAACTGTCCTAAAAGTTTTTCAAAATATAGGATGCGAAAAGAGGAAGCAACCTCTTTGTTTGGCACTTGTGCTAATGAACCAAGACACAAGTAGCAGCACAGAAGTAATTTCTCAGAGAATAAATACACTTATGAAAACCTGTTAATATTTGAGGAGATTAATCCTTTCCCCCTCAATGGGGTATGTAGCTACTAAGGATTCCTTCTCACCAAAGTAACCTAGTCCTAGGATTGTTGTCAAAAGTAGGTGATTATTGGATTTGACTTAAAATGTATGTGCCTGTTGCATAAAATTATAGCCATGTTTAAATCTGGCCTTCAGTATCTGTCAAATTTCTTTCCTTTTTAAGTATTTTCATATCTTCAATGTTTTAGTTAATCAGTTTGAACATGTGTGTAGCTCTATCTTATTGAAAAATGTTTTTATGCACTTGAATTCTTTCAATACATGGCATTTAAAAGTACATCATCTACTGCACAGTTAAACAATGACACAAATAAACATTTTGAGGTGTGGCCATTCAGGTGTACATGCATTTTCAATAGAGGAGCTAAAATTCATTGAAGATGAAGGATTTATATATATTTAAAAAATATATTGAAAAGCACTGCAATGAATTGCCCTTAATTTCTTGTAGGTAAAATTGTGATACTGTGCGGTACTTTTTGGTATACTCCTTTGGGCACGAGGAGTTATCCTGAAAAACAAAACGTCATATAATTTCTCAAATGAGGTATCTGCCTCCACTGTCCACAGGACTGAGTATAAATTCTTGAACCTGAACTTTTTCATCTCCTTTGTTTGCTAATATGCCTTCCACCTTCTCTGCAACATTGCTGCATCACTTCCACCTCTGCTGAAACTTTCATCCTTGTCTTCAACTCCTTTCAGCCTGGTCTCCACAAGTCTTATCCTACCTGCACCAGCATGTGTTAAATGCTTCCGCCCACTTTCTCACACATACAGGTAGTTTGATTTATATTGTGCCCAATCATTAAACACTTCATTTGCTCACTAATTATTGCAGGTTCTACTCCAAAATTGTCCTGATTGTTTTTAAAACCGTCCATAAACTTTATCCTCTTCCTTGCTCCTTTCTCTTGTCTAGCTTTGTTAAATTCTCTGACCCTTCACACAGTCTCACCATGGTTAGTATAAAAGTAACTGTCTCTTCAACTGCCTACCATCTGCAGCAGTTTTCTTATGCCTTAGTGATGCTCTGCTTATTTTTATCTCATCTAAAAATATCTTCTTTTTCTACCTCTTAAGTTTTCTTTCACTCTGATATTAACTCTTTAAAGTGTTTTGGGCTATAGTTTGAGAGGCCATACAAAATAAAATTTCATTTATGTAATTATTATTCTTTCCATATTTTTTATATTATGGAAGCACCTGAAATGTGCTGTGTTTCAATCCCTGTCCTAAAAGGCTTACATTTTAAAATGACCAAAGCAAAATACAAGAGAAGGGAAAGTATACACACAAACAAAATGGTCAAGATGGTAATAAGAACATGTGTTAGTTTAATATTTTTGTCATGGTTCGTATATAAATCAAAACAATCTTAATTGCCCCCTATCTACAATGTATACTGCCAGTATTTTATAGTTGTTTGCTTTTTCATTATTTTTCTAGATGTCCCAAAGCATGTCTTCAGTGTCTTCGAGACATTCTGAAAAAATAGCTATCAGAGAGTAAGTATATTTTTATTCTCACATTTTGTTCTTGATATGGCTCAGTAAATTTTATGTCTTCAGTAACAAATGTACAGGTAAAGTATGTGGAAGTAATGTGTAGTAATTCTTTTCAGCATCTAACCTCAAATTCATGTTTTAGACTACAGTGAATTTCCTTAGTAATAAATCTTTATTAAATTTATGATTCTTTATGTTCTATTACAATCAAGCTTTCAATACATGGTCCATGAGGCTACAAATGTATTTTTAAATGATTTGTATAACTTTATCACCATAATTTGGATTCATTCTCATTTCATGGCTTTTCTATAATGATAAATCTTGTTAGAGATTTCAGCTATGATTTTATGTCCAAGAAATAATTAATCCATTCAGAATAACTCTGCAGTGCTAAAAATATGCCCATATGAATTCCTGAGATTACTTCTGAAGATGCCTTTTTTCAAAGAGATGTGTATCATGGTAACTGGCTAGGCACTATTAAAAATTGCTGGGAGCAAATCCGGGACCCGCAGATGTCAGTGGGCTTTTTGCTGTTAACTTCAGATTTCACTGTTGGTGTTTACAGCAAGGTCATCCTTTTCTTTAAGAAGCAACAGAGAGTCCTGTGGCACCTTTAAGACTAACAGATGTATTGGAGCATAAGCTTTTGTGGGTGAATACCCACTTCATCAGACGCACTTCGTCACCCGCGAAAGCTTATGCTCCAATACATCTGTTAGTCTTAAAGGTGCCACAGGAGACTCTGTTGCTTTTTACAGATCCAGACTAACACGACTACCCCTCTGATACTTTTCTTTAAGGTATCTTATTTTATTCGTTAGTACCCACTTCTGATCATCTGAGTTCGTATTGTTACTTATAATAATGTGAGGTAGAAAGGGGTGTTTCAAGTTGAGTGCCAAGTAATTTTATCATGATTAAGAACAAGCAAGATAATTGCAATTAACTATTATTATTATTATTATTATTATTTTATTTATTATTATTAAGCAAAGGAAGGTCTGAGAGATGTTGGATCTGAACTGGAAAGTTGTTTCTTGATGTAGCTCTGTGGCTGTCTTAGAGACATTGAGCAGAGATGAGAGGCTGCATTGAGAGTGTTGCATGGAGTTGAAAGATGGGAGTGCTGCTAGTTTGCTTCCTCAGTTCAGAGAAGCTTTATCCCGCTCTTTCCTCCTTTGGAAGGAGGAAAACACCTCTTTTAGGCTTGGCTGGATTCAGATCTGCTGTTGTCCTTTCACTGGCTCATGGGTTGGTCTTAGTAATATCTTCAGTTCATGACATGTAGTCTGTTAATTCATATGCAGTGTACATTTAATTGTCTTTGTTCCCGTGGCAGGAAATTTTCAGCATCTTTAGCGTTTTAACTATTTTTTTTTATTCAGTCCATTTTCTTAAATATCGCTTGAGTTCCATCAGAGCTTAATAGGAGTTGAAATTTGGTTTCAGATGGGCCTATACATCCTTACGGCAGAGATAAAAGTTTTCCAGTTCTTAAAATAGTGTTTTAAATTTAATTGTTAAAGAGGGTCTTCAAATTAAATAGCCATACAAAAAGGCATTGGCTGCTCTTCTTAACAGTCCATGCAAAGTCCTTTTCTTTTTGAGTTTGGAAAGGAAATTGCTTAACTAAATAACTTAATTCCCCAATTAATATAAATATTCTGTATTCATTGCTGTGCAGTTATAGCAATGTCATTGGGTTCCATAGTGACATAAAACATCTTGCCTTTAACATAGCAATGACATTAGGAAGTTTTTACATTAGAAGATGCTTGCATTTGGATGTAAAACATTTGCAAATGCACATCTCAGAAGAGGTCCATACAGTCTTTTAGCATCTAAGGAAAAGCATTACACAAAGCTTTCACTTTTAAGCAGGAACATGAATTTAAAAGTGCCTGGTATTAAATGAGTATATTGATATAACAGGCGTCACCGAAACTTGGTAGGACGATGCTAATCAAAGGGACGCAGTAATACCAGGGTACGAAATACGTAGGAATGATAGAGTAGGTCATGCTGATGGAGGAATGGCATTATATGTGAAACAAAGCATAGAGTCAAATATAGTGGAAATCTTAAATGACTCAAACAGTACCATTGAATCTCTATGGATAGAAATCCCATGCTTCAAGAATAAAAGTATAGCAGTAGGAATATACTAGTGACCACCTGACTAGGATCATGATGGTGATTGTGAAATGCTCAGGGAGATTAGAAAGACTATAAAAATAAAAAACCCAATAATAATGGGTGATAGCATCTACCTCCAGTTTTATTGGGTACATGTCATCTCAGGACCAAATGCAGAGATAAAATTTCTAGACACCATTAATGACTGCTTCTTGAAAAAGCTTGTCCTGGATCCCACAAAGGGGGAGGCAATTCTTTATTTAATCCTAAGGTGTGCTCAGTATTTGGTCCAAGAGGTGAATATAACTGAACCACTTGGTAATAGCAACCATAATGTAATAAAATTTAACATTCTCGTAGGGGGAAAGATATCAGAGAAACCTACCACAGTAGCATTTAAATTTCAAAAAGGGAAACTACACAAAAATTAGTAGATTAGTTAAATGTAAATTAAAAGCAAGATGCATGGAACCTTTTGAAAAACACCACAATAGAGGCTCAAAATATTAGTTGTGCTATAAGCACAAAAGGGGGGAATGTGGAAGCAGAATTAAAGTAGGGTACACGTTTTAGTCAGGTTTAAGGATAGAGTGAAATGTAACCCTAACAACGCGAGAATTGTAAGAGATGCTGCTTCACGCCTTGCTTTTCTGCTCGCTTTAGTTGATAAGAATGGAATGCTGATTTAAGCAGAAACCTTGAGATAAAGTAGTGTCTGGAGAGAGTTTGTATAAACAAAGGATAACCATTAGCCGTTGGTGCATGTAATGGGAAGGTATAAATACGTGTCTTATGCTGCTTGTAGGGGGAAGGTCTGCCTAAGGTCAGGGGCCATCCCTGTCCGACCACAGTCTTCCCTTGCAATTGCTCGTAATAAAACTCTCTGACTTTTTGCTAACAAACGTAGAGTGAGGACTTGTTTTCTTCCACAGCCCCAATTTAAAAAAAAAAAACAGTGAAAGGACAAGGGTGATCCAGTGGATATAGTGTACTTGGACTTGCAGAAAGCTTTGACAAGGTCCCTCACCAAAGGCCGTTAAGAAAAAAGGAGTCATGAGATAGGAGGGAAGGGCCTCTCATGGGTCAGTATCTCATTAAAAGATAGATAACAAAGAATTGGAATAAGTGGTCAGTTTTCACAGTGGAAAGAAGTATATATTGGGGTCCCCCAAGGATCTGTACTGGGACCAGTGCTGCTCAACATATACATAAATCATCTGGAAATGGGAGTAAACAGTGAGGTGGCAAAGTTTGCAGATGATACAAAATTGCTCAAGATAGTTAAGTCCAAAGCAGACTGCAAACAGAATGTTATGTAAGGTTTCTAATCAACACCTGTGTTACACTAGTCATCATAGTCATTGTATGGAAAATATGTGAGGAATTGTGTATATGCTGAAAATTATGTTCTCTAAATCTTGTAGTTAAAGGCAGGTCACTCATATGTAGTGCTCCTTGAGCCGAACTTCTCCAGACAAGAGGTAGGAGATACTTATCTCCCTGGTGGACCATTGTATACTGTGTGGCTTACAGCCAAAGTTTATTAACATACTGAGGTCTGATCAATACTAGGAAATTAGGTTGGTATTGCTACGTCACACAATCCACACCTCTGAGCGACGTAATTAAACTGACCCCCATTGTAGAATTCTCCCATTGGCCTAGCTACCGTTTCTCAGGGAGGTGGAATACCTATACCGACAGGAGAACCTCTCCCATCAGCTTAGGTAGTGTCTTCAGTAAAGCGCTACAGTGGCACAGCTTCATTTTAGGTGTGAACAAGCACTGAATCAGCTGCTAATGAAGAGCTTTTGGAGACTTCAGAAGTAATTCACAGGAAGAGGTAAACAGCAGGAAGGTGGAACACCCTGTTTTCAGATGAATATCAAAGGTCTGCTCTGATATATGTGAAGGGGGATATCAGTCATCCTGGTTGAAAAAACTGGGAAAAGGGCTTGAGATAAACTATCCTGTAGGTCTTGTGAGTTAAGTTTAAGCTCTAGAAAGCGTGTTACGATTTTGTTTTATATGTAATCATTTTTCCAATGTTTTCTTACTATCATTTGAAAATAAGCTTATTCTTGCCTTCACCATAATATATCTATATGCTGTGTGTTAAGCAGAGTAGTGATCCTGAGTTGAATCGTGTAAGCTGTGTGACAGACGCAGACCAGTGGGGTACAGGAGTCTGGTAGAGGGCAAATATACTGGTCTCTGGATGAGTAGTTTTCTGTTCCCTGAGTGACCAGAGCAGGGGCTGCACTAGAGTAATCAGGAACCTGCTAGAACCAGTTCAGGCAGGCAGGCTAATTAGGACACCTGGAGCCAATTAAGAAGAAGCTGCTAGAATCAATTAAGGCAGGCTAATCAGGGCACCTGGGTTTTAAAAAGGAGCTCACTTCAGTTTGTGGGGGGAGTGTGAGGAGCTGGGAGCAAGAGGCGCAAGGAGCTGAGAGTGAGAGGGTGTGCTGCTGGAGGACTGAGGAGCACAAGCGTTATCAGACACCAGGAGGAAGGTCCTGTGGTGAGAATAAGGAAGGTGTTTGGAGGAGGCCATGGGGAAGTAGCCCAGGGAGTTGTAGCTGTCATGCAGCTGTTACAGGAGGCACTAGAGACAGCTGCAGTCCACAGGGCCCTGGGCTGGAACCCGGAGTAGAGGGCGGGCCCGGGTTCCCCCAAACCTCCCAATTGACCTGGACTGTGGATTCTCCCAGAGGGGAAGGTCTCTGGGCTGTTCCCCAACCCACATGGTGAATCTTTGAGGCAAGAAAATCCGCCAATAAGCGCAGGACCCACCAAGATAGAGGAGGAACTTTGTCACAGCTGGTTTGTGCTATTCCTTTGTGAGTAGAGGATGACCTGAGAGTTCAGTGCATGGTCAGTGGAACAGGGGCTGATCTCTCCAGAGGGATGGTCAAAGGTTGGTTTGTGCCTATTGCTAACCTATATAGAAAGAATGAGGCCTGCGGAGGCCGGGAAAGTAGTGCTTGGGTTGCCAGAGACTGGTGGAGTTAAGGAGCTGATCCACAGCAGGCACAGACAAGACTCCCTCATGCTTATAGCAGGTGGTGGCAAGGTGCCTCACAACCCTGGGTAGCCCCTGGCAAGCATCACGGCTGCTTATGTGTAACTTCTTGCAGAAAAATTTGTTTGAAGCACATTGTTCGGAGAAAAAAGAGGCACCAAAAGATTTTTTTTTTTTTTAAACTGTGAGGAATTGACACTGTCCTCATAGGAAACCTAATACTCAATTAACTGGCATTACAAAATGTACAGATATGTATAAATTCTAAAATGTGTTTCAAATAGTGATAAGTAGGTTTGTGTAATGCTTTAAAAAAGTGCTTTAGTAATCAGTGTAAATATTCACTATATTTTTATATTTTGCTGTTAAGTATTCTTATTTCATCCAGTTTTCAGGTTGGCGATTTGGTTCTCATTATCTTGGACGAACGCCATGACAACTATGTATTATTTACTGTCAGTCCAACATTGTATTTCTTACATTCAGAGTCTCTTGCTGCGCTGGATCTGAAGCCAGGTGAGTGTGGTAAGTGTCAGATAACTCTGTGGCATAATGTTCTGAGGCACTTAACATAATCTTATACCCTTATTTTTCTAACAGCTGTTTAATAATTACGTAAATAGTTGAATGTTTTAGCTATAGACATAATGTATATGTGTAGCAAAAGTTGTAGTTAATCTGACATTGAGATTTTCGTTATAGCCTCATTCAGTAATTTTCTGAAAGATTTTTTTTTTTTAGGCAGAACTTTTCCATATTACATATTGTCTCAGAAGTGAATACTTTGGACAGTTAGAGCAAAATGCATTCATCCTTTTTTGATTTATGCTGTAAAACAAATTTAAGACTATATTTCTGCATACATACATACATACATGCACATTTGATACGTGTACCATAAGAAATTACCATTAGGCTTAGTCATGTTACTATTTATGGTACTAAAATAACTACAAAGTATTGATGATGGCTGTGTAGGTCTGTTTTTGTGCTGCTGTTTACAAAATTCAGGTCTGAGTCCATTGCAGAGGCTTGAACGTCCACCTGTGCTGTAGAAGGAATTGACTTTTAAAAAAAAAAAAAAAAAAAAAAAAGACTCAGTTTTATTTAAAGGTATTTTCCCTTCAGGCAAGGAAATCCCCTGCAGCATGGATGGAATTTTATGGATCTGTATGTTCGGTGTGAGAGAATTAAGAGAGAACCATAACTTTTTGTTTCCTGATTTTTAAATGCCCACATTTGCTGCTGTTTCTCAGCCCTACATAAATGAAGTTCAGCAGTTCTCAAATTCTTTCAGGAAAATGTGTGCTTTAGATCAAGGGTTCCCAAACTTTTTGCCACCATGACCCCATTTTAGTGAATTATTTCCTTGTGGGCCCCAGACAGCATGGAAGCCACCATTTTGAAGAGCACAGCATGCCTTGAACATATGGTACATGAGGTCACACTGTGCGGAGAATGCCATTTGGTAGAGCAAAATGGTGTTCTCCATATATTATGACCTCGCACACACCGTACATGTGAAGTAATACTGTGAAGAGCAAAATGACATCTTCTGCACCTTGGGAATCTCCTCAACCCCATCTGCTGATGGTGGGACCCAGTCCACAGCCAGGGAACTGCTGCTTTAGATATTGTTAATCCTTTGTACTCAAGTTTAGCAAAGCAGGGATCTTCTGCGTTTCAAGGTTTTTGTGGGGTACTTAGTTCAGTTCTCCCTCAAGTAAGCTTAGGAAACTGCAGCTTCCTTTGTTTGCTATTTGTGTTTATTCACTTCAGTGTTCCTAGTGTTTTGTTTGCTATTATGATATGCAGTGCATGAAATGAGTATTTAAAAGTAAACTTAAAGTAGCTAGTTCATTGAAAATCTTCTCTGCAACATAAAGGCCATGGCCTCTCAAAATCTGTTCCCTGTGCCCCCAGTTTTGGATGCAATGAACATTATTGAGGGCATGTATCAAAAGATAGTTTTATATTCCTCTCCTAATCTGTTCATGAAGGCTTCCATAGGTATCAGAAAGAAAACTGCCACCATAGAACATTTTCTCCATTAGCAAACCATAGCATAGCGTTCTGATGAATAACACTAGTAACTTTTTGTTCTTCTTCGAGTGCTTGCTCATATCGATTCCAATTAGTGCACGATCATCGGAAGATTTTTACCCTAGCAACACTCGGTGGGTCGGCTGAGGCGCCCCCTGGAGTGGTGCACTTATGGCGCCGGATATATGCCCCTGCCGACCCAACGCCCCCTCAGTTCATTCTTAGCGCCCGTAACGGTCGTTGGAACTGTGGAGCGCAGCTAGCTGTTCTCCACTCTCCCTAGCATAGTTCTCTTTAGTGATAAGTAGTTGTTAATAGTTGTTTACAGTTGTAGTAGTTAGATTAGATTAGTTTCTTTCTGAGAGGGAGTGGGGTCTTCCCCCTCCCCCCCCCCAGCCCGGTGCCTAGGCCCATGCCGGGTCTCCAGGTTTCAAACTCGGCTTGGCTGAGGCCGATGCCAACAGGAGACCCCCACGACTCCTGCCTAAGGTGTCTGGGGGAATCCCATCAAGCGGACAAGTGCCGCATTTGCAAAAGCTTCAAGCCAAGGACCAGAAAGGAGCGGGATTCTAGAGTGAAGCAGCTCCTCATGGAGGCGGCACTTAGCTCGGTCCCTTCCACTTTGCGGGACCCGGCACCGTCATCATCGGTGCGGAGTGCCCCTGCAGCACCGACTGATCCGGCACCGCGTTCAGACTCGTCAAAAGACACGCACCATACCTCCACGGCGCCTCCACCACCAGGGCACCAGTCCCTGTCTCCAAGTCAAAGGAAGAAGCAGCCCAAACAGATGACGGCCGCTTCCAGCTCGTCGGCTCACCAACTGCCGGCGCCTCCCGCACCGCAGCCAGAACCGCGTCCATTGCCGGAGCGCGTGGGACAACTAGCGGCCCCGGCGTCGTCGACTCCGGCACCGCAAGGGCCGTTGAGTCTGGTGCCTGTGAGCTCCCCAGGGCGCACCGTGGTTGAGCTGGGACTGCCTTCTACACCGGAGACCTTCTCAAAAGCGCGGGACTTGATCGCGCTCATGGAGCCGGTTCTTCTGCAGCCCCCGGCACCGCCGGTGCAGACGCTCCAATCAAAAGGGAAGCTGTCCCTGATGCAACTGCCATAGCCCAGCAAAGCAGGACGGCACCGGTCCCGGTCCCGATCGTGGTCCTGGCACTGATATCGTTCTCGGCGCCGGTCGCACTCGCGCCGCTGCTCCGGCTCCCGGAGGTCTGAATCGCGGTATGGCCAGTACCTATTGGACTCTTGGCACCGCTCCCAGTACCGATCCCGGAGCCGGTCTAGCAGCCGATCTCATCGGAGGTCTCCATCGAGATCTAGATCAGGCTCGTGATACCGCTATGACCGCAGGCACCGTTCACCGTCTCGGTACCACTCCACATCACGCCACCGGTCCCCGGCACCGAGGGACTCGGCACCGTCCCGTACCGCACCGCACTGCCTTGGCCGTCCTGCTCCACTTCTGCGTCATCACGCTCTCAAGGTGGCTTCTATGCCCAGGACCAGGGCGAGGGTGATGCAGGCCAGTGGCTGGAAGAAGGCCAGGACCTGGGCCAGGAACCCCCACAGTGGTCCTTTTAGACCTCTTGGGCATACCATCAAGCCCAAGAGGCCCCTTCGGAGCCACGAGTACTGGAGGCCATGGTATCTCCCCCCCCACCCCCCAGGGGATGCTGAGGCAACTGCTCCAGTGCCATTGGGGTCCCACCCGGCTAACGTGACGGACCTTGAACAGCAAGACCCTCCACAGGAGGACCTTGCCCAGGATCCTTTAGCCCCGGGGGGTATCTTACTCGTCCTCGCCGGATGAGGTGGTGGCAGACACTACAGTTACGGGTCCTCCCCCTATGGACCTCCGCGCCCACCAGGAACTGCTCTGCAGAGTGGCGCGCAGTATGAACCTCCAAGTGGAGGAAGTGGTGGAGGTAGAGGACCCTGTGGTGGACATTCTGTCGGCGGAGACACCGTCCCCAGTGGCCCTCCCCATCATACGGACTATACAGGCCACTGCCAAGACAATCTGGCAGTCACCGTCGTCTATTCCACTGACGGCCAAAGGCGTGGAAAGGAAGTACTTTGTTCCCTCTCAGGAATACGGGTTCCTTTACACACACCATGCTCCCTTGTCGTGGCTTTGGTCAACGAGAAGGAACGCCATGGCCAGCAGGCCCCTGTGCCTAAGTCAAAGGCGCCTAGACTTGTTTGGACGCAAGGTGTACTCGGCGGGAGGCTTACAGCTCAGGGTGGCCAACCAACAGGCATTCCTGAGCCGTTATGACTATAATTCGTGGGTATCTATGTCCAAATTCAAAGAGTTGGTCCCACAGGAGTCCAGAGAAGAGTTTGGCGCTCTAGTAGAGGAGGGCAAGAAGGTGGCAAGAGCCTCCTTACAAGCCTCTCTGGACGCGGCGGACTTGGCGGCTAGAACCCTGGCCTCGGGCATAGCCATGCGCCGCATCTCATGGCTGCAGGTCTCTGGATTACCACCAGAGTTGCAACAGACTCTCCAGGACTTACCCTGAAAAGACAGACTCAAGGCTGCAGAGTCTGAATGACAACCGGGCCATCATGCGTTCACTGGGCATGCATACACCAGTAACGCAGAGAAGGCCGTTAGGCCGCAGCCCCAGAGATTCTACCCTCCCCCTTGGCCAAGACAGGACTTCTCGAGAAGACGTGGCCGGGGTGGTAGGAGGAGACAATCTGGCCCTCAGACGGGTCAGAATCAGGGCCCCCCCCAAACCATCGGCAGGGCCCAAGCAAAACTTCTGAAGGTGCACCCGAGGGTGGAGCACCTTTCCGGATCCTTTTCCACCCTTCACCAACCGGCTCTCCTATTTTCTCCCTGCGTGGTCCCACATAACATTGGACCGCTGGGTCCTACGCATGGTAGAAAGTGGATACTGACTCCAATTTGTTTCGTCCCCCCCTTCCCACCCTCCCTCCCCGTCCCTCTTCAGGGACCCCTTTCACGAGCAACTCCTTCTGCAGGAGGTGCAGTCACTCCTGGCCATCGGGGTGATAGAAGAGGTTCCAAGAGAACTGCGGGGTAGGGGGTTTTACTCCCGTTACTTCCTAATCCCCAAGGCAAAAGGGGGGCTACGGCCCATTCTGGACCTGCGCGGACTCAACAAATTCATGGTAAAGTTGAAGTTCCACATGGTTTCCCTGGGGACCATTATTCCTTCCCTGGATCCTGGAGACTGGTACGCCGCCCTCGACATGAAGGACGCGTACTTCCACATAGTGATTTACCCGCCCCACAGGCATTTCCTCCACTTTGTGGTCAACCAACAGCACTTCCAATTCACCGTCCTCCCTTTCGGCCTCTCCACAGCCCCCAGGGTGTTTACAAAGTGCATGGCTGTTGTAGCTGCTTCCCTTTGTCGACAACGGATCCAAGTGTTCCCGTATCTCGATGACTGGCTCATTTGAGGTCGCTCCAGAGATCAGGTGCAGTCTCATGTTCAGACCACTATGGACATGTTCAATTGACTAGGCCTACTGCTCAACGTCGCGAAATCTACTCTGGTACCAACCCAGAGGATAGAATTCATAGGAGCAGTCTTAGACTCTGGCCTAGCCCGGGCACTTCTGCCGGACACGCGCTTCCAGTCCATAGCGAACATTGTCCGCAGTCTGCAAACCTTCCTGACCTCAACCGTGAAAACATGCCTATGCCTCCTGGGACACATGGCATCTTGCACTTATGTGACCAGGCACGCCAGGCTACGACTACGCCTGCTGCAAGCCTGGCAATCAACAGTTTACTGACCAAGTCGGGACAGCTTGCACACGATAGTTACCATTCCGCCAGGAATATTAGCCTCTCTAGACTGGTGGCTGGACCCTAAGGTAGTGTGCGAAGGGGTGCCATTTAATGCCCCACAGCCCTCTGTGTCCCTGGTCACGGACGCGTCATCCCTGGGATGGGGGGCCCACCTTGGGAATCTCTGCACACCGGGACTATGGTCGGCAGCAGAGTTATCCCTACACATCAACGTACGGGAGCTCAGAGCAGTGCGCCTAGCATGTCAAGCATTCCGACAGCACATTCAAGGCCGTTGCGTTGCAGTCCTCACAGACAACACAATGGCCATGTTTTATATCAACAAGCAAGGGGGAGCCCGGTCATCCCCCCTCTGTCAGGAGGCCACTCGTCTGTGGGAATTCTGCATAGCCCACTCGATCCATCTGGTGGCGTCGTTTCTCCCGGGAATCCAGAACACCTTAGCGGACCACCTCAGCAGATCATTCCTGGCTCATGAGTGGTCGGTTCGCCCGGATGTCATCCATTCTGTCTTCCGGAGGTGGGGCTTTCCCCTGATAGATCTATTCGCCTCTCGCAACAATCGAAAATGCCAGGTGTTCTGCTCTTTCCAAGGTCGTTCCCCAGGCTCTCTCTCAGATGCCTTCCTAATACAGTGGAAGCCTCACCTGTGCTACGCCTTTCCTCCATTCCCGCTAGTCCACAGGGTCCTGCTCAAGCTCTGCAGGGACAGAGCCCAGCTGATTTTGATCGCCCCGGCGTGGCCCAGGCAGCACTAGTATACTACTCTCCTTGAGCTGTCAGTGGACACTCCGATTCCACTCCCGCTGTGGCCAGACCTGATCACTCAAGATCACGGACGGCTCCGTCATCCCGACCTGCAATCTCTCCACCTCACAGCGTGGATGCATGGCTAAATCAATCTGAGCTTTGCTGCTCTCCTTTGGTTCAGCAGGTACTTTTGGGTAGCAGAAAACCCTCTACCAGTTCCACATATTTAACCAAGTGGAAACGTTTTTCTTGCTGGTGCACCCGGAATCATAAGACCCCCTACGGGTGTCCGTTCCTTTCATCTTGGACTACCTCTTGTCCTTAAAACAGCAGAGCTTGGCGATATCATCCATCAGAGTGCACCTGGCAGCTATTTCAGCATTCCACCTGGGTGAGGACGGGCGTTCTATCTTCTCCAATCCCATGGTCACTGGATTTCTCAGGGGATTGGAGCGCCTGTTCCCACGAATTAGACAGCCAGCCCCTACATGGGATCTTAACCTGGTCCTCTCCAGGCTCATGGGTGCTCCCTTTTGAGCCCATGGCGACCTGCTCGCTCCTGTACCTTTCCTGGAAGACGGCCTTCCTTGTAGCTATAACCTCGGCGAGACGTGTATCGGAGCTTAGAGCTCTCACATCGGAACCACCGTATACGGTGTTTCATAAGGACAAGGTACAGCTGCGACCACACCCCACCTTCCTTCCTAAGGTGGTGTCTGCCTTCCATGTCAACCAAGACACCTTCCTTCCAGTCTTTTATCCGAAGCCGCACGCTTCTCAACTAGAGCAACAGCTGCACTCCCTAGACGTTCTCAGGGCCCTCGCCTCTTACATCGAGTGAACGAAACCTTTTAGAAAGACGACCCAGCTGTTAGTAGCTGTGGCAGACTGGATGAAGGGCCTCCCGGTCTCCACCCAGCGCATCTTGTCCTGGATTACATCATGTATCCTTGCATGCTATGACTTAGCTGGTGTCCCAGCTACACACCTGACCGCCCACTCCACTCGGGCTCAAGCTTCGTCCTCCGCCTTCCTGGCTCATGTACCCATACAGGAGATCTGTAGGGCAGTGACTTGGTCATCGGTACATACCTTCACTTCCCAATATGCCATAGTGCAGCAGTCCAGGGATGATGCGGCATTTGGTTCAGTGGTCCTTCGCTCCGCGACCTCTCACTTCGACCCCACCGCCTAGGTAAGGCTTGGGAGTCACCTAATTGGAATCAATATGAGTAAGCACTCGAAGAAGAAAGGACGGTTACTCACCTTTCTAACTGTTGTTCTTCGAGATGTGTTGCTCATATCCATTCCAAACCCTCCCTCCTTTCCCTCTGTTGGAGTAGCCGGCAAGAAGGAACTGAGGGGGTGCTGGGTCAGCATAGATCCGGCACCATAAGTGCGCCACTCCAGGGGGCACCTCAGCCGACCCACCGAGTGTTGCTAGGGTAAAAATCTTCCGACGATCGTGCACGTGTTGCGCACACACCTAATTGGAATGGATATGAGCAACACATCTCGAAGAACAACAGTTACAAAGGTGAGTAACCATCTTTTAGTTAGCAAAATAATTACATAGTTCCCAATAGTCCACCAAACTCTTACAGAATACAGAGACTGTGCTGAAAATTTGGGACTGATACACTGTGCATTTCCTATAAAACAGGTTGAACTTCCACGTCAAATACAAAACGGAATGCATCCTTAACAATGGCATCACAGTGGCACAGCCATAATTATGAAATATAAAATAAGGCTACTAGAACCTAGGTATCCAAACCAACATGTTTTCCCCTCCAATTCATTTTGATATCCATTGGTTTACACGTATGAGGTTACGTGAACATCCTCAGCAAAGAGAATGTTAAGGAGTATATAATTATAAGCACAAACAGGCAGCATGAAGAGATGAAAGGCTACTGCTTGCTAAAAAACACTTGCCAGATGGTTAACAGTTAGGTCCAGAATATTTGTAGTGGATGTTAAGGTTTTACAAACCTGTAATATTAAGTACAAGTGTGTTTTGATTTTTATTTGAAATGTCAACGAAAACAGGTTTTTGTTTTATTTAAATATTCCTCTATAAAGTGCACAGGCCAGACATGGATGCACTGAGCTAGTTCACGAAAACTCAGAAGTAACTGAGTCTATTTTCATTAACTAAACTGAGAGAAACGCAAAAAATAAAACAGCATAAATGCTGAAAAATAAATGTGATTTTTAAACTCTTCCAGTTGTATTAGTCTCAGGCGGTGGTAATAATATACAGTAAATACCTGAGCAATGATTTAGTATCTGTATCTCATTGCACTACTTAGTTTCTTTGTTTTATATGTAGAATCATAGAATCATAGAATATCAGGGCTGGAAGGGACCTCAGGAGCTCATCTAGTCCAACCCCCTGCTCAAAGCAGGACCAAGTCCCAACTAAATCATCCCAGCCAGGGCTTTGTCAAGCCTGACCTTAAAAACCTCTAAGGAAGGAGATTCCACCACCTCCCTAGGAAAGGAAAACTGTAATTTATATATGTAACTACTGCATGTATAAAAAATAAAAAATGCTACATCTAGTTTTAAGAGCTATAATATACTATCTAATGTATTATTTAATATGATTACTAAAGACATACAAATTCACTGTCTTCCTTGTATGCTGTGGTTTTACTGATGGGTCCAGAGTCCTGCATTCTAGTGCTAACCCAAGAGGGCAAAACCAAAGCCAGGGATTGATACAATGTGGAGATATCCCATCTATATACCCCTTACAGTAGTAGCAGGGAGGAGTAGTGGGGTAAGAGACTCTACACACCAGAGGATCAGTTTCGTTATGGTGACTGTTTCAGGGCTGTATATGCTCTCAGTACAGCCAGAATTAGCCAGCAGCATGGTTCAAAGCACATGCAATGGAGTACCTGGCCAAATGAATTTAAATGACTTCCCCAAGGCTGCATAATGAATCATTTGCAGACATTACATTAAAAATCAATGGTTCCTGGCTTTTGGTCTAATGTTTCAAACATGCTGTTTCTCATTAATGTGCCAGTTTGAAAATGTATCATATGCATAGTGTGTATATCACATGATCCGTTCCTTTCATACCTGTTTTAAGATTTTTCTTCACACTGATGACTGACCATTTTAAAAGCGTAAAATAAATAACATTTAGCATTTTTGTAATGAGAATGCAACATAAGCATGTGTTCCCTAGCTGCTGTGGTAATATAGATGTACCTAAATTGTCTTCATGAAGAGTTTTGTTACCAATTTGTCCCAGTACAGTTGTTCTAATTTCTAGTTACCCTGTTGTTTCTAAAGGTGTTCTAGTTTTCATTTTAATATTTGTATACGTTCATCATTGCAGCTAACTATTTGAAAATTACAACTAGTTATGAAATTTAAGGTACTTCAGTGTAAAAGATTATAGCCAAAATTTTCAAACATGTAAGTGCATGGTCCCTGTGAAAATCAAGCCAGCTTGATGTAGGAGGTGAGCTTGCAGCACCCATGTTTGAAAATGCTGGCCTATCTCTTTGAGGACAGTAATTTATCATGTGTAATTAAAATAAATGTTTTGATTCTGTTTAGCTTCAGGTGCATCTAGAAGACCTTGGGTGCTAGGAAAAGTAATGGAAAAGGAATATTGCCAGGCAAAAAAGGTACGGGAATACTACTGATAAATATGTAATTATTAAAATCAGTATACAAGGAAAATGGGTCCAGATTCTGCTACTCTTAACCATGTTCAGTACATCGTCTCCTTAAGTAGCACCACTGAAAAGTATGAGACTGCTTGTGTAGTAAGTTCTACTCAGCTTGAGTAAATATGGCAGAATCTACCCAGTAGTTATTACTGGTGATTGGAAATATTCATACTGATATATTCTTAGTTGAGGGTGTTTATGCTTGCCTTGATGAATTAATTGGAAATGTCCTGTGCACATCAAAAGATGAATTTGGGGAAGTAGTTTATCTGTAATTTTGCCATCCTACCTGGTACACGGCCATTGCTTTGTATGAGATATTTTGGAGAGACTGCGTAAATCAGGAGGAAAATACTCATTTTTAAAAGGCTTTGACTTCTAAGCTATCGCTACATCACAGGGCCAGAGGACTAACCCCTGGAGCAGCCTAGAGCAGTCAATAGTGCTACTAGCCAATTGGCACATCTCCCTATTAATGGTAAGCTATCACTGGCTGGTCTCAGGTGTCAATTCAGACAAATAGGGTTTTCTAGACAGTCTAGTCAGTTTTAAAAGTGCTGGGGGTGCAAATAACTTCCTGCTCTGAAAAATCTTAGTGAAAGTAGAATAAAATAGACCATTTTTGGTATGTAATTTGAAATAATTTTATTTGTTTTTTTTCCTTAGGCACAAAACAGATTTAAAGTTCCTTTAGGTACAAAATTCTACAGAGTGAAAGCAGTGCCGTGGAACAAAAAAGTATAACACAGTGGAAACTCTGTTCAATCTGTCTCATTCTTTTCTGGATTGTCCTTCAGTGCTCATTCATCGCTCCAAGTAGCAGGCCATCTTTTTATACTGAGGTCATGTGACAATATGCTTCACAGATATACTACTTTTAATTTTTAATGGGTTACATTTTAGAAACAAGAATTTCATTAAAATCCCTGGCCCTATAATTGTTCCAATTTTTTTACCCAGATAACTTTAGGAGTGTGGACCAAAGGAGTTCATTTTCTCAAAGGGCAAACCTTGTGTACCATGGCTTATTATTAGCCATGTTAATTGCCTGTTAAATATACATTAGCTTGTATTTAGATGTTAAATGTTAGTTACCATTATTACCAGCATATGTCCTTTTGTGAAATCATTTAAGTACTTGCACTCTTTAACAGATTCTTTATAATATGTATAAATTCATCAACTATTTAAAGAGGAGTGTTCATTGCATGCCAATAATCATAATTTTTCTTCAACATGAGTTTGCCTCAGTAGATGAATAAAGATAACTACTGCATCTTCTTTCATTACATTAAAATGCCCTTTAATGTTTAAAAAACCAACCTTGTAATTTGATGGGCTGATCCGAAAATCAGTCACAGGTAAATCTGCAATCTTCAAAAGCACTTTTGATGGATTGATCACATAGATTCTGAAGGGAAGAATCCCTGTGCTGTTTTAAAGTGAAGCACTTGAACCTTCCCAACAACACAGAAGTCTTGTATTAATCTATTTAGAAAAATCATATTGATGAAAATTGTATTTCATGGTTGAGTTTCAGGAAAAAACTCATTGTACATTAACCATACAAGAGTCATTTAAGTAACAAATTATTGTAATTGTAAAAGACATGTAGACTTTTAAAACAATAAAGATTTGAACCTGAAAATGTCTGAATGGTGTGTGCCTTTTTAAATGTCCGCTTTATATAATACCATTCTGTAATTTTCAGTGTATAGATGGGGCTCTTCTTGTAACAGCAAATAGGATTTAATTAAATGGCAATCCATATTTTGTCAGCAAATCCGATGAGCAGACATATTATTCAAATGAATTACTGTGGTCAAGGAAGATAATTTGTATACTGTTCTAACAAAACTGTAATGAACAAATGACACTTTGTTTTCTGAAGGTAATTTCTTCTTAATGTTTTGTGGTTCTAAAACATTCGCTTTTGTGAACACTGGGGAATTTGAGGTCTGGATTTAATAAGTAAGTGGGGCTTGGGGTTTGCCCCTTAGAGTTCAGCCTGGGGTTTCTACACAGAGGTGGTCTGTAGGTAAGAAAAGAAACACCCACAAAGTTCAGAGACTCTGTCAATATAATCACAAAGACATTTTTCAATCCATCTGATCCATGTTACTTTTAATAAGCTCCTGGACATGTTTTTTTATTTATCTAAAATATTCTGATATCAAACACCAATTGAGTATTAGAAGTAGGTTTTTTAATCACAGCCTTGAAGACTTTTGAAGGGCCTGCATAGAAATCTAGTTTGCTTCTCATCTTCCATCTGCCAAACTGTAATAAATACCAGTGAGTAAATTAAAACTGTGACAGCTTCAAGGCACACTTTTTGCTGGATGTCAAATTTGTGTTACTTATGTACTGTATATACTAATCCAGCTGATGAGTTAGATGACGTCTGAGTGGAAACATAGTTTCTTCTTCAGCAAAAGTATTTCAGTAGTTTTGAATACTTGCAAAAGTGAGATAGGTGTTGATTGCCAGTTAAATGGGTGGTGTTTCTTTTTGAGTTTCTAAAATGGTACTTTTCTATTGACCAATGACTCTTTTGCCTACAAATTAGTAGGATTCCAGGTCTGAAAGATTTACCCAATAGCATTTTTAGTCAGCTTAGTTAATTGGGTCACACATGGTGTTGGCACATACCTGGATACCACAATTCTTCCTTTTAGCATATGGAGTGTTAAAAAGGCCTGGCACCTACTAGACTTTTTTTCTAAACTTATGCCATGTTTTAATAGCTTAACCATTACTTCTGCATGCCTGTTTATACAGTTGTCACTTTAAGTGAAATTAAGGGTTTTTTTTAACTAATGAATTATTCCCATTTAATTTCTTGGCACATAGCAGGAAGTCATCTGACAAACCCTGAAAAGTCACTAAATATAGTTGTTTAAGCACTCAAAAGGGGTCAAAAATTTCACTGAACAAAATTTCCAGAGAATTCAACAGAGAAATACACACACACACACGACTATAGTCACAAAATCATTCTCAAGCAGCTCAATAGTGTTAATAAAATCCATTCCATGCTCTTCTTACTACATTCTGTTGCACACGAAAAGCAACTACAACAGTACGCTGTCATCATCAGGAGGATGCCCTCTGCTCATTGGGAAGGAAACTGAAGCCCTCTGCTCATTGGGAAGGGGGCTCTGTACACTGCAGCCCAGGTTGGCTGGGGTTGGTTAATTTCAGCTGAGCCTCCCTTTCTTGCCAGCCTGGATTTGAGCCGACAGGTTAGTGAAAGGGCGAGCCAAGAGCCAGGGGGAAGAGGGCATTCACCTGACCTGAGGTCGGTGCTGCAGGGAGCCCAGTAGATTTAAAAACAAAAATCTGCTAGCCAGACCCCTTCCTCCCCACTTCTAGGGTTTCATTTCTGAAAACAGCTGGACAGCTAACCCCAGGCCAAGCCAGGGGAACTGAAATCAAGCTAGCTCCACCTTTGATCCTGTAATAAGGGCTTCATTCCTGGAGGCACGGTGCCCCCTGCCCATTAGGGCACATGGCCCAGTCTCATCCCATCCCACCTTCCATCTGTGCAGCTCTCCTCACCGGCTAACCTGCCTCCCCTGCCCAGCCCGCATCATTAGCCATCTTTCCCTGCATCGCAGGGTGTGCTACCTACTATGGAGCAGTGAGAAAACACATTTGGGTTAAAACAAGCCCTGGCTAATATGCTGCTCTCTCCAAAGTGTGCCTGGCTTTAGCAAAGTATTTAATTAGCCTCCAACAACTTCTTTTCCTCACCTGCAGATTATAGTGATCTCAGCCCAAGAAGCCCTGAAATGTCATTCCTTCCAAGGACTTGCTCAATTGAGACAATGACAATGACTTGGTGTACAACAGAATGTACTAAGAAGAGCATGGAATGGATTTTATTAATACTATTGAGCTGCTTGTGAATGATTTTGTGACTATACATATTGGTGACTTTTTTCTCTGAATGTCACTGTAATTGGCAGTGAAAGTTGCTGGATTTGTCACTGGTCACTTTGACACTTATTTTCTCGGTAGGGAAACCAAAAAGTCACTAAATCTAGTGACAAAGTAAGTTGGCAACACTCTTATCTGCAAGCTCACTGGGCATGGAACCTGAGCAAGGTTCAATTTCCACAGAGCTTTTGCATTTCTGGGCGGGAAAGGGCCCCCAACAGCAGCAGGCCTGGAGCTGCTCTACTAGTCTCTTCCAAATGTGGAATCAGATTCCTCCACCTCCATTGCTTTATAATCCAGGTGGAATGCAGACAAGTAAAAGTTCCCCCAGTGATTCTTCTGGAAGAGGAAGGAACTCTGACTGGGGAGCTCTTTCAGGGAAAGGACAGGACCACCAAGTGACTCCCAGCCCCTGAGACACAGGCACACTAACAGTTCTGAAACAAAGCTCTCATTGACTCAAAAACACCGCTTTCCAGGCTAATGGGTGGTGGAAGGGGTAGCACGGCCCATAGGGTGACCAGATGTCCTGATTTTATAGGGACAGTCCCTATATTTGGGGCTTTTTCTTATCTAGGCTCCTATTACCCCCTACCCTCTCCCAATTTTTCACACTTGCTATCTGGTCACCTTAAGGGCCCATGAAACAACCTCCTTATCCTATCTTGACCAAGCAACTTATCTTGGTGTTCTAAGCTTCTTGAATACCTGGCACTTCTATCACTTCCACACAGGTTACTTCATGGGGGTTACTGCAGCCTCAATACTTCTCCCATTTGGGGGCTCACAAAACTCAGCCACTGAGTGGCTGCTCAGATACCTAAAACCAGATACCATGCCAGTCTCAGGATTAGCACTCCCCTGTGTAGGAACAAGAAGTCTGTCTGTTCCTTTTAATCTTCTGTTATTAACTAAGCAGCTAGTCTCTTAACTGTAAATATTCCCACAGGTCATTGACTCGATAGTTTGATAAAATCTGCTAAAACCAGGTCATCTTACATGTGGAAAGTGAGGGAGGAACCGAGAACAGATGATATTGTGAAAGTTGCCTTTTGATTACTTTGGTTTAGCTTCTATTAATATTTACAGATATAAATCATGTCTCTTTTCTTCCTACTCAAGGCACATGATAGTAGTTGAACAGTATAAGAGTAATAGCTATCACACCTGTGATAATTCTTCAAGCTTGGGACCAGAAGTCATTCAGAGTATGAAAAGTAAATATATACATCACCTAAAGAAATAAAGCACTGGAATTATTAATCATAAATGCAGACTGTGAAAAGGAAAAGTCCTTCTTTGCTTATATTCGCCGTTAAAAAGAATGTCAGGATATGGACTATTATTGTTTCATGAAGTCATACTTCTAGACTATAAACAACCAGCAATAGCTTGAATATTTTAGGAATATTTGTCATGTGTTTCATTTTATAATCTTTATGTATATTTAAAATGGAAATTCTGTCAAACAAAACCCTAACATGTTTGGTAATGATTCTGAACAGTCATTTAAAAAATATTTAGTTTACATACTTTTTAGATGGTGCAGCCTTACTAATTCCTGGAACTATGAATGATATGTACCACCTTTGTTTCATCTTGCCCCACAATAATAAAACCTAGTATATATCTTTATATTTTGCATAAGCTATGTTTCTCCAGGGTAGAGGAGGGACTAGATTTTCTAATAGGTACTTTCCATTGCTCATTTCTGTGATTCTGTATACACTTGCATCATTGCAAGTCACTGGTTTGGTTTTTTTTTGTTTTGTTTTTTTTTGTTTTTTTTGTTTTTTAAGACAAAATATCATGCTGCTGCTTGAACAAATTTTAATCAGCCAGTCTGGCCTTTGAATAGTGGTGGATCTGTTTTGAAATGAGTGGCAAACTAAAAAGGAATGAAGAGCCTTGAATTACAAAACACAAAAATGACCAAGTTTTAATTCTATATACTTTATCACAAATGGGGGCTATTTTTAAGATCTTTTCTGTGTTCTTGAAAAGGCTACATCCAGAAGAAGACTTATATGCTATTAAACAAGGTTAAGTTGAGTATCAGAGGGGTAGCCGTGTTAGTCTGAATCTGTAAAAAGCAACAGAGGGTCCTGTGGCACCTTTAAGACTAACAGAAGTATTGGGAGCATAAGCTTTCGTGGGTAAGAATCTCACTTCTTCAGATGCAAGTAATGGAAATCTCCAGAGGCAGGTATAAATCAGTGTGGAGATAACGAGGTTAGTTCAATCAGGGAGGGTGAGGTGCTCTGCTAGCAGTAGAGGTGTGAACACCAAGGGAGGAGAAACTGCTTCTGTAGTTGGATAGCCATTCACAGTCTTTGTTTAATCCTGATCTGATGGTGTCAAATTTGCAAATGAACTGGAGCTCAGCAGTTTCTCTTTGGAGTCTGGTCCTGAAGTTTTTTTGCTGTAAGATGGCTACCTTAACATCTGCTATTGTGTGGCCAGGGATGTTAAAGTGTTGTCCTACAGGTTATTGTATATTGCCATTCCTGATATCTGACTTGTGTCCATTTATCCTCTTGCGTAGTGACTGTCCAGTTTGGCCAATGTACATAGCAGAGGGGCATTGCTGGCACATGATGGCATATATAACATTGGTGGACGTGCAGGTGAATGAGCCGGTGATGTTGTAGCTGATCTGGTTAGGTCCTGTGATAGTGCTGCTGGTGTAGATATGTGGGCAGAGTTGGCATCGAGGTTTGTTGCATGGGTTGGTTCCTGAGTTAGAGTTGTTATGGTGCGGTGCGTGGTTGCTGGTGAGAATATGCTTAAGGTTGGCGGGTTGTCTGTGGGCGAGGACTGGCCTGTCTCCCAAGGTCTGTGAAAGTGAGGGGTCATTGTCCAGGATGGGTTGTAGATCACTAATGATGCGTTGGAGAGGTTTAAGCTGAGGGCTGTAGGTGATGGCCAGTGGAGTTCTGTTGGTTTCTTTTTTGGGCCTGTCTTGTAGCAGGAGGCTTCTGGGTACACGTCTGGCTCTGTTGATTTGTTCCTTTATTTCCTTGTGTGGGTATCGTAGTTTTGAGAATGCTTGGTGAAGATCTTGTAGGTGTTGGTCTCTGTCTGAGGGGTTGGAGCAGATGCGGTTGTACCTCAGTGCTTGGCTGTAGACGATGGATCATGTGGTGTGTCCGGGGTGGAAGCTGGAGGCATGAAGGTAGGCATAGCAGTCGGTGGGTTTTCGGTATAGGGTGGTGTTAACGTGGCCATTGCTTATTTGTACTGTGGTGTCCAGGAAGTGGACCTCCCGTGTAGATTGGTCCAGGCTGAGGTTGATGGTGGGGTGGAAGCTGTTGAAATCATGGTGGAATTCTTCCAGGGTCTCCTTCCCATGGGTCCAGATGATGAAGATGTCATCAATGTAGCGTAGGTAGAGAAGGGGCGTGAGTGGACGAGAGCTGAGGAAGCGTTGTTCAAGGTCAGCCATAAAGATGTTGGCATATTGTGGGGCCATGCGGGTGCCCATAGCGGTGCCACTGGTCTGGAGGTATATATTGTCACCAAATTTGAAATAATTGTGCGTGAGGATAAAGTCACAGAGCTCAGCAATAAGTTGTGCTGTGTCATCATCAGGGATACTGTTCCTGACAGCTTGTATTCCATCTGTGTGTGGGATGTTTGTGTAGAGAGCCTCTACATCCATGGTGGCTAGGATGGTGTTTTCTGGGAGGTCACCAATGCATTGTAGTTTTCTCAGGAAAACATTTCGACCCTCAGGAGGAGTCCTTGTGGAGTTCTTCTTCCTGTGTTGTTGGTGGGAGGGTATCTGTGTATCAGTGCGCTGTTCAGTGTTACCTTGAAAGTATTCTTTGAGTCGGAGGCGGCGAAAGTAGGCTTCCAGATCACCGCAGAACTGTATCATGTTCGTGGGGGTGCTGGGGCAAAAAGAGAGTCCCCGAGATAGGACAGACTCCTCTGCAGTAACCAAGCAGTAACCAAGCAGTCTGCAGTACCAGTGTAATAACAATAAATTACAGTCAGTTGCAAATGATTATGAATACTTTTAGCGTCCATTGTAATAAAATTATTAATGTCTTTTAATAGAGCTGGTCAGGATTTTTTTGACAACATATTTTTTCATTGGAAAAGGCCAATTCATCCAAACCGAAACTTTTCATGCAAATGTATTGGTTTTGACTAAACTTTGACAGGAAAGGTTTCTCAGGTCCAGGAAGGAATTTCTGGTCAGAGAGATGGAAACCCACCCCAGTATAGCCAAAAGACCAGTGGCTAGAGCACACACCTGGAGTGTGAGAGACCCAGACTCAAGTCCCTGCTGTGAATCAGGCAGATCAGGGATTCAAACCTTGATTTCCCACATCCCAGGTGAGTGCCCCACCTGCCAGGCTATTGACTAGTGTTGAGTCAGAGTTTTAATTTTTTTTTCCACAGAAAATTTGGAAAGGTCTTAGTTTCATTCTCTTGAGAAACAGAATTCTTGTTTTCCAGCCATATTAATAAACGTCTATATGGAACCACTTATGAACTCTATTGTAATTTAGCATAAATGAATGTTCATTCCGACTATTTTAATTCAGGTTGAACCTGCTTAATAGTTCAACAATGCTAGTATGTTAGCAAGTTTAACAATGTCATATTTGGGTATTGTAAAATTTAAGTAATTCTGTTGCAAATTTTGAATTTTGCAGCAATTTGACTTCTGATTATGTAAAACTGCATGCTTCTTCTCTTGAACAGTAGGTTAAAAGTGGTGGGTACAGAAAATGTTTACATTGTATATTTTTCCCATAACCACATCATTGCCTTTGATTAATGTTAGGTATTAGCATGTTTTCATCATAAAATTGGTTTTGAGCTTCAAACACGATGAATCATTATGATTAGCTGCCGGAGGAGATGTCATTACCGTATTTATTCCCAGAAAAAACAGTGAGTTTATTTTCATTATTTGCACACACTGACAAATTCCATTTCATAGTAGCACCAGAACCCTCTGGCATTGCATTTATGGAAGATTATTATGCTACTTTGTGGTTGGTCAATAATTTTTGTCTTGTGCCTTATGACACTAACCAAGGCAGCCTTGCTGTAATTCCCCAGCAGCTGCTTGTCTCATTGCTTAAGTTGCCTTTTACTTATTTATCTCAAAATGCTTTTCTCAGTAGATGTCACTCCCTGTGATTCAAGTTTAATCTGGATTTGTCCCAAAATTCTTGCACAAGAAAGCCAAAATACATCTTCTCTTGTTAAATTCTTCTGCAAAAGTCTCAGCTGTGTGTGCGGATGCGTGCACACAGTAATTGGTAGCTTCACACGCAAAGGATTGCAAGGCTTTTCATCTCCAGATCTGGTCTCCAAAGCAGACTGCCTTTCTTGTCACTTAATCCTCTGATTCTCACCCCATCTCTAAGAGTGAGGATTTACTCCCCTTTATACGGTGTTCTGATAGCTGTGAATGCAAAGTGTTCCGTATGTTTCGAGCAGGGACTGTCATTTACACTGCAGCATCTAGCACAAAAGGGGGCCCGAACTATTCTAGACACTACTGAAATACAAAAGTCAATAAGTATATTTTATTGATACGATTCTTTTAAAAATTTGCTTAATTGATTAGCCCCTTTTGAGGAATTGCAGAGGTAAGGTTCATGCTGATTTTATAAACCCTTTCATTGCCTTTGAGGTTGTTGACTAATCTGTGGGATCTAGTGGGGGCACCTTGGATCAATTTATAGTCTCTGTTCATTTATTTTGGGGAAAACACTTGTCAGCTGTTCCTCCACACTGAATGTTCAGGTTCGGGTTGTTTAATCTACCTTGTTGACTTGGGTCAGTAGTTGGATGGACATCTGTCAGTGAGGACAGAGTGGGAATGTTCTGTTTTGTAGATATTGGTCAAAATTTGATATTGATTGCTTTGATTTTTCATATATACTCCAAAATAGTGTCACGATAAAAGTTATATAAATTAAATTAAAATAGGAAACTAACACTGCCTATAGTAAACTGTGCTCTGTTTGAAACCCATATATCAGTGGTGGGCAACCTGCAGCCTGCGCTGCTTCCCGCAGTTCCCATTGGCCGGGAACGGCGAACCGCAGCCACTGGGAGCTGCGGGTGGCCATGCCTGCAGATGGTCAATGTAAACACTGTCTCGTGGCCTGCCAGCAGATTATCCTGACGGGTCGCAGGTTGCCCACCACTGCCATAGATAACAAAGCCACCATAGGCAATTTTTTTTGTGCAAATGATTTATTCATCAAAAAAATACAGATTCAGGTTGACTAAAACAATTCATGGATTCAGGTTGACTTCAGTAAATTGTTTTGGTAGGGGAAAAAAGTTCTTAAATGTCTAGGTGGTTTGTTTTGGTATTTTTGAAATGAAATGTTTTGACTTTTCATTTTGGAAAGAGGTTTCATTTTGGAATTTACCTCAGTTTTATAAGGGGGGAGGGGAAGAGAAAGAGGTTTTTTTAAAAGCCTTGGAAACTAAACAAAATATTTAGTTTGACTCAAAATAAAAAATATACTTTTGGTTTGACTGGTTTGACACCGTTGAAAGTCCTTAGCAGACAAAGGACTTCGAACTGTTTAAAATAACAGCGCTGATCTGGCAGGAGAGAGTGACCATCCAAGAACTGAGAGGTGTGATACTGTGACCAACATAAACAGACCCTGAGGACAGAGTTGAAGTATTTTAGACTTATCACGGTCTCCATGTGAAAGGAACGACCACCTGAAAATCCAAGCTCATCATCAGAAGCAAGCTCCCCACAGACCAGGACACACCAACACAATGTGGCACCAGAACAACAGATGCAAAACCCGCAGACATAGCTCCTCTGCTGCAATGATCAAGCCCCCAGAACACACTTTTCAAGATCCATGGATCCTACACACGCCTATCACACGTGGTGTACCTTATCCAGTACACTCAATGCCCCAATAACAATGTGGATGAAACCAGGCATCCACTACACTCTCAAATGAATTCACACAGGAAAATGATAAAAGACAAAAACATCCTATCCCCTGTGGGTGAATGTTTTTCACAAAGCAATCACTCTGTCTGACCTACCAGTCCTCATCCTGAAAGGAAACCGGCACAATACTTTCAAAAGATGAGCCTAGGAGGAGCTAGGGCAAGACTATTAAGAAAATAAAGTCATTTCCCTGAACTCGAAATCCTCTATTTAACCACAATCCACGTACTACAGTAACCAAAGGATTTCTGTACACAGCAAAACTTTATGAAGCTCTCCAATGCAATATCCACTGCATCAAAGACTTCAAACAAGTAAGAAACCATTAAAAATCAGTGTTTAGAAAGTCTTTTTATTTATAAGTATGTAACATTTACATTTCTCATAAAAATTAAAAATCAGAGTTTCCTAACTATAAAGGACAGTTAGCATTAAATGGAAGTGAATAATCTATGGCTGAATATCTGTTTCTCATGGCACTTCTACCCCAAAATTAATTAGAAAAATTGAAGTGTGTTCTGTGGCTATTATTAGAAGGATTTAATATATTCAGAAGTGTGGCTGAACAGAATTTAAGAATTTAATTTCACAAAAATATCTGAGGTTTTGGAATTTGTTTCCATTCCACATTGGAAGGAGACCTTCTGGATTTTTTTGTGAAAAAGAGAGAGACCCCAGAATAGCCAGTAATCCAGTGGTTGGGGCACTCATCATATGGTAAACCCAGGTTTCAAGTCCCTAGTCTATCGAATTCAAAGTAGGGACTTAAACCTGGGTCTCCCTCATCCAACGTGAGTTCCCTAGCCCCTGAGCTATTCTGGACTCTGTGATTTTGACCAGAAATTCCATCCTAGATCAAAGAGAGCTTCCTGACAAATTGGCATTTTCTGTTTTAAAAACATTTTGTCAAAAAAATCCTGTTGAAACCGTAATCAGGAAATAGTGTTTAGTTATGCCAAACACCAGTATGCAGATTACTGTGACATTCTTTAGGAATACCACATCTCTTGCGCATGGATGGAATTCATGTTCAGAACATAAGTGGAATTTGTTCCCATTATAAGCTTGTTTTCTATCAAATTGCACAAGAAAAACTTCCTGATACTGTTTTAGAAAATAATTTATCACAGGTTTTTTTTCAAAAATTCAAGAGGATTATCTTGTGTAGACAATATATGCATTCTACTCAAAACTCAAGACAATAAAATATTAGTGTAAATCAGAACAAACTTCACTGAAATACAGAATCAGTTCTATCTACTTTAATGAGATTCCAGGTTGACAGTCTAACCTTCAGAGCACACATCAGCCTTTTATATTTTGGATTCAGTTTGGTTAATTGGTTTTTGTCCAACATCCTTTATACAGAGTGAATTAGAGTTTGTGAATGAGAACAGTATGCAGCTGTAAAGGCAATCAATCAACATAATGCTTAAGCACTAAAATGCTTTTGTTTAATGTCAGTTCTTTAAATTTTCATTGTATTACTAATTCTTACGTTTATTGTTATCTCTGAGTAACCTCTTGTACTCAGACTTGAAGATTTACGAGAAATATGATGCATGCATTGAATATTTTTCCACTGAGCTTTGACAAATAATAGCTAGCAAGCTTCTAAAGCTTTCCAAATTAAGTAAAATGTATATTGAACATTTAAATAGTGACTTTAATGTAGAAGAACTCCCAGGCCCTTTACAAACTAGAAACAGTAGTTCAGTGGGTGTATGTTACATTCCAATGATGTTAAAATATTCAAATTAAAATGATATATTAATCATATTTAATTATATATAAAAATACTAGAAATGCTGCAGTATTAAAGACATAGCCTGAGTCTCACAAGCGTAATGAAATTGTCTTTGCTAGTCTTTTAAAAGAGGCTTGGAACAGAGGTTAGTCATCCAGAAACTGAGGGACAGCCTCTAGGTAGCAAACTGTCCGTGAACGCTGGGTCCCCCACATAGCTGGCGAATATGCTGGGAAACTGTTCAAAGGCAATATGTAACTTGAATTAGAAAAGCAATTTTATCTAATATAGAAGTGTAATGGCTGAGGTTGTGTATTTTTGTTTCTTTTCTATGTAACTTGCATTCGTTTGCTCTCCCTTGCTATTTCATCTTTGGATCTGTGGTTTTTCTATTAAAAACATTTTTTCAGATTACTGTATATACTCGTTCATTAGCCCATTCATTTATAAGCCGACCCCCCAAGATGGTTAGGTAAAAATAGCAAAAAACTGTATGACCCTTTCATAAGCCGACCCTATATTTCAGGGGTTGGCAAACTTTGGCTCCTGGGCCGTTAGGGTAAGCCGTTAGCGGGCCTGAACGTTTTGTTTACCTGGAGCGTCTGCAGGCACGGAGCCCCTCAGCTCCCAGTGTCTGCGGTTTGCCGTTCCCAGCCAATGGGAGCTGCGGGAAGTGGCGTACCACTTCCCGCAGGTCCCATTGGCTGAGAACGGCAAACCGCGGACACTGGGAGCTGAGGGGCTCCGTGCCTGCAGACGCTCCAGGTAAACAAAACGACAATGTATTAGATATTCAATTCAATGATTCCATAGAGTTTAAAATCATCAAATTTTGGTGTAGACCCATTTATAAGCCGACCCCTGCTCTTTAATGCGTCACTTTTTTACCAAAAATATTTGGCTTATGAATGAGTATATACAGTATTTTTATCTCAAGCAGGTGTCTGTTGGGCAAACTGTGTGGAGTGTGTGTGCCAAAGTAAGCCGGTGTCTGGGGGGCTGGGTTCATGCCTTCAGGGGGTGACGAACGAGAGGGGATTGGCCCGAGTGTCAGCTAGTTAAGAACTCGGGAAGGATGGATTTGGGAAGGCCCAGGACTGGAAATATGTTGGTGTCACCCTGCAAGGAGTAAGTAGGCTGGTGAGAGTCAGGGTGAGACTTTATGCTTGTGGGCAGGCTACCCATGTCGGTCTGAACCACAGCTGCACAGCACCCGGACCTCCAAGGTTACAGGGTATGCAGTGACAAAGTCCCTTTCTGGTCTGGGTGGTCCCCAAAATGTCACAGTCACTTAATCATGGTCTTTAAGTAACTACATGGGGAGAAGATTTCTAATAAATCTCTGCTCTGGCAGACAAAGGATAAGAGTCAATGGCTGGAAGTTGAAGCTTGACCAATTCAAACTGGAAATAAGGTTCAAATGTTTAACCGTGAGGATACTGATGTGTTCAGTAGTTTGAAACTTTTCTCCATTTACTCATTTTGTGTTTTTTTCATCTGGCAAAAACTAACTCTTTTTACATAGAGCTGAAACTAACATGGCTGTTATTGTTAAACAACAAACTTCCATAACATTTCATCCTGGAGACACATGTGACATCATCTAATGTCAGCATAGCTCTAGAAGATGCTGCTTGTCACTTCTCTGCTGCTGCATAGCTAAACAGGCAGAGGGTGGGGGGAGCAGAAAATGCAGGTTTTATAATCGTGAATGTGTGGAGGACGTTGCCTATTAAATTGCATTTTTAGAGCCCATTCTAGCAAATCTCTGAGTGCTCTCAACTCCTTTTGATGGTACAGGAGGTTAAAATTTAGATCTAAAACCTACAGACATAAATGTTCGTTTACAATTTTCCCTTTCCTACAGCCTTGAACTTTCAATTAAACAATATGTATATGGATAATGAGGACATCCAGAGTTACATTAGATAAGATTATTTTAAAAAAATAAAAGGCTTGTAAGAGAGAGAAAAACTACACCTCTACCTTGATATAACGGTGTCCTCGGGAGCCAAAAAAATCTTACCACGTTATAGGTGAAACCGCGTTATATCAAACTTGCTTTGATCCGCCAGAGTGCGCAGCCCCCCTACCTCCCCCCGGAGCACGGCTTTACTGCGTTAGATCAGTATTCGTGTTATATCAGGTCGCGTTATATCGGGGTAGAGATGTATTATGTTTTAGGGCAAAAACTAACCTGTAATTCAGTGGGGTAGGGAAAAACTTCCACTATGGCCAAGCTATTTGATCCCCAATGCCCATTTGGGGATCTTGCATCTTCCTTGGAAGACATGCATTACTGGCCACTATCAGCACCAGGATAATAGATTGGTCCGATCTGCTTCGTTAGCTGTGTTCCTATGAGTCTGATTATATTGACCAGCATAATAGAAAGCCCTTTAATGTTCTGGGGTCAGATGTGATGCTTGCCATTTTGGCCAACATGAGGGATTGAACTGAAGACCTCCAGGATTAAAAGCATGAATCTTTACAATTTATGCTAAAGAACTAGACTTGTTGCTTGAGAGCTAATAGAGTCTCATCTTTTGAGGAGCTGGCGGAGAGGGGAACAGCACATACTGACCAATGGCTTAGAGTTGTAAAACAGAATTTTAAACACATTCTTATCATTGCACTACTGGGCAATCAAAAGGAGATCGGTATTAAAAAGGACATTATGTTTGTTCTTCTGTTTTTCACAGCAACTGTCTGCATTAGTATTAAATACTGTAAACATTTTGTTTTTATGCCCCAAATTAAGAGACTAGCATTTGTGTGCAGCTTCCATTATTTAGCTGGTTGTTGCAAAATGCAAGTCAGACAATTATATTTTGGGCCCAATCCCGTTTCTGCTGATTTGAATGGCAAAGTTCCACTAGACTTCAATGGCAAAGCCCCTTTAAAACACAGTTGATTTTTGTCAACACATTGCTGAAATTACTTGTGTCAAAATCAGCTGGTAGCACTGTTCAGCTAGAGACCAAACACGCTAGCTTTGGCCCATAGTGTTAGCATAATAATCACAACTTTCTTTCTGCTTCAGATTGGGTTATAGAGTGTTCTTTGGTTGTCGGTGTTTTGTCAGTGGCATACATTCCATAACAGTGATGCACACATGCGTTTTATGACCAGAGTTCTGCTGCATTGGTCATTTGTTTGATATGTTTTGGCTGCTGATCATTAGTAGCACACTGAGGTTTTCTGTTTCCCACTAAAATAATTATCTACCCAATTATATCATTCCCCATATGGTCCTTCACCAGTAAAAGCCCACTCCTAAAATGGGCCGGGCAGCTGCTGCCTCCTCACTTCCCCTGGAATTCAGTTGGTCTCTGTGTGTTGTGAGCACTAGATATTGGATGATTTTTAGGGTTTCAATTATACAGTGAAAAGGAGCGTGATGAAGTGCAGTAGGGCTGTGTCTGCTGGAGATCTGAATCTCTGGTTAAGCAACAGCTGGGACCGTAGTGATGTAAGTACTTTGGATGTAGGTTTGCTCCATGCCCATGTTTGCACGGAACCACCCTCTTGCACTGATGTCTGGGTGTCTATCCCACAGTTCTTGGCACAGCTTCTAGAAGCAATGGCTTGTGGGATATTTAGAAAGTCCTTCAGGGAGCACCCATAACTCTCTGGAACACTTCCATAAGTCCCGAGAAACAAGTGCTATTTCCAGATCCTTTCTCAAAATGGAGGCCAGGCTGAATGCTCAGCTTTTGCTCCGTAAAATGAAAAAAAGCTTCTACTGGAGCTTTTGAAAAGTGGCCCCGAACTGAGGTTGTGGATGGTGCTCTGCGGTACCTGAACAATGCTAGAGGCAGAGACCAACAGTGCACAGAGTAGTTGTTGCAACAGTTGCACACCTACCATTCCTGGAGAAATTAAAATCCATGCATTACCTGAGAATGGTGTCCTCTCCCACAAGGTGTGTTGCTGTCGAGGCTAAAGTCCTGGTGTTGCATAACGAACACCCGGTAATGAATGTAATATGACATACATGTGTACACACACACACACACTCAGAGAGATAAATCTAACCTATTACTCCATCACTTCCCACTGTCCCCTTTCCCAAGCAATTCAGACTTCACATGTATAACTCTTGTCTTTAATACAACCAGTAAATTATGTCTCCCCCCCAAAAAAATTATAGTCTTCCGTTTTATTGAATAGTACTATTAGCCAATGTCAGCCACCATCACCACATACAGGTCTGTTTCATCTTACGCGGGGGTTCCGTTCCGCGGTTAGAGCGTAAAGCGAAAACCGCGTATATTCAAAATTACATTGAGTTCAATGGCGGGCGGAATCGCCCGCACTACAGGTACAGTATTAAAATTGTTATTTTTCTCTTTTTTTGTTGCTTTTGCCGACCGCGTAAAGCTGAAATCGCGCATGTTAAATGCGCGTAAGATGCGACAGCCCTGTACTAACCTTTGGTTACTAACATGAAAATATTTTCCTAAATCCCCAACAACAGGTATCTGACACATGGAAAAACAATAGCGGCACATTTGTTTTTGCATGTTTAATTTTATATATTACAGAAAAGTCATGTCACTTTTTTGTGTTTTTGTTTTGTTTTGGGGGGTTTTTTAGTTGAAACGGTTGGCTGCATGTCCATATTTGCTTATAAGAAGACTCAAATATATGTGAAAATAATGTGCTGAAATTCTGATGCAAAGGACGGTTATTACTCGAGTTGCAAAGGAATTATATAAATCATATGGCTGTTTATAAGCTGCTCCTTCAGTAGTATAACAGCTAAAAAATGTAAAGAGCCTGGAAGGAATCTTTTATAACATCACAAAGGAATTTCTTTGCTTATTTTACTGAAAAGAACAAAACTAAAGTATTAATCACATAAATGTTTGATTTTCTATGCAACACCTTTCACTATGTTTAATGTTTTTATTTTCTAAAGGACAGGAGCTTCCTTCTCAAATTGGGCTGTTGGGTTTTGATATGTATTGTATAATTATAGAGTAAGTCCTATTAGAAGCCAATTGGTTTAGGTGTTTTTTCACAGCTGATGACAAATCTTGTGTAGGATTATTAGACTACATCTGAATTATGAAAATAGATACAGACATAAATTTTAGAAAAGTGGTCAAAGAACAAAACACTAGTAGCTAAAACCTACAGTAAGTCACTTGAATCTTCTGCCACATTATAATCTATAACTGAATGGTGGTAAAACCTGAAAAAGCACTAGAAAATATATTTTAGAAGCATGGCACAGTGCAGATATGTATATGTATTTGTTATATAAGTTATGGTATGGGGGTCACTAGGCAAATCAAACAGTGTAACATTAATATGCAGATAACTATAGTAATGAATATGTGATGTTTCTGACCATGCCTAAAATAAACTATATGGTTTCAGAAGCCTGATCAGACTCAGTCTGATCTGAGTACTCCTGTAATTAATGAGTTGCATGAGCCTTCTCCTTAGCCAAACTGCCTCCTGAGAGTTTATTAACCATTACATGGTGTTAGAAGTGACATCAAATCCTAGATGGTATAAGTACTTCCTACAATGGGGAGCAGATTAAGCAAGATGCAGTGGCATTGGAACAATTTGTATAGTGGGGATGCTGAAAGCCTTTGAACCAAACTGTAAACCCTGTATATGATGGAAACCACTTCAAGCCACGGGGTGCAGGAGCATCCCCCGCACTCCTAGTTCCAGCACCCCTGGAAAGATGTCTGTCACGGCCTCTCTTTCCACTGACATGAGTGGATGCAAAACTTAATCCATCCCCTGCAATAGGGTTAGTATTAGGATTTTTAGGATGTTAGGTTTGTATTGATTAGTTCATTTCCTAAGACCCTCATCCTGCAAATGAATAAGTGTGTTTGGAATCTTTGTGTCTATGTGGAATCCCATTGATTGCGGTGGGACTTTGCATATGGCTAAGGGTTTGTCAGTGTGGACCTAGTTGCAGGATCAGGGGTTTAGTACATTTTTCTTGTTGTTTTTAGGCCTCACATAGATCCTGTCTGTTGTTGCAGTAGAGTTGTGAAAAAGTTGGTGTGTTATGTTTTTTTAAGATAAAAAAAAGATGATAAAGTATTTTATTTTATGGTTTCTTTGGGAGAAGGGACGGACAAAGTAGGGTAGGGGACCAGGTTTCTCGACGGCTTTGCTTTTTCAGGTTTTTGTTCTTCGATGTCACCCCCAAGTATTTCCGTGAACACAACGTACATAGGGCAGCTTTTTAATAACAGCAGTGTAGAGTTCTAATTTCAATCTGTGGATGGAAGCTTTCTCCATTACTATAGTGGCGTGACAGTCCTACTGATAGTTAGGGGTGCACCATGGCTTTTGTTTAAAGGTTGACCTTTCTAAACTAGACATGCTTTGTCAGAGCCCGTTGAAATTTATTTGTGCCTCAGTAGGGTGTAGGGTAGGGATACTGGGATGCTTGCGGTTGCAGTGATATAAAACCTGAGTTCAAACAGGCTAGAGATCAAACTATTGATGTGATGTGGGTCAAAATGGTCTCAGTCTGTCACGTTTTATCTAAAGCAGTGCATGTCGCCCACTAAATCTTTGCAGAACCCAGTCTGAGAATGATAGTTAAGAAAATGTACATTTTTAGCTGGTTTCCATTCCCACCATTTCATATGATTTAAAGCTTGACTCTTGTAAATCTTCTATAATCCCATTACTTGGATAGTTTTGAAATGTGGCGTGCCCCCTGGGGGCCTCAGGATAGACTTAATGATCTGAATTCAGGATCATTTGACCAAGGGGTTCCTGAGTTTCAGGCTCTCCCCCCTGCCCCCCCCCTGAAAAAACCCCTCTCCACTTTCCTTCCAAATGCTTTGTACTGTTAAACTGAAGATCTGTCTACACAGCAACTAGACCCCCGCAGATGGCTCATGCCAGCTGGCTGCGGCTCGCAGGCCTTGGGCTGTGGGGTGGTTTCATTGCTGTGTAGAATTCCAGGCTCAGGCTGGAGCCTTGACTCTAGGACCTTGCGGGATGGGAGGGTCCCAAAGCTCGGGTTCTAGCCCAAGCCCAGAAGTCAACACAGCAATGAAACAGCCCCGTAGCCTCAGCCCTGTGAGCCCCCATAGATTGGCACGGGCCAGCCACATTTTTTCTTGTTGTTGTTTTGCTGTGTAGACCTACTTTGAGAGGTACTAATGACTGGATGAATCACAGAGCTCAGTGAAATTGATGACTGTGAGTTCACCCTTCAATTAATGTCACTAAGGATAAGTTAATCATAAATGCCCATATAAGACAAAAGGACTTTTGGACTGAGGTTTCTGCAGTTTGAGAGTCATGGATGGCAGTTTTATATTGAGGTCAATATAATGCAAGTATCTAGTTGGGGGTGGGAAATTAGGCATGTGAATGCTTCCTAGGAGAGGTGGGAGTATTAGGGGGTGGAGGAGTTGGGGAATGGGGGGGAGAGGGGTTTGAAGCTGTAGAAAGGGGAGGGGGATAAATGGAGATGGGTGGCAGGGGAGGGAAGAGCGTTTGGGTGCTCAGGTGTGGGAAGCCTGGCACCCACCAGGTCTGCCAATGCACCCCAACCTCTCTTCACCCCACAGGTCTGCCAATGCACCCCAATCTTCTTGCATCCCACAACTCTGCCACTACACCCAAACTTTCTTGCACTCCACAGTTCTGTCAGTACACAACAACCCCCTGCAGTCCCAGTGCTGCCAAGGCCCCCCCCAACCTTCTTGCACCCCACAGCTCTGCCAATGCACCCCAACCCATGCGCACACCTGCACACCTCCCCCAATTCATTTAGACTGTGAGCTCTTTGAGGCAGGGACGGTCTCTGTTACAGTGGCATTGTAGCACCACTATAGTTAACGTTGCGTTATGACTTCTGTTTAAATGTTGACCGTTCTACGTCCTCTAAAATCGACGTGCTTAGTTGGATTCCTTTGAAAGTAGCTATGTCAGCAATCGAAAACTCAATTATGGTTACCTAGATAGCCACATGTGGAGAGACTTAATAAAATATGGCTGCAGGTATATTAGTGTGTAAACAAAGAGGTATAAAAACTGGCACATCTATGTTTACAGTTGGGATATTGGAATGACATAGTAGGTGACAGCCAAAACCATCATCACCATTTACGGTGACCTCCACTGACGGATCTGTTCTCTCTCTGTTTTCATCAGTCCTGGATGTTGGAAAAATTTCAACTTTGTGAATTGCAGTGTACTTTATATCCATTTATTGCTCGATAAATTTCATTTATGGATGGCGTTGGCTCTTGATTAAGATTTTTAGGTCTCTGTGTGTGTCTAACCAATCTCAAACTGAACCTGAATACGTTTCTAAAGTAGCCAGTTTGAGTGATGAATAAGGCTACGATTTTGTCATGGATATTTTTAGTAAAAGTCATGGACAGGTCATGGGCAATAAACAAAAAATCACGGAAGCCATGACCTGTCCCTCACTTTTACTAAAAACATCCCTGACAAAATGGGGAGGGAGGAGGATCCAGCATCCTGCCCCGCCTGCAGTGGCTGGGAGCTGCAGGGACCCCATTTCCCAGCGGCTGGGAGGGGTGCCTCTGCCGTCCTGCGGGGCTGGGAGCTGCGGGGGGCCCCCTGCCAGCGCTGAGCAGCTCTGGGGTCCCTCTGCCACTGCCAGCTGGGACCTGCAGGGGGTGGGGGTGGCCGCTGCTCGCGGTGGCTGAGCAGCTGCAGGGGGGCCCCCTGCCAGTGGGGGTGGCTGGGCAGCTCAGGGGTTGCCGCTGCACAACGGCAGGAGGGTCGACTGCCGCCCGTGGAGGTGGGTCAGCTGCGGGGCCCCCACTGTAATGAAGGTCACTGGAAGTCACAGATTCCATGACCTCCGTGACATAATCTTAGCCTTAGTGATGAACCTGTATTTTGTGACTAGTGTAATTTTGCCCTCTCTTAAATCTGTTCAAGGCTATGCAGACATTGTGGTGATTCACTTGTGTGGAAATGATCTGGGCCTTAGTTCTAGTGTACGCCTCACAAAATGTATGAGAGCAGATTTGGCCCGCATCAGAGATTTGTGTCCAGGAGCTGTGATAGTTTCCCCTGATTTGGCTGAGCATCTGAAAATTGCTACAATTGAGACAATATGGAGGCTATTAATAAGTGTTGGAAGAACATCAGTAGTAAATTGGAGGGTTTGTGGCTGACCAGAAAATGGGTGCTGTATGGCATAGATAGAAACATTACAAGATCTAACACTCATTGTTTCTCGGAGATGGGGTACAGCTATTGGACAAGGATCAGAGGATCTTTTTCTCAAAGAAAACTGTCAGTATTTTGGAACAGATTTGGTCTTTGATTTGTCTCGCTGGCCCTGCCAGAAACTCCTCCCTAGAATCATTCTGAAACATGATCTGGATCACAATTCCATTGTTACACGATTGTCCGATGCTCCAGGTACTGCATGTGAGTCAGATTATTCAGGGCAGAGTGTAGGGGAATTAATGGCAATAGAAACATTAGTATACCAGAGAGTGAAAAATTCAGGGAGACATGTTCTATGCTTGGAGTGGGAGGGAGGGAGGACATGTTAGAGAGGGGAATGCAGTGAATGAGCTGGGGTGTAGCTGGGGAGGTGTACTGAAGCAGGGCTAATGGGGCCAAGCTGATAGGGATGGGGATGGGGACTGACTGGCTTGGTATGCAAATTGCAGAACACATGTGCAACTGCCTAAATGACTCTTACCAACAACATATCATTTCTTGTTAAAAAAAAAAAAAAACTAGGAAATTCAATGAGAAAAATATGACATTAATGCAGAGTTTGGGTTGCTTGGTGGTATGTTGCAAAACTCACTTTTGAAAACCAAGCAATGCACAGTTAAGATTGCCCATACAACCGTAACTGTATCTTCTTTCACCAGTACCCCAAAATGCCCTGTTAACAGACACACCTTTACTCTGCCAGCTCCATGGTTGCTGACATGTATAAGCTCTTCACCTCTTTTTACAGCCCATTCACCTCACCCACAGAATTCCATCTAACACTATTGAAGGAAAAACATGGGGGGGAAATCTTGCCCATGCCACCTTCTATCTGTTCCTTTGGAACTGGCAGTAATCAATGGGAATTATTTGCATGCACTTCAGGTGCAGTCAGTATGTGAGGTGAGATGTACCTACACTAAAAGGTGGGCCTACTTGGTAAAGGTGTGTATGTGATCTGAGACAGAGCTTCTTGAGCACAGAGCTAACAGGAGTAGCAGCCTAGGGGATTTCTAAGCAAGGAAACTGTCTGCTGTTGTTTATTTCTACTGTGTTCAGGGAAACAGGAGTCAGACTCTCTGCACATTTTTTGTGCATAAAAAAGACTATGCCAAAAATACAGCTGACTTCTCTCACTGATTTCTCATCCAAACAGAAAGAACCCTGCAAGGCTCCACATTTTAGCTATCTGCATAGCTAAAACACCTTGGAAAGAGTGTTCTCAGCATGCCTCTTTCTTAAAGAGTGCTTGTTCATCTTCCTGCTGGAGAATACCCAATACCTTGTACTAGTCTGAAACACTGAATAATGAGAGAACAGAGATATGTTACAGACAATGTTTTTGAAAGAAAAAGAAATCAACCAGTGGCTACTGCACCTACCAGAGTAAAGGTGAAGTACTTCTTTCCTTTTCCAGTAGCCAGGATACTAGGAAAAAGCCTAAGCGATAGCCAGGCTAATCACGAACATTTCCGCCCCATAGTCTTGAAAAAGCTCCTTTCCTTGAATTAGAAAATGACCTATGGCAGAGGGCACAATCCAAAAGAAGACAAGTTAATGAAATAACTTTTGACTCTTCCAGTGAAAATACAATGATACATGGTGAGCAGTCTGTCTTCAGGTATTTTATTTTAGATCTATAATTTTGATGGACAAGTATTCATTTATATGGAATGCAAATGGAATCCATGGAATTCTGAAGAGTCCAATGAAAATAAATTGAAGGATTCTTTTTCTTATCTATCTTTTAAAAACAAAATCCCTCAATAACCAATCCCTGCAACTGCATGACTTGCTTTCTAAAAGGAAAGGAAATCTAATTTAAACTCAATATAGTTCTTCATTGATTATATTCATGCCAAGTATCGTTAAACATTGACTGAAGTCTGTGATGTCTGTAGAAAGCTGCTTTTGTTCTATAAAAAAGCCAGTCGAATCTAAAAGAAATGTAAAAATTAAAAACAAATTAGAAATTGGCTTTATTTTACCCGGGGTGTGTGTGTGTGTGTTTGTGTGTGTGTTAATTATTTACCTTTAAGGCCTACAGTTATTGTACTCGGAGGCCAAGCACACACACATTACTTTATTTAAAAGGGGCTAAAGCCTGCAGATCTTTTTCAAGCACAATGAGTACTGAAATCAGTAGGATTTTTGAGTTCAAGTATGGCAGGATCTGGTCCTTTGCAAGAGTGTTCTGCTACAAGGTTAGCTCATCTACAGCACTTTGCAGAAATAGTCACTGACCCCAATAACTCTGATTTAAAGGCCCAAGTGCATTATTACTGGAATTCATGTGATGGAAAAAGGACTACTCTTAACCTCAGTTGAGGAATGATTTGTTTCACATAATTCAGTGTGGAGTCCTTGTGGCATCTTAGAGACTAACAAATTTATTTGGGCATAAGCTTTCATGGGCTATAACCCACTTCATCAGATGCATGGAGTGAAAAAAAGTAGGCAGGTATAAATATACAGCACATGAAAAGATGGGAGTTGCCTTACCAAGTGGTGGGTCAGTGCTAACGAGGCCAATTCAATTAGGGTGGATGTGGCCCATTCCCAACAGTTGACAAGAAGGTGCGAGTATCAACAGAGGGGAAATTATTTTTTGTAGTGACCCAGCCACTCCCAGTCTTTATTCAGGCCTAATTTGATGGTGTCAAGTTTTCAAATTAATTCCAGTTCTGCAGACTCGTTGAAGTCTGTTTTTGAAGTTTTTTTTGTTGAAGAATGACCACTTTTAAGTCTGTTATTGAATGTCCAGGGAGATTGAAGTGTTCTCCTACTGGTTTTTGAATGTTACAGTTCTTGATGTCTGATTTGTGTCCATTTATTCCTTTGCATAGAGACTGTCCGGTTTGGCCAATGTACATGGCAGAGGGGCATGTGCCAGCAATGTACAGACTCTGCCATGGTGGTGCAATCTAGTGGTTGACAGAGGAGTCATGCCTAGTGGTTAGAACAGAGCTGGACTGCAGAACCAGAGTTGTGGTTGTGAGACAAGCCAATGGTCGGAGTCAGAAGCCAGGAGACGGGGGTTCAGAGGAAGGTAGAGACTGGGGCTGAAGTGGGAAGAGGCTGGAGCAAGGACCAGTACAGGAAGCAAGTCTGGCACAGCTATAGGCATGGAATGCATTGAACAGCTGCTGTGCTGCTACTGCTACAAGGCTTAAATGATGGTCTGCTGGCTTTTCTGTACAATCTTGGAGCACAGTCACTTAGTGAGAGCTTATGGGCCCAGTTGAGCTCATGGAGTTGCCAGATGACCATGCCCAGAGCCATCTTAGTGCCTGACAGAGAGAAGATGTACGTTTCCTTGTGTGTTAATTTATTAATTTTTCCATTGAAGAACGGTGTCCCTAAAGAACTGCTACTATTTGTGAGTGTCTTGATGTGGCCCTGATTATTCCTTGCACAAGCATAAGTGATCGCAAGGTGCCAGGCAGTGGAGAACCAGGGCCCTACACCTTTTATTTTAGCTTATCTCTTCATCTCATGTGTTTCTAAAACCTCGATCATGTTGTTATACTCCCAGAAATTACAGTCTGGTGGTGGAAAATTATGGTAACCCATAGTTTACTAAATACACCCCTCACCCTCCCCTGCAAAAAAAATCCAACAAACCATCATGCAATTTCCTTGTTAATAATTGAGACCATATTCACTGTTTTATATCTCATTTATATATTTTTGATGCTTCCAGATTTACATTGTTTTTGGTTGGGTATATTTTGAAGAACTGTATTTTAGATTACAGAGCACAACAACTTTTCACCACAGTAACTTTATTCTTCCTTTGGGAAGAGAGAGCTCAACTACTGAGACAAAAAACCTTGAGCCAGACATGCCAGGGTACAGAAGCACCAGGCTATTAAATTAGCAATTGTGAAAGCCCACAGCATTGACATGAAAGAATATCATGTTTCTGTTTAATTAATTAATTTATTTTTTTTTCCATTAAAGGGCAGTGTCCCAATAAAACTGTCACTATTTGTGAGTGTCTTAGTATGGAAATTGGTATCCCTTCAAGAAACAAAATGTCACCATTTCCAATTAGCAGATTTGCAGCTGGACTAAGATAATTTTCCTAGCTTGCCACTTGGACTATATCAGATTTGACCCTCTCGGAATTCCTCAACTGACTCTCCATTGTCCACTTCAAGATCTAGCTTCTTGTTCTCATTTTCAAGGCCCTTCACAAATCTAGTAGTCCTCACTGTTCTCTTCATCATGTTCCCCATCCTCTCTTCACCACCAAAAAAGCAAGCTTCGTCCCTCCTTTCTTCAGCAAACATCTTCCTGATTCTTCAAGTAGTGTCCCTATGGGTGATCTACTTTAGGTGTGCTTGCGTCCCTGAGCTGCTGATTGGAGAACTTCGGTAGCAGTGTCTGTTAGGCTCACACGTGCATTGTCTCTCCTCGTGCTATGCCATGAGGCTGTTCAGCATGTGTGTGCTAACACCCCTCAGTTTCTTCTCAACTGCCTCTGGCCAGAGACGGAGCCATTAGCAGTCCGTTAAAACTATTGTTCTCTTGTTTTTTGCAAAGTTATAATTAGTCTCTTAGTTATAGTTCTAGCTGTAGTTTTTTCTTTCCTCCTTTCTTATTTTACCCTTAAAATAAAAAAGAAAGATACTTAATATTCTTCCCACCCTTTTCCCCACACCAGGAAACCACCTCCTCCACAGGTTATGCCCAGTTCATTGGGCTTCAAGAAGTGCCACACCTGTAAACTGTCAATCCCAGTTGTGGATATGCACTTTCAGTACATTTGCTGCCTTGGGGAAGGTCACATAAGTGTGTGGTCTTTGCCAACAACTCCGGCCAAGATCTTGCAAAGACAGAGAGCTCTGCCAGAAGATCATCTTCATGGAGGCAGCTCTCCGGCCCAGTCGTCTAGTAGACGTGAGTCTTCCCCACAGCCTTCTACATATAAGGGATGTGGGTTGAGGAAACACGCTGCAGACCCTTCTCACAAATCATCTAAGAAGAGAGTGGAAAGTCTCGTTAGTGAGCCCCGAGATATCCATAAACAATCACCATCTCGCTCAGTATCTCCAGCACCGCCAGCACTGAGACCACCTCAGTGTGGCACCCATGCCTCATGAAGACTAATGGCTACCGGTACTGCTGACAGGCTCACAGAAGCGGTGGGCCTGGTCACCAAGTCATCTGTACTGAAGGACAAGAGTAAACACTCTGAAAAGATGCTTCTAGTACATGAGTCCACTATCTTACCACAGCGACAGTTTGCCCAGTACCTGAGAGACCAGTGAGGACAAAGTCTCCATCCCCACTGGCACAGCTACCAACGCCAGGACGATTGGTACCAGCAGAATCCCGCTATTCCAGAGACCTCTGGATGCACCCGAGTCCCCACCTCTTGGTACTGAGACTTCTGTACTAAGCACGGGAAGTATCACCGCTGCCATGCCATGCCCCCTCCATTCTCTAGCAAGGATTCAGACAGTGAGCCAGAGGAGATAGTGTCACAGTACTCCTTCCAAGCTCCATATAGTGCTCACTACCAGCAAGGCCCAAGTATGTACCCACAGATGGCCCCACCACCATCACCATCTTGGTATGGTCACCCATTGGTGCCACAACTGGGCTATATGTCACACCACTAGCCATACTGGGACCCTTGGGAGGCACACCGACAGCATACCTCTCAAGCTTGGAGCCTTGCCCTAGAATCCTCCAGGCACACCCCCTCGGCAGCAGGATCCTAAAGACATAAAGGAACAGGAAGCTGGTACTGAGGAGGAAGTGACACCAAGGACCATATCCTCCTCTTCTCCGGATAAGTCATCATGCCTCCCCCCCATCTTTGGCAGAAACTTTCATCTTTTCATGGAGCTGGCGAAAAAGGTGACAGACACCCTCCAGATACCATTGGAGAATGTCAGATGCCCACCAGCAGCTCCTTGATATCCTCCACTCTTTGTTCTCAAAGATCGCTATCTCAATTAATGAGGATGTTTTAGACCCGGCAAAGACTGTGTGGCAAACCCCACTATCAGTGGTGCCAACCTGCAAGTGAGTGGACAAAAAATACTGCATCCCTGCCAAGGAATCTGAATTCCTATTTTCCCAGCTGCCACCCAATTCCATCCTGGTGGAAGCCGACAACACCAGTCAAGGGCTACTCCCTATGACGGGGATTGGAAGCGTCTTGATCTTTTCAGCAGAAAAGCATACTCCTTGGCCACTCTACAATTCTGTATCACCAACCACCAAGCCCTCATGGCAAAATACGACTATATAAATTACTGTAAACTGAATGACTTTGTTGAAAAGTTGCCCGAGGCACATCATGACTCCTTTAAGGCCATTGTCCAGGAGAGCCAATTAGTGGCAAAATCATTGCTGCAATCTGCCCTCGATGTGCCCGACACGGCACCTACGTCCATCTCCACGGCTGTGGTGATGTGACAAGCATCATGACTTCATTTGTCGGGACTCCCAAAAGAGATGCAGTCCACAGTTGAGGATCTTCCCTTTGAGGGCACAAAGCTCTTTGCCAAGAAGACTGATGCCTCCCTTCACACCCTGAAGGACTCCAGAGATACCCAGTGACAGAAGGGTATCTTTACACCAGGAAAAAAGAGATGATTTAATCCCCATTTCCAGCACAGAACACATGCATCTCAGTACCAACCTCAACACCTCTTCAAGCCACAAAGAAAGAAAGAAAGAAATTCCCTAAACGCAAACCATCTGGCCTACAATCATTGTCCCAGCCCTCTATGTCTAAACATCACTTTTGATGGGCAGGTAGAGGCGCTATTTGACCACTTCCCCTGACTGATACAGCCGACCATCATTCCACACCATGCCTGGGAATGCATAACATCGAACCTAGAGATCGTCCGAATTGGGTACTACATTCATTTTACCTCCCTACCCACTCCACAACACCCTTCCCCATCCCTCTTCAGTGACCCTTCTCATGAGTGCTTACTACGGCAAGAGATAGATCACCTCCTCCAGCTAGGAGCCATAGAACTCATACCTCAACCAGTACCTCAACAGATACGAGGCAAGGTGTTCTACTCTCATTATTTTCTAATACCCAAAAGGAAGAGAGGTTGGAGACCCATGCTACATCTCCGTGCTCTCAACAAGTTTGACAAGACTCAAAAGTTCAAGATGGTGACCTTATTGACGATTATTCCAGAACTGGAAAAGGGAGACTGGTGTTCAGCCCTCGACCTCCAGGATGCCTACTTTCATATCTCAATACTACTAGCTTACAGATGATTTCTGAGATTCACTCTGAGACATGACCACTACCAATAGAGAATGCTCCCTTTCAGGCTATCGTCAGCCCTGAGAATATTTTTGAAGGTTCTCTCAGTGGTAGCCGCTCATTTAAGCTCTCAAGGGATAATGATTTTCCCATACCTGGACGATTGTCTCCTCAGAGCCCAATCTCTCCAGTGTCACTGACACTACGATACACTTGTTTACAGAACTGGGTCTACAGATAAATACCCAGAAGTCAACCCTTACTCCCGTGCAACACCTGGAATTCATAGGGACCGACCTCGACACTCTACAGGCCAGAGCACTCCTACCTCAACACAGGTTCCTATCCTTAGTCACACTCATAGACACCGTTCAGAGCAGCACACAAATACCTTCTGGGCTTTGCCTCCAACTCTTGGGACATATGGCACAGCGATAATACTGCATGCCAGATTTCACATACAATGCCTCCAAATATGGTTCAGCTCCATTGACAGACCAAACAAGGACAGGTTGGACAAACCCATCACTACCCACCAGGATCAAAAACTCCTTAGACTGGTGGAAGAACCCAGCCAATATTTGCAAAGGGACCTCCTTCTTGCAAACATCATTGTCATTGCTCCTCACCGCCGATGCTTCAATCATAGGGTAAGGTACTCATCTAAATGACCTCATGATGCAAGGCAAATGGTTGTCCGTGGAGATAGCCCTTCACATCAGTCTCCTTGATCCGGGAGTCGTTAGGAACACCTGCATCCTTTTCCTCCCGCTGATCACAGCATCACACACACATCCTAACAGACAACATAGCCTGTATGGACTACATCAGTCGGCATGGGGGAGGCAGGTCACCCTCCCTATGGGTGGAGGTGATGAGGTTATGGAATTGGTGCATCTCCCACAACGTTACACGGTCTGCGGCTTATCTTCTGAGTACACAAAACTCGATAGTCGACAGTCTCAGTCTGAAATTTCCACACGACCATGAGTGAGAGATACAACCGTCAGTACTTCACAACCTATTCAGACAATGGGGAACACCTGCCACAGACCTGTTCACCACTTACCTAAACAAGAAATGTCCATGCTACTGCTCCAGAGCAGGGATGGGACACTCCATGGGCAATGCTCTCCTCCTCCCATGGCACAAGGACCGTCTCTATGTCTTCCCTCAGTTTTCCCTTTTGTTGAAGGTCCTGCTGAAAATAAAGAGGGAGGGAGCCCACATCTTTCTGATTGCTCCTACTTCACCGAGACAGATGTGGTACCTTACTTGTCACAGTACACAAAGCTTACTTACAGCTTGCAGTGTGCCCACCAATCTCCCTCCTGACCATTCCGCACCTCCTTTCACAGAACAAAGGATGTACTCTACATCCTGTCTTGGGGATTCTCCATCTCCAGGCATGGCTCCTGCTTACTTCCAACCTCAAGAAAGCTCCTTTTCAAGGGAAGTACAAGAGGATCTATTACACATAGAAAGGCCGCCACACTATGGACCTACTGCAGAAATGGTCCAGGTTTCAGATTTGGTGCACATCCCAACAAATCTCCCCAACATCTGCGACTCTCCCACATAGACTATGCTTTGAACCGTAAAAAGTCAGGATTATCCGTAAACTCTCTTAGGGTCCATCTAGCAGCTATAATAGCCTTTCACCAACCTGTAGATGGGTTCTCAGTGCTGTCACACCCAACCACTAAAAGTTTCCTCCTGTAGCGCATTTCTACTGTGACACCCACACAAATATAATCTGAAATGGATAGATGGGGGGGGGGGGGGAAGGGGAATAATACCTCCACCAAAACACCTTTGAATGACTTGAAGCCATGAAGTCATGCCATAGGACCTGATGCAAAGACCATTGAAGTCAATGGGAGTCTTTCAATCTCAGCTTCCCTATGTAACTTTATGAACTTGTCAATGTTGCCCTGCTCCTCCCTACCCATTCTTAGTCACAGTTCCTTCTCACACCTTGTCTTTAATTAGACCATAAGCTCCTCAAGGCAAGGACTATGTCTTCCAGTGGTTATACAGTACATGCCACACCAGGGCCTTTGGGTACCATGCCCATATGACTACTTTACATATCTGTAAATAATGACATTTCACTTTTGTCCCCCCTCTCCCACTGTCTCCTCCTTTCCCCATCTCTTTTGGCTCCCAAGTTAGGAAGGTAGTGGTCCAGGGGGGCCTTTTCCCCCCCACCATTGAAAACAAAAAGTGTCTCTTTCTTTTCAGGGAAACAGGCAGGAGCTGAATCCTGATAGTTTTCCCCAGTTTTCCCTCAGTTCCAAGAAGAAGAAAAAAGAAAAAAAATTGATTTGAATGAGCAAAAACATCCCACATTTCCATAACACTATGAAAGGGGATTTTCTCCTGGTTCTGCCAATGACTAGACCTTTTTCTCCAAGTCCTCACAAGTAGGGACACTGGAAGCATGACATCTGAGCTAACACTGCATTGGCACGCACCCCATACTAAGAAGATCAATTCAAAATAAACACAAAATAGGCTGCTTACATCAAGTAAACAAAAATCATGTCATGTTTGGCATTATAAAATTCAAATTATGTGGCAGCAACCATCATTTTTATGAAGATAAATGGGGGAATTCTGGTCCCATTAACATCAGTAGGAATTTTACCGCTGACATCAAAGGAGTCAGGATTGCACCCAAAGATTTTATGACTGGCTGTGATGTGGGATTGGCATTCTCAGGTGTTACAAAACTCTTCAGAGTGACTCAGCTGAGGAGAAATATTGCTTATGGTGACCAAGAACTTAGAGAGCAGAATAAGTGACCGGTCGGTGAATATCTGAAATGGTTCAGTTCAGACCACCAGGAGGCAGCTGTTATACTTTGGATGTGATTCTCATGTCATACAGGCCACACAGAAAGAAAGGATCAATTGATTTCAAGAGTATGGCAGTCCACAGAGCAGAAGCAGTCAAGGCCCATCTGCATCTGGCTAGGAGGCTGCAATCTTTCCTTTCATCTGCAGACCTTGCCACAGAAATGGCACAAATGTCCAGGGTCATAGTTAGCTAACCAATGGTGAGGAGGTTGTTGGTAATTTTGGAAAGGCAGAAAAAAAAATGGTTCTTGACGTTTGCCCTCTGAAAATTTGAAATACGAGGAGCCCTGTATGGCATTTGAGAAGATTTTTAATTATTTCTGAATTAAAGGGTTTAATCCCACCAGAGCCAAGATTCAAACCTGGATTTCTAACATCCCGGATGAGCCCCCTAATTATGGGAGGCAAAGGGGGGCACCTCCTTTCTGGTGGTTTTGTGAATGGTGCCTAAATCCCCTTGCAAATCTAGTTTGCAAAATCAAAATGTCTCATTCTGATAATGTCAAAACAAAGTGTCACAACACTTGTTTTTTTCCCTTTTATTGTTTTGACTGAAACAATTTGCAGAAATTGACACAATTTCATTCAATGTTCTGGGTGACCTGAAACTGTATTTTTCTGTGAAAAATAGTTTAGTCCAAAAAAGCTGGCCAATAGTAATAACCTAGCTATTTATTTTGGGTGATTAATTATGGCACTATTGTTCATGTACAGAAAGCACAGCGCAGTAATTGTTATCACAACTTCATTTTGGTCCAAAGTACCCACCAGATGTTCACCAAAGAGCGGGCACACTTGCATGAACCTGCCCTGAATGTATAACTCTGTACAAAAATGCAATTGTGAGGGGATTTTTATGCAAAAATGTGCACACATTTAAACTGCAGAATTGCTTGACAAATTCAGGCTTTTGTGTTTCAGTAAATAAATCATTTTTGTAACTTCTGCTTATTCTTTTTGAAAACTGTTTAATGAAATATACAATGCACTAGTTTACAGCACAATTCTGGCCCATCCCTCACTTACATGGGCTGTATTTACAAGAAAAATCTACGTAATGGGGTTGAGTGTCGTAGCAGCTTTTGTTAAGTAAGGATGCTGGATGTGGCCATGGAGATCAATGGTCAGACTCCATTTTGGAAGACAGGGCTCTGTACTGCAGGGAGCTGCAGACTACAGTCAATTTTAAAATAAAGTACCGGTAAGCTTTCAGTATCTTAATAAGGAGAATAACGTACCTGGAAACTAAATTAAAAATTAATGCAAGGACCGCTCCTTGATTGGGATGCTTGTTTGTGCTCATTTAAGAATATCCGCTGCAATTTCTGGTGTTTTAATGCTTGGTAAAAAGCATCTACTAATGCTGGCTCAGCAAACCAAAACGTCTTTTGTGTCCGGTCAAATATTATTTAGCCTTAACTCTCTTCAAGCTGGCAATATTACATGTCTTCTCGAGCCATGGTGGCCTGTGTGTTTCAAATGCGTCAGCTCAACTGGGGGGGGGGGGAATCTCTTTTAACTATTTTTCACTGATTGTCAACAGTACAGTGAGGCAAGAGGTTGGATGGGAAACATGCACCAAATTATAGAGGTTATTTCAGGTGCAAATGACGTCCTTTGCTAACCAAAGGTGAAAGCCTGGCCCTACTGAAGTCAATGGCAAAGCTCCCATCAACTTTAATGAGGTCAGGATTTCATCTTAAACATATTGCTAAAACAGGATGAAAGACCAACAACTGGGATGATGCCATTAAGTAGACCACGGCACTTCTTTCATGTGCACACCAGCACCAATTAAACAATCAAATGCCAGATGTGATGAGACTTGCACGCAGTTTAGGTTTACATCCTCTTAGAAGCGAGCCCTGTAGTAGGTGTTACGCTTCCAGCGCAGTTCTGCTTTATATGCTAATCTCCAAATGTTCCCCAGGGTACATAAACGCTAATAAATGTGTGTGTTAAAAAAAGAACAGAGACATTAATCTGTCCGGAGGACAGGTAGAATCAGCCTTATTTAGCAAAGTATAAACTTCCCTTTTTTCCTAAACATCCCAGACATTATGGAATTTGCAACGGAGACAGATGAGTACTATAGCTAATACAAACTGTTTGAAGAACTGCATTACAGATGTACGGGGTAATAACTAATAAAAAGGTAGGACAAAACATTCTGTCCAGACAGCCTGTGTGTATGTGTGTGTGTGTGAGAGAGAGAAATAGGAGTACTGTAGTGAATTAAACAAGTGAAAAATCTTTTCCACTTGATAAAGGCATATTGGTGCAATGGGTAGTAATCTGTGACATCTACTGCCTATCAGCACATCTCTGGAATGCCCAAATGGCTCACCAGTGACCCTAACAGCAAATTTCACTGGTATAAGCACACCTAGAAGAAATAATTGTGCAGCTTAACTAAGCATTCTTTCCCCTCCCTCATTCAATTGTAATTCCAACCATACCATCTCAACAAAACAACCTCCTGACATGAATTTTCTGAAATTCTACAATTGTAGGACTGATGAATGAAATTGTTTTTAATTGTTTACTTTATTAATGTAACTTCATAAGTAAAGTTTTATGAATGAAACAATATTCATTCATAAAACCGGTTACCCCAATAACTGGCTAATTAACAGTTAAGATGCTTGTTAAGAGCCATAGCTGTTCAGTCAGCTGCCTTTGTAAGTTTCACTATCAATCCAATTCCTGCTTAAATCACTGAGACTTGCACTGTTTCAGTATTGTAACTTCTGTTCACCATTTATTACACTTGCCTACAGTGTAACTTCTGTTCACTGTTTGCCATATTGTAATTCAAACCCCATTTTAAAATGCTTACTCCATTTTGTAAGGGCTTGCTGCAACCTTCATTTTTGCAAACCCTGCTGTAATCTTATTAGTTTAGTTTAAATGTGTGAATGAGGTATATATGGATGATGGAATCAACCACCAGCCCCAGCCTGTCCTGATTAAATAGAGTTCAAACACCATCGACTGAAGATGCAGACAAGAGCCCTAACAAAGTAAGAAGAATCCACCCTAGAAGGAAGATCAAAGCCCGGTCCAAGGCTGAAAGTCATGTCTGCAATTGACGGGTGATCAATCACCAAACCTGGAGGCAGCATGACACAGCAAGACCTATAGACTCTGGAAAAACTAAAGCCTACAAAAAGGATGGGTGAGATGGAAAACTTTGGAGGAGGGTAACATTCTGCTGCCAACATGGAAGGGCATCGGTGCATGCCCGACAGAGACCCAGCTCGTCCTTGTGCCCGGCTTTCCTGGCCAGTTAGCCGCCACAAGCTACGAACCCAAGCTGCAAACTCAAGCCACAGACTCAAGCAGGACTGGTAACTATGCAGCAGCTGCAGAACATCTGATGGATGTGTGTGTGTGTGTGTGTGTGTGTGTATGTATGTATGTATAGGTATTAGGTATAATGTGTGTGTATAAGGATTAAGATATTAGTTATTGGTCATAAATCAAATTATCATAATAAATGTGGCATCTTTATCTTGTCCCCTTTAATAAGATCCGGCTAGTTTTTATTGGTATAACACAATGTGAATAATACCAGGGTGAAAAATGAACTCAAACAAGATACTGGGCTAGATGGACCATTGGCCTGACCCAGTATGGCGGTTCTTATGTTCATAGAATTATGATACATAATTTGTACAAAATATATCTTTTGAATATTCATGATCATTACTCATGAATACTGCTGATCATTATTGTACTTGTAAAAGAATGACAGTCTGAACACCTATAGTGATGTAATAGTGGAATGATGTAATACCTTCAATGGTAACTGTAAGGTTTATAGAGTGATGTTTGAATGTATCTTTCCGGGTAAGAATAGCTGAATTGCCCTCACTGATATTGTCTGGCCATGCCGCAAGACAGACCAATGGATGTGATTTAATTAGGCTGAAACTTTATTCACTTAAAATATCTGGGAGTACCCAGCAACCAATAGTATAGTTCCGGTCATCATGCATTCCTTAATCATTTCCAAATAATCCCCAACCAGGACCCAGCTTGCATGAGGTGAAAGGGGACTATAAAAGGAGGAGGGCAGATATAGGAGCCCTAAACCCCCTTCCTCAACTTCCTTGAAGGTGGCTAGGAAAAGAAGGACCCTGGGCTTCATGCTGTACAAGTCCTAGGATTCTCCCCCCTCAGCTCCCTTAAGGATACTTTCTTTCAAAGCCTTTTCCAATCTATTTTATCTGATAACTGTAACCTTTCCACACAGAGTGCCTGCACCGGATAGCTGACAAAAGGAGTTCTTAAAGGGGCAATGCTGCTTTTCTTCTAGGTAGCTGGAAAAGACCCCACTGCGTGAAGGTTGTGGTGGGTACATTGTTTTTGTAATACAGAGAAGGACAAAAACAAATGTGGAAACTTTAAAAGGGCTTCAGAGAATGACAACAACCAATCATCTTGGAAAGCTACATATACCACCTCCAACTCTTGTTAACCAATAGATACTCTACATAAAATTAGATAGTTACTGTAATATCCTGTAAAACGTATGTAAATGTTAAACCATTCAGATTTAGTGCTATGATACACATCATTGCTTTGTTTTATGTCACATAAAGGTGGTCTGAATACCTGGAAGAACAATATTACATAAGTGATAAATATTTACAGCAGCAATCATTTATTGGCCTTCCGGAAAAAAGCATGCACATTGGTGATTTCAATGCATCAGATACATCATATCCTGTAATTTTTCTTTGAGCAATAGTTGTACTTCACTAATAATATTAATTGGAGGAAAATTAGACAATAAGATCTGCACACAAAACAATAAACATATTGATGCAGTAACTTAAAAAACTATAATTAAAAATGGAAAGCCTAATTTTTATAGGTTTGTTCCTTAAAAGGATATCCAAACTCTCTATTTGTTATTGTGATGGTCTGTACTCCTACATTCATCCCTTTCATAATTACTTGATGATTACCTGTTCTGTGCATTCCTTCTGGGGCACCTGGCATTGGCCATTGTCGGAAAACAAGATACTGGGCTAGATGGACCATTGGCCTGACCCAGTATGGCGGTTCTTATGTTCATAGAATTATGATACATAATTTGTACAAAATGTATCTTTTGAATATTCATGATCATTACTCATGAATACTGCTGATCATTATTGTACTTGTAAAAGATTCTATTGTATGACATTACTGGGCTATTCTCCAAGGGATAGCTCAGTGGTTTGAGCATTGGCCTGCTAAACCCAGGGTTGTGAGTTCAATCCTTGAGGGGGCCATTTAGGGAACTGGGATAAAAAAATCTGTCTGGGGATTGGTCCTGCTTTGAGCAGGGGGTTGGACTAGATGATCTCCTGAGGTCCCTTCCAACCCTGATATTCTATGATTCTATGTTCTGGAGGACAGTCACAAACTAGTTTACCAGGGACAATGCCTCAGCAAGGTGTTAACAAGATCAAATGGCCCATCACTTGATTAAGTGACCATTCTTCTCCAGGAGAGAGGGTGTGGGGGGAGGGGAAATCTACATTTTGACAAAGAAGTAGCTTAAGGTTGCTGTCCACATAGAGTTTTCTGTCTCCTGAATATCAACTGGAGATGATTCTTGCTCAAGAGAAAAGGCTATAAAAGGACAGAACAAGGGCCCCAAATCATCTCTCCCTTTCTTTCTACCAACAGCATCAACAACACTTGAAGAAGAAAGAAAGCAGTATTGGAGTGGTGGAAGATCCTGACTGAAGGATTCAGCCAGTAAGATGTTGGAACTTGTGGTGAGAGAGACCTTTGCTTTGAATTCATTTAGCTTGTTGAGTTAGGTATTAGTTGCATTTTGCCTTTTATTTCTGTGCAACCAATTCTGACTTCTATGCCTCATTCCTTGTAATCACTTAAAATCTTTCTGTAATTAATAAACTTGTTTTATTGTTTTATCTAAACCTGTGTGTTTGGATTGAAGTGCTTGGGAAACTTCATTTGAGATAAGAGGATTTGCCCATATCATTTTCTATTAATAAAACAATGGATTTTATATGAGCTTGTATTGTCCAGGAGGGTGCTGGGCAGTACAAGACACAGATTTCTGGGGAAAGTCTGGAACTGGCAGTTGTGGTATTGCCCTGCAGTGTAGTAATACTTGAGTGGCCAGCAATAGCACTCATACAGTATAGCTGGGAGTGATTTACATGCTGGAGGCTGTGTGTGAGCAGACTATGAGTGGTGGTTTTCACAGCGAAGCAGTGTAAAAGGCACCCCAGGTTGGAGAATTGAGAGAACACAGTCTTGATTGTACTCTGGATAATGTCACAGTTATGCTCAAATCAGCCTTAAGGTGAATACACCTAAAACAAGCTCTGGTTAAAGTCACATTGTACATGTGTAGTAAGCCTGAGAAATTTTAGCCCCATGGTTAAAAAGTTATAAGCACCTATGGTTGCTCCAAATAATAGCATCTGATAAAGGTACAGTTGAATATTTACAGAGAATCAAATACACGTGTGCCACTAGTTCTATGAAAGGCATCAGGGAAAATGTGACTAACATTCAAGACCAAAGATTATTTTACTTGTCAGTGCATGATCAAGATACAGATGGAATTTCCATCCATAAAAACAGCATGACAAAGAGTACATGAATATTTTTACCAGTAGCTAATGTTTCCATTCACAGAGGAGAGCTCTAAACCCACAAATAAAGAGCTGTTATGCTTAAGATTCAGGAAAATGTCAGCGTGCGTATGTCACAAAATATAAACCATGTCTACAAAAAAACGTTCACCTTCGATACTTTCGTCATGTTAGAGACAACTGCGTAACTGCTGTGTGTTCATACCCATATTAAACAGGCTTAGTCTGAGCATTGCATACTATACTGTAACCTTTATACTGCATTCAAGTCAGGCTCATAACTTCCACTGATGTCAATGGGAGTTAGCTGTGTGAATTGAGGGCAATATTTTGCATTGAATATATAACTATGGTAAGAAGTGCAATATCGCATCCCTCTGACTTCACATACTTTGGGGCACATTTTCAAAGTACTGCCCAGAGAATTAGGCATGCATCTACTTTGAGCCCTTTGGGATTGGTAGGTCTGGCATTTTATATGATTTAGTAAGCAAGCTCTGTGTCTAATGAGGTATATAGATACGGGGAATGTGGAAACGACTTCTTCATTTGAGGCCTGATCCTGAACCCAGTGGAGTGAAAGGCAAAACTCTCACTGATTTCAGGGAAACAAAATCAGACCTTATTGCTCACACGCCCCCAAACACTCCTGCTGCTGCAATGCCCTCCCTTCTGAAACACTTTCCTGGCCACTCGCCATTCCTTTCTTTCCTCCCTGAAATAAAGACGTGGATCACAGACGTGCTGGTAAACAACTGTTCTTTATTTCCTGGCTCTGTGACTTGACAAGTTTATCCCGTCACATAGCAGGGCTCACTATCCAGTGGCTCCTGTTACACACCTCAGTAAGAAAGCTGTTCTGGCTTTATCTACCACTTTGTCACTTTTTTGTCTAAGGGTGCCTAATTCATGACGACAACTCTGCTGCTCCCAATATCTTCCCCTTCTGTCCACCTTTATTATTTCCTTCTCCTCCTCTCTGGACTTTGAGACCATTCACTCTCTTAAAATAAGCATGTCTTCTCTTGACCTGCTTTTCTCCCCTGCGATTGGATCCATTCTGTTCACCTGGTGCCCCATAAGGATAGGTATCAAGTTGTTACTATGGTAGTGACTAATGCCTATGTTAAACATCTGCATGGCCAATGCCTTCTACCCTCCAAAAATCTGTCCACTACTTTTCTTAACCTCCCCTCCAGCCTTCTTTCTCAGCAAAGAACTGTGCCTGAGACAAGAACCTATATTTTATTATAACAAATGATGGTGTATCTATCAGTAGATTTCCCTCTGAGAGGAAGGAAGGTCCAGTGCTTGGGAGGCAGCCTAGGACTTGGGAGACCTGATGTTGAAATCTCTGCTCTGCCACAGACTTCCTGTATGACCTTGGACAAGTCATTTAGCCTGTTTTTATCTCCATTCCCCATCTGTAAAATGGGGATACCCCAGTACTTCCCTACTTTGTTGAGAGGCTAAATACATGGAAGATTGTGAGGTGCTCAGATACTACAGTAGTGGGGCCATGTAAATAATTGAGAGAGATAAGTTTCCAACTTTTCCTCAAAGCTTGTTCCCTCAGCACTCCTTAAATCATAGACCTTCTGTTATTCTGGCAAAGTATTGCAGTAGTATAGCTGGCTGAACACTTCCAATACATTTCCACAGCTATTCGCCTTTTTATGTAATGACTTCATTTGGACTATGGCCTCCTGGTGGTCATTTTTCATGCTTAAACTAACAAGTTTACAGTCAGGAATGTTTGCTGAAACAGCAAATTTAAAGTGAATATTTGAAGAAAGTGAATTTTGAATTTTGTAATAGGTATACGTGTATGCACACGCATACATCCCCTCGCCCCCCAGGAATAAGCAAAACGTGAGTTATATTGCTCTAGTAGGGGAAGGAAAACATACACACATGCTTAATCCAAACCGCTCAAATATTTGCAATGAACCACTCATGATCATGCTACAGCCTAAATTATTCAGTGTATAATTGTAATCAATGAATACAATCTGTTCATGGGCTGTTTGCAAACAGACAAGAGGAAAAAAATTAATTACATTACCAGCCCCACTAATTGTCTATATTATACTGTAATATCAGTGTATGTATGTAATTTTAACATGGTTGTGGCAGTGAAAGAGAAATTGAAATTGTTTAACAGCTATTGAAAGCAAATTATGGTTTAAATTACTTTCTTTCTGTAGGGATGCGGGACTCACCCCTGCGGCGCCTCCTGCTGGTTGTCTCTGGGAATTAGCTCGTCCAGCCTCCGGAGTGCCCTCTGCAGACCGGTGTCCCGCTGCCGCTTGGTCCCTGTGTCCCTCCTGGACCCGGTGCCCTGTTATCTGGGGTGCTGTCCCTTGGCAGTAACCCCTTTCTCTCAGGGTCTCCCCTCCCCAGGGAACCCCCACCCCCATCCTCGCCTCGCCTCAGTCGTAGGCTACTGCCAGTCACCAACTAGACTGCAGTATAAGCCACTCATCACAGGCAAGGGGGTTTTGGACCTGCTGCCTTTCTCTGCAACCCAGTACCTCTATGCGGTCTTGGGTAAGGCCCTGCAGCCTGGGGAGTTGCCAGCCTGGAGCTCCCCAGCCCCTCTGGCCTTTCCCCAGCCCTGCCTCACTCTAGGTACCCTGAGCTTCCCAGCAGCCAAGCCCTTCTCTCTCTGAAAGCAGAGAGAGACTGTTAGCACCTGGCTCTCAGCCTCTTATATAGGGCCAGCTGAGGCCTGATTGGGGTGTGGCCCAGCTGCAGCTGCTTCCCCAATCAGCCTAGTAGCTGCTTTCCCCTGCAACAGCCCTCCCCAGGGCTACTTTTAACCCCTCCCGGGCAGGAGCAGGTGATCACCCCACTACACTTTCATAGAATATATATTTTAGTTCTGATAAGTGAACATATGTAATTTTGTAAAATGCTGTGTAACTTTATGGCATTATATAAATAATCCATACCCCAAACCTGCTCTAAAAATATTAAGATTGCAAAATCAAGCAGTCAAAACCAAGTTGAGTTATGCCAGAATTAAGGTTGCCCATTTTTCTACTTCCCTCCTTGGTCAGTCTACTCACTGAACCTTGGCAATCGCCTTATACGTTCGTTCGTGCATAGAGAACTATGTGTTGTTCTTCGAGTGCTTGCTCATGTTGATTCCATGTTAGGTGGGTGCGTGCCCAGGTGCATGCGCTCCAGAGATTTTTCCCTTAGTGGTATCTGTAGGGCCAACTGTGATGACTCTGGAGCCCCTCGCTCATGCGCCAGTATATGGGGTGCCACCGGCCCTGCGCCCTCTCAGTTCCTTCTTACTGCCTGTGATGGTTGCAGGAACGCTCTTTGCAATTGCAAGTTCCCTAGTGGTTCACCTTTGGTTCTTCGACTGTTTTAGACTTTCTCTAAAACCCGGTGCCTGGGTTTTAAGCCATGTGCTGCCTGTCACAAACCTATGCCTGTGAGTGACCAGTACACGAGCTGCGTAAGTGCCTCAGGGAGGCACATTTTAAAGAGAAGTGCAACATCTGCAAAAGCTTCAGGCCGTGCCCTCTCAAGGACAGGGACATTTGGCTGAAAGCCCTGTTGATGGAAGCCACCCTCTGCCCAGCTTCAGAACTGTGCCACTCCAAGTTGGCACAGAGCATGTCTGCCTCGGTGCAGAATGCTCCATTGGCACCGGGCCCTTCCCAGCACCACTCCCTTTCACCTGTGCCCAAGAAGAGGCACGGAAGCTATGGATTGACAGGAGATGCTCTCTAGTAACACAGACAGCCATACGGGAGTCTCCGAACAAGCTGAGACCCATGCCAGGACACTCATCCTCCCCAGAACTGCGATTGGCAGTGGTGAGGACACCTAGGGCACCAAGCTCAGTTTGGGACCTGCCACCGACTCCCAGGAGCGGTCAGGGCCCGTTGCATCTACCAGCCGTCTTGACAGTGGAGGGCTTTCAGGCGGCAAGGGACCTGATGTTTCTCCCAGTGCAGCCCATGCCTCGAGACCCGGGCCCAGCTCTGGGTGGAGTCCTCGAAGGCAGGCCACTCGAGGGGGAAACCTATGAGACCACCTTGTTGGCCTTTGATGTGGCAAAGATTGCTGTTGTGGCTTTCCCACTCGATGTTCCCCGTTGCCACTGCATCATTTGCCTGGCACTGATCTCTAGCAATGCCTCAAGTGTCTCCAACATCGAGGCACTGGTCACCAGCCCTGCATCACTGCTTCCCAGTGTGGCACTACTGTCTGGCTCACCATAGCTGCCAGCAAGTGGCAGAGACAGCTCCTCCTTGGTCTCCGAGGGAGGTGTCCTCCTCGGAGTCTGAGAGCGATCCCAGTCCTCCTCCAAGATGGCACTGACACGAATCTTATGGGCCCGATTTTGCTTATTGGACCAGCTCAGTGGCTGGCCCAATAGCCTTATTGGAACTGTTGGGGGTTCCCTCCCATCCTGGGACCATATTCCCAGCAGGCGTCCTCAGTAATTTCTGAAGGATGGGCCCTGGCTTCGACACGATCGGCACTGGAGACTGACTCAGAACCAGGCCCTGGTACTGAAACCTGGCAGTTCTGGTACAATCAACACCAGCAGTGGAGTAAGAGCCAGCCACGTCGGCAGTGACAGCCTCCTCCTCGTCTTCCCCCAATGAGACAGTTGCGGGACCTGCCAACCTGCTGCCACCAGACAATTTTAGGCCCACCAGGAACTCCTCAAGCGAGTTGCCTTGAACTTGGGATTAAAGGTGGAGGAGCTCAAGGAGCCTACCGACAACCTTTTTGACATTCTGACTGTGGTGGCTCCCTCCAAGTTGGCCCTACCGGTGCATGATGGAGTTTTAAAACTTGTCAAATCAATATGGCAAACCCCATCTTTTCTGCCCCCAACATCTAAAAGGGCACAGAAAATGTAATACATCCCTGCCCAGGGCTTCAAGTACATTTACTCTCACCCACCTCCAGGGTCACTGGTGGTCTCAGCCGCAATGAACAGGACAGACTGGGCAATCTAGCGCAACTCCTAAAAATAAAGACGCTAAGAAACTCGATCTTTTCAGTAGGAAGGTGTATCTCCTGCCAGCCTAGAGCTGCGTATTGCCAATCAGCAAACATTGTTGAGGCAATACAATTACAATACATAGGACTTGATGGCTAAGTTCAAGGACTCACTGCCCCAAGAGTCAAGGTAGCAATTCTTGGCCATCATGGAAGAGGATAAGGCAGTGGCCAGAGCCTCTCTTCAGGCAGTATTGGATGTGGCTTATTCTGTGGTGCGGTCGATGGTGTTGGCTGTTTCTCTGGGGAGCAGTTCATGGCTGCAGTCCTTGGGGCTGTCTCACAAGGTCCAGCAATCCATCCAGGATCTCCCCTTCGAGGGCAACACTCTGTTTTTGGAGCAGACAGACACCAGGCTGCACTGCCTGAAAGACTCCAGGGCCACCCTATGCTCTGTCAGGCTGTATACATCACTGGTCTTGTGGAGACACTACCGCAGCCACCCAGATTCTTGGGTCTGCCTCAGCAGGGATCCTATAGGAGAAATGATGGAGGCTTTAAACACCCCACCCTTCTCAACCCCCTCATTCACCACTTTGGGGCCCACAGCAGGCATTTTGAGGGTGCACCTGAGGATGGTGTACCAGATTTACCTCAGGATTCATCCCCCCCCTTTTATTTTTGGACCGTTTGTCCTCCTTTCTCACTGTCTGGGTCCAGGTTATCTCGGACTTTTGGGTGATCCACACCATAACAGCTAGTTATACTCTGAAGTTTTCCTCCCCCCTCTCTATTCAGGGACTCCTCTCATGAGCAGCTCCTCATCCAGGAGGTGGAATCCCTTCTATGTGTGGGGGCTGTGAAGGAAGTTCCTCAAGAACTGAGAGGAAAGGGTTTCTACATCTGGTATTTCTTAATCTCGAAGGCCAAAGGGGGCCTCAGGCCTCCCCTTAGACCTGCGTCACCTCAACAAATATCTCAAGAAGTTGAAGTTCTGCATGGGCTCCCTGGCCTCCATCATTCCCTCCCTGGATCCAGGAGACTGCTATGCCACCCTCGACTTGAAAGACCCCCTACTTCCATATTTCTATTTTCCTCAGAAACAGGAGATTCCTCTGATTTGTGGTAGGCCAGAGCCATTATCAGTTTATGGCTCTGCCCTTCGGCCTGTTGTCTGCTCCAAGGGTTTTCATGAAGTACACGATGGTAGTGGCAGCTTACCTGAGACGTCGAGGCGTACAGATCTATCCATGCCTCAATAACTGGCTTATCAGAGGCAGGTCTCGAGCCCAGGTCCAATGCAGCCTCAATTTGGTACAAGCCACCTGTCAGGAGCTGGGCCTGCTTATAAACGAACAGAAATCTACTCTGAACCCCGTTCAGAGAATAGAGTTTATAGGTGCAATGCTCAACTCTATCCAGGCCAGAGCCTACCTACCGGAGACCGGATTCCAAGCTATGTTGGAGCACATTGCACGTGTCAAAGCTCATCTGCTAATGTCCCATCCTACCCCTGAGTATGCCTCAGGCTTCTAGGTCACATGGCGGCAAGTACTTACATAGTCCGGTATGTGTGGCTGCGCCTCAGACCCCTGAAGATGTGGTTAGTAATGGTCTACGCTCCTGGCTGACACCATTTGGACTTAGTGGTCAGAGTTCTGTCAAACGTGCTGTCCTCCCTGACTTGGTGGACAGATCCACGATTGGTGTTGGCAGTTGTTCCCTTCATGGCCCCATCCCATTGGTGACATTGGTCTCCAATACCTCGGATCTGGGGGAGGGAGCCCACCCTCCATATAAATCTTGTACGTCAGATCCTAACCCAATCACTAGCTATTATAGAACCGGATGAGACCTAATGTAGGGGGCAGATCAGGCCACATCTGCCTGCTTTGGGGTTCTTACATTTTTCTCTGAAGCATCTGGTGCCGGCAGCTATCAGAGATGGGATACTAGACTAGATGCATCTCATGTCTGATCCTGTATGGCAATTCCTATGTTCCTGTGTCAGATCCTATTTTCGCCTGGCCAATTAACTAGAACTTAAGAACTCTCCTTTTCAGCCCAATGCCATTTAAGCTATGTCAGAGGGGCACAGGCCACTAAATGTGGTTAAATGAAGTAAAAAGAAAAGGGCTGGGCTTCAGGGAAGAGAAATGTGGCCATTGAACATATTTTGTTTACATTAAAGCAGCTAGGTAAATTAAATCTCTTGAAAGACAATACAAGAAAGCACCAATTATAATTAAAATTATACATCATGCCCACGCATGCACATGTGCGCGCGCACGCACACACACACACACACAATTACCCTTTTGCTGGTGGTCCTCCATTGCACCTACGGAGCTGCCATTGTCCATTAACATTCCTTTCAATAAATGGAATGTTAGGCCATATGTGTTACATTCACATGTGGCAGCACAGCAGGTGTGTTCTCTCCAGATACATCTGCTGGATACAGCCCTAACTTGGTTAAATAACCCATCTCTGTTTTCTCCTTGAAATATGTTGTCACAAAGTTGTGGAACATATTAGTAACAAGACACAAATTAAAAACAGGACTTAAGAGTGTACAAGTCCAGTTATGTGACTTGTATTAATGGCATGTCCCAAACCCAAGCAAAGGGGATTCCTAAGTCTCAACCAGCCATCTGGGTAAAGGTAAATGATCACTGGGAATCCTAAACCACAGCTCCATTGCATGTACCACCCGAAAAGATGTTTCCCCTTTCTACCTTAGTCAGTGTTTACAATCCAGATCCATACCAATGCATCCTGCTTCATGAGCCACAAGTATATACATTGCAAACACAGAAAGTAATACACATAGTTTAAACATCTGTTGGCAAAAGAAACAACACTCTAGTTAATGTTCTCCACCTTGTATCTTTTTTCTGTCCCAAACATAAATGTGTTCAGATTTGGAGCCCTGAGCCCACTATTTTAGTTAAACGACAACAGCTGTTCCCCATGGTGCCTCTGGAAAGGCAAAGGAGTGAGAACCCCTAGCAATCAGGAAATCACAAACATGCAGAGTGGCTAGACTTCAGTAATGACCAAGATAGCAGGGGGAATGGAAGGAGCCAATGAAAAAGATCATTCCTTTGCCTCCTGTCTTTTTGGAATGATCTTTGGGAATTTGTCTCCAGTCTCTTTGAAGGCCATGTATCTAACCTTGCTGACTTCTCTCTCCAAGTGCCAAAAATGGCGTAGACGAGTATTGACAAGTCTTTTACAGGCAAAGCACAGAAGCCTGGCCTTTCAGGGCATGTGTTCATGAACGGTCTTTTAAAAATTGGCGTCACTTCATATTCTCACCAGGGAGAGGGCAATGGGTAGCTAGTATTGAAGAGGCTGAGTAGGAGAATTGTGATTAGGTTGGGGAGATGATTAGACACTGAAGCTGGAACAAAATGCCAGTTTCAGTACAATCAATCAGAACACCCCAGGAACCTGGAACAGTCCAAAAAAAACCCAGACTTTTAGTCATCTTATCTATGCACTAGAGGTTGATAAAATATGTGCTTGCAGGTAAGGGAAAAAGGAGAGAAGGCAGAGTGTGCAAATTTTTTTACTCAGCACAATAAAATAATATCCCTGCAAGGGGAAGTTAAAGTGCTCTGTGTATCTGTTCATGACTTGAAAAACTAGGATAGTTCAGCTTATTTGCATTCATCCTTTATAATGGAGCTGGTGACCTTTTCATTTCCAAGGAGTCCTTTCAAACTTTTACCTGCTTATCCAAATCGAGACTCTTGAGCTTGTTATCAGATAGGGTGTTGGTTTGGTTGAAGACTGTATAGGTTTTGGGTGTAATTCTTGATCATCTTATAACAACTCAGGATGAAATCCTGATCCCATTGATGCCAATGGGAGTTTTGCCACTGACTTCAGTGAGGCCAGGATTTTACTCTGGGTCTTGATCTTTTTAGAGTTTGATCAGTAAAGAATAGAATGAGGAGGAAAATAGGCATTTCTGAGTGTTCAGATAGTGTCATTGATGGCCAGTGTTGCAAATTCTCATCATTCTATGGCAAATCTCATGTTCTTTGGCATTTTGCTTAAACCCCAGTTGCTAGAATTAATATGTTCCCATAAAAACCTTAACTTTCTTTATATATTTATTTATATTTAAAGAAAGCAAGTGTCTCGCTCTCATGGTTGGGGGTGGGGGAAAGTTTGAAAAATGTGGCCTGAGAGTACCTACATGAATCATAAGGGTCATGTACCATAAGACCCCCACCCCCAGCAAAAAAAAACCCCTTAAAATGTATTATTTTTTTTAAAAACTCCCATTTTTAAGTCATGATTTTGAGGGGCAAGTGGGGTGGGATGATTCATGATGTTTGAATGCTTGGGTTTGCCAATACTAGGTATCTCAGTAGTTCCTCACAGGCTGGTGAATTTCATGATATCGAAAATCGTATGAAAAATCCAAACTTTTGTGTTTGCAGAAGTTGGCTAGAAATCTCACAAAGAGCATTATTTCAGAAGCGTTTTTGCACTTTCACTCTGAGCCCTGCATAGAAATGGAAAAGGCAGAGTTGAGAAACAATGTTAAAAAGGGAGACAAAACAGTTCATTTTTGAATTCCTAAAGAAGTTTGGTTCAATTCTATATTTTTCCTGCACCACCTTAGTTCTTAGTCCATTCCTTAGTTCTTGTCAGCATCATAGAAAATAGGAATCTTTGGCTAGTATTTTTATACTTAATGAGAAGAGCTCATTCCCTGACTCTTTTATGAAGAAGGATTATTTGTGTAATTTGTAACCATGGATGTAAATGATTTGCAAATTAAGACAGATGCAGGGAGAGAATGGAGAACATTTGTGTGCCAGAGATGCACAGCTGGTGGGCGTTCTGTTGAAAATGTGATGATGGCAGCACGTGCCATTTGCTTTATTTATGGTGAGTTGGAAGTGGAGCCTACAGGCTGCAGCTAGAACAGGACAGGAACATAATCACTGTCATACTGGATGAGACCCAAAGTCCATTATCCTGTCTCTGAGAGTGGCCAATATCAGATGCTTCAGAGGAAAGTGTAAGCACCCCAAAACAGGCAGCTATGATATAATCTGCTTCAAATATTAGGTGTCATTCTGATCTCTAGTTATTAGAAATTGGTTTAAACTAGGACTGTCAAATGAGTAAAAAAAAAATTAATCGTGATTAATCACAGTTTTAATCGCACTGTTAAACAATAATGGAATACCATTGATTTAAATATTTTTGAATGTTTTCTACATTTTCAAATATATTGTTTTCAATTGCAACACAAAATACAAAGTGTACAGTGCTCACTTTATATTATTTTTTATTACAAATATTTGCCCTATAAAAAAGAAACAAAAGAAATAGTAGTTTTCATTTCACCTCAGACAAGTACTGTAGTGCAATCTCTTAATCATGAAAGTGCAACTTAGAAATATAGAATTATAATTTTTTTTACATAGCTGCACTCAAAAATAAAACAATGTAAAACTTTAGAGCCTACAAGTCCACTTAGTCCTACTTCTTGTTCAGCCAGTCACTAAGACCAACAAGTTTGTTTACATTTACGGGAGATAATGCCTCCCACTTCTTACTTACAGTAACACCTGAAAGTGAGAAGAGGTGTTCATGTGGCACTGTTGTAGCCAGTGTTGCAAAGTATTTGTGCCAGATATAATAAACAACTGTATGCCTCTTCCTGCTTCAACCACCATTCCAGAGGACATGCTTCAATGTTATCACAGGTTCTGCTCAATAATGATCCAAAGCAGTGCTGACCAACGCACGTTGATTTTCATCATCTGAGTCAGGTGCCACCAACAAAAGGTTGATTTTCTTTTTTGGTAGTTTGGGTTCTGTAGTTTCCGAATCGGAGGGTTGCTCTTTTAAGACTTCTGAAAGCATATTCCACATCTTGTCCCCCTCAGATTTTGGAAGGCACTTCAGATTCTTAAATCTTGGGTCGAGTGTTGTAGCTATTTTTAGAAATCTCACGTCGGTACCTTCTTTGCGTTTTGTCAGATCTTCAGTGAAAGTGTTCTTAAATCGAACAACATATGCTGAGTCATCTTCCCAGACTGCCAGAACATGAAATATATGGCGGAATGCGGGTAAAACCATAGAGCAGGAGACATACAAGTCTCCCCCAAGGAGTTAAATCACAAACTTAATTAATGCATTATTTTTTTAATGAGCATCATCAACGTGGAAGCATGTCCTCTGGAATGGTGGCTGAAGTATGAAGGGGCATACGAATGTTTGGCATATCTGGCACGTAAAAAACTTGCTACGCTGGCTACAAAAGTGCCATGTGAATGCCTTTTCTCATTTTCAAGTCACATTGTAAATAAGAAGCGGGCAGCATTATCTCTCGTAAATGTAAACAAACTTGTTTCTCTTAGCAATTGGCTGAACAAGAAGTAGGGCTGAGCGGACATGTGGGCTCTAAAGTTTAACATTGTTTTATTTTTGAGGCAGTTATGTTAAAAAAAATATAATTCTACATTTTTAAGTTGCACTTTCATGATTAAGAGATTGCACTACCGTACTTGTCTGAGGTGAATTGAAAACTACTATTTCTTTTATCTTTTTACAGTGCAAATATTTGTAATAAAAAATAATATAAAGTGAGCACTGTACACTTTGTATTCTGTGTTACAACTGAAACCAATATGTTTGAAAATGTAGAAAAACATCCAAAATATTTATAATAAATTTAAATTGGTATTCTATTATTGTTTTAACAGTGCTTTTAAAACTGTGATTAATCACAACTAATTTTTTAAATCAAGTTAATTTGTTCTGCATTAATTGCTTGAGTTAACTGAAATTAATTGACAGGCCTAGTTTATTATTTAATTTTTGTTGTTGTTGTTGAGATCCAAATTTCTTGGTCAAGGTATGGTCAAGGTCCAGACTCTAGAGCAAAAAATAACAAAAAAATAACAATAATTATAAGTAAATAAAAAGATTTCAGGGTCTGATCAAAAGTGTCTAGTAGTCCATATTTGGCCCGCAGTCTGCTTATTGACTACCTCTGCCCATCAGCATGAGATTTAATATCCCTTATGCTAAATTTACTATTCATTCTGACAACTCTGGATATTCTTGATATCCAGCTAAATGTCCAATCCCTTTTAGAATCTTGTTAATATCTTGTCCTTAGTGACTTCCTGTGGCAATGAGTTTTCCACATTTAATCACATGTTGTGTGAAAGCATATTCCCTTTTATCAGTTTTGAATTCCAACCTTTTAATTTCATTGAATGCTTCCATGTGCTGGTATTATCAGACTGTAAGAAAAGAAGTTACTGAGCTTTTTGCCATGTCCCCTCTTATTCATCTCCTTTCTAATATAAACAATCCCAATCTTTTCAATCTCTCTTCCTATGAGAATTTTTCCTGGCCCTTGGTCATTTTCACTGCACTTCAGACCTCCCCTCTAATTCTGCAGTATCCTTTTTGAGAGGGGGTGACCAGGACTGCACACAGTATTACAGATGATGCCACACCTTTGATCTGTATAAAGACATTATAATGTGTTTGTGTTATTCACCATCCTGTTCCTTATGCATCCTATCGTCTTGTTAGCCTTTTTGACTATAGATACACATTCAATCAGTAAAGAGCAGTCAAGAAGTGTTCTTATTAATGGTTTCTTTTTGATCTAGAGATTATACTGAATCTAATTTCCATCTGGGCCTTAATTGTAAATATCTTTGCATGGATCCCAGCAGGGAAGGCCTGGTTCTTGTATTCCTTTGCAAGTGAGAGAAGAAGCAGCTACATTTGGGTCTGATCCAAAGCCCATTGAAAGACTCCCACTAAGGCAATGGGGTTTAGATCAGGGTGTGTGAACGTACATTGTCTAAATACACACTTAGGTGCTAAACTGTGAAGATGGCATAGCCCTCTAGCTCTCCTCCCCACTGAGCTGACCCACATCTCAGGCTCCTAGTGCACTGGGTCTCTTACCCTCAAAAACACAGGATGCGAAATGTGGTGGTTGGATAATAGGCAAGTCTCATGGATCACGGGGCTTAAGTCTGATCCTCAGCATGGAAATATCAGAGTGTCGACTGACGTATTTATAAATTTTGCTACTTTCCATCCAGATTCCAAGGAATTTCAAAGTGGGAAACAAAATGTCATTTCTGAAAATGGCCATGAGATGTGCAGTGTTAGATAACAACTGAACCGCTACATTAACATCAGTTGTAGGAAAATTACTAGTAAAGCACAATACGGGCTTCAAAAATCTGAACATTAGAAAAGCATAACTTGATTAGAAACAGTTGGCATGGTGATATGAGGGTGAGATCACACTTACTTCACTTGCTGGTGTGTTTTGAAGACATCCCATTAATTAAACCATAAACAGACAAAATACATGTGGCGTTTCAGTAAACAATTTCCAAAGTTTCATGTCAGATACTATCGTCATTGACTAGGGTACTGAGTGGTGTATGAAAGAGCTTGTGGGATGAAAAACTGCCTCAAACAGTAAGCAGTAATTAAATGGAAGCATCAAGAGGTCAAGAGTGTCTGGAACATCACAAGGAACAGTCCTGGGGTTGTTTGGGTTCATAAGAACACAAATGTCTTAGATTTCAGTTGCAAATGTAGAAATCTAAATGGTTGACATGAGATATAAGCCTGAGAAGCACGAGGTCATAGTTGCTGGTGGTAAACATCAGAGACAGCTTTTTCAGCTGTAGAACAAAGTGATGTGTATATTCACACACTTCAGTTTTAGTCTGGTTTACAATCAAACAATAAAACCAATGTGCTCTGGTCACCTTTACAAAATTGAAGCTCCACAAAGTCATCAATAATAAAATTCTATAATCTGCCCAACACCCACCAGCACTGGTTGGTAACAAAATAATCACTGTCACCATACTCTCCTTCTTTGTTTCATCTACCACCATTGACAATTTTAGGGATGAGAGGAAAACAAGCGTACACATATAAGACCTCTTATCAGGGATCTGAATTAATGTCCCATCCTCATTGCCTGTTTGCTTTTATGTATCAGCCTGACTCGAGTGCATAAATGTTTGTCTTGAAGTCCTGGATTATATCTACCACTGTTTTCTGCTAAATGGCTGACCTCACTGAATCTTGCTTGTGGGCTAAAATCAGGATGGCTGGCCAGCTTGCTTTGGGTAAATGAGGTCCTACTGCATTGTTTTCCTTAATTGCCAACTCTGCTGGTGACTTTATATGGGTGGTGAATGTAGCTATCGGGTTTTTTTGTTATGAAGATGTGACGGTAGGTGGCACTGGAAAGTCTATGACAATGCATAAAATTCATCACATATCCAAGCATCTAAACAGTCTTCCTTCATGGTATATGGGATTTTTAACTTGCACGTCCTGAGATTTTTGTGAATTTAAATGTGCAGCAGGGTAACCAGGCAATAAGACAATTTACCGAGGAATGTGGTGGACTCACTCACCATCACTTGCGATCTTTAAGGTATGTTATAGCTCAGACATATTTTGAGCTTGATGCAGAAATGACTGGGTGGGTTCTTTGGCTTCTGTTATGCATGAAGTGAGACTTAATTATCATAATTGTCCCATGTAGCCTTAAAACATATGAATCTAGGTTTTGTGTGTGGATAATAGAAAGTTTCCATTGCTAGGCCTTCTTTACTGCCTTAAGTAGAACATTTAAGATTAGCTATTCTACTGTTTTAAATTGTTCTTTTAATGCAAGCAGCCGTCTTTAAATGTCATCTTCTTGGTCCAAATGGGTCCCTGGGACAGATTTTCCAACTGCAGGAAGTAAAAGAACAAAAAACCAAAATACACACCCTGCAATTTCTCTTTGAAAACTGTGGTGGAAAGATCATGTATGTAAACAACTAACAAAATCATCCAAAGCCCAAGATTTGGTGGTGATGGGGGACTTCAACTATCCGGATATATGTTGGGAAAATAACACAGCGGGGCACAGACTATCCAACAAATTCTTGGACTGCATTGCAGACAACTTTTTATTTCAGAAGGTTGAAAAAGCTACTAGGGGGAAAGCTGTTCTAGACTTGATTTTAACAAATAGGGAGGAACTCGTTGAGAATTTGAAAGTAGAAGGCAGCTTGGGTGAAAGTGATCATGAAATCATAGAGTTTGCAATTCTAAGGAAGGGTAGAAGGGAGAACAGCAAAATAGAGACAATGGATTTCAGGAAGGCGGATTTTGGTAAGCTCAGAGAGCTGATAGGTAAGGTCCCATGGGAATCAAGACTGAGGGGAAAAACAACTGAGGAGAGTTGGCAGTTTTTCAAAGGGACACTATTAAGGGCCCAAAAGCAAGCTATTCCGCTGGTTAGGAAAGATAGAAAATGTGGCAAAAGACCACCTTGGCTTAACCACGAGATCTTGCATGATCTAAAAATAAAAAGGAGTCATATAAAAAATGGAAACTAGGACAGATTACAAAGGATGAATATAGGCAAACAACACAGGAATGCAGGGGCAAGATTAGAAAGGCAAAGGCACAAAATGAGCTCAAACTAGCTACGGGAATAAAGGGAAACAAGAAGACTTTTTATCAATACATTAGAAGCAAGAGGAAGACCAAAGACAGGGTAGGCCCACTGCTTAGTGAAGAGGGAGAAACAGTAACAGGAAACTTGGAAATGGCAGAGATGCTTAATGACTTCTTTGTTTCGGTCTTCACCGAGAAGTCTGAAGGAATGCCTAACATAGTGAATGCTAATGGGAAGGGGGTAGGTTTAGCAGATAAAATAAAAAAAGAACAAGTTAAAAATCACTTAGAAAAGTTAGATGCCTGCAAGTCACCAGGGCCTGATGACATGAATCCTAGAATACTCAAGGAGCTAATAGAGGAGGTATCTGAGCCTCTAGCTATTATCTTTGGAAAATCATGGGAGACGGGAGAGATTCCAGAAGACTGGAAAAGGGCAAATATAGTGCCCATCTATAAAAAGGGAAATAAAAACAACCCAGGAAACTACAGACCAGTTAGTTTAACTTCTGTGCCAGGGAAGATAATGGAGCAAGTAATTAAGGAAATCATCTGCAAACACTTGGAAGGTGGTAAGGTGATAGGGAACAGCCAGCATGGATTTGTAAAGAACAAATCATGTCAAACCAATCTGATAGCTTTCTTTGATAGGATAATGAGTCTTGTGGATAAGGGAGAAGCTGTGGATGTGGTATACCTAGACTTTAGTAAGGCATTTGATATGGTCTCGCATGTTATTCTTATCGATAAACTAGGCAAATACAATTTAGATGGGGCTACTATAAGGTGGGTGCATAACTGGCTGGATAACCGTACTCAGAGAGTTGTTATTAATGGTTCCCAATCCTGCTGGAAAGGCATAACGAGTGGGGTTCCGCAGGGGTCTGTTTTGGGACCGGCTCTGTTCAATATCTTCATTAACGACTTAGATATTGGCATAGAAAGTACGCTTATTAAGTTTGCGGATTATACCAAACTGGGAGGGATTGCAACTGCTTTGGAGGACAGGGTCATAATTCAAAATGATCTGGACAAATTGGAGAAATGGTCTGAGTTAAACAGGATGAAGTTTAACAAAGACAAATGCAAAGTGCTCCACTTAGGAAGAAAAAATCAGTTTCACACATACAGAATGGGAAGAGACTGTCTAGGAAGGAGTACGGCAGAAAGGGATCTAGGGGTTATAGTGGACCACAAGCTAAATATGAGTCAACAGTGTGATGCTGTTGCAAAAAAAGCAAACATGATTCTGGGATGTATTAACAGGTGTGTTGTGAGCAAGACACGAGAAGTCATTCTTCCGCTCTACTCTGCTCTGGTTAGGCCTCAGCTGGAGTATTGTGTCCAGTTCTGGGCACCGCATTTCAAGAAAGATGTGGAGAAATTGGAAAGGGTCCAGAGAAGAGCAACAAGAATGATTAAAGGTCTTGAGAACATGACCTATGAAGGAAGGCTGAAAGAATTGGGTTTGTTTAGTTTGGAAAAGAGAAGACTGAGAGGGGACATGATAGCAGTTTTCAGGTATCTAAAAGGGTGTCACAAGGAGGAGGGAGAAAACTTGTTCACCTTAGCCTCTAAGGATAGAACAAGAAGCAATGGGCTTAAACTGCAGCAAGGGAGGTCTAGGTTGGACATTAGGAAAAAGTTCCTAACTGTCAGGGTGGTTAAACTCTGGAATAAATTGCCTAGGGAGGTTGTGGAATCTCCATCTCTGGAGATATTTAAGAGTAGGGTAGATAAATGTCTATCAGGGATGGTCTAGACAGTATTTGGTCCTGCCATGCGGGCAGGGGACTGGACTCGATGACCTCTCGAGGTCCCTTCCAGTCCTAGAATCTATGAATCTATAAGAACTAAATTAAATCCCTGTAAGAATATAGCACTTTACTTCTTGCTGTGCTACTATTGAAACCCTCCTCAAGGCTACTGGAAGAGCCCTTGGATGAGAAAGCAGCACCTTTAATAAATCTCCTGTGGCTGCAATGGCTTTCAAAGTCTGTGCATTTTAAAATGATAGAGACAGCAGTTGGCAATTAAAAGGAATTGCTATTACTATTCTTATTTATTTCTTCTCGGGCACCCGTCATGTGTTAGGAACCTCTTAGGAACAAATACAGTATAGAGCACATCAAAGATTAAAATGATTTTTTTCTTTGATGTCCGTTTAAAAAAAAGAACCAACTAAATTGCTTTAAACTAAATCTACTCCAAACATTTAACCTATTCTGAGCTGCTGCTATTCATGAGGTTTTCAAATTATCTTCGTGTGAGATCTACTGCTTCCATGGGATAAGTTGCATGTGTTGCTGCCACATATTACACTTCACAGGCAATCTTGGGGCAGTCTGAGCCGCAGTATAACATACAGAACAATGTTGTAGGTTTTCTTTAAAAGGAACACTGGGTTTGTGAGCCTACAAGGCGCTGGATGCTTCTGTGCAGGGCTGAGCTCCCCACCGCTCCCACTGAGGTTGGTGGAAGTTGTGGGTTCTCAGAACCTTGATGGATGGAGCCATGAATTCCTGTTGCACATGACCATTCTGCCAGAATCTTCAAAGAGAGCTGACCGTTCTTGACTTTCTGTAATTGGGGAAACTGCCCCAAAGGCTCAGTCATGCAAGGAAATTTAATGATATATTAAAAGAACTGTACATAGCAAGCAAAGCATCTTATTGAGGTAGGGCTTTGAGTTATAACATGAAAACTCTTTGAAATCACTCGCATATATCCCAACCAAGAATCTGATCCTTGTTATACAAAGATGCCTTTTAAATACCTTAGAAAGATCTATACATTATAAATACACTACATTGAGGTGTTACTCTTTACAAATAAATCATCTAACAAAGGTAGCCCTTTTTCTGTCTGTGAATCATTTGAAAATGTTGTTCTGATTTCTGTGAATGTATTCCCCGAATGCTAAATTATCTGAACAGAATTTAGATTCTGAGATGTTTGCAAACTGTTCGCTTTGGCTATTCACTGTATGCTATTAGTAATTCACCACTCACTTGTGGCTTCCTGATTCAGAGTGATACATAGGAGGGAATTTATTTGGCCATGAAAGCATGGAGCTAAGGAGCAGCTACTCCACATGGTATTCTCCCTTCAAACATAGGGGTTATCTTTGCCTGAAAAGCCAATAAGAGTTAATGCTGATGAGAGAAGCATTAAGTTGGGCTCAGTAACAGCAGTTTCCCTTCTAGATGCAGGAAAAGTTAAGGCATAGGTCTCACTGAAGGACCCGACTGCAACCTGGCAGCTGAAGGAAGCATGATGCTGGGAGGAGGGACAGAGGAGGTACTAGCTTGAAAGGCTAAATCCATCTGTGTGGCAGCCTTAGGGGTTTGCAGGGCTGGAGTTCACTTTTCCTCCAGAAACTTGAGTTCTGAAGGCCTCTTGTCCACCATGTGAGACTAACATGAGTCGAACTTGTGGCAGGGGGGAAAAAAACCCTTCAAGAAAATCCTAATGAAGTTTTATGAGTTCTATCTTTCTCTCCTGCAGGCTTTATTTGTCTCACAGTATTTTAAACCAGGATCTGCCACTAAAACATGAACCTTTGTGCAGAAATTCCTCTTCTGTGTGTCAAAACTAACTGTCATGTTTAAGTCATGGAACAAATTTAATTAACCTCAATGAAACCAATCTGAACTTAGTTATTTCTGTCTGGCTGCTAATATTCATATTCCCATTTGGTTTAATGTGGGTCATTTTAGGAGTAAGGTTGCCAATTTTGGTTGAACGTATTCCTGAAGATTTAATCATGTCATCTTTAAATAAAGATTAATCTTTAATTCCTGGAGGGTTGGCAATCCTATTTAGGAGCCTGGGGCAAACAGGAACAATCTAGTCTTTAACTATTACATGGAGATGTTCCTCAGACCTGTGGGTTATCATTTAAACTACAATGTTGCTCACCCTATTCAGTAGTCCTGCAGGCCTGTAAACTTCAATATCACTTGGGGTCTGGTTAGTTAAATAATATTTTAATTTGGGCTTCAAGCATTTAGGTGGGCAACTGATGTAATTTTAAGCTTTAGGTAAGTGTTTGGTAAGTTAGTTATGGTTTTGTGAAATTCTACAGAGACTCCATCTGGACCTGGGGATTAATTACAGAGATGCATTTTAAAGTGATTTTCCATTTCCCCAACAGGGATAGTCCTGTCTAGATTTTGTAGGCTAATTTACACGCAGTATAAAAGCTCCACATTTGTTAGGGGATTGTTTGTGGATTGGAGGTCATCATTGCCTTGGAAGCTGTATAGATTTTTATAGAAACTCTCAGTCTCTTGTACTATGGTCACAGTATTGGAAACCTATTGCCTGGAGCCAATTTTAGAAAAGAATTAATAGGCTCCAGCAACCTTGTCTGCTTTGCTGCCTGCTTTCTTAGGAGAAAAATGTGTCTAATTATTCTTAGCCCATGATGCATTCTATTAATTAGGTGTTTAATTTCCATCTAGCATTTATTGGTTACCTATGTACACCTGGTGATGTTGTGTTTTGCCGGAGTGTGTTTAAGCTGTTTCATTGATCTAGTAGTTTCTGTTTGTTGGGCTTCATCTTTTACAAGTGTACTGAAGAAAGAGTAATTAGATGGTCTTTAATTATTATTTTAAGAGCTTCCCAGCTGGTATTTAGGAACCTTTCTGATGTTTCATTCAACTTTGTATAGACAATGATTTTAAATATATATATATATATATATACACACACACACACACATGTGATAAATTATATGGCTAGACTAGAATTATACCTCTATTTGCTAGTTCTGATTGAGATACTCTTTAGTTTTAATAGTGTTAGAGTGAAAAAGTTAAAATTCAATTGTGCTTCTCTCATCATTGCCAATAAAAGCGTGGAAGTCAAGAAAAATTATTGCTAGTATAAATTTTCCAAGGGAATAAGTGAAATTGTATGCAATCTCAGGCATTAAATTAAAAAGATATCCAGATATAAAAATAAGCTTTATTTGTTTATATATTTTGTTTGTTTGTTTCATTAATATATTCTGATCTGAGATTCATTTTTACTTATGATAAACTTGATCTGTCCTTTCCCACTTTTTGAAATAATGCTAGCATTTCCACTATTGTGCTGTTATATATTAGGTATTTAAAAGAATTTTGAGAACAGATTAACTAATAGGCATTCAGGATATATGAATGTTTTAGTGTAACATGAGTTCCCTTCATGAGACTACTGACTATTACAGATTTCTGGGTTTCTCTTTTAATCTCTGTCACTTTTAGAGATGTGTGTTTTCTTATCAGCTTTATTTTAAAGTTTCATAACACTGATCAATTACACAGAGTTCTTGTAAGACATATGTATCTGCTCTACTTTTATTTAGAAGCAACCAGTAGAAAGGAGTTTATAATCGGCAAATCATCCCATACACACTTGATTTTTTTTTAAGAGAATGAGTGGATAAAGAGAATTAGTAGGAGTGACTCCAGCAGATTTCTGTACACCACATTTGTACCCTAATCAGGAGAGCTGTTTTTTTGGGGGAGAAACGTCAACATTTCAATTCCCTTATTTCCTTTGTAGGTCATAACAAGCTAAGTAGGACTTATTTCATTTCATGCTCCTGCTTGGGATCAGACTTCTGTATAGAGCTTGTAATTACCATGACTGTACTGTGCCCTGCTAATTGTAACAATTGTGGTTTGTTGATGAATTGATTAAATCCACTTGTAGAAAGTAATTAACCTCAGGTCCCTGAACAAGAGATATTAAATCATTTATTATCAGAGTATCTCACAATTAGATCCTTCTGACACCTTTATTTGGAGTGCTGGAATAAGTGAAGTGGTAAGAGGTGTGGGAAATGAACCATTTATTTCTGTTACAGGGTCAATTTCTGCCGTATGAATTTTAAAAAAAAGAGGAAGTGGAATCTTTAATTGTATTTCTATGCTTTTAATGCAATTAGACTGGAAACTGCTGAAGTCTGTTTATGGTATACATCTGAGTCTTGACTTACAACATTGTTAGAAAACACTGAGTTTTCTGTCAAATTTCTGTATTTGCCACTTTATCAAGGAATTATTTTGGCTGGGGGAATAACAATAACCCCTTTATTTTATTTTTAAAAAGTCAATTATTATTTTTAAAGAACATCCATGATGATGTAATTAGCTTGGGAATGACTGTGTTTAGAGCTTGCAATTCAGAGGGAGATACATGGAGTTCAAAGAATGTGTGCAATGGGAAAATGAGAAGTATTCACAGTCATGTTAAGTTTTTCCAGTGTTGACTCGGACAGATACTCCCAATAGCTGACCTGACTGCCAGCAGATAGACTAGTAGGATCCCTTAACTGATGTCTGCTGAGAAACTGTTTAGAAGTATTTGATCTTTTCTTAACAGCTGTAGATAGGGCAGTAGGTAACAAAATGTCTGAACTACTCACATGCATCCAAATCAGTCCTATGTCCACTTGTATCTAAATGCTTCCAAAATGGGTCAGCTGATTACTATTTTGTTTTGTTTTTTATTGAATTTTTAGAGCTGATGGAAGATAACAACTTGGCAGCTCTGATGACTAGAATCTTCTGTTTATCTACAGAAAAAGTATAACATGGGCAGAACTACTGCAAACTTCTCCCACACAACCAGTGATATGCCTCAAGCCTATCCTAGAGCTATGTGCTCTAGGAAAGAGAGAAATATGGAGTCTCCAAGTCCTGTTGAGCCTCTCTGAAACTACAGTTAGTGCCAATTGTACCATTTTCTCAGATGTGTCTCTTGGAATGGTGTGAGACCACCAAGTCATTTGACATTCCATTAAGTCACCAAACAGACATCATAATTTCTCAAATCATAATGGTTTTTAATCAATACTGATCTGGACTGGATTTGAACCACTAGTCTGGAACTCATTCCTTATTTTTTAAGCTTCTACTAACTCAGTGATTAACACTATACATTTGATGTCACTTAAAAAATCAAAAAAGTATCATGATTAAAAAGTGTAGTCTAATCTCAGAACTTTTTTTGTTTAAACAAGTATTTTGTTTTTGAAGACCCCCTCTGGTAAAAGACTTTAATATGTGCTTAACTGTAAGCGTGGGAGTAGTTCCATTAAAGTCAATGGGGACCGCTCATGTGCTTCAAGTTAAGCATGAGCTTAAGTGCTTTGCAGATCAGGGCCTAAATGTTGTGCTGGCACAAACCCATAAGGTAAATATATCTAACCTTAAAAATGTTATGGGTAGATCAGGCAAACTTTTTCAGTCAAGTAGCACATTCGTTGAAAAATGCAGTTTTGCCTAAATAAAAAAATAAGGATTTTTTTTTTAAAGTTTAAACTTTTTTCCTCCCAACCTTTGGGAGCCATAGCATTTCCGTGTTTCATTTAACAATGAATCATTTCATTTTGATATGGTATTTGAATCAACATTTCATTTTGTTTTGAAATGTCATTTCAAAGTGACATTCAAAAAGTTTTGTTTGACCTGAACACATTTTTGGGTGGCAGGGTTTGTTTTGGTGAGAAAAAACAAAAACAAATAGTTTTGGTTCAAAATGACCAATTTTTTTTTGGTTCAGAGCCACCAAACCAAAAAAAAAATAAAAAAAAATCAGCTCTAGTTGCGGGTCTAAGGAAGAAATTGGCTAGCAAAGTGACAAAAATGTAGGTTTTTTGAGTCTTTATTCTTCTTTCCCTATTTTGATATTGTGTGTATGTCCCTTCCACCCAACCCCCACCTAGTTTCCAAAATGTTGCCTGATAGCAGAGTAGTTAGCAGATCTGGGTCATTCAAGCATCATCATTTGTTCCCTGGCAGGCAGATAATGATTAACTGGTCTCCATTCTCTGGAATTTTATGGATTTACTTTCTAAATGAGTCTGGTTGGCAAGCAATGTATTGATGTAGATGGAAATATAACATCACATTGTATCACATTACATGAGAGTGATTTTTGATGACTACAGCTAAGGCAAAGTAGCTAAAATGTTCAAGTCCATTGCATATTGCCCACCATACATCAATGCTGGCTAAAACTGTGAACATTAAATGACACCATTCAGAACCCGAACCAATTATTTTTATTTTAAACAAAAGGAAACACACATAGAGTCTGTCAAAAAGGTGAAAAGTTGGGGGTCATCACAACTACCACAATAAAGATCATGGTCTGAACGTCTGCTGAGATAGATACCTAATAGCCAGGAACTTACACAGTTCTTTATTTTTAAAGTCTTTACTATCATTTATATGAGGGCATTTATATTAAAATTTCCCAGCTGCTTTATGAGGGTATTTAAACATACAAAAAACAGAATGGTCCAAGAATACACCATTCTTCACTGAAAAAAATACCCCTAGTGATCTCTCACATCCAGTAAAATGAGTCTCTGGATTGAGATAATGTTGTAATATGATAGTAGCAGGATCACCCAGTGGAGTACTCTGAGTTTCATGTTGCAAAATTGGGTTTGAGTAGGTTGTTGTTGACTGACCTACCTCATAAAGGTTTTTCTGTGAATGTAGATTGCCAACCATCCTGAAGAGAAGTGGAGCAGGCCAGCTGGGGAACCCTGAAGAAGCTCAACCAGCCTGTGATTAGCTGGGCACACCTTTTGGAGCCTTTTTACAGACAGGTTACAGACCTTTTGGTGCATTGTCTGGTTTGGTAGGGCCTGCTTGTTAAGATACCACTAGATTAGGGTGTGTTAGGGGTATGGGGTGCTGTGTATTGGTGCAACAAATTACTTGCTAGGAATTGTGACGAGTGTGATGTGGTGATGAGTTGACACAAGAACTATAGAGGAAAAGTTGTCTGACTTCTCATACATGGCAACATCACGTCGATTTTTCTAATGCTTGATGACAACAAATGAGTGTATTTAGATGTCATTGAATGTTACATGTATGTAATGATGCAACTGATCATCTATGGGTATCTCAGAATAGGCCAGTATAGCTGCAGTTGCATTTTATCATGTAAGGTTAATATGGGCAAGTAAATTTGCCAGAAATTGCCTGGTAAGAGAGACTAGTGGTAATCTGTTTTAAGATCAATCATAAAAATGTTTTTGCAGAGATTCACTTGGTTCCTGAAAGTCCTTGACTCATAGCAAAAGTATAATCACATTTTAGTCACTTTGTGATTCAGACCATGAAAAAGGCAATCTGCATGGCCAGTGTTCCTAATGAATTTATAGCAGTTAACTAATCCTCATGTGATGACTGAAAGCTTTTATTTTCATTCCACACCTATTAAAATAACTCAGGGAGAGGATTGTTAATTCAATACAGAGTCTTGCATCTTTGTGTTTCTCATTTAAATTCAGCCCAGGTAGGTAGTAATGAAAACCACTGTCACAAACAGGACAAGGCCAGTCAGACCTAGTGGTGAGAGCAGGAGTTGGGATCAGGACAAGTCAGGTACCAGGAGGTCAGAGTCTGAGACAGGTAATGAGGTTCAGGCATCAAGAGACAGGCAGGGTCAGGTTACCAGGAGATCAGGGTCAGGCACCAGGTTACAGACAGCAATTGAGGAGCAAAGCCAAGGACAAACCAGCCAGAATCTAGGGACTTTCACAAGCAGGTATGGAGCAGACACAGGCAGGCAATCTGCATTGTTGCTCAGACAGCCTCCCATCATGGTTTCCTGGTTTAAGTACTGGTACCAGCCAATGAGTGCTCTGCGAGAGGTCGCCACATTCAGGCCCTGCTGTGTGGTACTTCCTGCCAGACCCAGCCTCACAGGGTCCTCCCATGGGAGCTCAGCCTAAGCCTTCAGTGGTGATGTGGTAGCATCAGGACCAAAGACACCTCTCCTCCCCTGAGGTTCTAGCCACCTAATCAGTGGTTTCAGTACAGTTCTCAGTGGCCAGGCTCCATACTATAAAAATCATCTCCACAACTACTATCAATTGGCAAACAAAAACTCTCAACAGAGAGGCCAAGAAATGAATGGAGCATATATATTACTGTGTGGCTTCCAAAGGTGGTCCCTCCAGTGGTGAGACAGTGTGAAGAATATTGTACTGCTGCAATTCATTCTTTATTCATTGGTTTAAAGGGAGGGCATTTTTTTCCAGTTCCTTTTCTCCTTCTTTGTTCCCAGACAACAAATGTCGATGCATAAGCAGAGGATGGCCTCCATGTCAAGGGACACTATGAGTTGTGTCAGGTTGGTCACTCTCCACTGCAAGTTATTGTCCGCAATGCTTCTCTACAATCACAGCATGGGAAAGAAACCAGGCTAAGATTGTGCATAGTTGAGGCAAATCAGGACGAGCCATAGAGTAGCCTGTTAAGCCTTATCCATGCTGACCATCAGTGTATGGTAAAGGGTCAGTGGTGCTCTTGTCCAAGAGTGTGTAAACTGTTGTAGCTGTCAAAAGATCAGCCATGGTATCACACCTTGGTCTGCAGGAGTGGGTTTCCTCTCTGCATATGACCAGACCTTTGAGTTAGCACTACATATTGTTTCCTGTCTGAGAATGGGGCTTCAGTCAACCAAAGATATAGTAGGTTGGTTTCATCTGTCACAGTTCTCCAGGCAGACTTATCAGTAATGACATCTCATTGAAGGTCTGTCAAAAAGTGGAATGTTGATAGGCCGGCTTTTTTTTTCTTTTCTCTAGTGTAGCACAGCTAAGGATACAAAAAACCCTAAATTCAGGTGTCTATTTTGTCTGATTTTGTGGAAAAGTGTCTAGTTCAATGTGGCACCTGTGAGGCAGGCACTGGAAGTGGAACACTTAAACCCTCTAGACTCATAGACCCATGTTTTCAAATGTGAGCGAGGTAAAATTAGGCAAAGACACCTGGCATCTTGAGAGATAGAAGTGCTTATTATTATTATTATTATTATTATTATTATTTATACTAGAGGCCTCATCTAACTTAGGACCCATTGTGTTTGGCGGCGTAGAGATCTGCAGCTCCTGCTGACTTCTAGAGCAATTCTGGTTTGTTTTGTTTTGTTTTTATTTTCTCTCTACTGTTATTTCCCCAAATCAGATCTGGAATTAATTTCATATCAAAGTGATTCCTCCTCTATTGAAAATCTAGCATTTCTTTTGTTCTAATGTGCCATATATTTCTTTGTGACAAGCCATTTTGCCTGGCAGTTAGTCTGAGAATGTTTTTGGTATATTCTCTGAAGAGCTTTTCCTTCAGTTCTCATGCTGCTCTTCCAACTCTGGTCTTTGAGATAGGAAGGTGGATAGAAATCTAAGGAGAAGAAGTTAGCCACAAATGTGCAGTTAAACCACTCTGTAAAAATATTCAGCATGAAGGAAACAGGAAGATTTAAATGGTCAATTATTTTACCAGAAACCTGCTTTGGTATGAACAATTTCCTCATCAGATAATGGGGATAAATTAATATGACAGGAGAATAAAAAGATGTGTCTTTATTAGAATTAGAATAGGCTGCTTATTTAATTTAATGGATCTTAACAATGAGAACATTTCACACTATAAAAATTTATGCACAATAGTTATATTTCTATGTGAGAGCAGAGAAATAGATGGACATTTTTGATTATTTAACACACCTTTTAGAATGTACCGACAAAGATGTTGCTTGCTATAGAGCAGTGGTTCCCAAACTTGTTCCGCCGCTTGTGCAGGGAAAGCCCCTGGCGGGCCGGGCTGGTTTGTTTACCTGCCGCGTCCGCACGTTTGGCCAATCGCGGCTCCCAGTGGCCATGGTTCGCTGCTCCAGGCCAATGGGAGCTGCTGGAAGCCGCAGCCAATATGTCCCTCGGCCCGCACCGCTTCCAGCAGCTCCCATTGGCTTGGAGCAGCGAATCGCGGCCACTGGGAGCCGCGATTGGCCAAACCTGCGGATGCAGCAGGTAAACAAACCGACCTGGCCCGCCAGGGGCTTTCGCTACACAAGCGGGGGAACAAGTTTGGGAACCACTGCTATAGAGGACCTGTGTTGCTAAATTTGGGTCTTGCTGGGATTCTGAACACCCTGAAATTTGAAGACATTCAGATCTAGGACTTTGTTTTGGGAGCATTTCCATCCTTTGTGGTTTAGTGATGATGACCTAAATGATGTACACCTGTGACTGGAATGGTGGTTGTATTTGTGAAGCATAAAAATGATCATTAGTTATGGATGTACCTATACATAGACAGCAAAATTGCCAAGTAACTACGTACATGTGGAGTAGGGAATAATTCTGTAGACCTTATGCACCAGAAACCAGGTCTTTTCTCCTTGAGTTAATAGAAAATCTCTGCTAGCTGTAATTACTATGATAAAAGGGTGTATGTTCTCTCTTCAGGTCAGTCAGCTACAAACCAATACACTAGTATAGAACTGAAATATTCTATCCAGTAAGATAATAGTTCACACATACATGCCCAGATATTATAACATGTACTGGGCTTGGGTTTTTGGTCCCTGAGGAGACTGGGATACCATAGCTCTATCCAGTCCAGGAAGACTAAGTATGAGTATGTCTACACGCCAATAAAAGACTTGAGGCACAGCCGCAGCTAGTTCAGATCAGCTGACTCACGCTTGTGGGGCTTGGGCTCTGAGGCTAAAAATTGCAGGGTAGACATTCAGGTTCAGGCTGGAGTCTCGTCTCTGAAACCCTGTGAGATGGGTGGGCCTCAGAGCCTGGGCTCCAGCCTGAATCTTGCAGCCCAAGCCCTATGAACTTGAATCAATTGACCCCGGCTTTGAGATTCGGTGCTGTGAGGTTTTTTTATTGCAGTGTAGATGCACCCTTTAAGGCCAACAGCTTCAAAAGGGAGCTATCAGCTGGGAATGGAGTGGTACCCAACTGGATGAGGATTTCTCCTGCTCCTATCCAAATGGAGATGAGGAGGAGGACATAGTTAAGCCCTTCCCTCAGCTATTTGCTATTTCAATCAAGGGCATGTTGATCACCTCAGCTGTTCTGGACTGTTGTGAAACCACATGCAGAGTGATGAGGTAGCTAATCTGCTGTGACCTAAAACTTTTAGCACAATAAACTGCATCCAGGAATCAACAGATAGGTAGCAAAGCAAAGATGTGATGAGCTCACTGTGTGAAGCATCACCTAACACAGGGGTAAGGAACCTATGGCACGTGTGCCAAAGGCGGCATGGGAGCTGATTTTCAGTGGCACTCACACTGCCCGGGTCCTGGCCACCAGTCCGGGGGGCTCTGCATTTTAATTTAATTTTAAATGAAGCTTCTTAAACATTTTAAAAACCTTATTTACTTTATATACAACAATAGTTTAGTTATATATTATAGACTTATAGAAAGAGACCTTCTAAAAACGTTAAAATGTATTACTGGCACGCGAAACCTTAAATTAGAGTGAATAAATGAAGACTCGGCACACCACTTCTGAAAGGTTGCCGACCCCTGACCTAACATGTGGACAGCCAGTCTGTCCTGGACAATATACCAAGAGAAAAGAGGAACATCATAAATGAGACTGTGCTTTTATGTAATTGACATCAATGTTAATACTTTCAATTTTTTTAAATTTATTTTTAATGTAATTTGGTTTACTTTATTTGATTCTATGTATAACTCTGACACGGTATCCGCATGTTGCTGACAGAACCAAGTGAGTTTATCTTTGATGGAATTATTAAAATGAGTCACCGCCAATCAAATCTGCTCTTAGGCAATACAATTGAATTTTCAATAACTGGGTTACACCCTTCTGGCTGTCATATTTAAGTGTTCCATTACAACTCAAGCTGCAATCTTAGTTGTAATTTCAAGCGCTGATGAGTAAGTCTCTTTAATTGAATATACTAGTTAGAAACAGAAGGCAGAATCTCTAGCAATAAACTGGAACAGCCCCCTGCGTGAAAGGGAGGAAAAGTTTATGTTTTGACCAAAATCTTATAATGTGCTGAATCTTTGGGCAGAAACTTTGGTAATATCAGTTTTGCCTATAAAAACAATAAATATTAAGGGATGCATTCCAGATTTGACCTTCATGCACTGATTAGCATATTAAAATGATTTTTTTCATTCACGTCAAATATAGATGTTTGATTAATTTTTGTAAGAAAATATTATTGTGATTACAGTAGTACCTAGAGGCACCTACAGAGATTGAGACCCCATTGTGCTAGGCACTGTATGAGCACCTAGTGAGACAGTCACTGCTCAGAAGGTCTTGAAATCTAAATAGACTAGACAAAGGGTGGCGTTATTATTGATTTTGCACTGGATTTTTATATGTTAAATTGAATAATGTTCAGAAAATGTTCCAGAACTGCGTGTAAATGAGGATACTTCACTCACCTTGAGGAAAATGGTGAGTTTATCTCTACAGTCAACAAAAGTGAGCTCATGAGTACTCTTATAGGTAGACATTTTCATATTTGGGCATCAGAATAAGTGCCCTGACTTTTTCAGTTGTGCTGAGCACACACAACTGCCATTGACTTCACTTCTAATGCCTAAATATGCTTTTAGCTAATTTTAGGCACCTAACTTTGAAAACTTTGGCCTAAATATTTCAATTTCAACTAAAAAATTGCAAGGTGATGTTTTAGAAATATCCTGTAAAGACTTAGGGACATGAGACTACTCCCGTGCTTAAAATTAAATACATGAGTACGCCTTTCCAAGATCAGGCCTTAGGCATATGAGATAGAAAGGGACATTTGATATGATTACTCATCCTCTTTGCTTTGTAGTTGTACCCTTCCAATTGTTGGGGCACTTAAATGGCCAGGTAAGTTTTGTCATAGGATTTGAAAAGAATGACTCAGACTCAGACACTGCGCTGAGAGCCTTCAGATAATCAAGCTTTATGATGATACTAATTTTCAGTTCTTAATCAACTGATGAGAGATCTCCAGTTATCCATGAGATCCAGAATATTTTGCAAAAAGGGTTCCATAATCCAATTAACACAGATATGGAAGTTGTTTTGAGATCTGGAAACACTTGAATAATTTAAGAAATTTCTAAGAGGCTGTGGAACAAAAATTCCCAGTGCTTGAGTCTTATGCTCATTTTTGCCTCTCTGAATCCAGAGAACTGTACAACTGAATTGTTTAAACAAACTGAATTTGGGAGGAAGTTTACTGGATTTGTTAAAAATATAACCCTGTTTCCTGAATATTGGTTTATATTATGCTCTTTGTCATTTATTTATAATACTTCTATATTTTGATTTTCTTTAGTTCCTTGTGTGAAAGTTTCCATTGATATGGGCAAATAAACAATGTGAAATTTCTAATCCTTCAGTCTAAGATATATCAGTTCACAGCAGAAAGGACACTGGGTGGTAATACATAATTTTAATCCAATTCACAGAGCTAGTAACCAAACCAATTCTTGTTAAAAGGGTAAATAAATATTTCCACTGCACCAGGCTGAAATCCTTTTTACATCTAACAGTGGAATTATTAGTGGGGTTTTCCATAAAGGAGCAAAATGAAACACATTCTTTACTCTTTTTGTATTGATACAGATTATCTCTTTTTCCAGAAATCCCACTTTGTCCAATTCAGTATTTCATGTAGCGCAGTGTCAATTCTAGTTACCAAAGGGTTTGGCAGAAGCTTTCGGTTTTGGTTTTCAAAACAAAAATTGATTGACCAAGGTTATGATAAAAATGAAATCTATGCCACTGCCTTATTTTGAACTCGTATATTTTGCCTTCACCAAGTAGCAATTACCCCTGTCAAAACGTTGTTCTGCTCCTGAAGTATATGTAAACGTTGGTTAAAACTTATACCTCCTCAGTGATGAAGTTATTGGGCCACTCTGTCTTGACTGGTGCCTTAAAATATGTGCTAGCTATTTATGCTAACCAATCTGTTCCATCTTACATTTAGCTGTGATGCTCGGAGTGTACCTTTCCCAGAACTTAGGAAGAGCTCTGTGTGGCTCGAAAGCTTGTCTTTCTCTCAGCAACAGAAGGTGGTCCAATAAAAGATATTACTTCACCCACCTTGTCTCTCTAACCTCCTTGGTGATTCACTCAAGAGGAAGGAAAAGGGACATATTGCAGGATCAATTCACATACTGGTTATTGTTCAAAGAAGGCACCACAGGTTGAATAATTAGCATCACAAAGCTCTACAACACTCCCTAGAGAGGCTTAGTATTAAATAATCATGCTAATCAGCCTCAGAAAAGAGAGGAGTAAGAAGCTTAGTGGATCAATATGTTATTGTTAAACCTTTAAGGGTCTGAATTAATTCACATACCCTTTAAGAGGATGTAGGAGAAAAGTTACTGCCATTTTTTCCCTGAGTGGGCTTAAGGAGTTCAGTGAGGCATGAAAGGTCTTGTAGGCTTTCCTACAAGTTATCCAGCTCGAATTTATACGATGCACCAAAAAGCCGTTTCTACAGAGATTACAAGAGTTCATTCAGAACTCCACTTCATTATTTGTCAATTCACAGCAAACGTATCAATGAGGAACTAGCTTTTCTTATGTGATAAGCTACTATTTTTAAAGTGAGCTTTAATTCACAGATACAAAATCTGAGTCAAATAACCATAATATGTATTATTATGATCATGCATTTATTCTCTGTTGATTTCTAACTATTCAGACAGAGAAAAAGAGAGACAATCCATTTCACATACATCACATACATTTGCCCTGCCCTAGGTTAGTGTTCAGTCTGTGTGCAGGATTTTTTTGGGAGTGAGGATTTGGGAATTCCTATCTTAAAAAAAATGAGCTCAGTTCTCACAGTGCACCAGGTTTGTCAGCCTAGAATGAGATTGCTCTAAATCACCCAAGAACAAACTCCTTGAAAATACTGGTTCTACTTTCACACTAAACTAAAGTTCCCCTCTTTTTTTCTTACTTTTGCTACCAGGATATTGCAATCAAATATATCACTCTTACAAATAACACTTGTTTTGCAGCTCAAACCATTGCCCAATCTTATCTTTCTCTTGCAGATTTAAAATAAAAATAAAAATTAGGTGGAGCCTCTGTCATGAGAACATAAGAATGGCCATTCTGGGTCAGACCCCTAGTGTGACCGGACAGCAAGTGTGAAAAATCGGGACGGGGTGGGGGTAATAGGAGCCTATATAAGAAAAAGACCCAAAAATCGGTACTGTCCCTATAAAATCGGGACATCTGGTCACCCTACCAAAGGTCCATCTAGCCCAGTATCCTGTCTTCTGACAGGGGCCAATGCCAAGTGTTTCAGAGGGAGTGAACAAAACAGGTAATCATCAAAACCAACAAGGAGTCTGGTGGCACCTTAAAGACTAACAGATTTATTTGGGCATAAGCTTTCGTGGGTAAAAACCTCACTTCTTCAGATGCATCTGAAGAAGTGAGGTTTTTACCCACGAAAGCTTATGCCCAAATAAATCTGTTAGTCTTTAAGGTGCCACCAGACTCCTTGTTGGTTTTGTAGATACAGACTAACACGGCTACCCCCTGATAGGTAATCATCAAATGATCCATCCCCTGTCGCCCATTCCTACCTTCTGGCAAACGGAGGCTACACCATCTCTGCCCAAGTTCAGGTTTGCCACTCCTCAGTATTTCCCGAGCTACTTAAAAAAAATTGTCTTGTGATCCTAAAGTGTTCTGAATGTTTCAGAAGATCTTTTGATGATCAGGGTGATTTAATGTACTAATGAATGAAATGGGTGATTTCAGGCTTATGATGAAGATCTAAACCAGCAATTCTTAATTTTTTTCATACAGGGGATTGCAGTTTAAGGGCGAGGTCTTTTTTGTTGACTACTTCTTTTCCCAATCCTGATCCCTCTTGTTCCTTATGAAAGCTATAGGGCTTTATCATATCAAAGACAAAGACTAGTGTTAAGGATATAAAATGTGATTGGGTTCAGCTTTTAGGGTATGCCTCCCTGTTTTTTAATTGTGCTGTTTACTTCCTTTTCCCAAAGTGTGGGAATTTACTTTAATTACTACTGAATTTACCCACATTGCTTTAGCTTCCACTGCTCTGAATCCTCCAGGATTTATTGTGTAGCTTGGTTCTGTGTTTCTGAGTGTTTGCTATTCCTCCAATTTTGATGTTATCCACAAATTTGATTGTAATTTAATTTGCAAAAAAAGACACCCATGTCAAGACTGAAACAGCCATGCAGAGTGCACAGGTGAATCTGTATGTCTAGTCTGTTGGTCTTTGTCTCTGGCATCCCAAAGATCCCAGGACAGAGCAGCAACTGGCAATAGACTGTTACTGCAGACTAGTAAGTGCTTCATCACTGTGTTAGAAGCAGCATTATGGAGCACCTGGAACTGAAAGTGCTCTGTAAGCCATCAATAGTTCACACATTGAGAATTACTTATCTAAACTGATAGCTCCATGCCAAACCTTGAAGGGCTTGTGTGACACATAGGCCTCTTGGTCAAGGGTCCCCTGTCCTTTGCAAACAACTTTTGTCTCAGACCTGACAAACTCACTACATTAAATACTTTACTTAGAGTATTTGTCCATAAAGTAATATGTAAGGTCCACTGAAAGTTTGCAACTGATTGATTCTAATAATCATAATGTGATATGTTTATGTTCTTATGGTCAAAAGGAGACACCAGGGAGTAATATTAGTCGGTGATGGTCTATTCATGGAGGAGGGAGTTGCCACCCTCCCTGGTTAGATGGTGATTTAATGCAAGGCTCATTGGCTACTATTGCCCCATTGCAGAACACTCAATGGAAAACCATCAAAGTCAACTGCAAACAACAGGGGATCACTCTGTCTATGAATAAAGACAAAAGACTGTTTCAATGTAACAGAGGGTAGAGAGGCACTTTGGATCCAGTAACTGAGGAGACATCTTGTGGAGCAGGGGGTGTTTTTAATGAAAGTTTGGATCCTAGTTTCTGTGAAGCTCTGCAACATACTGAACTTTGAGGGGAAACCCAACTTTATTAGATTGAAATGGTCACTATTAATGAGTGTAAAACCTAGTTCGCACTTTATGATTTTGTTCATAGTGAAACGATGTGTTTCCATCACACTCTCTTGTTTGTAGTGGAATTGCTGTGTTTCTTAAATAATCCTTCTTTTGTTTCATTAGAAGCTCGGTGTGTTGTACAGGAGTGGCGGTCTAAGGTAAAATTGATAAACTGGGGCACGCAGGCCGAAGACCTGGGATTGTTGTGTGTGGCCTGTGTCAAGGGCTGGATATTACAAGGGAATGATTGAAGGGAGGCTGGGGTGTACCTTTTGCTAACCTGAAAGGCATAGACAGGGCTAGTATAGCCTGGAGGAGAGTGCTCAAATGACTAAAAAGCTGATGGTGTTAAGGAGCTAACACTCAGGTACCACAAGCAAGACTCCCTCATGCTGGAGGCAAGGGGTGAAAAGGTGACTCTCAATCCTGGGTACCCCGAGAACTGTCAGAACTTGTTTACCAGACCATGAATCTCCAACAAGTTGTAACAGCACAAATTAGCTCAACAATGAAAAACCATTCAATAAATGGATGGTGACAAAGACTCAAAGAGATATAGCATCCACATTGCTTCTCTAAGGCTAATATGTAGTCAGTCTAGACAGTGCTCTCATTTATGTCTGCCTAGATATTGCTCTGGTTTATGCCTGACATAAAGTAAAATCTTTGTTATCAAGAGGAAAATTATTATTTTAGAAGCTTTCGTATTCAAAGGAAATCATATTTGTCCCACTGGCTCTAAAAAACATTTTTTCTATATATCTTTGGCACGATATAAAGGGGGAAAGTATCTACATTCAATAGATTGCAGCAGATCACCTCATTGTCCAAATCATGAGGTCCCCATTAGGGAGCTGGAATCGGGTCCTGCCTTCCTAGATAGAGGGTTATTTGGTTATTTCTGGCATTGATGGCTTCTATGAATGACAGGTAGAAAACTGGGTCAAATAGTAAGACTGAGTAACAAGTAGTCCTTCCCAAACAGACAATCCAGAGCAAATTTAATAAGGTAAACTGTTTACATACAAACACTTTAAATAGATATAGTAACACTGCTGCAAAAAGAAACAGGAACCGTTTCAATGCCGTATAGAGACAAATCAGCAAATTAGTGGTGAGTGATGCACCATGACATATCAGAAGAGTGCTATCTGAATGGGTAAAAATAATTACAATCTCTAGCTTACTTTCAATTATTATAATAATGTCAAAATTGGTAAATAATCAGCAAGTGGGAATACATAGTTACAATTGTGTATCTAATATTGTAAATTGATCTAGCAAAGCTTCTTTTCAATGAGTTAATGTTCTTAAGGAGCATTTTAACAGTATCCCGAGTATATTTATGGTATCAAGAACTGTAATATTTGGAAGTATAGCATTGAGTTAATAGATTTAGGAATATTCTGTAAGCAGAAACACAAGAAATGTATTTTACATAGTAACCAAACTGTTACACTTAAATATACATATAATTACCATTAGTCTCACGTCTGTTAGACATTAAAAGGTTGTAGGTAAAGGCAATCTTTAAACTATAATTTTGATGGTTGGTTATCCCAAATTAGAAGTCATGGGACTGCAGTCGGTCACAGAGGGTAGGTAATGTCTATTGGGTGACAGGACTAAATTTACTTATTTCTTTCCTAATATCTATCTTATACCCTGGATGCTTTCTAATTTTTTTTTCTTTGCTCACTGTCTTTTCCCATTCCCTCTCTTTTACTCTGACTCATTTTTCCTGTTCTCTGTTGGCTTTCTTTCATGTGATGGCAGATTTCTCTTATATTTATCAGTCTGAATCCTCAGCTCTGGCAAAGTGACTCTTGGCACAGCTGGGGAGGGTTAGGGAAAGTGAAAATAGCTGTGCACCACCTTTACATCCTATTAATCCTGGGACTAGCTGCAAGTTGGTTTGATACCTGGCTCAATTTATGGCAACCTTCTCTAATTTGTGCTGCCTGGCGGTGGCTCTGAAGGCCACGGGCACTGACTTTTATTTTTCCCGGAGGGTGCTTCACCCCCATTCTACCCCTTCCCCCAAGACCCCACCCTTGGTCCACCTCTTCCAGCCCTGTTCCATCCCCTTCCCCGAGGCCCCCCCGCCTGCTGCTCGCTGCCCTCCACCCTTCCCCGAGCACCTCCAGCCAGCCACTGAACAGCTGATTGCGGCCCTGCTGAACAGCTGTGACTGGTGAATGCTGAGCAACTCTTTTTTTCCCCCCCATGGATGCTTGAGCCCCGGAGCACCCATGGAATCGGTGCCTATGCTGAAGTCACTGTTGTGTCAAGTGGAACTGTCAGAGCATAGCTATATTCCAGCCACAGGGCCTTTCCCTGGTTAACCCCTCAAACATCACTGTGGCAGGGCCAGGAATGAGGGTGGCATGGAACTGGCTACCCTAGCTCTGTGCCACTTTGGTATCCATTACAGTGGGTGTCCAGTGCTTGTGTGTCCTCACTGAAAGTTCCTCTTCTGTGTTCCCTGTTTCAGATTCTCCTCCAGATAGAGTCAGGCCATATGGACAAACCCCATTAATGTAAATGGTTTCAGGTGGCCAGTGTGTGTGTTAGTCTGTATGGTGAGTAATTTATTTATTTTATTTTGCAGATGAGTCCCTATAGAGGTGCTATTTGTCTTCTAAATATTTCTATACATATTTTAAAATAGTTATTGTTTTCTATTGTATGGCTGGTTGCTTCAGAGATGGGAGTGTGTGTGTGTGTGTGTGTGTGTGGGGGGGGACGGACGGGAGAAAGGAACTAGACCTTGCAATCTGCCTCATGTTTTCAAGACAACCATAAATAGGGAAATTCGCATGGGATGGCCAGGAGGTCTCAACTTGCCTCTGCTGAGTTAGGTATGCCTCTGGCATGACTATCTGAGAAGCACCTTGCTGCATGCTAGGGGACCACTGGGGGCTTTGAAAATGTCACATGAGCACTCAACACCTCAGCCAGGCTCCAGCCCACTCTCGGGCAAAGCACAGCACCAAGGGCACACTAGGTATTTGAATGAGACTAACATATGGCATGGAAAATGCCTTGGACACCCAGATGGCTGCTCTCTCACCCTCCATACTTTCAGCTGTCGAAATTGCTATTTGGGAGCTCTCAGACGTTTGAGACTGTTGGCCTGAATCTTTTATCATTTTAAGATTGCTTTTTAGTAATGCAAGAAGGCACCATCACGACAATTGAACACCACAATAAGACCACAATAGACATATAGGAACAAATATATCCTGGGCATAATGCCAATGAGGCAATTGCATAGGTTTAACAAAAAGCAGAATGTAATCTGGCCCATCATGTTGATGTTTTTCTTCCTGTCATAATGAAAAATTATAAATCATCATTTTTCTGGAATTCCTATAAGAAGGAACCAGAGCAGATGCACATACTTTCTTTTTGAAATGCGTATAAGTTTTGGTATAGAGAAAAATAAATAGATGTGGAAATTATTTTGAAGGCTCCTTAATGACTCAGACTTTTTCAACACATTCTTTCTCTCTCTTTTTTTGCCGAGGTGGACACCTTTGCTGTCACACTGGGTGCCAGATATCTACAAGTCAGTTCCCAGGTTCCATGAAAATATGTTCACCTGTCATGTCACATCGAGGATCAGGTTTTTGACTGAAATGGTCTGGAGGTTAAACTGGGAAGAAAGTCTCACCAAGCATAGTCATGTTACTGAACAAAAATACTTGGGTAAATAGGATTCTTTCTAGTCATCTTTAAACTAGTACAGGAAGCAGGATAATGCACTGCATGGCAAAATTGGTGTTCCCACAACTATGTAAAGTTAATGATAATGTTGTGGTTTTGTGCAGTTTATATTAATGTGTCAGTATTTCAAAAACCACAATTTAAAGGCATCTTACCTACACTTCAGCGAAATTCACTGATCCCTCAGACCCAGTCTGTTGTTCATTGATGTCAATGGAGGTCTTTCCATTGATTTCAGTGGGCATATGATTGGGTCTTCAGCCAGAAAAGATCTATAAATTAGGGTCAATGTCATACATAAACTAGAGCTTCAGTGATCCAAAGCTCCAGTGAAAAGTTCATTGAGGTGTGTGAACCCACTGTGAGTCTCAAGTTTTACTTCATCTGAATCTCACTTTCCCCTTGGGTTCCACACCTGACGTCTTCATTCAGTATCTAGGGTTACACCTTGGTTTTCTTAGATACCAAATGCTTATGGTATCTGAATACCAGTCAGCAGTGCGACAGTTTATTAATTGGATCATAAGCCTTTCCTACTATTGAATTTTGGGAGCATGCGTTGAATCATGCTAGAGAGCTCCCTAAAGATAACTGCTGGGAAGAGTAACCATACAGCCTTCCTGAGAGAGCCATGGAAGAGGGAAATGAGACAGCAGAATTCAGAGAGGATTGGAGGCCACCAGCCCATCTCCTCCCCCACTGAAAACACAGATCAGGTAGAGGGGCGATCTCGTTGGTTGGAGGGCATGTAGGGTTCTAAGGGAAGGGATTCAGTGGGGCAGAGGGGGTGTCTCTGGAAGGAGATGTACATATTGACTACTTAGAGAGCCTTCCCCGCCCTTTAAACTTTTGGATTCATGAGTTAATGTTGGCATGTGGCCATTCAATGTTTTTGGGTTTTTTTTGTAATTGGGTTGCGCATCTCTAATGTGCCTGTATTAGCAGTGTTGGTGCCTTGATAATCTCTTCATAACTTTGCCTCGGGTCAGTTGCTCATACTCTCTTAATAACCTTTCCTTCATTAACTTCTGGCAATTGCTTTTTGTCTTAACATTATCAGAGATGGTGACCAATACCTTTTGTTCATTTAGAGCCTGACCTCAATAGTATTTATACTCTTTGCTCAGCCCCTTGCAAATGTTTTCTTTTTCCCTTAGATTCCATACATTTAGCTCTTTCCTCCTTTCCTATTGATTGTGAATCCTTCCATCATTTGGGTTGCCTTTCTTTATATTTTCTCTAGTTTTTCAGACCTTTCTAAACTTTGAAGACCAGAACTGCCCACCAGGCTCTAGCTTCAGGCACACTAATGCTGTATAGAGTGGCACTGTTTCCTCACTTTATAGTTCATTTCCTATTTTTTAATCTGAGAATGGGAGTTTGTTTGTTTGGGAATGGCTTCTCACTGTGAAATCATATGACATTTTAGTAGTTATATATATTTTCTCCTTCAATGTAAAATGTTCTGATTTCACAAATGAGATTTTTAGACTAACAACACAGTAAACCATACTAAGAATAGGAGTTGGAAAGCAAAATGGAGCTCTCTCCGATTTGTATATTATCACTAAGATGATATTCCTGGAATGGAACATATATAGCAGTTTTGATGATATGTGAAACATTAAAATGCACCTTTCTGTTCTATAGCTGTATTGGCTTTGCATTGATGCATGCATTAAAGACTTCTTATCAGTAAATTAAATGGGTTTACTCCAAGCCCTCAAATCCTTGCTGACTTTGGCAGCCCAAGTCAGCACTCAGAACAACCTGCTCAGAAAATCGGCCAGTTCAACCTGGGGTGCGAGTGCCCGGACACTTACAATATCAGCCTTTGCCCTCTGCTATTCATCAGCAGAGTACGGTGCTCCTGTTGCTCATCTCACATGAGGCTGGTTGATGTAGAGCTTAACAAAGCTATGCATGTTGTTACCAGGACTTTACAGGCAACTTTGTTGCCCTGGCTACCAATATTTAGTACTTAGCACTGCCCTATTTTTGCCGTGAGAAGGCCTCTATTATGCTGCTGGCCAAGATCCGTGAGAATAGCAACCTGCCTTTGTTGGCAGACCTCTTCAACCACCCGCCAGCTCGCCTGTTTTCTAGGCACCTTTTATGGACATTTATGCCACCACAGGACATGACGGTGAAATCTACTTGTCACAACAAGTGGTCAGCGACAACAGTCATTAACCACTTGCTCGTCATTGACCCAACTATCTGTCCACTAGGTTTTGACCTGCCAAGGCACCTGTGGTCATCTCTGAACCGGTTTCGAACAGGAAAGGGCAACTGTGTGGCCAATCTCTTTAAATGGGGTTTTTCTAATGACCACAATGCAGGTACAGTTAACTTTAGACTATATGGTATATCCTGGATGAGTGCCCACTGACTTATTTCAGCGGCGGGCTACCGGCTCTCCACCTGGCTGATGATGACGCCATCAAATGGCTGGGCACATTGTGAATACACTGATATATATAATCCTTGCTCAATCTGGTATCAGTATAACCTTGGCCCGAAAGAAGGCCTCAAGATTAAGTCTTGGAAGGTTAAGTTAATTATTTTACATGCTGTCACTTGGACAGCATAGAAGCCACTAATGCTTCATGCACCTCCATAATGTGCTGTCCTGAGCCGAATCTGGCACATTGCAGGATAGGATGACTGTGAGGGACGCTATGTTTTAGGTCTTCTGGGCCGTCTTTTCTATCCTGCTTTCAATGGGTCAAAGTCAAAGATGATTCTTGCAGAGAAGTTGGGAGGCATTTGGAATAGTTGACTATACCATATTGGAGAGCATTGGGTGACTGAGAAAGCAGGACTTTGTTTAGTTAGAAAACAAAACTCTTCATTCCACTTGAATTTGTTCCATTTGATGTTTTTGATCATTTGGAGGTTCATCTGAGTGGTGTTCAACTTCTTTTCAATCTTGACAGTCCTATAGGCCAGAATAGAGTCCTAAAGTCATAGATTCTAATTCAGAAGGGAACACTGTGATGTTTTATTTTGACCTCCTGTATAACACAGGCCATAGAACTTTCCCAAAATAATTCTTAGAGCATATCTTTTTGGAAAACATCCTTGATTTAAAAATTGTCAGTGATGGACAATCTGCCCTCCCCTTTGGTAAATTGTTCCAGTGATTAATTGCCCTCTCTGTTAAAAAATTATGTCATATTTCCAGTCTGAATTTGTCTAGCTTCAACTTCCAGCCATTGGATCGTGTTATACCTTTGTCTGCTACACTGAAGAGCCCATTATTAAACATGTATTCCCCATGTAGATACTTATAGACTGTAATCAGTCACCCCTTAACCTTCTTTCAGTTAAGCTAAAGAAATTGAGCGCCTTGAGTTTATCACTCTAAGGCCTGTTTTCTAATTCTTTAATCATTCTTGTGGCTCCTCTCTGAACCCTCTCCAATTTATCAACATCCTTCTTGAATTGTGGGCACCAGAACTGGACACAGTGTTCCAGCAGGGGTCACAACAATACCAAATACAGAGTTAAAATAACCTCTCTATTCCGACTTGAGATTCCCCTGCTTATGTATCCCAGGATCGCATTAGATCTTTTGGTCACAGCATCAAATTGGGAGCTCATGTTCAGCTGATTATCCACAATGATCCCCAACTCTTTTTCATAGTCAGTTTTCCAGGACAAAGTCCCTCATCTTGTAAATATGGCCTACATTCTTTGTTTCTAAAACTTTCCCCGGGATGGCTAAAAGAGTTATCCAGTGATAGCCTCATTTGCTGTCTTTGTTTCCAGAGAGGTAAAATAATACTTTTTTGCCGGTCGGACGGAACCAACTTTGATCTGAAGGTGGTATTGAACAGTCTGCAGCCACAAAAGAATAGCTGGTCCAGTTCTTTTTACCAGTTCCACAGGAAATCCACAGATTCCTGACACCTTATTTCCCTAAAGCTTCTTTACATCTCTGGATTTCATCAATAGTAAATTGCCAGAATCATTTTGTGCAGAATGTGTCAACTCAGCAGTCGTCTTAATGTTTGGGTCCAAAGAAACTGAGGATTCAGTTAACAGCTGATTGAAATGATCACTACAGTGTGGCACACACTCCACTTCTGTATTGATTAGCTGACCAGAACTGGCACAGACCACATCAAGTGAGTGACCTTTCTCATCAGTGAGATCACAGAAGTGTATACAAGGAGGTGACATCATTCCTGGCAGAAACTTTCTTGCATGTGATGGCTTTCGCTTCCATACTAGCTCTGCGATCAATGTGTATTTCTTTATAACAAGCACCATTTAGCTTATGACTTGTGACCATATCAACTCTCAGATGAGATGAGTGGCACTGTTCAATTTTGGTTAAGGTATTAATGGAGATCTAGGACTTACTTCTTGGTTCTTTTTTTGGAACTAATAATGGTTTTGGTGGTATCAATCATATGGGATCTGAAGTCCATCCATATGGATTCCACATCAGTATACTCAGGCAGGGTCTCAAACCTGTTTAAGATTTCAACTACATAGTGGTTTTCAAATGCTGTCAATATTTAGGTTGGACTTTTCAAATTTTGGAAACCCAAACATCTCTTTTCCTGTGCATTTTAGCCTCAGATGGAAATTTGCAAAGACTAATTTGTGGTCAGTCTTAGTGAGCTTGGGAGACCAATATGTTCTGCAGTTGCCGATGGATGATTTTCAATAATGATTTTATTCACTGTGTCTGAATATATAGCTGTTTTGTAAGGCATCATCTGCCTCATCACTTTATCTATGGAGTTGGGATGGTCAAGATCTAGAAAAGGCATCTGTAACAGGGTAGTGACCTTTAAGATCAGAGGAGGTAGGTTGGGAAGCCAGTTGCCATATTCCTCCCTGTGTCCAGGAAAAGCAGATGAAGCCCAGAAAAATAACTTAAGCTGCTGTTGGAAGAGAAGATGGTCCCTGGGAGCAGTTAATGTCTGGGAAAGGGAAGGTATAAGGCCATCCCAGACCATTGTTCCTTTAAGAGCCCAGAACCAGGAACTGTGTAGAGTGGGCAGGGCAAGAGTCCTCTCTCTCATCCAGGACAGACAGAGCTTTGGGTTTATTAGATACACCAGGGGAGTATCAAAAGAGTAATTAGTTGGCTGGGAAGGTGAGCTCCAAGCTCAGTCAAGTGAGGTTGCTGCTGAAGAAGCTGGAACTGAGAAGGACTCAGCCAGGATACAACCCCAAGAAGGAGAGCTGAGAAACCCTGTAACCTGAAGGGATCATCTACAAGCCAGGGAAACCAAGATTGGAAACGCACAGCCCCAGGAAGGAGGGCTGTGAAACCCTGAATCTGAAAGAGGAGCTCTTTGAGGGGGAGAGCCGGTTAATCTCAATAAATGTTAAAAATTTTGGATGAAAAAATTCACCCAGCTGAAGTTGTCATTTGTCAAGGCCACAGAGCAAACAGTGGAATTGCTGCTTCTCTTGTCTGGTCTGATCACTCTACCTTTTGTGAGTTAAGGTATAAGTTATACTGTACTATATCCCATTGTAGAGAGGCTAGCTGGGGCTCGTCTCTCTCCAGGGCGGCAGGGAACCACATCGCCTCACTACCTTTCGGAATAGCTCTTGCGGGGAATTAGTCCGGCCGTGGGAGTCTTCCTCTATGGCTTTAGTGAAGGTACAAATTAACACAGTGAGCCCAGACCCTGGGTCGGGGGGAGGGGGGGGGAGGGGGCACTGGTGAGTCAGGTGCTCAGACCCTCAGGCAGGGGCTGAGCAGTAACAGTAAATAATGGTAAGCCCAGGCCCTGGGTCAGGGTGTGGCAATGGGGAGTCAGGTGTTCAGGCCCCCAGGCAGGGGCTGAGCAGTAACAGTATATAAACAGTAGGCCCAGGACCTAGGTTCCAAAGGGCCTGGGAGAGGGGGAGACTGCCACCCGTGAGTTGGGTGGCAGGGGGGATGCAGGCCCTCCCACTCCTCTGCGTCCCAGCTCGGGCCCTAGCAGCAGCAGAAGACCCGCTGCTGAGTCAGTGGGGATCCTGGCTGCAACACACTGACATGGGTTCTGGCAGTGCTGCAGCCAGACTAGAGTCGGCTGCCCCCAGGCTACTTCCAGACTCCCCCTCTTGAGGTACCTGGGTCAGGGTGGTGTCCTCAGGGGGGTCCAGCACCATTGGTTCCTCGGGATAGCTGGCCGGGGTAGACTCCGCAACTCCTCCAGGTAACTGGTGCGGGGCAGGCTCGGCAACTCCTCCAGATAGCTAGTACGGGCCAGTCCTCGGGTTTTCTGCAGGCCGCTGGGCTTTCCCAATCGCGAGCTAGGCCGGATGCATCTGGCCTCCCTGGCGGCTGCTTCCCCAGTGAGCCCTGAGGTCAGGCCTTTATACTTCTGAGGCAATGCCTGACCCTCTGGGGGGCAGGCTCAGAACTCCCTGGCTCCGCCCACTCTGGTGTCCGGAGGGGCTCGTCTCTCTCCAGGGCGGCAGGGAACCACACCGCCTCACTACACCCATGTATTAGTAATTCTGACTTGACTTCCAGTTGAATTATTAAATTGTTGTTAGGTTCTTCCTGTTGACTTTGTTCACTGAATCTAAGAATGGTGATACCAGGGAGAAGGACTGCTTAAAATATTTAGAAATAAAGTGCTTGATTATATATTATATTTGTAGTGCTGTTGTACCCACGTTGGTCTCAGGATATTAGAGAGAGAAGGTGGATGAGGTAATATTCTTTATTCAGAAGTTGGCCCAAAAAGAGATATTACCTCATGTATCTTGTCTCTTTGATTCAGATATATTATTTATTTAATTTATACAATGCACTCAATCATGTCTCATGGCACAGGCCAAAATCTAATAACAATTTTTGTTTTCCCAGGAAATCAAATGGAAGAAAAAGGACATTATCAGATTATCAACACACTTTACTTCTCTTCCCCTTTACTTCACATCCTCTCAAGGAGGTGTGCTAGATCCAGCTCAGTGTGGGGAACAAATTCCAGAACCGATGGCCTTCTGATGACAACAGTCAGCTTCAAGCCCCCAGACATTTAAATCTGGGGCCTATTTGCTTAGATGTCCTAACTGATATCAACAGCTACTGCCACTTATGGGGAAAGAGGTGATTTATCAAAGAGCTGTAACTTAAAGCCCATATAAGGCTTTAAAGATCAATATCAGTGTCTTCAGCTGCACCCAGAAGTGAATGGGAAGCCAGTAACTCTCCTAGAAAAATAGCAGTGTGTTTGTTCAGGCTAATATCACCTTCTCCACTAATTGTAGCTTCAAGAGATCTTCAAGTTTAGCCCAAGAATAGTACATTGAAATTGCTGCAATCCAGAAGTCAAAGGGCCTGGGTTATTATGGGAGGGTCAACATCTGAAAAAAAAAAAGTAGTTGTAAACACCTAGACAGATGTAGATTTTAAAAAAGCAGGCTGGATTCCAACGCTACGCTGCAAAAACAATCCTCCTTCCCATCCCACTGTTTTTAAATTATATATGCTGAAATATGTTCCCTGAGGAGACCATCCACTGAATCATACAGAGGAAGTGGGAGCCAAGAGCAAACTGAGGCAGATGAGACAGCCTCTTAAGTGAAATCTTGTGAAATGCATGCCAGAAAATGATGCTTTTAGAATCTAAGCCAATTCTTTAGTATCAAGCCAGAAAACTAATCCAATGAAGAGATTAAACACAGAGTAATATTTGTAGAGAAATAGTCATACAAGCATATTCATTGTTAAAGATTTTCTTTCACTTTGTTTGATAGTGGAGGCAAAGGTGGGAGGGCAGAGAAAATTAAACGCTTTCTTTGCCTCTTCTATTTCCTCTTCAACACTTTCCTTGTCACTCTTACCTCTTCTCCCTGCTAATAATAAAATGAAAAAGATGTTGGTACAGATGCTTATCCTACTGGCTGCAATTGAGGTGTGGAAGGGTGACGGGGGACTTCATGGTGGTTGGTTTTGACCTCTGGATTCTGAGACTAGTTCTAACTGACTGGCAATGGCATCCAGGGTCCATTACATAAGCAAAGAATAACCTGAGTTTAGTAGTGCTCCAGTCATGCCCCCTCCACTAGTGGGTACAAATGGGAATGCATAGGAGCTGGTCACATGCTGACTTTATACCCACTGGGGTCTCCTCCACACTGGAGGAATCCCTAAATGAAGAGATCCACCAGATTGTCAGCCTGTTTGCACGCTGGCACTTGGGAGGTTGGTGTACTCTGTCACAGTGACATTTCTGTGGGGCACATTGTGAAGGGTAGCTTCACACGCAGAAGACCATGTCTATGATTTTCTCCTGTTCATCTTCCACATTGAACAACAAGTGCAGTCATGGAAGAGCTTATGGACTAAAGCAGGAATGGGACCATTCTCTGCAGTTTTGAGCAGATATCTCTTTCCCGAGTTGTGCAGTTTGGTACTTATTACTTTGTTGTTGTTTGGCTTTATACATGGTGGTTTTATTCCATGATTTCTTTGCTATATAACAAAATTAGGACATTCCATGCAAGAAAATCTACATTAATGCAACTCTGACACAGTTAAGCACTCAGACAATGGGAAATACAATTGTTAAGATTATGTGCATATATTTAACTTTGCCTCATTCCATATCCATTTGTATTAAGGCTGGTGGGGAAAAAATCAGAACGTTGTAATTTACTAGACACGTGTTTTGAATCCTCAACATATTTTTTTGGTCTATTTTGAGGTCCCCAAAACTTGGGAAGATCACTTTCCACCATTCACTTTTGGTTCAAAATTTCATAATTATACATGTCCATCCCAAATGTTCACATGAAATTACCATGGCAGGTATTTTTGGCAATTTTGCTTTTGAGAGCAAATAGAGAGATGGTGGGACAATAGCAATACAGACTAAGTCACAGAAAATCATGCCTTTTTTTATAATATGTATGCAAAAACTGACATGAGGTCAGTTACTTACAGAAATGGCCAGGTAAGTATCCATCCTAATTCCTCCTCTAGCGACATGGGGAGTTGTATCTGGTCCTCCATGTGACAATAAGGGAGATGGCAACTTCAAGTGGGATTTTGGGCATCTTCACACTAAGAAAGTAAGTTTTTTTTATAGGCTGAAAGAATAATGATAAAAATTATGATGACCATCATCAGTTCTCAAGAGGGTGTAATAGCAGCTCCCATTTTCAAAGCCTGATTCTGGCCACAAGGCAATTACAAACTAAATTAGAGAAGATAAGACAACAGTAGAGAAGGCTGGGGTGGGAAGGTGGAGGTCATATCATAAAAATTATACAGATATTCAGAGAAAGCTAGTACTAATAAATACAGAATGAGGGTGGTAACGATTTTCTTAGAGTAAATGACTAATTTTGTGTAGCCATCATGGCAGAAATGGGTCTTAAGGAAGGACTTCAAAGAGAAGAGGATGGGTGCCTTATATAATGTTGTGTCCCTTTATGTACACTTTCCGGTTACCTGAGATACATAATGGAAATTAGCCTAATGCATGACTTGTTAGAATGAGGACAAATTGCTGGACCTCTGCTAATATGAACATTTTCCCAATACCTGTGTGTTTGCAGGCACTTACTTTCACAAGACACTACAAATCGCAGGTCAGATACATGGAAGCAGTGCTGGTATTCATTTTGTAGCAGAAGATAAAACCAGTCTGTTGACCACCAGGGTCTGCACAGAATGCTTAGAGCATTTCTGAGTTTTATGACCTATACTCTGTAATTACAATGGGAATAACATAAAGAGCATGTGGCTCTATCATTGAAACCTAGTCAAACTACTGTGCAAGTAAAAACACAATAAACCAGTCTCACTGCAGTCAAACCACATGTGAAAGTTTTCAGAGTAGCAGCCGTGTTAGTCTGTATCAGCAAAAAAGTGTGTGACTTTGACATGGAATAAGCCAGCCTCAACATAATCAACTGACTTACAGAATTGGTGGTGAGGGAACCACAAAATGTTTCCAGACTGGATGCTAATTGGAATTATCCTGCACTGACGCACATGCTCACCTTTATTCACAGAAGTGAATTTAAGCATGTACATATGTTTTTTGCAGGCTCACGGCCTAACGTCCCCAGCTCACAAGCTGTTCAATGTGGGCCCCTCTGCAGAGCCGCACTGACTTCAGCAGGACTCTACAGAGGGCCAGGAGTCTGTCTTCAGGATTGAGCCTGCAGGATCAAGTCCTTATTTTGAGACTTGCTGCACTGCAAATGCACAAGGATGATTTAAGGATTATGTCTGCTACCTTAATTTTGGGACTTAATTCCTTAAATTTCTTAATTTTCTTGTCACTGAGGAATGTGTAAATGTTTGGCAATAACTGAGAGCATTCTGTGATGTTATTTAATTACTACAGTGGGAAAAGCACCACTGCCTGAATATTTAGACAAGTGTCTTTTGTACAGACCTTTCCAGTAGAAAAAAGAAGCATTCTTTAAGTCTGAAATGCATCTCATTGTACACACCTGGGGCTCCTTGAATCCCTGCATTCCTTCCCGCCCCCCCCCCCCAACTCCCTGTGTGTCACCTTCCCATCCCCTTCTATTTCAGGGACATGTGTAGGTAGTTAAACTTGTATCATTTGTGATTTATTAAGATATTTCTTTTTTTTTTCTGTCTGAGAGAGAAGTTATTCAGGGTGTCAATATTGGGATGATGGGCAGAGCTGAGATGGCGATGGGTGTGTGATGCTATGCTGGAGTGTATTAATGGCTGCCATCAACTGGTTCTTTGATCTATAGACAATCACAGACCTGGTTAATACTGGTGAGTGTGATGCCAGCGGGACTGTGTGTTCCCTATTACCCCTTTCTAGTTTTCTGATTTTTACCAAAATATAGGGTTCTGCCCATTTATAGCTAGAAGGTTCCATGAAATTTTGGAATTGATTGGATGTGGCATTCAAAAGTTATCACAATACATCCAGAGAGACATGGCAACACCATCAAGTTGAGGGGAGGGCCTTGTTTCACTTGGCCAATAACAAATATGTTGCCATCTGGCTACCTTTTCTCTACCATGCTGATGTGGGTTCCATTCCCAAATGTCTAAACTGACTATCTCATTATTCTTTGCCCCGCTCTATATAGGAGACCACCTCTCTTTGCATTATACCATGACATTTGGGGATATCTGAGCTGAAAGTCACTATATGTCTACATCTTGAGGATGGTATTAAGGAGTTCTGAGTTGAAGGTCATCAGTTCTGCCCTTCATTTCTCCCCTCTTCTGCCCCCTCCCCCACCCCGTTGTTTGTCACACCCTGAATTTTATGACTTACAGGGTATACTGCAACTCCTATCTGTTCACCATGCAACTCCTATCTGTTCACCAGATGAAGTGGGCAGTTCTTAGTTTCTGTGAATTGGGAGGGTCTTAGCTGACAACTGTGAACTTAGCTTTGTTTTACAGAATGTATTTATGTAATAAAATATAGATTCACCTAAAGCATTTTTCATAGGCGCGTTGTATAAATGGAAAATGAATAAATACAGCATAAATTGTTATGAAACAAGCTTTATTCTGATTTTCTGCTTTTATTTCATGGAATTGATTGATATTTTCCATCACTGCTATATGAGTTTGTTCTCTAATTCCATATGCATGGCACTATATTTGACATTCTAATGATGACAACAGCATTGCCAGGACATAGTCACAGGACTCCAAAGAGTAGATTACATATTTAACTAGTTAACAGAAAAGAACCTAAAATATAGTAGAAGACACTATTTAATACAAGTAGCTTCTGAAGCTGGATTACTAGAATTTATCAGCTTTGCCAAATTATTATTCTATTTAAAGGGCTATGAAGGAGACTATAAACTGAAGAACAAAGACTATGCTCATGCCCCACTAGCTATCTCACTACCACATGTGTGTCTGACTTTGTTGAATGCACAGGCTATGTAATCTAACACATTTCTCAATGTTTAGTTACTCCTGGTTGGCTGGTTGAGCATTGTTAGCCCAGTGTCAACCCTGTTAAGTGTGTCCTATGCACTGTTTTCAATTGCGGCGTCTCAAGGGTGATTTTTTGGACACTGTCAGGCAGCTGATAGACTGTGTATCAACTCACATTCACCAATCAACCCTGCCCCCAGTAATGTGCTAGTGGACACTGATACGTGGACTTGGGGAAAGAATGCCCTCTCCCTTTTCAACAGTAGTTCAACTATCTCTACCACAATTGACTGAGTGTGAAAATCCTTTATTTTGGCACCCCTGCAAAAAGGAACAGCAGCTTAAATCACACCAACACCACAGACCAGCCCTACCCACTGTGCGACATGATGATGAGCTACTTGGCTGTTGTGCATCTTCTAATGCCACTATGCCTCAAAGTGATGGCCACCTTAGACAGCCATCTAAGAAAGCAGCCTCTGCAAAAAGTGCAAATTCCCAATAACAACCACAAGGTTTACACCTAGGAATACCCACTCCCATCTCATCCCCATATCCTAATGAACACATTGCTGTCCCACTGTCAGGTGGTCTGCTGATTCTCTTTAGTGCACAGGCCACATAATCTAATACAATTCATATTACTCACACTATTCCTCCTGTTTGCATAACCATTCTCTATTACTCACTATTCACTCACAATTTGCATTCAAATTTGTTGGCTATCAGACTCTATCTGATTATCCAGGTGGTAGGTGCTGCTGACTGTTGGACTGGTCCACTCGCTTCACCACCAGTGCCCCATCCCATCATCCTTTCCTGCTTCTAATCCACATCAGCCACTTTCCTCCCTCAGCCTTCTTCCTAGTGACAAGAAATCATTTCAGTTTGCTCCTTTAGGCAAGGGTTTTTCAGACCTCATGGCTATGTTATGCAGCCTACAACACATCAGGAAAATCCTGTTTACCATTTGGTGTCAGTATAGTAATGTTCCACCACTTTGATGCAGACACCTAAATCTCACTTTGGGACAGTATTGTTGGTGCTCCCCTGAGACCTCTTCCATTGATTTCTCCAGGAATTCAGTCTAACTCCAGTCTCATTACTCAGGTTCTTTTACTCAGCTTACAACAAAGCTATGCTAAATTGATAGGACTCAAGCATGAGGGCTGGGCATTGGGCATACCATACATCCAACTTTACACAGCTTATATAAAAATAACAGGAGTACTTGTGGCACCTTAGAGACTAACAAATTTATTAGAGCATAAGCTTTCGTGGGCTACAACCCACTTCTTCGAAAGCTTATGCTCTAATAAATTTGTTAGTCTCTAAGGTGCCACAAGTACTCCTGTTATTTTTGCGGATACAGACTAACACGGCTGCTTCTCTGACAGCTTATATATGCATACACATTACTTTCTGTTTACTATACATTGCATCACAGATTTTGGGATTGGCTTGGTTACTTTGTAGGAAACATCCCTGTACAGTATGCTCTGTCCATGTACATCTTAATCTTTACTTCGATTTACATTCCAGGTTTATCTTATCCGTGGTTATCTTGTCCATTGTAAATGGTCCCCTGGATGCTTCCCCATAGCTTAGCTAGTACAGACATTCTGTTTCCAGCCTGCTGATCTATTTACCTCCCTAATCCAGGCTGTCTCCCATGAAAAGAGGCCTCACCTATGTCCAGTTACTCATGTTAAGCCAGGCCCACATTCCATTTTTTTTATATTAGCATTCATTTTATTTGCATTATATTCCAGTGTTTCTGTGCTTTCTTTTTAAGTTCACTACCCAGCAACACATTCCCAAGACTATAGTAGTTGTAATTATTTGAACCACCATTAATACTAGACTCAAAGTATGAAGTAGGGGGTGCATGCTCACATCTTATGATATAGCCCATCAGGGTGTAATTCCACATAATAAGCTTGCTCTGCCTTTGGCGAAGCCTTCTGTAATTTTAACTTTGCTTTTATTTTAGTTATATTATAAAAACTGGTACAAAATATAAAATCTTTCCATTTATTACCACAGGAAATTTACGTGTGTAGCAGAACATAGGCCAATTGAAATAACATTCTTGGGATCCATATCAGAAGCGGATCTTGTTAGCCACCATCCAATATTTGTTAGTACCAGCATAGTCAGTTTTTAGTTTACCAACATCCCAGTATCTCAACTGTACTGTGCAATTCAGAGACTGTTCCCCCAGAGTGAACCCACATGCTATCAACTTTGTCTGTAAGACATTACACAGCACATGTAAGGTGTCCCCCAGGTGCAAACAGCATTACAAGTCTGGGGCTTTCCAGACCTCCTATTGTCTTGCAACGATACTTGAGGAGGGAAAACAACAGGTGTAATGCACAGCTGCAAATTCTTGATTTTCTGTCATGAATTTCTAAGTCTCCAGTTTGAATGCAGTTGGTGATGAGTAAAATTCATTACCACCTGAAGGCTGGGTGGCCTATACAACATGTTTTGGAGGTTTTGTTTCTGTTCCTAGTGTAGAAATTACCTCAGTGTCCACTAACAACACACACACAGAAAACCCTATTGCCATCACCACCATTGCTATAATTGGTAGCCTGGTTTGGAAGTCTCATTAGAAAGGCCAAAGGATTAAGGATGAAATCCGCCCCTGTGCAGAGGGCCAGCAGAAAAACGAACAATATTCTAGTCTTAATAATGCAATGTTAGCAGTTACCTTAGTAAAAGAAGCCTCTATCTGGATGAAAGCATCTCCTCACCCACTTTTCAACTACTGTTATGCCAATATCTCCCAGATCTGTCTTTCCACTTCTGACCTGTCTCCCTCCATTTAATTCCACATTTTAGTTTCTTTCTCTGACAGATTCTGGTTATCTTGTTAACTTAAACTTAACATTAGCTCCTTCTCTTACCTCAGAAATGGTCACCAGTCCTCTCATTCTCTGTCACTGTTGTCAACACCCACATCCTTCCAGTTTCTAAGCCCATAACCTAGATTCAACTCCTTCAACTTTTTTGCCTCTCACATCCAGGCTGAGTTCAAATCATGTTGCTTCTTCCCCCATAACATTTCTAAGATCCATCCTTTTTATTCTGTCTAGATAGCCAAAAATTTTGTCCAAGGTTTCATCATCTCCCATACTGAATACCATGACCTCTTCCTTTATGGCCTCTCTGACAGACACACTATCTTCTTCAGGCTATAGAAAACATAGCTACTAATGTCATTTTCATTACGCATATTCTGAATGCATAACCCCCTCTCCAGCCTTTCTGAATCCCTCTAGTGGCTTCCTCAGTTTCACTGCACTCAGTTCAAGCTTCTTATCCTCACCTTCAAGGCCCTACAGTACTCTGTCTATTTTTATTTCTTATTGTGTCTGATGCTCATGCGCGCGCACACACACTGCCTCCTCCATTCCATCAATAAATGCCAGTGGGTTTGTCAACTTCTCACACAAATGTGTCTCTGCCTTCTACCCTCTCTTCCTTTAAATCCCAATTCAAGCTCCACTTCTGCAGAGGCGTTATAAGAAATCTGCTAATTAATGATGGCTTTTTATGAAGGGCACATAAAGAAACTTTCTCTATTTATAAAAATAATGTAATAGAATTGAAATTAGAGTCAGGAATTGAACCCAGGTCTCCCGACTTCCCATCCTGTGCCTTAACTACAAGGTAATTCTTCCTTTTGCAGGGGGTACCAGCATAATATAAGGAACCTATTTAAGAAAAACATGTTTCTGGAAGAGGCCAGAATCCTCTCTAAAGCTGTAACAAATGCAGAAACTATAAAGATACATAACTAGTCATGGGCCAAGCCACACGAGTCATATAAAGTTAGAACCTAAAACCTTCATCTCCAAAAACCTAGTCCTCTATCTCTTGAGCTAAAAGAAAACCTCCATTAGCTGGAAGTAATGTGATTTGTATCCCTTCCATTCCACCATCTTGTGTAGGTCACTTGTCCTCTTACATTGTTAGCTTTCTAGGCAGGTACTATGTCTTTACATGTATTTATATAACACAACACAGGAGGCATCAAACCTGATCTGCTACAGCATAAATAGTAAATAACAACTGCCAACAGGTTTAACGTTTCAGATTGCCTTTCCTTCTTCTGTTTTAAGCAAAAGTATTGCACTGTACACAGGATATTTGTTGGCTAGTTTGCTTGTTTGATTGACATTTTGTTTAACTGGAAATTATGCTGTAGGTGCAAAATGTTCGTGTTGTGAGAGCTGAAGACTGGGACTGCCAAATTTGAAATGTCACTTGCTACCAGATGCAGAACATGAAATACGTATTATCATAAACTTTTTATGGAGGCTTCACTAGTAAAAGTAGCAGTGCATACAAAATGTTCCATGAGGAACAGCATGGTCCAAATTCTTAACTCACTATACAGGTAAAATATTCCCCAGTGTAAGGACTGCAGAACTGTGTGGAGTATGTGTGCCAAACTGAACTGACAACTGGGGTCTGTTTTCACACCTTTGGGCTGATGAACCAAAGGGAAAAATGTTTGTGTGTCTGGTAGGTAAGTACTTGGGATAGATGGATTTGTAGAGACTCAGGACCAGAAGGGCTGTTGGGGTCGACCTGGAAGGAGTAACTAGGTTGGTGGAAGCCAGGGAAACAGCTTTATGGTCGTGGACTACTGTTGTCAGGGCTCTGATCCATAGTGGCTTAGCGTTAAGGCACCCAAATATACATGGCAGGCATCTCAGAATCTCTTGCTGGGCTCCAAAACAACACAAATACAAATAATAAAAAATAAAAATCTTTGCTAGAGAATTCATTCATATGTTACATATGGACAGGCACATTGGTTTGGGGAAAATAGAAATGATTCAAAACTTTCAAAACCCAAACTTAACTAAACCTAATTTTTGTTTATTTTTGCTTACATTTTCAGGTGTTAGCTGGGACCAGAAGTGGGAATGCTGAAATAGCATGACAGGCTGTCCTTGTGGTATATCTGATCCAGCTGAAACACTCATTCTACCGACCAGCTTTTTATTGAGGCAGCTATGAGGACGTATCATGTAATTTTGCCAGATAAGGGAAGCCCTTTAAGTCCTAGAGAACACTAGCTCAGAAACCTTGACTGTGCCCCACATAATATAAGCCATGCTAGAGAAGATGGGGATTAATATAAGAATTGTAAGGTGAATAAGGAGCTGACTTAAGAGGAGAAGGCATCTGGTTAAGCTGAAAGATCAGCTATCAGACTCAGGGACGTTACTAGCGGAGTTCGTCAAGGATCAGACTTGGGACTAATCTTATCCAATATTTTTTATGAATGACCTTGTCACAAGAAGTACGAGTGCGCTAATGAAATTTGCTGATGGTACAAAATTGGGAGGCACCATCAATACAGAAGAGGATCAGAATATGATACTGTAAGATCTAGGTGACCTTGAAGACTGGAGTGACAGAAATGGGATGAATTTCAACAGTACAAACGGCAAAATCATGCGCTTAGAGTCTAATAATAAGAATTGCTGCTACAAGCTGGGGTCTCCTCAGTTGGAAGCAACAAAGGAGGAGCAATACCTGGGTGTGCGGGGTGATCAGAAGATCCATGAGCCATCAGTGTGAGGTGGCTATGAAAAAGGCAAATGTAATCCTGGGATTTATCAGGCAAGGTATTTCCGGAGAGGTATTACCATCGTACAAGCCATTGGTAAGACATCATTTGGAATACTGTTTAGAATTCTGGTCACTCATGTTCAAGAAGATTAATTCAAACTGGAACTGGTGCAGCAAATAGTTACTAGGATGATTAGGGGAATGGAGGGCCTATCTTATGAGATGAGACTGGAACAGCTTGGCTTGTTTAGCTTTACAAAAAGAAGGCTGAGAGGGGATATAATTGCTCTCTATAAATACACTGGGAGGTGTAGGGATAAACACCAGGGAATGTGAAGAGCTATTTAAACTAAAAGACCATGTTGACACAAGAACAAATGGGTATAAACTGGCCATTGAACAAATTCAAGGCTGAAATTAGAAGAATGATTCTAACCATCAGAAGAGTGAGGTTCTGGAACAGCCTCCAAATGGGAGTTGTGGGGGAAAAGCAACTTAATTAGTTTTAAGAGAGAGCTGGACAAATTTATGAGAGTGATTGTATGGTGGGGTTGCTGGTGATGGTGGGGATAGGGCTCAGCAGCACTGGGGCTTACTTCCAGTATTCATGGCTTCAGTTGGACAACTGCAGGTGTCAGGAAGGTATTCCCCTCCACCAAAAAATCTATTCTGTGGGTTTTGTTGTTGTTTTTATCTCCTTCCTCTGAAGCATCAGGGATGGCCATAGCTGGAGATGAGATGGGATGGACCAGGGCTCTGAGGAGGCAGTGAGTATTCTCTTTCTCAGGTACTTGGCTCACTGGTCCTTGCTCACAGGATTGCTATATGTGGGGTTGGGAAGGGATTTTCTCCCAGCTAAGCTTGGCAGTGACCTTGGGGTTTTTTTCACCTTCCTCTGCAGCATGTGGATGTGGGTCACTTGCCAGTATTAGCTGAGTATATCTCACTTAATCATTTCCCTGCCACTGTGGGGGCCCTGGGCACTGGTGCACCTCGGTCCCACCTATTCTCTCCCTGTGGCACATAAAATTCTAGTCTCTTATGGACTGTAATACTTTGGTATAATTTTGGTTGTTGGCTTGTGTGTGCTGGTGCTGGGTGGTGCTGGTGGCCTGTGATATACAGGAGGTCAGACTAGATGATCTAGTGGTCCTTTCTGGCCTTGGTCAGTGACTCGGTGACTCTAAACATGAGTTTTTCAACCCCTCTTTTGGCTAGAACAGGTTAATGAGTTTGCTGAAGCTGCCCATTAGATGAGGTTCATGCTTCTAGTGCAAAAGGCCCTAGGTTCAAACTCTGATGATGACCCAAACAGGGTCAATTGCACTAGAAATTATGGTGTGTCTCCATAACTGGCTAAGCAAAGATTCAGCTTTCAGTGAGTACAGACATGTTTCCCCACTCCCAGTGCTCCAGTTTTGGGGGCAGGCACTTCCTGTAATTCTAGAATATCCTTGTATGGAACTGGGGAAAGTGGCTCCTTCTTTGCTGCTTCTTAGGTCATATCTACACTTACCGGTAGATCGGCACTGCTGCGATCGATACAGCGGTGTCTATTTAGCGGGTCTGGTGAAGACCCGCTAAGTCGATGGCAGAGCACTCTCTGGTCGACTCTGGTACTCTAGCTCCCCAAGAAGAGTAAGGTAAGTCGGTGGGAGAGCATCTCCCATCGACACAGCGCAGTGTAAACACTGTGGTAAGTCGACCTAAGCTATGTCGACTTCAGTTACATTATTCACATAGTACCAAAACTTAGGTGAACTTACTGCGGTAGTGTAGAACAGCCCTAAGTTTCTGGGTGACTAGCCACTCAATGACTCCTGAAGACTTGGGGTGTGGTTGAGGGAACTGAAGGTAGAGAGTGGGGGGAAAAAACCAGTATCCACACTGTAGGTGGTATGCTTGAGTCCACCAAGCACCATCTGGTTCTGAGAGAGAGAGACTGCCTGGAACCCAGCCAGGGCCGACTTGCTGTTTGTCTCTCTCTTCCTGATCGGACATCAGGAGTTGGGAATGGGTGACAGGGGATGGATCACTTGATGATTACCTGTTCTGTTCGTTCTTTCTGGGGCATCTGGCATTGGCCACTGTCAGAAGACAGGATACTGGGCTAGATGGACCTTTGATCTGACCCAGTATGGGTGTTCTTATGACATTGGTAGCATAGTAAGGCTATCCTACTTCTATTCTGCTTGATCCTCTTATCAAAGAATGAAAGGGAAAAACAAAACAAGAAAATGCTGAATCTGTCATAGACACAGGTAAGAAGAATTCACCAGGCTAACAACAGCACAGAGTAGTTCCACCAGGGAATTCCAAATTCTTGTCCCCCAAATTTTATCTGGCCATCAACCCAGACCCAGACTCTCCAAACAGAGTCTGTGATTGGCCTCAAAATAAGTCACTGTCCAGCCATACTCCAGTCTTCTTCCGAACTTCTTCAACTCCTGGGGCTGATCATTGAAGGTAGCCACAAAGGGAAGAAAGAAGGGAACAATGAAAAGGGATGAGATGCATCGGAGCCACTTATTCAATGGCAATGGACAGAAAGAAATTATACTGATCAACTAAGCTACTGAAGGAATAAATAGTTCAGTGATGAAAACTCCAAGCCATCAAAAACCAAACTGGAGACATCAATTCTGTAGGGGGCATAGCATCAAAATAGGCTCTAGTCATCTGAGAGGGTTAGGTGGCCTGACACCTGCACACATGAAACCATGGAAATGTTCTGTCAAAATACAGATTGAAAAACTTAGGGAGTAGAAAGATGTGTATGTGCAGTGGTCCATTTGAGTGTACCTGACTATTGTTCAGTGCAACAATGTTATGTCTTCAAGAAAATGAGTGATTGCTGCCATCTATTGGTAGACGAGATACACAGATGAACATTACCTTCCCACCAATGTACTAGAAGCTACTGCATTTACCTAAGAATTGTCATGTTATATTGTTATAACAAGGATGATTATATATACTGTCACTCCACTTGGTATCACAATGATTTATTTTTCTTTATAAAAGAAAACTATTCCACAGAATATGTGCAGCATATTTTTTTCTTGATAAACTTCTTTCCTTTATATTATCTCAATGTTTTGTCTGTTCTAATATTTAATTTTTTTATGGCACATGTTGTATAAGACCCCACTCAATTTTCTCAAAAGCAGAACATCTCTTCTAAGGACATGTCTACACTACAAAGTTAAGTTCACTTAATTTAAGTCGACAGCTAGACACCACAGTAATTAAGTCAGTTGGGGATGTCCACACCACACTTGTGTCAGTGGATTGCATCCTCACTAGCAGCGCTTGCATCAATGCACAGAGCAGTGCACCATGGGTAGCTAGCACACAGTGCAACTATACAGTGCCTTTTTTCGAAAGCCTGGCTTAGTCGTGCATATGCCATAGTCTAAGAAGCATGGACCCCACTCCGCTGTGCCCTCTTGTTGAGAGCATTACGAACACCTTGCGCCTTATCTCACAGTATTTCCAGAGTCGAGACAGGAGCTGCCACATGGAACATTGCAATGTCATTCAAGCAGCCCTGCTGCAAGCCATAGAATGAAAAAAATTCCCGGTTGCTGCTGGCAGTTGTTCAGCAGCTGAACATGGTTGAGCGCCGTTTCTGATCCCTGGAAACAAGCACTGACTGGTGGGGTTGCATTGTTATGCAGCTATGGGATGACGAGCAGTGGCTGCAGAACTTTCGAATGTGGAAGGCCACTTTCCAGGAACTTTGTGCAGAGCTTTCCCCAGCCCTGAAGTGCAGCAACACTAAAATGAGACCTGCTCTGACAAAGGAGAAGCGAGTGGTGATCGCTCTGTAGAAGCCTGCAATGCCAGACTGCTACCGGTCAGTGGGCAATTCGGAGTTGGTAAATCCACTGTAGGAACTGTTGTGATCCAAGTGTGAAGGGCCATTAATCGACTTCTGCTAAGAGGGGTAATGACTCTGGGCAATGTGCAGGACATAGTGGATGGTTTTGCCACAATGGGGTTCCCTAACTGTGGTGGGGTGATAGATGAACACATATCCCTATCTTAGCACCAGACCATCTTGCCAAAGAGTACATAAACTGAAAGAGATACTTTTCAATGGTGTTGCAAGCGCCAGTGGATCACGGGCATTTCATTGACATAAATTTGGGATGATCAGGAAATTGATGTCAATTTCTTTAGGAACACAGGTCTGTTCAGAAAGCTGCAATCAGGGACTTTCTTTCCAGATCGCAAACTAACCATTGATGATGTTGACATGCCAGTCATGATCCTGGGACACCCAGCCTACTCCTTCTCTCATGGTTCATGAAGCCATACACCTGCCACATGGACAGCAGTAAGGAGTGGTTCAACAATAGGCTGAGCAAGTGCAGAATGGTAGTGGAATGTGCCTTTGGATGTTTAAATGGTCACTGGCATAGTTAGCTTACTAGGTTAGACCTCAGTGAAAGCAATATCCCCACTGGTATTGCTGCCTGCTGTGTGTTCCAAAATATCTGTGAAACAAAGGAAGAAAAGTTTCCGGCAGAGTGTGGGGTTGTGGCAGATCACCTGGCAGCTAATTTTGAGGGCCGGACACCAGGGCAATAAGAAGAGCCAGCAAGGAGCTCTGCATCTCTGGGAGGCTTTGAAAACCCTTTCAGTAACGAGCCACAGCAACATGCTCCACTTATCTGCATTGTGCCTTCCCATATCATCCCCTACGTTGCATGAGTTTCCCGGTATCTCCCCTTCACCCCTCCGAACCCACATGCTTGGAATAAATAAAGAGTATTTCATTCTTAAAACATTGACTTTTATTGCACAAACATAAAGAGACTGAAAGAACAGGAAAATAATTTAACTTTGGGCAAATGGTGTGATAAAACTGGGAGGGGAGAATCCAAGTCAGCTTGTCTGTGAAAGCACAGAAGTCTTGCCCATCAAAGGTCTTCAAATGGCTGCCTTTTATCCTAATAATGGCCTTTGTTGGTGGGGAGGAGTTAAACCTTCTCTCTCAATTTTGACCAGAAATTCAGTCCTGGACCTGAAAAGCCTTCCCAGTGAATGTTGTGTTAAAAATTACACATTTCTGCAAAAAGTTCTGGTTTTGACAAATTGGCATTTCCTGACCCCAAATAATAATAATAATAATTAATAATTTATTAACAAATTCCCAAACAACTCTACTGAAGAGAGGAAATCTAAGAGTGAAAACAAAATCTATCAAAATAAGGAGTCTGGATAATTGAGGTAATGGAACAGTAAATAGAGAGACAACAGGCTTCAGAGATTTTTAGTTTGCTTGTTTGTTTAAGATAAGGGAGGTGGCATGGCCAAGTGGATAGGGCACTGGCGTGGGGATCAAGAGACCTTACTTTTCTGTGTAAACTTGGGTAAATCATAAAATCTCTCTGTGCCTCTGTTTACCTTCCCACTTTTTGGCTGTATTTCTTGCTTATACTGAAAGCTCTTCAGAGCAGGAAATGATGTGTGTTTGTTAGAGCTGGCTAGAAAAAGAATTTTCCTTCCTGTGAAATTTTTTTGTTTTTGAGAAATGTTTTGTCCCGAATCAGGAAGTCAAAAACTTGTCATTTTTTGTGGGAATGAAAATCCAAAAAAAATCTGTTTTGGCAGAATTTAGGTGGAATTTTTCAGTTTGCTGAGCTGCCTGGTTTCCCAGTCAGCTCCACAGTTCCCCAGCTGCACAGCTGGCTAAAAGGCCAGTTAATAAGCCAGACAGCAGGCAATCAAGGGCACAAGGTTTAAAGGTCTCGTGAAGTACATTTTGAAGAGATAATTTAAAAATGAGTGATGGAGGTATTGTGTTGGTGGTAGCAGTGACTTCTGTACTCTTCTTTCTCTCTCCCTCTTTTACAGAAATAATTCAAAGTTTGTGTTCCATTAATTGATTATCAACCCTCAAAATTCTAACACATTGAATAATCAAAATTTTATTTTATGTTTAAAATAAAATCCTTATGAAGGTTTTGATGGAATCCTTGAGGTTGGCCATGTGGCACTTAGGGATAGCCTACACTTCAAGCCAGGAGTATAAATTCCACTGATTGAGACAGCACACTAAAATTAGAATGTAGCCACAGTGGTGGGAGGAGCTAACTTCCCCTAGCCCGTACATAGGGTTCCAGTCAGGGCTGTATTGTGGGCTGCTGTAGCTACAATCTATTTTTAGCATGCTAGTTCCATCAGAGCTAGCACAGGTATGTCTCCTCAAGCTGGGAATGACATGCTCAGCTTGAAGTGTAGCCATATCCATATGATACAATAATTACTTTTGTGCTTTACAGAAAGACTGAAGAGGACACTACGATAATCTTATCTCACTTGGTTGATTTTTTTTAAGTTAAATTACTCTCCAACTGTCTAGAAAGGCTTAGGCTCAAATTAGTTAAACCTGATCAAGTTAGATTTAATAAAACGCCATATGGTGCAGGCAATCTGAGGCTCTTAATGAATGTTCTTTGCTTGACACTGTCAAAGACTAGCCCTACTCTTATTTTTTCTCTTAAAATAGATAAATTCTTTTGTCTGGGATGAGAACATCTAGTTATCCCAGACCCATGAGCTTTGGTAATGGATTTTTCACTGGTTCTTATAGCACTTCTTATAGCACTTCTAAAGCAGCCTTAGTGGTTCATGGAATCTCCCTCCTTTTAGCTGGTGTGAGGGGCCCTATTACAGTTTTGTCCCCTGTTTCTTAAATCTCTGAGTAAAGCTGCTGGTCTGTACAATTATCAATAGTCAATAATCAAGCATTGTAATCAAAGAATGAATGTTAGTCAAACTAAGAGAGTAAAAACAAGCAGGGTCACTTTCTGATCTATGACCAACCCTTCTATCTTTTAGAGCTCTCCTAGAATGCCATGGCTCTGATCTGGGTTTAAGGTTGACGTGACATTGCTGTGTGCTTGGCATTAGAACAGGTGCAGAGTGGCTTCCAAATAGTGCACAGAAATGTGCACTTGCTCAGCAATGTGAGCAAATTTCCTTGTCCATGATGAAAAGAGCATTGTTGAGGAGGATACCTGGTCATGAAACAGGAGAGGCATAGAAAGGGCATTGGTGTTGTAAATGCAGCCTGTGAGTGCAATAATGGGACCAGTCCTCCTTCCATCCAGTCAGTAGGAATTTTACCATTGACTTCAGCGAGAGGAGGATAGGGCCTGGCATGCAAAGCAGCCATTTTTAGAGATTTCCGGTTACTCCTCTTGCCAGCCAGGCTTACTCAGGTGTGCTTAGGAACTGCATTTTAAGGAAGAAAGGAAAAGCAAGGGCAGTCATGAGCATAGGCACTGCCTCTATGCCCTGGAGCACCCATGGAAAAAAAATAGTGGGTGCTCCGCAGGGCGGGGCCTCGGGGCAGAGTGGGGATGGAGGACCCCTAGGAAAAACTAAAAGTCAGTGCCTGTGGTCATGAGTCCCAGTTGTGATTAGAAATGCTTCTGAAGGTTCACATGAAACATTGTCTCACAGCCCAGCACTTCAAACACATACTCAGCACAGTGATCTTATCAGCACAGCTCTCCCCTCAAATTACTTCACTGTATTACATTGCAGGTAACAAATCACCATTCTTATTGCTGCTCTCTGAAACCTTCATCCACAACCCATAGCATAAAAGTACACAGCTAAGCCTGAAACACTCCCTCCAATGGAAATATCCCTGGGAAGTAATCTGTATGGAGGAAAATTCTGCAACGATGCCCTTGAGCAGCAGTTATTGACCCTCTGGACCATATAATCATAGGACTGGAAGGGACCTCAAGAGGTCATTTAGTCCAGTCCCCTGCACTCAAGGCAGGACTAAGTATTATCTAGACCATCCCTGACAGGTGTTTATCTAACCTACTCTTAAAAATCTCCAATGATGGAGATTCCACAACCTCCCTAGGCAATTTATTCCAGTGCTCAACCACCCTGACAGTTAGGAAGTTTTTCTTAATGTCCAACCTTAACCTCCCTTGCTGCAATTTAAGCCCATTGCTTCTTGTCCTATTCTCAGAGGCTAAGAAAAACAATTTTTCTCCCTCCTCCTTATAACAACCTTTTATGTAATTGAAAACTGTTATCATGTTCAGTCTTCTCTTTTCCAGACTAAACAAACTGAATTTTTTCAATCTTCCCTCATAGGTCATGTTTTCTAGATAGTTAATCATTTTTGTCGCTCTTCTCTGGATTCTCTTCAAATTGTCCACATCCTTCCTGAAATGTGGTGCCCAGAACTGGACACAATTCTCCAGTTAAGGCCTAATCAGCGCAGAGTAGAGCAGAAGAATTACTTCTCGTGTCTTGCTTACAACGCTCCTGCTAATACATCCCAGAATGATGTTTGCTTTTCTTGCAACAGCGTTACACTGTTGACTCATACTTAGCTTGCGGTCCACTATGACTCCCATATCCCTTTCCACTGTACTCCTTCTTAGGCAGTCATTTCCCATTTTGTATACGTGCAACTGATTGTTCCTTCTTAAGTGGAGTACTTTGCATTTGTCCTTATTGAATTTCATCCTATTTACTTCAGACCATTTCTCCAGTTTGTCCAGATCATTTTGCATTTTAATCCTATCCTCCAAAACACTTGCAACCCTCCCAGCTTGGTATCGTCCGCAAACTTTATGAGTGTACTCTCTATGCCGTTATCTAAATCATTGATGAAGATATTGAACAGAATTGGACCCAGAATTGATTCCTGCGGGACCCCACTCGTTATGTCCTTCCAGCATGACTGTGAATCACTGACAACTACTCTCTGGGAACGGTTTTCCAACCAGTTTTGCACCCACCTTATAGTAGCTCCATCTAGGTTGCATTTCCCCAGTTTGTTTATCAGAAGGTCATGCGAGATAGTATCAAAAGCTTTACTAAAGTTAAGATCTACCACATTGACTGCTGGGATGTGAGCAATCTAGGTTCAGATCCCTACTCTGAACCAGGCAGAGCAGGGAGATAAACCTCAGTCTCCGACAGCTCAGGTGAGCACCCTATCACTGGGCCATTGGCTATTCTGGGGGAGTGGTGTCTTTCTCTTGTGTGATTTTTACACACACACACAAATTCAAAAGGTCTCAGTTTTATTCTGAAGTGGAATAAAAACAAATTTTGAAACCTCAAAATTTTTCTTCTTTTCTGGCCAGCCCTACTCTTCAGCTCTGAAACATGGTAGAGTGACTCATGAGAAAACTCCCCTACTGCAGTCAGCCAAGTTTTTTCCTATTCATGACAAGAAAGCAAAATGATGAACATACGCAGAGAGTAGAAAATCTCCTCAGTTTAAGGTTCAGTTCTGGTCTATGACTCCTGGCTGTGGAACCTGAAAACACTCTTTCCACCTGTTTTCCAAGCACCCTTACCTGACACCTGTGCTGAGCTCAAGTTACCCACCTGTCACCAGGGACAAGATAGCATCCTGAGTCCTGTCATAGCCTCCAATCTGATGTTTGCTCCCCTTCATCACATAAAAACCACTCTTACTAATTAACATCACCAATGCCCACCTCCTAACTAATTTCAACAACTTCTTCTCTGTCCTAACTCTTCTTCTCTTTCTGTGACCTTTGAGAAGTTAGTTAGTCCTTTCTCCTTCACTGTCTCCTTGCCTTGGGCTTCCAAAATTTACTACTCTTCTGGTTATCTTCTTACCTTTCTGACTGCACCTTCATTGTCTCTTTCAGAGACTTCACAGCCTCTTCCATCTGCCTTTCTGTGCTAGTCCCTCAGAACTCTCCTAGGTCCTCTTCTGATCTCACTTAAACAAGTATTTATGTCTCACTGGAATGCTTAAAGATAAGCATGAGCTTAAGTAATTTGCTGAATCAGGGCCTGTAAGAGGCCAGGCTTTCCAGCAATCTGATGGGCAATGAACTTATGCCTTATGATTTCCTATGAAGACATATTTCATGCTGACATTAGCAACATTTCAGCTGATTGTTTCATGTGTTAGGTTACTAAAGAACTTGTAAAGTGCATTATTAAGATTTTTTTCAAGTAAACAGAAAGGGAACAATGAGAAAATATGACAGTTTGTTGACTTTTTTGGAATAATTTCTAAAACATTATTTATTATATCTGACTGGATTAAAGAACATTTTCTGAAACAAGGAATGAGCCCAAACTAAACTAAGCAATATCACATTTCTTTTTATAGTGTTAGGGAAATGCTTCTTTTTTTTTTTTAACAACACCAAATCTAATGTTTCAAGTATAGAAATAATATAATAGGGACTGAGACCTTCAGAATAAATAGAGTTTTCAGAGTGGTAGCCGTGTTAGTCTGTATCAGCAAAAAGAACAAGGAGTACTTGTGGCACCTTGTTAGTCTCTAAGGTGCCACAAGTACTCCTAGAATAAATACAGTTATTAATGCCAAAATTATCTACTTAACATTAGCAGGACACAAAACCTACCATTCTAGAGGTTTTTCTAATAATAAATAAAACAATAATCCTTTTGGATAAAAAGGTTACAATTTCAATAAAATATTCTTTTACAACAATAGAAACAGTTTTAACCTTGACAGACATTATGCAAATAACTGCTCACCAATGGGAGTAAGGAGTTCACTATCTAACCCATAATAAGAGGACACCAAACCAGGTGCTGTACAAAACCAAATGATTCTACACCACTCTCAGCCTCCTACATGCTCATATACACACAATGATCCATTCATTTTCCTAGGGTGACATCTCAGTGGACATGGTATGGATCCCATCCTGCAAACCTTATTTAAGCAAGTAGCCCTTAACAACACAAATATTCCCTTTGATTTCAGTGGATCTATTCTCCCAGAATCCTTATTTAACCACTGCATCAGCATGCTCCAGTGCTGGAAGCTTAGAGTTAAAATCCTGGCCCTATTGAAGTCAATAGCAAAACTCTCTTGATTTCAGTAGGGCAAGGTTTTCATCCTAGGTCCTGATTTCCATGTGACAGGGTCATAAATACCTAGCCCTGTTCCACAGCCAGTGTACATTAACAGTCATTGAGTCTTGAAAAAAAATAAAAGATCATAATATCTGATATGCCCCAAATATGTGGAAATAGTAGGAAGGGCGCCCAGCACATCCCTCGGTCTGCGCCGCTTCCTGCAGCCCCCATTGGCCTGGAGTGGCGAACCGTGGCCAGTGGGAGCTGCAATCAGCCGAACCTGCGGACTTGTCAGGTAAACAAACCGGCCCGGCCTGCCAGGGGCTTTCCCTGAACAAGCAGTGGACTGGCTTTGAGAACCATTGGTCTAGATGTTTGCAAATTGATTGCTTAATTATTTGCTCCATTATTTTTCTGGGTACAGAAGTTAAGCTGCCTGGACTGTAATTCCCTGGGTTGTCCTTATTTCTCTTTACATAAATTGGCACTATATATGCCCTTTTCCAGTCTTCTGGGATCTCTCCAGCCTTCCATGATAATCGCTAATGATATCTCCTCAGTCAGCTCCTTGAATATTCTAGGATGCATTTCATCAGGCCCTGGTGACTTGAAGACATCTAATTTGTCTACGTAATTTTTAACTTGTTCTTTCCCTAAGCACTTCTGCCATTTCCACATTTTCTGTTATTATTTCCCCTTCCCCTAATCCCCCTTCCCCCATTGAGTAATGAGCCTACCCTGTCCTTGGTCTTCCTCTTGCTTCTCATGTATTTGTAGAATGTTTTCTTGTTATCCTTTATGTCTCTAGCTAGTTTCATCTCGTTTTGTTACTTCGCCTTTCTAATTTTGTCCCTACATGATTGTGTTAGTTGTTTATACAGTATTCATCCTTTGTAATTTGACCTAATTTCCACTTTTTGTAGGATTCTTTTTTGATTTTTAGATCATTGAAGATCTCCTGGTTAAGCCAGGGTGGTCTCTTCCCATACTTCCTATCTTTCCTACGCAGTGGGATAGTTTGCTCTTGTGCCCTTAATAATGTCTCTTTGAAGAAGTGCCAACTGTCTTCAGTTGTTTTTCCCCTTAGACTTGCTTCCCATGGGATCTTACCTACCAACTCCGAGTTTGCTAAAGTCTGCCTGCTTGAAATCCATTGTCTTTATTTTGCTGTTCTTCCTCCTACCATTCCTTAGAATCATGAACTCTATCATTTCATGATCACTTTCACCCAAGCTGCCTTCCACTTTCAAATTCTCAACCAGTTCTTCCCTATTTGTCAAAATCAAATCTAGAACAGCCTCTCCCTTAGTAGCTTTCTTCACCTTCTGAAATAAAAAATGGTCTCCAATACATTCCAAGAACTTGTTGGATAATCTGTGCCTTGCTGTGTTATTTTCCCAACAGATGTCTGAGTAGTTGAAGTCCCCCATCACCACCAACTCCTCCTGTGCTTTGGATGATTTTATTAGTTGTTTAAAAAAAGCCTCATCCACCTCTTCTTCCTGGCTAGGTAGTCTATAGTAGACCCCACCATGACATCACCCTTGTTTTTTACCCTTTTATTCTTACCCAGAGACTTTCAACAAGTCTGACTCCTTTTTCCATCTCAACCTCGGACCAAGTGTATACACTGGTAATATATAAGGCATAACCTCCTTCCTTTTCCCCCTGCCTGAGCAAGCTGTACCCTTCTATATCAATATTCCAGTTATGCATATTATCCCACCAGGTCTCTGTAATGCCAGCTATGTCATAGTTGTGTTTATTTACTAGCATTTCACGTTCTTCCTGCTTATTTCCCATACTTATTGCATTAGTATACAGACATCTAAGATACTGATTTGATCTTGGGGAACCAAGAGAAGGCTGGGACTATTCATAGGGAAGGCCTGGTGTGTCTATGCTGGGTTTGGAGTCTCTTTCACTCCGGGTCTGTGTAGCTCCTTTGGAGACCTTAGCTGCCCACAGAACCCTCTTAAAAAGGAATTCACAACCAGACTCCACCCAAATGCAGTACAGTCTGGCTTCATGTTATATTTTGTATTGATTCCCTCAGGCTTGAGGGGGAATGACATACATTCTTTTCAGTTCCACTCTGCCCTTTATGCACCTGGCCAGTCTTCTCCCCATGTGCAAGTCTATGTTTTCAGTGTAGAGCTCTCCATGAGGTACCAGAAAAAGGAAGACGTTGATGCAGAGATAGTTGCATGACCCATTATTCCATGTGGATGGTACTCTTCAAGTGTGCATCCCAAGGGTTTTATTGGGCCCCAATTAGATATGCACTTGTTAATTTTTGTACATGGCAAATACCTGTAGAGAAAGGAGATGAACAGGTGTGGAATGAGAAATGTACAACTCAGCATAAATTAACCTCCATTTCAGTTAAACTGAGAAAAAGCCTACAACAGAAGAGCTTATAACTCATTCACAGTGATCACTTCCTGATTTTCTCTTACAATTTTTCTTCTTTTCTCCCCTTAAAAATACCCATGGAACTAACAAAAATGATAGTGTAACATTATAGTTGCAGGACCATTAAAAGTTAGGGAATTAAAAATGTTAAGGTTGCCCCAACAATAACTTGGGCACAACTCGGATACCACAGTGAAGAGCATGATATGACTGATAGATTGCACATATTCAGCATTTTCTCATGTTAAATGTACATCTTAAAATATTGCTGTCTGTTATTAAAATATATGGGATGTACAACATTGAAGGCTTAACTCTTGGAATTTCCCAGTGTTTGATCTTGCAACTGTAGAGAGTGAGTGTGTGTGTGTGTGTGTGTGTGTTTCTAAATTAAAAGGAAATATAAGGGATGAGAGATTTTTCTGTGTGTGGGTGGATACATGGATGGATGGAAGGGATAGGTAAGGGAGGACTGAGCAATGGCAGAAAGGACTTAAAGGGAGGAAATAGGGGCACCTAGAGGAGAGGCAGAGAGACCATTGCAGAGGATACCATGACAGAAGGCAGGAAGCAGAGGGTGGGAAAAGAGGAAAAAGGGCCAGAAAGGTAACAAAACTAGGAAAAATTAGTGTTTTCATTATATTTAAGCTTTTGAAGATAGGTGTGTTGATGCATCCAATATCATAATACATGAAAAGGGGAAATTAACTGAAAGTGAAATACATTTTTTTTTTAAATTGATAAGAAAAACCCACACTACTAAATAATGCATAATTTGCCTCTGAAACTCTTCACAGTAAAATACACTTGGGGCCAAGAGATTATGTGATTCCAAAAAGGATATGAAAATTTAATGGGCAGCAGGTTTAAAAAAAATAAAAGGAAGTTAATGGGCAGCAAGTTTAAAGCAAATAAAAGGAAGTTCTTCTTCATACAGCGCACAGTCAACTTGTGGAACTCCTTACTTGAGGAGGTTGTGAAGGCTAGGACTATAACAGCATTTAAAAGAGAACTGGATAAATTCATGGAGGTTAAGTCTGTTAATGGCTATTAGCCAGGGTGGGTAAGGAGCCTCTGTTTGTCAGAGTGTGGAAATGGATGGCAGGAGAGAGATCACTTGATCATTATCTGTTGGGTTCACTCCCTCTGGGGCACCTGGCATTGGCCACTGTTGGTAGACAGGATACTGGGCTAGATGCACCTTTGGTCTGATCCAGTACGGCCATTCTTATGTTGTTATGTTCTTATGTTCTTAATTTATATGGATAATAAGAACATCCACATTTCATAGTGTCATGGATTATAGAACCAAAAGGGATCACTGTGATAATCTAATCTGACCTCCAGTATAACACAGGCCATAGAACTTCCTTGAATTAATTCCTGTTTGAACTGAATCACATCTTTTAGTGGAAGACATCCAGTCTTGATTTATAGATTTCCAGTGCTGGAGAAACCACAACAGACTTGGTAAATTGTTCCAATGGCTAATTATCCTCCCTGTTAAAAATTTGCATTGTATTTCTAATCTACATTTTTCTAACTTCATCTTCAGTGATTGGGTCTTGTTATACTTTGTCTGCTAGACTGAAGAGCACTCTATTATCACATTTCTGTTCCTTTGTAGATACTTATAGATTGTGATCAGGTCACCTCATAACCTTCTCTTTGATAAACTAAATAGATTGAGCTCCTTGACCCTTTCACTATAAGGTATGTTTTCTAATCCTTGAAACATTCTTGTGTGTCTTCTCTAACCCCTCTTCAATTTATTAAAATCCTTCTTGAATTGTGGACATCAGAACTGGATACAGTATTCCAGTAGTGGTCAAACCAGTGCCAAATGAAGTGGTACTATTACCTTTGTACTCCGACTTGTATTGTTTATACTTCCAAAGATAACTTCAGCTCTTTTGGCCACAGCCAGTTATGTAATTCTTCAAGTATGTGTCAGTGTGTAGCCCACTGCAGATGAGCATGTGCCTCGTGTGTGAGACTATAGTTTTTCTGGAGGGTTGTTAATAGCAGTGTATGTCATGACTGTTCATAGGCCCTGTGACTCCTCATGCTCCTGTATAAAGGACAAAGGGTGGGGTGGCCACAACCTTCTCTCAGTTCCCTCTTACTGCCCATGGCCATGAGACAGAATCTGGAGACTGTCTGATCCACTAGTTCTTAGCTCAGGCTAATCTTCAAAATGTTCAGAACCACTTCTGATCTCCTGTTTCCATGATCTGATTCCAACCATCTAGACCAAACTTTTCTAGTCAGACCATTCCCCCCACCTCCCAACCCATACCAGGGTTCTTCAGAATGGCAGACTCAAACCTGCACACTTCCAATTCTGTCCATCCTGTGATAGACTAATTCTACTAAAGGGCAGGCAGAGTAGATTTCTCTTTTGCCTGGGGCAATCACCTTCTGAGCTGATGCTTGGTATTCTTATCCAGTCTTGATATGAGAGGCAGAGACTCCACCCTCTGGAACAGTCCAGGCAGATCTCATCGGACCCTGTGGAAACAAGCTCCAGAATCCTACTGGTGGACAAGCCAGCATCTTCAAGCATACTATCAAGCAGGGGGGTGACATCTAAGACCACCATGGAGAAGACAGCACTGAGGAAAGATCTGGTATAGATATTGGCACTGGCACTAAAGTCAGCTTAGACATTGAAGCCTACAGCAACACCTCCAGCATCAAAGTAGAGCACCAAAAGGAGTTTCTCCAAGCACCAAGGCAGAAGTTCAAGAAAGAGCTCAGTGTCTTCCCATGAGGACAGTCACAGCAAAGCCTCTGGAGAGAAATCCTACAAACTTTGCATGACATTAATGCAACAGACTCTGACAATGTTCCTCTCTGCATCGATCCCATTGGGGCATGAGACTCAGACTGAACAAGGTCCTTCATTGGTGCTGAAAAATCTACCAACATCAGTACTGACTCCGATACTGGGAGCACTTTAAACACAGGTGCTGTCTGTTTAGAAATACGTTCTCCCCATCAGTGAACAAAGAACCTTCTCCTCTAAGGTCTGCAATCAGTGACACGAAGAGACATACAGACTTCTCCTATAGGACCCAGCTGCCACTGGTTAGTCAAGAGTCGCATTTGTCTAGCCAACAACCAGCAAACCTTCCATATGCACAAGGTATGCTACCGGGGCCCTACTGAGGGTCTCTCCAAGCTCAAGACTGGTGTGAAGCTCTTCATTCGCAGGATGTTTACTTCCATATCACTATCCACCTGTGCCACAAGAAGTATCTAAGATTCACAGTGGGGCCTATTATTAATACAGGGTTCTACCCTTCTGATTCTCCATGGCACCAAGAGTGTTCACCAAGTACCTGGAAGTAGTGGCAACACATTTATGAAAACAGGAAATCCACATTTACCCATACTGGCTGATCAGCAGCAGGTCCCTGCAGGAGCTTGAGACAACCTTAAATTGTGTCCTTTCTCTGTTCTCTCAACTAGGATTTCTTGTGAACTACAGTAAATTGTCTCTCATACCATCAAACACAGTAGAGTTAATAGGAGCTTTAGTCAGCTCCAGAGCAGCAAGTGGTTACTTGACAACAGAAAGGTTATGATCTCTTCAGTCTGTCATAAACAATTCACAGATTAAATAGACTATGACAGTCCCTATGTGTCTGGAGCTCTTAGGCTACATGTCGGTGTGCACCTTGCCAAACTTCACCTTTGGTCCTTACAACTTTGGCCTCCACATCCAGATGGCTCATGAACGGTCCTGCCTCAAGTCCGGGGAGTGGTTATTTGGTGGCTAGACCCCTTGAATGTGTGGAAAGGGGGAAATGTTTTCAGTCACTTCCCTGATGATGGCTTTTATCATGGATGCTTCTGGAACAGGCTGGGGCACCCACCTCAACCACCTGCAAATGTACTGAGTAACATAAAACTGATGATTATAAGTTAAAATTCCCATTGACTTCAATAGGAGCAGGATTTCACCTTCTGGGTTTTCTTGTGTAGCCGGGTTGATATGAAAGACATGCTAACAGATTCACTTTGACTCAGTCAGGCACCTATTCTTTGAATCTTCACTTTATCTGCTTTCAGTTATATATATATATATATATATATATATATATATATATATATATATATACAGCCAAAATGCTTCTGAAATAAATGTAGTCAAACTTTACTAATTCTGGGTCACTGAGAACGAAAATGATGCTTAAAATTGTTGATTGGCTCTAGTTTTCAAGATATGCTATTGGGTCAGTATATACGAACCTTGACTTGGGAATGGCGGAGGATAAGTGAGTTATAAAGGGAAGGGATCTCAATTTAAACCAGAAATGACTAAAATACATCTTTGACTGGATCTATGAATAAATCTATGATTGGGTTTGGACAGTACTTGCTTTTTAGGCAAAACAATGAATGATGCAATCTGAAGCTGGTATTGCGTCATACGTGATATGAATTGCATCATGTTATTCCTAGAAGTCATGGATGATGCAATCATAACGAAGCTTACATCACTCTGCTGAACAAATTGCCCTATATCAGCTCTAGAAATCATACAGTGTCGTGCTTTCTTATTTGTCAGTGTTTGATTTTGCAAAGGGACACATTTCTGTTTAGCCAAAGTGAGCAGAGATGCCTTGTACTTGTGTGAACAGTGCAGATAACTTCTGCTATGTTTGTGGTGAAGTGACTTTTGCATCACAAAAGCGCAGTATAACCACTATGGTTAAGAAAGCCTATCACCTTTATTTTGGCTGCAAAATTGGAGATCAGGACAAGAGGTGGGCCCCACACATATGCTGCAACACTTGTGCAACAAATCTTTGCCAGTGGTTGAACAGGAAAAGGAAATCTATGCCTTTTGCAGTGCCAATGATTTGGAGAGAGCCAACAGATCATACCAGCAATTGTTACTTCTGCATAGTGCCTCCAGTTGGGAAAGGTGTGTCAAAGAAGAAAAAGTGGACTGTGCATTATCCAAACATTCCATCAGCTATACGCCCAGTACCCCACGGAGAAGGACTGCCGGTTCCTGATGCACCAGAATCATTCTCACTTGAGTCAGATGAGCAAGAGGAAGAGGATGAAACTTCTGGTCCTGAACCATCAATGTCACAGGACCCACATTTTCTCCCATCCTCCTCCTCTGAACCACACCTCATAACACAAGGTGAACTGAATGACCTTGTCAGGGATTTGGAACTACCCAAGAGTAAGGCAGAGCTGTTGGGCTCCAGACTACAGCAGTGGAATCTCCTGGCAGGTGATGTTAGGGTTTCCATGTTCCGTGACCGTCAAAAGGATCTTGTCCCATTCTTCTTCATGGAAGGTGATCTTGTAGCCTGCAACAACATCGATGGTGTGATGGCAGCCCTCAACATCGTTCACGATCCAGATGAGTGGAGACTGTTCATTGATTCATCGAAGACGAGTCTTAAAGCTGTTTTACTGCATAATGGCAATGTTTTGCCATCAATTCCAGTTGGCCATGCAGTCCATATGAAGGAAACCTATGACAACATGAAACAACTTTTGAGGTGCATAAACTATGACCAACATCAGTGGCAGCTTTGTGGCGATTTGAAGGTTGTTGCTCTCTTGCTTGGTCTGCAGACCGGATACACAAAGTACTGCTGTTTTCTCTGCGAATGGGATAGTCGTGCAAGAGATTCCCACTACATCAAGAAAGATTGGCCACTCCGACAGTCATTGGAGCCTGGGAGGAAAAGTGTTCAGCATCCACCACTTGTTGAATCAAGGAAGATTTTGTTACCACCCTTACACATCAAGCTGGGTCTGATGAAGAACTTTGTCAAGGCCATTGACAAAACACAAGCAGCTTTCAAGTACCTCCGTGGAAAATTTCCAAAGTTAAGTGAAGCTAAGATAAAGGAAGGTGTCTTTGTTGGTCCTCAGATTCGTGAACTTCTTCGAGATGATGCATTTGACCATGCACTGCATGGCAAGGAAAAGACGACATGGAAAGCCTTCCAGTTAGTGGCAATAAATTTTCTCGGAAACAACAAGGCAGACAGCTACAGGTTGTTGGTGGAAAACCTCCTCAAGGCATACAAAAGCCTTGGTTGCAACATGTCATTAAAGATACATTTTTTGCACTCTCATCTAGATTTTTTTCCCACCGAACTGCGGAGCAGTGAGCGACGAGCACGGCGAGCGATTTCACCAGGACATTGCAACAATGGAGAAACGCTATCAGGGCAAATGGAGCCCATCAATGCTTGCAGACTATTGCTGGACAGTGACAAGAGATGCTCCATTTAATGAATACAAGAGACAAGCCAAGAAGCGCCAAGTAGACACTGAATAGGACTAAACTATGTACAGAATAGTTTTTTGCCTTTTGTTTCATAATAAATTTTATTTATATAACCCTTTTGCTGATTTTTAAAGTGTTACATAAACAGGACAGGTGAAATATTATCATGTAAAGCAACCATAAACACATGAAAAGACCTAGGTTTACAATTTACGATTAAAACTCTACTATCTACACAATATACATAGACATAAAATGTAAAAACTTAAATATCTTAGAAACAGTAGCCAATCAGTTGTTTTAATTGTCATATTTGAATTCAGCACATCAGAATACATAATAAATAGCACATTTTATCTCTGAAGCAGATGACTTCTCAAAAATTGTAGACCAGTGTAATTTGAGGGTAAACTTGGGTAGTTTGTGTATTTTAGTACCTAGAAACCTCATCACTAAAGCAACACTTGCAAGGAGGTCACCCACTTGCAATTGAGCTATGTTGACTGAGGATAAGGTGAAAATTCAAAAGAGTGTCTCACTGAGCCTAAATGATTTTGTCAGTATGACTTTAATTTCAGCCCAGCTGAACACACACTTGTTACTGAGGGATGTCAGAGAAGAAAAAAAAAGTACCACTAATCAATGCAGTAACTAAACCAGTGGTTTATAGTTCGGATAGCAAGTAAATATCTCAAACAATTTATGGCTATTGTGGTCATGTTCTTTACAAATGTCCTAAATAAGGGGCCGTGTCAACTCTAAATCCTTTAGAATTAAGATTTACTCTCTTTGCTGTCTTCCAAGTACTTTTGCTATAAAAATCACACTGGGATTCTTTCCAAGAATACTGATGTGGGGGCTCTTCATGGCCACTGCTAGATAGCCCTGCTGGAGTCCTGGCCTGAGAATAGGTTTTCAACCTATCAAAATTGCCTGGGATTAGTTAAGCAGTCTTCTCCCTCTAGTTGCTGCCCATGTCTCCTTCTTTGAAATACTTTCTGAAGAATGCACATTCCCAAACAACATAAACAGAGGTAAGGCTTTGCGCAATAATAGAAAATAAATCTTAAAAACAAAATCATAGTTTCTGAGGTTCTTGGGTACTTTTTTAACAAAATAGGAAAAGTTACTTAAAAGTAGAGATTCAGGAAGCATGTTGCCCTAATTAGTTCTTGTAATTATTTTAGGGCTTGATCCAACTCCCATTGCAGTCAATGAGAATCCTTGCAGTGACTTTAATGGAAGCTAGATCAGCCCTACTATCTGTTATGCTTACTCTCTTACTCACTTGGTTTCTTGTTTATTCTCTTGAAAACAGGAGGAATACATTTAAAAAAATGTAAAAGATGGGATAGTGCATTGGGCTTTCACCTATGGCAACCTGAGTTGTTCTTTTTATATTTATTTATTTAATTGAAAGTGTTTATTGTTTTTTAGGTGGGAATACCAGTATATTGTTAATCCAAAAAAGTTAGGGTGCAGGTCATTGGAAAGAGAGAATAAAGGTAGAGAAAGGTAGCAGGAATAAAAGAGAAAGGAAGAAGTTGGGTGGTCCAGAAGGTATTCAATGAATGGCAATCAAATAAAATGAAAGTGTGATACAGAGCTTTGCAGTATATAACTATAGATTATTGACCATACGTGTCAAGGAATAGGTTATCGCTACCTACAACCAAATTTGCTGGGTTTATACTAATTCCTAGCAGACATCCGCTTCCCCGAACCACCACAGAATTTGGATGGCAAGAATAGTAGTTTTTTCTCAAGGGATGCTCAGGCGTCCAGATCAGGATCCCCAAGATGTTACTGATCAAGATTCAGCTGCATTTGCAGAGCTGACTAGGGAAGCTTGCAAAATGCCTGCTCGTTACTAGGGTTTTGAGACCTGAGATTGGGAAGATTACTTTAGGATCATAGTGATTGCCATACCAGGTCACTCCATGTAGCACAGCATGCTGTCTGACAAGGACCAGTCCCCAATACTTCTAAGGATGATACAAACAACCCTGAGATAGCCAATTATGGGATAATCTGACCAAGGGAAAGTTTCTTCCTAGCTCCCCTATTAGTTAAAGTTTGGCTTATATGTCTAAGCATGAAGATTTATATCTCCTCCAAAACTCTTGCTTAAAAAAAAAACACCCTTACTCTTACAACTTTGGTTACTCCATATAAATGTCCAATTCTTTTTTTAATCCTGCTAAATTTTGTCCTGAGGCGACTTGTGGCAAAGGGCTTCATAGGCTAATTCTGTGCTGTTGTGAAGTATTTCCGCTTATCATTTTAAAATGCGCTGCTTTTCAATTTACTGCAGTATCTTCTGTGCCTGACTGTTCTTCCAGTGCAGAGGTCCAATTTTCAATGATTTCAAAGCTTCCTTTCCATCTTTATGAATCTTCAAGGCAAATGTACATACATTTTGGAATTAATGATTTTGCTAAGGCAGTGATAACTATTTTGCCATTTTATTTTTTGTCTCCCATGTTCTGAAATTATTTTTTAAAGAAAAGTATTAACTTTTAATGTGCTTTACTTTATTGGTTCATTAAAAACTCTCTCTCCCTACCTGCCCTCAAACCATGACAAACCTGGGTGTGTGCAATTTATACACACTGTTCCTTTCTGATAGCTTCTTTTTCCTCTCCATTCAACAGTATGAGAAATTAATTTTACTTTCTCCCAATGTATTAATAGCTGTACAAGGGAATTCCACTACGTTCAAAAGTATTCTCCTCTCTTGTACGTGTAGGTTTAGCAAGCATTTCCTAATCTTCAGAGAAATCTAATTTCACAAATAGATCCGAGCCACTTCAATTGATGGCTTTCAATTGCTATCCACCGGGGGACGAAAAGGGAGGAGGAAGTTTGTCAGAAACACTTTCGCTGAGGCGAAGAATGATTACCAAAGATGTCTTCATTGACTGCCACCCACCTACAGTCGATAGTACTCAAATGAATACGCCCGAAAGTGAACTATATAAGACAGGCGAATGGCTGCTAAAGGCGCATCCTGCTGTTTTGGGTTTAGAACCGATCGGTCCCCATTCACTCTCTAACCAAAGAAGTACGTCTTCACTGGGAGGAAGAGGAAGGAAAGTCTCTTAGCAACTTAGAAATACCAGAGTTGAGCAAAATTTGACTCTACTTCAAGGTAAGCGCTCCCTCTTGTCCTCTGTTTAGAGAGAGAGACATTTTGCCAGGCTGCTGCAATTCTCTTTGTAGTCAAGATATGGTGGCTGGGGTTTAGCGATTTCTTTAATTATTCCAGGGGTAGTGTCACCACTTAGAATAATCAGGATCCGCTCGCCGCATCAATGAATGAAAGGCTAAATCCGTTCCTAATTCATTCCTAGAGCTAGTCATATGCAATAGCTGCCGGTGCAGCGGCACAAACCTCGAACCATTTTTGGGGCAGTTCGATATCTTTTTAGCTCTTTTGACAAAAGGGAGTTGCAAGCGATGCAAACATAAATCGGTTTGTAAATAACTGAATTATTCTCCCCTTTCGTAATCCTAATTATTTGCTATATTTAGAATAGCTTACTTAGATGTATTAAGTTCTCTGCTAGGAGTCTCAGCCCGTCATTATTGTGTTTGCCTTTTAAACCGCCTTTCATATTTGTCTCCGCTCCAAAATAATGAAACACCCCAGCCTCCGTTTTCCTAAGATACTTAAAGAAGTATCTTGGCTGTAGTGTCTCCACGTGTGTAATGTGCTCGCGTGGATGTAGGAGGGCTTTGAGCTCTCACACTGATATAGTAAAACATACTAAAGGTTTGGACTTTTAAAATGTATTCGTAGCAGAACACGGGCTACATCGAAAAATAAAGCGCCTAAATTCTCTTACCAGTCACCTAGCATAATCACTAACCCCCCCCCCCCCCAGAAAGCCAGGAGTTCGATCAATGAATGTGCCCAGTAGATTCACAGAGATGAAAGGCAAGCCCTTAACAAGAACTGGGGGAAATTGTCATTCTAAGGGGAGAGACAGCGAGAGTGTATTTTATATAATGTATATCAGTATGAGAATCTAGGGCAATGCCAGAGTAGTGTGGGGATTTCTAGTTCTATGGTTTAAAAGTCCTGGGAAGATTTCTCTTTCCTTCCCCATTTAAAAAAAAAAAGTCTCTGTCTCGGTTATTTGTGTCCAGCTGAAAGTTAAAACTGGTTGTGATTCCGCTGAATGACTAAAGCTTCAGGGGTGATCACACTGGGAGAAGAAAGCCAGGCAAATCCCCCAATAAAGCCCGGGATTGTAATATGTGCTGCTTGGTTAATACCCTTGTCCTAATCCGTATCTATAAATGTGTCCTAAAGGGATCTGAGATGAAACTGCAACGCTTGCCGCGGTGGGCGGGGAAGTGTGGTGGGGCCAGGCAATCCGGAGAGCCCTCCTTCTCCCCCCGCTGCCCCCCACCCCAGCGCAGCGGGGCTAGCACTAGCACGGTCCCCAGCCCGGCAGCGCGCACTGTAGACGCGGGAGAGGAGAGGGGTGTGCTGAGCCCAGCGCCCTTGCGCCCACCCGGCTCCCTGCGCGTCCAACAACACGCGCCTCCGCTGCGCTCCAGCCAGTCTGGTCCCAGCAGCGCTCTTCTTCCCCTGTGCTCTGCAGCCGGCCTCAGTCAGCCCCCATTGGCTTCGCTCGCTTTCCCCACCCAGTGGGACAGGAGCCGGCCCCAGCATGAGGAGAGGGCTGGGTGCGGACATGGCCAGGAGCTAACCGTGCTCTGCTCTATCTTCTCTCAGGAGCCAGAGAGATGCGAGGGGCAAAGAGATGTCACGCTCTGCCTGCCATCTTCTTCCTGCTGCTCACTTCAGCCCCTGCGCCGCCGGGGGTCGAGGGCAGCAGCAGGGACCTGGAGGCGCCAGGAGGGGACAGGAGGACTCTGCTCGATCTCCTCTTGCAAGCTATCGGGGACAGCCAGAGCCACCAGCCCCACCCACCCCGAAGGGGGGACAGGGTGATCTCCAGGCGCTACAGCGGCAGCGCCCTCTACTCCGCAGCTGTGGACCAAGACCCCCGGGTGACTTCCTCCTCCTCCGCCTCCAGGGAGCGAGCAGCGGGGCAGGTGCCCCGGCTCTTCACCAGCTCCAGGCACGTAGGTAAGAGCAGCGTCCCTTCCCCCGTCCTTTCCCCTCCGCATCCCCGATCCCAGCAGGCTGGGGACGGGTTTCAGTCACTAACCGCTCAGCCTCTCTCCCCATCCCTGGCCTGGCAGAGGAAACTTGTCCTCAGCAGCTGCGGTACTTGTCAGACCTAGGTAGGGTGACCAGATGTCCTAATTTTATAGGGACACTCGCGATTTTTGGGTCTTTTTCTTATATAGGCTCCTATTACCCCCCCCCCCCCCCTGATTTTTCACACTTGCTGTCTGGTCACCCTAGACCTAGGCTGGGAGGAAGGGCGTGTCTCCCCAGCTCCCCCGAGGGCAATCACGCGTATTTTGTCGTGCTCCGTGGGGATCTGTGTTTCAACCCTGCCCTTCTATCTGCGGGAGCGGGACGTGTTGATGGCTTTAGAGCCAGCAGGAGCCAAGCTGACCGTCGTCCTGGCTCCGCTTTCACGTGGATCCCTGCCGCCCAGAGGAGCTGGCCTCAGCCTTGTAGAAACACAGAAGCAGAGAGCGAGCTTCCAGAAATCTGCTTCTGCGCTTCCTTCCCCCTCTGCCCTGGTATCCTCGTCGCTGCTGCTCGGCTCCCGTGGCAGCCACTGCAGCGCGCAAGCTGCAAACTTTCGGTGCAGGCAGGAGCAGCACGCGGATGTTTTGACTAGAGCAGAGCGCGTGGCCCGATGCCCGGGATTGGATGCTGCTGCCTGTGTGAACTGCAGAACTTTCCCCACCTTGTCCTTAAAGTTTCTACCTAAGCGATTCCCATTCACTTTCAGGTCCTCGGGTGCCTTGTTAGCCTTTAAGTGCAGCAGGTCTCCCGAGGCTAAGACGAGCCTGAGTTTACCCCGTGAGCTGCTGTCCCTCTCCCTTACACACCCGCAGGCGGGGCGCAGGAGGTCGGACGATGGGCTGGGGCAGCGGAAAGCACAGCGCTGGGTAGGGAGAGCCGCTGGGGGCGGGGGTGAGCCGCGGCAGCACGGGAGCCTCTTACAGAACAGGGGCCGGGGGCTGCTCCAGGAGAGCTTTTCTTCTTTATCACTTCGCCGTCGTTTCCTGGCAGCTCTCGGCAGCTCCTGGGTTTGTTTCTGCCTTTGCGTCCCTCCCGGGGCAGGCGGTAGACTCAGCGCATCGAGACCCGGTGGTTCTCCTTCCCCTTCCGCCCGCTGCACCCTGAAGGGGACTCCTCTCGGACCCGTACTTTTTAACTAGCAAACAAATATAGGAAGCGATTTATTATCCTGCCGCCTCCGCTTTGGCTCCATTCCCCAAACTAGGAGTTCAGCTTGTCTCGGGCTCCTCGGGGTGTGTGTGTGTGTAGGGGGGAGGTAAAGTCACACCAAATTTACCAAATTATGCGGTCCTTATCTGGAGGAGTGAGAGGGGGAATCGAGTTTACCGGTGTCATGTGATTGTCACTTTGGCTGCAAAAGTCGAGCTTCATATTTTTTGGAAAAACAAAACTACTGAGTAGTGGTTTTAAACCAAGCCCCTCGCGTTTCATATTTACATTGACTTGTTCTCTCCTTGGGTTAGCACAGAAACAATTCTCAGGAAAACGAATTCCTACCCACAGTCTGCGCTGGCAGTTCTCTTCTTCCTAGAATTAAGCGCAGAGAAAATAACTGATGTTACATTTAGCTCTGGATTTATTAATTCAAGATGTCTTGTTTTATTGATCATGACAGCACCATTTGGTCCATATATTAATTAAATGTTAGCCACTTTCATGAGTCTGCGTGGGGGAAATGCAGTTTACCTTTTCTTCTTTTTGTGTGAAGAAGGTCAGAGTAGGTCAGAAACGTTGGTACCATTAAGCAATAAAGTATGGCAGGGGAATGAATTGTGGGTTTGGGCACAAAAGTCAATTGTGATCAACATAATTGTGCACAGCACAGATCAGGTACTAAGATCTTATTGTGATAATAACATCTTGTATCCAGTAATGATGCCAATACACTGAATTACAGTGATTAGTTATTAGCAGAATTCTTTAGTAGATAAATGTATAGATAAGACACACAGTCTTTTGTCTATGTGGTTAGGCTATGTACATTCTACATAACTGGTATTTTTGCATGAAAGTAGCATTATAAGATTTACAAAAAGGAGATTAAAGCGTGAATATATCCTGGCTTTAGCCCACTGGTGTTTTCCATCAGGCTCACTGCCATTTCCTCCGGATGATGCTGGGCAATGAGGAAAAGACACATTAGAAAAGTTGACATGGCAAAAACAAATAAAGTTTGGCCCTTCAGTATTGTACTTATGCCTCTTCTATACACAGTCCTTGACCCCTACATTTCAAAGGGGCAGGAAGATGCAATTAGTGAATACAGTCCCAGGAAGGAGGGTGTCTTTAATGAACCTTCCAACATTTCCCCCAGTGTTTAGACCACCAGTTTACTGAAAAGAGAGGTGCCCATGATGCATGATCTATCACTATCCTGGCTTGGACTACATGTGAGACAACTGCAAATATGTCTGATTTTTCACGGGTCCCCTTTTCAAGGCAACATGCAGGATGCTTGACCAAGTTCCACCATAAGTAATTTATTCTCATGATTGGATGGTAGAAGGACAGAATAATTACACTCCCTGGTCTATGTATAGAAATCCTCAGGCTGGGGAGTGCTATTTTTTTTAAAAAGCATGATAGATGCAAAAGAAGCATAAACCTCTTAGTGTTGAGAGCAGCCAGACTAACTCTGGGAGTTATAAAAAAGTCTATTAGAAAACATGTTCAGATAATATCCCCACAGATTCATGTGCTGACAAGAAGGGTGATAGCAGGGAACATAGGTTTTGACATACCAGAAAAGACTAGTGGGCCATCAAATCCTGTATCCTGTCACTAACAGTTGCTAATATCAGATGCTTTAAAGGAAGGCATAATTATACAATACCTACCATAGAGGCAGTTTCTTATGCACTGAAATATAAAAGTTATAGGCATATAAAATATTTATATCATATCTAATGTAACAGTGACGCTTCATTACCCATATAAATGTCTATTTTTTAGAATCTTTTCTGATGGACAGAGAAATACTTTTGAGTGCAGTTCACACAGCATGGTTTCTTTCTCTTTAAATACTTAGTTTTAGAGAATGTAGTGCTTGTGAAGAATGCAGGACTGATAACCTTGGAAACTGCAGGCCTCCAGTTATCCATAGAACAGGTACAACATGGTTAACCACCGAGCAAGCTTCCTCCCTGACCTAGAGAGATCTTCTCTAGAGTTTAGAAATTTTCATGCCTATTCAGCTTCTGGATTTACTGACACAATAGACAGCGAGAGTGCCAATTACACCTATTTTCATGGCTGAGGTTTTTGAGGTGGCCACCCATACACTTGAAACTGGACTTAGTTAATCAACTCTTTTCATTTATGTCAATGGCATGGTGACAACTTTTGTTTCAGATGGTCACAAAGTGTCTATTGAACTGGATTGATAAAGAGATCTCTCAGTCAGAAGGCTGGTTCACTCAGATCAGGATGCAGATAGAGCTCCTTATTTGGATCATCACTCTTATGTTCATTTTTGAAAATGATCATTTTGTGTCAAATGACAATTCAGTACCCCTTTTTGTTTCTTCTTTCAAAAACAAAAGGTACATGGAGCTATGGCACAGTAGGAGAAACACCTATTTTATGTGTCCTTCCTTTCCCTCTTCTCCTAGGAGCCATTCAATAGATTTGGAGAAAGAGGTCTTAGATTATACTAATCATCTCATATTGTGCATGGAGACCCTTATTTCCAGATCCAGTGAAGATGACAGCTTCATCATCACTTTCTCTCTCTCCACTCAGAACCCAAGTCACAGGAACCTCCATTGCCCAGATCCTTCCAAGTTACATCCGACGAAGTGGGCATTCACCCACGAAAGCTTATGCTTCAATACATCTGTTAGTTTTAAAGGTGCCACAGGACTCTCTGTTGCTTTTTACAGATCCAGACTAACACGGCTACCCCTCTGAAAGATTAACTAAGGAAGTCAAATAAAAATGTTTGACTTCTTAACTTAATAAAATAGAATTACTTATAAAGTGGCTCCATCTGTTACTTTAGCTGATCTTTAGGGGTTGGTCTGTCTGGTGGACATGTTATTCTGGAGAATGGAAAGTTTTGATTACTGTTATTTCCTTTTCTCCCAATATCCAGAAATCTTTACTTTCACACTATACGTAGGAAAAAGTTATTTGAATATTGAAAATAAATAATAATAATAATAATTAATTGGAGAAAGCATAGGCACTGCCTGGAATATCCCATGTGCATCATGACAGAACATACTTTTTAATTTCCTATTATTTTTATAATAATTAGCAAGTTTCTATTCTTCATCAGCCTCAATTCTGTTCTCCATTACATCATTTAAAATCTGAAGTTGTCTGTTGAATTTACACTGGTGTAACTGAGAACAGAACCCGGCTTTGTGGCCTAAAATCCTGGAAAAAAATCAGCTGATATCTTTTAAAATAATATCCTCTCATAGCAAAGGCAAAATTTGAGCCACATAGCTGTTGTGAATTTAGATGACTCTTTCCTCTACAAAAAGAGAGAATAGTGAATATATACGGTCTTTTAATTTTTAGGACTACTTTAGCATGTAGGCTACACCAAAGCTGTTCCTGTTTTGCAGAAAGTATTTGGATAAAAGGCAGCTAAGAAAATCTCATGAAATTAATGAAATATTCATGTTTACCCAAACATTCAATTAGAAGATAATCTGAGGACCACCGTATCTTTGTGGGAAATACAGCTTTAATTTTCAGATGAAAAGGCAGAATTGAAAACTCATGTACTCAGAGTAATGATGATTAGGAAGCCACAGTTACATATAGGGAATAGGGAGAAAATTTCAATCATGGTTCAAAAAGGAGGGACCCATAACAACTTTTCAAAGCAAAAAATATGCTTCTTAATATGACGAGTTCTCAGACTTATAGAGGCTCAAAGTATGGATGTTGTAGTAGCAAATTTAACTCCATTAGGGATAACACACTATTCAAAGGAACAACGTGTATTTTTAGTCACATTCTAGAAGACATCCTAGCAGAAGATTGTCTTTTGGTTGCTAGATATTACTTTGTCTGAATACCTCTCTGGGGAATAGGTGCTCACTTTCGCTAATCAAAATGGCCAAACAGAGCCAGTGGAGAATCCCCTCTGTGCAGGGGAACTCACCACTGATGGAAACCTGGCAGATGCTGATCAGCCACCTCCTGTAACAGCTGCCCTACCCACTCCCACTGTAGAAGAGGATGAAGGGGGTGGCTGGGTGGAGAGGGACTGTGGTAGAATAGCACTTTACTAAGCCTGATACCTCTCTGGCATAAGGACCCCAAATGTGTAAGTTAGAGCTTTTTCCCACAGCTGGAAGTTGAGCTGGGTCTGTGTAGGTGAGGCTCAAAGAGCTGGAAATGGCGCTGTATCAGCAATCCCCCTCACTGTCGCTGTGCAGAGTTTGGATACAGTCAAGAATCTGTTTCACTATCCATGCCCTGAAGAACCTACAGTCTAATTCAATGTAAGACCTAAGTAAAGGGAGACAAATAAAAACACCTTCCCAGCATGATTTGTTTAACCATAAACATGTGATCTGTAATCAATTCACAGTGAACTGGAATCATAGGTTCACACAACATGGATCCACCATAAAATATGTTACTTTTAACTGTAAACTAATCAACCATGTTGTCTTCTGATCAGGTTATATTTTAAATTTGTAAAAATATATTTAAAAAATTGCTCACTACAGTATTTTTACCATATGCAAATTTAGAATCAGCATAATAAATATATACATATATAATATTCATGTATGCAAATTCATGCAATTTGTATACAACTTAATGCTTTAAATGTTCAAGTTTTGAGAGGCGAGTAACTTTAAAAAAAATCTTATTAATATTAGTAGGGGCCTGACCCAGTAAGGTGCTCAGCACCAGTGCCCATTGGGGGCCCTAAGCAGCAATATTTTTGGAGGCCCTCACACACAACACATACTAATAATTAGTTGGGGACCCCCTTGAGCTGCTCAGGGCTATAAGCAATTGCTTAGTCATCTTATGCCTAGTGCAGGCTCTGCTCAGCACTTTGGGCCTGGATACACAAAAGGACTTAGGCATTGTGACTCTGAGAGTCACAGCACCTAACTTTTAGATGCCTGGAAAATCACAGGAGCACATTACGATTCACCATGCCGAATTAGGTGCCTAGGCTCCCTGTAGAATGAACGAGAAGAGAGAGATGCCGGACTGTGATTCACAAAAGTCAGCGTGCTAGTCAGGAAGCTGCCAAAGCTAGCCAATGGGAGTTGCCAACCAGAGGGGTATATGCTAAGTTCCACCCCTCTCTCAGTGATAAACACTTAAGTCTGGGCTGCAGGGAGGCCCCTGCCTCTGCTAGCGATTTACAGCCAGGAACCCTCTTTGGATGCTGGGTATTAGAAAAGTTAAAAATAAAAATCAGTGATGTATCCATTACTAAACAAGGGAAAATCTTCTGATGCTTTCTGGAATCCTGTTTGTATTGTATAACTATATTTAGCATGACAAATGAGCCCCAATAAATAATGGGTTAAATTTTGGCTCCATTGAAATCAATGGCAAAATTCCTATGGACTTTAATAGGGCCAAGGTTTTACCCAATACAGAAGGAAGCAAATAACAGGTAAAATAAATTAGCTTCAAAATAATCTGTGGCAAGGACTGGATGGTTCATAGGATCAATAATGGGATGTGAATTTTTACCTCTATGCCAGTAATGTGACTCAGCCTAGCTTGGTAGTGAGTCTATGACCAAACTGTTGAATGACATAAATCAATAAGCTATTTATTTTATTCTGTATTATTATCCAATTACTTGTTAACCCAGCAGGGGCATAGCAATGAGCCAAAGGTGGTGGGTGATGGTCTGGATGAACAAGAGTTACAATAGGGTAAGACTATGGGATATGTTTATTGTTACATAGGCATCTATTCAGCGGCATATAGTGTACATGTAGCTACAGACAGCAGTGTGGATGTTGTGAAAGACTCTGGCAGAGGCAAGGAAGTGGGAAAAGGCTTCAGCAGCTCCCTGCTGCTGGAGTCATTCACTGGGGCGAGAAAAGGCTCTGGTGGGGGATAGGTAGCACAGTAAGGCTGATCCTTTCCCCACTGGTCAAGTCTTCCCCTGAAGTGAGGGAAAGGCTCCTGCAGTGGGGAGCTACTGGAATCTTTCCCTGCCGCAGTGGGGAGCTGCTGGAGTTTTGCCTTGAGACGGGGAAAGGCCTCAGCTGCTGGCAGAGCCTTTCCCCACTGCTGGAGTCTGTTACTGTGGTCGGTAAGGGCACCAGCAGCGGGGAGCAGCCCCCCTGCCCCACCAGAGCCTTTCGCCACTGCCTGAGTCTTTTCCAGGGAAAGGCTCCAGCAATGGGGATCCAGCTGGACACTACACTGCTAAAACAGCATTGTAGCTGGGGAGACACAGTTTGGGCGAGTAGAGCATCAGGTAGGGTATGTACTTCAATACACATCCACTCTCTTCAGGCATGTCTTAACTTGTCTAAGCCATCCCTCACTGTTTACACTGCTATTTATTCCCATGCTAGAGCGGCAGTATGAGTAAGTACAGTACACACCACCAAACGAAGTGTGCAGTTTAGAAACCCCCATAGATTTTTTTAAGGCAAGAAGGGACTACTGTGAGCATCTTGTCTGACCTCCTGCATAACACAGGCCACAAGACTTGCCTCTATTAATTCTGGCTTCAAGTCTAACAGCTGTGCTTGAACTGGAACATATAATTTAGAAAAACATCCAAGCTTGATTTAAAATTTTCCTTTGATGGAGAATCCAACACAACCTTTGATAAATTGTTCCCAGTGCCAGATTAAAGGATATTTGGGCTATGCACTATGGAAATCATTCAAATTAGGCCTGGCTGCCCCCTCATCATGCCTGAGGGGCAGCCAGGCCAAACCTGAGCGGCACTGAGTCCCTGTGTTCCAGGTCACAGCACCACCCACCCAAATCCTGTAGAAGTGCACTAAACAGACATTGGTTAATCCAGGCATGGTTGTTCCAATGGTTAACTACCTAAATTGTTAAAAATTTGCACCTTTATTTCTAGTCTGAATTTGTCTAGCTTCAACTTCCTGCCTTGGATAGTGTTATATCTTTCTCTGCTACATTGAAGAGTGCATTATCAAATATTTGTTCCCTGTGTTGGTACTTATAGACTAGGACCAAATCAACCCTTAACCTTCTCTTTGATAAAATGAATAGATTGAGCTCTTTGAAACTTTCACTATAAGGCATGTTTTCCAATCCTTTAATCATCCTTGTGGCTCTTCTCTGAACCCTCTCTAATTTATCAACTTGCTTCTTGAATTGTGGATACCAGAATGAACACAGATTTCCAGCAGTGGTTGTACCAGTGCCAGATACAGAGGAAACATACTCTTTCTACCCCTAGTTGCTATTCCCCTGCTTATATATCCAAGGATCACATTAGCTCTTTTGGCCACAGAATCACACTTGGAGCTCATTTTCAGCTGATTATCCACCATGACCTTCAAGTTTTTTTTTCAGAGCACTGCTTCCCAGGATAGAGTCCTCCATCCTGTCTTTATGGCCAGCATTCTTTGTATGAAAAAGTGTTACTTTACCATACTGAAACACATACTGTTTTCTTGCAGTCAGCTTACCCAAGATATCCAGATTGCTATGTATCAGTGACCTGTCCATTTCAATATTTACCAGGTCCCCCTGAATCTTTGCATTATCTGAAAATTGTATCTGTGATTATTTTATGTTTTTTCCCCCTCCAAATCATTGATAAAGATGCCAGGAACATATCCTCCTGAGACCCCTCTAAAAACACAGCCCATTGACAATGAATCCCTCATTATAATTACATTTTGAGACCTATCATTTCACTAATTTTTAATTCATTTAATGTATGCCATGTTAAATTTGTATCATTCTAGTTTATTAATCAAGATGTCGGGTGGTACTAAGTCAAATGCCTTTACAGAAGTCTAAGTATATTATATCAGCACTATAACCTTTATTAGCCAAGCTTGTAATCTCATCAAAAATTGATATGAAATTAGTTTGACAAGATCTATTTTCCAGAAACTTATATTGATTGGCATTATTATGTTACTTTCCTTTAATTCTTTATTAATCAAGTCCCTTATCAGCCATTACATGATTTTTCCTGGAATCGATGTCAGGCTACCAGGCTTGTAGTTACCTGGGTCATTCCATTTACCTTTTAAAATATTGGAACATCATTAACTTTCTTTCAGTTCTCTGGAACTTCCCCTTTACTACAAAACTTACTGAAAATCAGTATTAACAGTCCAGAGAGAGCCTTGATCAGATCTTATAAGCTCTTGCATGCAAGTTATCTAGATCTGCTAATTAAAAATGTTTAACTTTAGTAGATGCTGTTTAATATCATACTTAGTTTCTGTTGGAATGGAAAGTATTTAATCTCATCATCATCATCATCATATGATATGAATACAGTTTTTTCTCCAAATATAGAATTCTACATATCCATCTAGTAATGGACTCATTGCCATTGTTAGATTTTTTTTTTTACGTATATCAAGAATGAAAGGAATCCTATCTGTGGACCTAAACTATTATTATTATTATTATTATTATTATTATTTGGATTTAGTTTTAAATTAATTTTAAATGTTTGGGACTATGTCTGGAATGAGGGTCATGGTGGAGGACAGTGGGGAAAAGCTTTCTGAAAGAAGTGGGTTTTCTGGAGGGTTTTTCAGGCAGAGAATGAAGTTGTGTGATATCATGGTTTTGGAATACTACGGTAGTAATTGCATTAGAAATACTGTGTGGGATTCTCAAAAGTGCGTAAGTGTCAGAACATAGGGCACATGAAGCAGAGTAGAAAAGAAATGATATATAGGCAGGGTGCAAAAGGTGAGGATAAGGAGTTTGAATATGATATTGGGGTAAACTGGAAGCCAGTGCAAACATTCAGGAAGGCTGACATGTTCAAAAGCACCAGACAAAGAAGATGCAGATAAGTTTGAAGGGTATACTGTGAAATTTGGGGAGGCCAGTGAGAGGAAGTTTCAGGAGTCAACAGGACCAGAGTAGTAAGAATGGAGAGGAAGGGATGAATTTTAGAGAAACTCTAAGTGGAGAACAGATAGGATTTAACAATGGCCTTTAATTAGCAAGCAAATTAATGTGCTTTGACCTAGTCCTTTTTGAAAGGGGACGAGTCAAAGTGCATTAACAAACTGTTAATGCAGCAGAGTTCACGTGGACAATTAATATGAGGTGCTAGTCCAGGGTAGATTCACACTCCAGTTTGCCACAAACTAATTGTTCATGTAGACAGGGCCGGCTCCAGGCACCAGCCTTCCAAGCAGGTGCTTGGGGCGGCAATCTGCAAGGGGCGGCAGTCCATGTGTTTTTGCCCCCAAGCAGTGCACCGAATTGCCGCCGCGGACGGCGGGGGCAGTCCGTGCGCCATTAGGGCGGCACGCGCGTTTCCGCGGCAGTGGCAATTCGGCGGCAGCTTCTATGTTCAGCTGCCTGCGGCGGCAATTCGGCGGCAGCTTTTGTCTTCCGGCTGAAGACAGAAGCTGCCGCCGAATTGCCGCCGCCACGGAAACGCACTTGCCGCCCTAACGGCACATGGACTGCCCCCGCCGTGCGCGGCGGCAATTCGGCGCACTGCTTGGGGCGGCAAAAACAGTAGAGCTGGCCCTGCATGTAGACAAACCCTAGATGTGATGGAGGAAAGGAAAAAGGGTGTCCTTAGATTACTCTACGGCTGTGAACTTTGGTGTCATTAGAGATGGTGAAGTTGACAGTGACAGAGAAGGAGAGAGGATTTATTTATTTATTTTTTTGAGGGAGGAAAAATAAGGAGTTCCTTTTCACTTTGAGTTTAAATCAATGACTGGACATTTGAGAGATATTTCCCAGTTAAAGAAGCAGGGCCAGATAGAATGAGAGAGGTCAGAATTGCTGAGGTGGATTTGGGTATCATTAGCTTAGGGGTGATAACTGAATTAGTGAGAGTTGGTGGGATCACCCATGTATACCACAAAAAAGTGAGAAGAGGAGGGAGGTAGTTAAGGGGCCCTGCGAGACACTGGATGAGAGTGGGAAGTATGTAAGATGAAAATGAGGGGCCACCTAGCAATACAGTGACTGGAGAGGTAGGATGGAAACTGATTCAGTTTGCCATAGTCCAGTTTCTATCAGAAAAGTGTCCACATCACAGTTAGCAGTTTTTGGAAGCCTTGTTGCCAGTTTCAGCAGAGGCCAGAGGTTGATTTTTTATTTTTACAGATGTTCTTTCCAAGTGAGAGTGGAAGGAGTTTGCCAGGGTAAAAGTATGCCTGTACTGCATCTGTATTGTAGAGGATTTAATCTCCAGCACTGCTTATCTAGCACTTTTCACAAATAAATTTACTAAAATAATAACGTATTTTTGCTTTTCCTAAACAGTGCCATTTAAAATATGTTTTAAAACATTTTCTCAATATATCCTTATTTCAAAGAATTACACTTATATAAACATATCACAAGTGCTTTCTTCTGTAGAAGAAGTACTTGATTGAGATTGTACTGAAAGCTATAATTCCCTGAGTAATATTTTGATGTTTGTGCTTTGAGTAGGTTTGCTTTTGGTTATGAGGTAGGAATTGACCATGGGTTGTTAGAAAAGGGTAAGGTGTCTGTGGACATATGGATAGCTCAGTGGTTTGAGCATTGGTCTGCTCAACCCAGGGTTGTGAGTTCAATCCTTGAGGTGGCCACTTAGGGATCTGGGGCAAAATCAGTACTTGGTTCTGCTAGTGAAGGCAGGGGGCTGGACTCAATGACCATTCAAGGTCCCTTCCAGTTCTAGGAGATAGGCTAGGATATGTACACAGCGGGATAGTATTTTCTATTCAAACATCTTTTCAACTGATTACTTGTGGCTTTTATAATAACATAAGTTTTTAAGCAATAGTATAAATTCCATATGCATGAAAATAATTCCTCCAATTACTCTGGAGGAAAATCAGCAATGTCTAACTATACTTTACCAAATCTCTAAAAATGACTAATGTGTACTAGGAGAGAAATACCTAGCTGGACACTCTGTGGAGGAGCCCACCAAAGAGAATGGAAGAACTTCCATTGACCTCAGTGGGCTTTGTGTCTAGCCCACTTACAAAATCTGTCTGATACGTGACACAGAACTGCCTGGAAGTGAGTTTTACTTTCTAAAGTGACCATTACAATAGCTAATAAGTTGACAGTCTGATTTCTTTCAGAATACATACTTTTATTAGTCATCATTATTACATTAGGGCTGGTGATGATTTTGGAAATTTGTCTGCACACAACTTATGAATTCAGGCTGATGTTATGAAATTGATGCCTCATGGAATGTCTCAGTGCATAGTGAGTCAGCCATAAATTGACTGGAGTTTGTCAGACGAGGTACAGTGTTTAGTTCTAATACCTTAATGATCAGCTTAGGATAGTGGGATGGCTGAAGCCTTGGGAAAACAGTTTGACCCAGTCTGTCTACAGGGAGGGGGTCTGGAGAGTGGAAGATCCCCAGATGCAGAACAAAGAAATCAAAGTGTTGATGCTAGCCTTTAAAAACCACAGAGACTGGGTGAATCAGAGGAGACTCACAGAAACACACAGGAAGCTTTGGGCAGGAAAGAGGAAGAGATAGGAAGAGGCATCAGCTGTCAGGGATGCTATACTTGGTCTGTCTTCAGCATAGGGGAACGATCTAGGTGACCTCTTGAGGTCCTCTCCAACCACACATTTCTATTCTATGCTTTTGTAGTGGGGGGGGTCCTGTTTAATTGCGTGAGCAGCTGTGGAAGAAGGAAGCTAGCTGACCTAGAGAGAGAGGATCATGGACACCCCAGAGGACTCAGTACTAATTCCAGAAAATGCTCCAGAGTGGTGAGGAAACTGAGGCAGGGAAATGAGTATTAGTATTTGTCATTTTTCTAGATCTGTGTTTCCCTTGTGCTATCTAAGTAAAGAGTATTTGCCTTTAGAATCCCGTGCAAATCTACCTGTGTGTTTATCTGTGGTTCAATGAAGAGCTAAACTGTAAACCCAGAGTGCCCAGATGGTTGGAGCTCCAGGAAAAGGTGTGCTTAAGCTATGGGGAAATCTGAGGTGTCAGTACTGGTCCTGGTGGCCATGGGTAGCAGAACTGCCCATTTCTGTGAAGGGATAACAGAGAGAACACTTGGTTGAAAATGTCACAGAGAGGCCACAGACACTGCTGGAGCCTGCTCAGCTAAAGGGAAGCTTAAAGCACATGGGTCCAGTGGATTAGGACTCAGAATCGCAGCCTGATGCCAGAGAGATCTTGATTATGGTTGTGTGTGACACAGAGGTTATTACTGGTTGTTGCTTCAATGACCTTTTTATAGGCTATTTATTCATGTTTATGACATGTTTAATATCAGTTGGTTGAAACATGGTTGTTCTAGTGAAAATATTGTTTTGCTATTGTGTGATTGTTCATTGGTACAGTATGCACAAAACTGATAAGAACTGAATCAGACATTAAGAATACAACCATTTGCCAGGCTACTGACATTTTTTATATCATTTTATGCCTACTATATTTTATTATGCCTAATGGGTAAAATTCAGTGCTGTGCAAGTGGGTTTAACCCTGCTGATTTCCGTAATCTTGTGCTTACTCTTACAAAAGGTGAATTGTCTCATCTAAAGAAGAAAAGTGTGTTTAATGCAAACATTAGAGCTGATTGAAAATGAGACCCTATTATGAAAAAAATGAAAATCTGAATTTTTTTGTTTTGAAGTGTTAGAAATCAATCCTTTTTATTTTTGAAATATGTGATTTTTTTGTCTTACATTTTTGTTTTTGAAAATGTTAAAATGGTTAAGCTCAATAATTTTTTCAATGCTTTTAAAAATAATGGGGGGAAATGGCACAATTTGTCTCACAAATGAAACATTTAAACAATGTCAACAATTGTTTGTGAAACATTTCATTTTAGAAAAAAGCCAGTTTTTGTTCCAAAATTGAAATCAGCTGTAACAATTGTAGTCTTAGTTCTTTTCTTGGTGTGTTCAGCTATGGTAGTTGTTTCATTTTAGCAAATATTCCATTATGACACAGTTTGGAACCTAAGTGTCTGGGGATGGTGATTGAAAAAAAAAAAGTTAAACTGCACCACCACTTACTGCAGCTATTGTCAGCTTTAAGATTTACTACAAGATTAGGGATACTATGACACAAGCACAATGATAGATTTGCCTTATAAAGCACAGTGTCCCTTCAAAATAAAAATAACTAATAAAAGGCTACTGAAATGTGGCTCACAACCCTATTAAATCCTTAACTACACAGTTTCTCACCCCTTCACTATTTATGGACCAAGGTTAGATATTTCAATGAAAGATACCTTTAAAGAAATAGTGTTAGTAAGTAGTGCATACTTAACGGTGCATGTGGCAGCAGCAATGGATAAATGTGGCAGCACTAGATAAGTACAGTAGATCGGCAAACCTATTAAATCCTGTGGGATTAAAATAGCCAAAGAGTTAGCAGTGATGTTATTAGAATAGCTTTGATAAAGCAGTTACTCCTTCTTTGTCTGTTAATGACATATCATAACTAATGTACGGGCAGTGTATCATAGTGGATAGAGTACTGGATAGCTACTCAGGAGACCAGGGCTCTATTACTGGTCTGCTGGGTGACCTTGGGCAAGTTATGTTGCTGCTCTGTGCCTCAGTTTCCCCATCTATAAAATAGAGATAATGATATTGATCACCCTGGTAAAGTGCTATGAGATCTACTGCTGAAAAGTATTATTTACCACAATAGACATCTAGTTTGTCAAACAAGTTTTAATAATTTCCTAGGGATTTTTGTCTTGTATATAGTATGGTTTGTTTATATCCATTTACATCTTCTTAAAGTTATTTGATATGACTTCAACTACATCACCAGATTGTAATAACCATGAAACCATAGAATATTCTTTCTTGCGTGTAATGCTGGTGAAAGGTTTCAGAAAAATGGCCTGTGGTCCTTTTTCCACCATACCCCTTCCAGTATAACCAATGTAATTTATAATCCTTACCTGCTTTGACAAGATGTTAGTAAGCCCTTTGTGACAATAACAGCATGATACCTTTTCAATGCAGCGAAACCCCTAACCACCCTACTGCTAATCATTCACTGAACTTTGTATGACTAGAAAACTGATGTGGGTATGAGCTTATGTTGGTTTCCAACTGGTTTCCTGTCATCAGTGACTATTCCACAACCCCCATAGAAGGATTACTTGGTGGCTTAGAAATGTAATTATCTGCTTGAGCCTCCAGCTGCTTGTGCCACAATCAAGCAAATTAAATCATTACAAATCCAATATATCTTACTATACTGATTCTAGTAAATTGCGGAGAACCTACATCAGGCATTGTACAATCTTGTCCTCATCTTAAGTGGCCCCTCAGTATTCCCTGGACAAATTGCAATAGATTTCATTGTAGCAACAACTCTCTTCACTATTATTACTAAATTCAATGCCTTTGTGCTCATGGGATCTAAGGTGTTTAGCTTTCAGATAGCTGTGGCTATTTCTGCACTGAATAATGTAATTTAGGAGACCAGAAAAAGACACAGTTCAATGTTTGGTAGAAAAAAAAAATTGCTGTGAAAACTCTTTCCTGCGGATTCAGAAGCAAAGCATAAATCCTTCATTTGGTAATGCTTCAAAGTACCATTTCCAAATGAACACCATGATTAGCCTTGTCAAGCTTTTTATAGTAAGCAATAGATCTGAGTATTCAGGGCCAAATATTGGAAAACCCATAGCAGAATTGGGATACTCTGCAAATTAAATCTTGCAGTTACTTTCACATCACGCCATGGAGAGGTGAACTTTATAGATAGCCGTACTAACATGAGGATGTCCTGAGATCTGCAGGGAAAGCTCATGGATCACAGGAGAATCTGCAGAAGGTTGGCACATCTACATTGAGACCCAGGGACTCTGTTGCTCACTAACTTCACCCTAACCTTGTTCCCACTGGCTCCTCACTTCTGCCTAAACAGCTCTTCATTCCTTTAGGGGCAGAGAGTGGTGTCATGAACAGTACTGAGCATGAGATAGTACTACCAAGGTCAGCATTATCTTGCCTAGAAAAATCCTCCTGGGTTTTGTGGGTAATGATATCATTGCTGGCCCAGCTCCCTTTCTCCCCAGCTGTGTACGTGTACACACACACACACACACACACACACACACACACACACACACACACACACACACACACACACACACACACACACACACACACACACACACACAATTACAGAATTAGTGGTATAGGCATGGCATAAAAAAACCAAACATGGAAACAACAGCGGCATAGTATATGGAGATTATTTGTAGGGGATTAGATGGGCTCTGTTTAAGGTCAACACTCTTTGCCTCCCAAACTTTGGCCCATTTAAATGTGAGGTTTTCACATTTTTCCCTTTGGTTTATCTTTCCTAGATTCATATATGGTTCCCATTACCATAGTGTATGAACACCTCATAATCTTTGATGAATTTATCCTCACAGCATCCCCACAAGTTAGGGAAGATTATCCCCATTTTGCACATAGGGATACAAGGCAAAGACATAAAGTGACTTGCCAGGATCACAGAGAAGGTGTGGAATAGAGTAGGGAATAGAACTATGGTTTTCTTATGTCCCAGACTAGACCTTAACCACTGAAAAATCATGACCACCATGGTTTGTAAAACAAATGTTTTCAATAATTACTATTTTAAAAAGTGTAATATCTTTCAATGGAAAACCTACAAGGCCAGGGGAAAGCATTTGAAAACCATTTTGCTCTCAGGGGAGAGGTCTACATCCTCACGGTACAGCCCCCAAATGCCAGAGTCCATGGGAAACTTCAACCTTGCAGATTATGGAGGTTTGCACCTTTTTGGGTTGCTCCCCTACCTGGCCTTAATAGCAACACCCCCAGAGAAGCCATGCAGTAATTAGTTCTGTCTTCCTAGATCCCCAAAGCTTGGAGGAGGAGTTTAATGCTGATGGGAGGAGCATTAACTCCCACATGGATTTGTCTGCAAATCCAATATTTATTTATCATGTTTGGAGGGGAACATGCTATACAGAGCTGCTGCTCCTAAGCCTAATCCTCACTCCAGCATGCCACCTTTCTCCCTACAATGCAATTTTGGCACTTTAACTATGTGGTGTTTGTGTAGAGGGATGAATTTCTAGTCAAATGCCTCATTCCATGAAGCCATAGTTCTCTATTTCTTTACCTTTAGAATATATTGAACTGAAGCTTTAAAACACACTATTAATAAAATCATTTAATAATAATATTTAATAATAATCATTTTATTCAAAGCATCTGATGTTGGAAGTTACAGTGTGCGCCTAACGCCTCGCACCTTGAGGTGAGATTAATGGTCCTGATCTTTAGTTCGGGCCAAGAACTGCATAGTGCAGCTGGTACTATGCTAGCCGCCTGCTGGAATGTTGCTTGTGTACTCTGACTGCCAAAGGCTCTAAAGGGGTGATTGAGCAGCCAGGATCAAAAAAGTTTAAGGAATCCCTGGCCCTGCTGCCTTTTCTCAGCCATGCCCCTACTCCAGTAGCATAGGTTATGGGTGGCATTTGATCTACTGGGGTGATCCAACTATGGCTGACCCTGCAGACTTTAGGGCTGTTGCCCAGTGATCCGGGGAAAAGTGACTGAACCAGAAGCAGGATCTGGACCATTTTATTGGTCGAGTACAATCAAGTAGATAATAGTCATGGCTGTTACTAATTCTTTTGGACTTAACACACTGGATAAGCAAATACTTTGAGTCTAATTATTATTTTATACAAATCTGGCAGTGTAAAGTGTCCTTAATATGGGTTCAAATGTAATTTGTGTTCACTTTGAAGTACTTTTAGGCTAACAGAGCAGTCTAAAGGTGTAAATGAGAATCTGGCCCTAAGCCTTAAGTGTAAGGATTCCTTATAGACTGGTATGTCCTTTATTTAGATATTCAGTCTGGATTACTAATTACTCTATCTGCACCATTACTGTTCTAATTCAAAGAAGAAATAGAAACATTTCTAAAATAAGCATAGGAAATGTCAAGTACACTAAAACATTACCACCTACACTGCAAGTAAACTCGAGCCTAATATGTCTCATTACTTTAAATAACTTGTCCTTTTAAAGCTTTATAAGCAGTTAATGTTTATAGTAAATCAGGGTTTGTTCAAAATGTAATAAATAATTTTTGTTCCACCATCAGGTATGCCTGCTACTTTTTCTCATAAACAGCTAGGGTATCCTATCCTCTCTTTTTACTGAAATCTCTCACTAATGCTCTCAGATTAATATAGCATCTAATAGATTAACATAACATAATGCTTTCACTCAACTTAATTTGTGTGTTGTATATATAATTGTCTCAATGCCTTTTTTAAATGTAAAAAACAGGCATATACTTGATAAGAGGGCTTTTTAAGCACATATCTGCATTTGTAACTCTGACACAGGAGAAAGAGGAATAGTTTACTAGGGAGCTTTAGACTGGCATCCAAATGATGCTTAAATTCAAATTCATTGTTTGGTATAAGTAGACTCATGATAAAAATTATGGTCACTAAAATATTTTTTTCTTCATTTTGTTTAATATAAAACCTGCAAAACTGCATACATCTAAATTTACTTCCATTGGAATATTTTTAAACAGCTTGCTGGGAAGACCAATCTAGTATAAAGTGGGGAGAAAGTGTGTGTGTGTGTGTATATATATATATATATATATATATATATATATATATATATATATATATTTAAGTTTGGTTTATTTCATTCTCCTGCAAAACTGATGGATTGAAGCAGAAGCTTACAGTGGAAAAGAAAGAGAAGTCATGTTTCTTAATGGTCTTTTGTTAAGTGAAACCTCAAAATTTCTACAGGCTAGGGTTAACTCACACAAATATGCTTTATGAGAGAGACCATAGAAGAATCACTAATAAGCATTGCTATAGCTGTTTTTTGTGCTCAAAGACAATTAGCCTTGTAAATGTATCCTGATAATTTCATTGTTGTTGAGGCTGAAGAAGAAGCTGACATTTCAGACTCTCTAAGTCAAGTATTAATGAATGATTAGAAAGCAGCTGATTAGAAAGCATTGGCTTAGAAGAGACCATTGTATTTTGAACATTATTCTTTAATGATTTTTATTTATCTGATAAGTTAACTCATTCACTGGCAAAGGAATCAAAATCCCTTGGCAAGTGAGGGATCATGGCCCATGTAGTTATGAGCTTCATTTGCTGGGCCACTACATGGAGCAGCAGTGCATGCCCCAGAGAATAGAATTGGTTGGTATATATAGAAATAAACACAAAAATCAAATCAGCCTGAGGTGGACCATGATCCCTCCTCTGTAATGATACACATGGGGATCACAAAGGAGGATGGGAGTCCAAGTATGGGGCCAAGTAGGCAGTCACAAGTGGGTAGGTAAAGGTGGTGGCCAAGTAAGGGACCCAGGATCAGGTTCTCCTGCCTTCAGAAGGTCATTAAAGGCTAGGTGAAACTCACTGTCCTCTCCTTGCTCCACCATTCTGTTCATCTGACTAGTGTTTTTGGTGTCATTCCCCCCTCAGATATTTGACTGGGGCCTGGTTTCTTTCAGTTGTGTCTGAACTGAATAGCTCTTGAATTATTAAGAAAACAAAAAAGACTGATTTCTCTTTTTTAAGTGACTGGTGCTTAGCACAGTTCACATGCTTTTAGAAGCATAATAAGTGAGTTTCTCTGCAAATTTCCAAATTTCATTCCATGCTCTACACTAGCATTTCACAACAGGGATACTCAAGTCTACATGTCATTTCTCAAAGCTAAAATAAAAAAAAGGCAGCAATGGAGCAGATTGTGAGCCCCTTTTGTTTCCTTTAAACCACCCTCTTTGTAGATCTTTCTGTTAGGGTGGCTCCCAAACTGATGTATGGAGAACAGTAGTTAACCATAAGACGTGCCCCAAGGCATGCTCAGTGAGTAATCATTTGGATCCTGTGATATGCCAGTGCTATTGAATTGTGGATTTTCTTCAAATTAGGATCTTGATTGGCAAGTATAAAATCTACCTTCAGGCTCCTCTCAATGCACCTGAATGAGTGATCTCTTGGGAGGTTGTTTATTTGGGGTTACAAGTGTCATGACATAGTCTTTCAACATGGTGGTTGGTATCTTGAGCAGCCTCTGAAAAATTCAGCTCCTTCTTAGAATGGGTGCTAAAAAGTAGAAGCGTAGATACCTTTGGTTGCACACTTATTGGATACCTTCTTATTTGTTAGGCATGGGGATATGCAGATATAATTTTTAGATTCTCAGTTGCACCTCGTATCTTGCTGGGCAGAGCTGCGGGGTTGCACCAAAACAGCCAGTTGCAGTTCCCTCATCCTATCTGGCCTCATCTTAGTTTAAAACAGTCTCAAGGCTACTCTAAAGCCTCAAGAGATCAGTACACAAGCTGAGAATAACTAGAGTACAGTGGTGCGCTAGTCATGCCCCTTTCTATGTCAAGGACTGAAGGGGCCAGAGGGAGGGAATATAACATAGAAGATGACTATACAAACCTGGAAACTCACTCATTCTGGGGGAATCTCCAACTGGGAAAATCTACTGGTATTATGTCCTTTGTGCCACCAGAGCAGAGAAAAAAAGGCTGGACTGAAGAAGAGAATCTGGCTCAATGAACTTAAAATAAATATCAGCTGTTAGAGCTCTGACTTAATTGTTTTGCTAAGTAGATCATTTGAATTACACACAGATTAGGGACCCGTTCCTGTTTCCACTGCAGTAAAAGGGAGCAGAATCAATCCCTAAATCTGCTACTACAGTAATGTCTTTCAGCAGCCACAACTGTATCACATGTGAATATTACATCTTTAGGAAATATATCTATCAGGCACCCCACACAACTGCAACTGATGCTTTGCAGTTTATTGCTCTAGACATAAGTCAGTTATCTAAAACAGTGTATTTTTTTGTCCGTCATTGTTTGGTTGTGATTTTATACAAAGCCTTTTTATAGTTTGATGATACGAGATTTCTAATAATGACATGAATGATTCTAAGTATCATAATATGAACATCAATTTCAATTTCCAGTTTTATGATAATAGATAATCAATAATATTTAGAAGGTATTGTGCTATTGTGATATTAGCAACATTTTCCTTTTCTCAACACATTCTTATTTTAAAACTCTGATGGAATAAAAATGACACTTGTGTCCTGAATGAAAGCGTTTAGTGTTTTATAGATAACTTGAGTAATTCTCTTGATCTGTTTTTCTTTGATTACATTTAAGTAAAAATGTTTGATCTTTTCCCCCTGAACATATTCATCAGAAATGGTTATTTTCTCTTGAAAACAAAAGATTTAAAGCAAATTTCCTTTTATAAAATTAGCCACCGATGTTACGTGTTTCTTTTGGCATTTTAATATAGAGTATCAGGGTTGGAAGGGACCTCAGGAGGTCATCTAGTCCAACCCCCTGCTCAAAGCAGGACCAATCCCCAGACAGATTTTTGCCCCAAATCCCTAAATGGCCCCCTCAAGGATTGAACTCACAACCCTGGGTTTAGCAGGCCAATACTCAAATCAACATCTTATATTAAATAAAAACATTTAATCATGGAGTTTCTGCTGCAATAAGTTAACAATCAGGAGAAAGAGAGCAGTAACTGGAAAGTTGAAAAGATCATTTAGGCATAACTAGAATTAAATTTACTCTAGATTTGTTTGATAGTCTTGCATTAAGGAGGGAGAGAGAGAGTGGGTGAAGCTTTCACATGTGCAATTGAAAATATTTTTCTGCTGCCTAGCTAACAGCCTAGACAAGGCATTACTGACTCAGAGTGAAATACAAGCTGACAGACGACAGGAGGAAAGTATTTGAGAAGATCTACAGTCAATTTATAGATTAACATGTATTGGTATAAATTCTGACTGGAAGGTAAATGAATATAGATATTGTATGTAATTGTTCATAATGTAAATGAGATGAATATCTAGAAATGACTTAATACAGTGGCAAGTTTCTAGAGGTGTTTGGAAAACAGTGGGGGGAAATGTCCGAAATAGTTAGAGAAATTCATAGGTGCTGTCTTCAGACAGCTTTTATTTTCCTTTGTACTGTTCGTCAGTATAATAGGAGAGCTGGCCCTTAAATGAAATCGGGCTCAGTGCTTTTGTTCTAGTCCAGGTGCACCCTACTTTCGTGTAATGAGGAGGGTGGGTTGCCCCTGGGAATTATAAATGAGAGTTCAGAAAGCTGAGAGGGGAGGCTAGAATCAGGGCTGCCCAGAGGATTCAGGAGGCCTGGGGCAAAGCAATTTTGGGGGCCCCTTCCATAAAAAAAAGTTGCAATACTATAGAATACTATATTCTCGTGGGGGCCCCTGTGGGGCCCGGGGCAAATTGCCCCACTTGCCCCCCCACCCCCTCTGGGCGGCCCTGGCTAGAATCCTGAGAATGTTTAGAGGGTGAGTTTAAAACCCAGAGGCTAGGAAGGGAGAGAGTCCAGTGTCCTGAGGGTAAAGAGAGCTCAAAGAAGAGCAGAGTGGGGGTGGACTGAGAGCTTGAGCATGGGGATGCCCCTGAAGAAAGGAAAGGTGAGAGTTTTCTGGCTGAGCAGAGGAGCCAGATCAGGCTAGTGAAAGTGGAAGGCAGTCAGGGGTTCACCTACAAACTTTTCCAGGCCATAGAGCCATGACCTGAGAAGGCTGAGGAATGATGGATACCAAGGGGGACCTTGGTCTGTAAAGACTTCAGGTCTCCCCTTTCTCCTTAGGGCAAGAATTCCACCAGCCATATCCTAGTGCCCATTTACCTCAGAGAGCTGGTCTTTTTAGTCTTTATGCACACTGGACACCAGCCACAAGTTGCAACAAACTAAACATTCCTTTATTACCTCCTAACATTTGAATTCCTACCCTTATTCCTTTTTACCTAAAGTGGGCCTCCATAATGATGCCAGGAAGGGAAAAAACCCTCCAGATGCTTGCCATTTTGGGCCAACAAGTGTAAATTCCTTCCTGATCCCCCCAAAAAGAAGTGATTGATCAGATCTGCAACATCCTGGATGCACAGCTCCAGTATACTTCAACTATAGGAAGGGAGATCAGGCCAGCAACAGTGTTAAGATGGCCACCAGACACATAGCAGGGGTTTCAATGGCGGGAGGGGGTGAATGAGAACCAATAAGCTTCCCTCAACACCCCCTGACTAACCAAAGGCAGAGAATCCCCTCCTCCCAGGCACATCCCCAGGTGTAATTTAAGGCACAAATTGCTCTCCTGTCCCCTTCCCAGGAGTTGGCCATCCCACCTCTGGTACAACCAAAATTTCTTCTTGCTGAGAAAGAGGGAGGGACATTTTGTTTGTCTCATCATTTCTGAAGAATTCATCTAGAGATTATTGAAGTGCTACTGTAGACCTTATTCAACCTTGCCTTTCACCTTATGTAGTTATTTACACTGGTGTAAAGTGAGTGTAGAATTCTACCATTTTGATTTGAAATGAGTAACTGTGAAACACAAAATAAAATGCAGTCAAAAAAGTACGCACAGGCATGCTTAAGTAACTTCTCAGATCAGATTCACTTTAGTGCTGTGCACATCTGCTGGTCTCACAGAGTGACATAATGGGTCAAATTCTTCTCTGGTGCAACTCCGTTGATTTCAGCAGATTTACCTCAGGGATGAATCTGGTGTATTATTTTGCGATTAAGTGTACCCACTCAATATAATACGTTGTCCTACAATTAAACCTCTACACTTGTAATGTTAACCTCTTTAGAATTCCTGATTTTTTTTTTCAGCTGAACAGTGAGTGAAATGCTATATGAGATAGCCACAGTAGTATGTACTTATTTGTACATTATGCTTATTTAAAAAGCACTGTAATCTGGAGGAAATACTTTTACATTTATTTTGATATTACATTCATTTGTTTAGTTTTGGCTTTTTTTGTAATTTAGCATGTGACTATTGCTAATAACCAATAACATTTTTGTTTAAAGAAAAGTTTATCATACAAACATCCTATGTTATTTTTGTTGGCTGATTCCTCAGGGAAGTTATACGTGCTGAAATTTGGACAGCACTAGCCGTTATCATGTCACAAAGACAGGATTACAACTTTGCTTCATGGACACCAAGTCAGAAAGCTGGGTTATAAATTATCCATGGAGGTAGCAGTAATAGAAAATGGAAAAGAGAAATGCAGGTAAAGTCAGTTTGCATTTTCCTTGTCTGTTCTCTTCTAGTTTTTCTGACTGTGAAAGCCACTGTTGAGGGACTAATTTCTCTACAAATGTCAACAGACCTTGTGTGTCCTCTGCTTGCATGAGAGAGGGGAGCCAAACATCAGAAATCTGGGCTTGGGAAGGCACAGAAATAGCAAGAGCATTGGTAGGCAGCAGACCTTAAGTATGCTCTTAAAGGGAACTGATTCAAGAATAGCAGTGCAGAGGTAAGGGGCCTCCTAATGGAAGCAAGTTAAAGGGACTGAAGTCCCTGCCTCTTGGACAGAAGGGGAAATCCAACTTTCCCACACACCCCTCCAACAGAAGAACAAAGAGGAAACTCCGCAAATCAAAACTCTAGGATTTGGAACTCCACTATGCGGGAACAACTGGCATAGTAGAATATGGGGCACCATGTTAAGTGTAATATCTCATGCAAATGAGATATTACACTGTAAAAGCAGCACTCATGTGATCCTCTCCTCTTGTGGGAGACTGAAGAAAGTCTTCTTCAACAAACTTATTTAATGTTAGAGAGGGAAGAATTCTATGTGCCTGGGGCCAATGGCTTGGTATGTTAATAACTATCAATCATTTAGAGTTGTAAAATATATCCACAAAGAACATCATAAAAGACAGATGATTTAGCAGGATGCTATTTATGAAACAAACACGGGCTATGGCACATTGGGAGGAAGTGTTATTTGGGGCATTTCAAGCTTAATCTCATGTGATTATTGTGCAGCTCTAGTCAACTATTTTTTTTATTGCATCCTAACACATTAGGAACAACTAACACTGACTAATTCAGAAACTATCCCTAGTTAGGTAACTGAAAAAAGGATAAGTAACTCTTTTAAGAACAATGGGTATAGTGTCCCCTTCTGCATAAAGATCGTGGGAGGAAGAAATTAATTCTATAAACCCAGAACTAGTTCCCTGTGTGAAGATTCTAAGGCATCAAACCCTGTAGGGGAAGAATTTGGGGCTGTACAATAGGAACCAGGATCTGGCCTCATGTCCAAGAGGAAACTGGAGATATCCCTGCAGAGAGACTGGCCCTCTGTGCTTTATCCCATCTCGATCCTCTCTAGACAGCATCGCTTGTCCACTAGTAGCTTTGCTCCTTGTGGGGCTCCTGCTAATTAAGAGCGAATGCTGCTCTGAATGGCAATAACATTTAGTGGGAAATTTGCTGGCAGTAGTGTGAATTTCTCAGCAGATCAGGATATGCCTCATCTGAACCCTCCTCTCCTTCCCTCCACATCCAGAACCTTGCAGAACCCTCATTTTACCACCTAGTATTCAGGTGGAAAGGGGAAAAAAGGAAAAACTGTGACAATACCTCCACTTCTTCCCTTCGCTATTTTTGGGGCCTTTGCAGAACCTGACATTGGTGCAAATGGCTGGAACCCTGTGCTGCAGGGGTGTGTGTAATGGAAGTGCAGGTGATGGAAGTTAAGGATGAAGATTGAAGAAACTGGTGCTCCCTCTGCGCCCTCTTGCACTGCCTCTAAAAATATACAAGGATGGTATTTATATATAAATAGAGTGACCAGATGTCCCGATTTTATAGGGACAGTCCTGGTTTTTGGGTCTTTTTCTTATATAGGCTCCTATTACCCTTCACCCTCTGTCCCAATTTTTCACATTTGCTGTCTGGTCACCCTATATATAAATGTAGTGCTCATGTCAGCGAGTGACTGATATTACTAGCATGAATCATCCATAGTGCAGGAAAGCATTGTCAGGCTTTGCATACGCAATTACACTCCAATCCTGACTCACATCATGCCCCTACTGTTCTAGTCTTTGGCTTTTTAATGACTCATTACTGAATAAAGACATTCTGGTACTATATATGTGCGTGTGTGTGTGTGTGTGTGCACATGTGTGTTTTCATGTAATAGCACTCCTAACTAGAGCTGGGAGAATAGTGCATAAAATATCCTTCCTTCAACATTATTTGAATTTTCTGGGCCATGTTCATACCCCCTTTGATGCTCACTTTCTAATGAACATCAGAAAATTTTACTCAGAAAAAAATCACAAAAAGTGATACACTAACTTGAGTATATACAGAAGCAAAATTTAAAATGTGGATAAACAAATAGGCAGGACGTAAATGCATTCATCTAATAAGGAAACAACAACAATGCCATGTGGCTTGGCTGACAAATCACAACCAACTATCACAGTTTACATTTTGAATATTCTCTATGCCTAGAGTAAATATACTGAATACAGATTTGTTATACAGCAAATAAACCCACCAGGCTGGTGCTGTGTTCAAAGATATTGCGTAAGTAGAAAAGGAAAATAAATTAGTCAAATGCTTCATTGTGAATTAGTCACTACACTTGACTCACAGCTTTCATCCCCCCAAACAGACTTTTATTTGGAGAGCTATAGGAGTGGCAGTGGTATATAAGTTCATGATATTCTATTGAGCAGACAGTGTTTTTTGTTTGTTTGTTTTGTTTTATTATTGATTTATTCTGAGTCATGTACTAAGATGAAACCAGCCAATCCATTTTCACTTGTGGTGTCACCAGTAATAGACCACCCTTAGAAAATGATAAAACATTAGTTAACTTCCTTAAATCTTCATTACACTACAATCCAGTGCATTGTCATTTTGAATTTCAAACAGATTTGTACTACTCATGGGAAGGAGATCTTCTCTGGGTATAACATTATCCCTGCTGAGTGTCAAATCATTTCCCATTTATCCCCCATAAAACATAATACACATACCAAACCCTTCAGTCAATGAGAGTTGTGCATGTTTCTTAACACAAGATATATACAGTACCTCCTCTTAAACAAAAATAGATATTTCACTTAGGCTGATGGAATCAATGATGTATATACTAGGTGTGTGGGGGAGAGGGAGGGGGGCAGGAAATCTACCAAGTTAACTATGCATTTATTAGTTGCACCAAGGTTTTAGATTGTGAGTATCTGGAGAAAGAAAGAGATAAGCTCAAAAATAGAACAAAGACTGAAATAGATCTGGGAGGCAACATGAATGGATTGATTGACAAGTATTGAACTAGACAGTTGAGATGAATATTTCCTCATTTAGCAGCCATCATATTTCAGGGAGTTCTATGCCTTCATGTACACTTGCTTCAGGAAGAGGATTTCAGGCCATTTACAAATGTGGGACCCTGGGCAACATGATTCCCCAGAGTGAACTAGAGCCAGAAACTATCATTAAGGAAAGTGTACACTGTGATATTGTACAATGAGAGCACAGTGCACCTAGTATGTAAATATAATTTCTCAGTAACAAACTCAAAATACAATCCTAGCAACAGCCTGCAAGGAATGCAAGAATGTGCAAAGAGGTGTATCCTAGAGTTGCAAGAAACCAATACTGCCCGAATAAGCTATGCATTAATCTGTGAGGCAAACTAAGAACCTCCATAGCCATTGTGTCAGGAACTGAAAAGGTGACGGTTCCCACAATGTATGATATCCTGCCAGAACTTTCCAGGCTAAATATGATGTCGGAACTGGGTTTTGGCACATAGGGCTGAATAGAGTCCAGCTAGGACTGGACTATGCATTTCCCTTTGGTCACCACCTGAGAGAGTCTGCAGGATTTCCAAAATAATGGATGAGGAAATATTCCTCTAAATTGTCACAGTGAATGATTTGACTAATTAACTGGCATTGGCAATATTTTGTTATTGCTTTTAGCACTGTAACACTTTCTATTTACATAAATTTGTTTAAACTTGGTGTAGCAAGATCTAGACAATCTTACAATAACTTTGTTTCATCTTGGCATTGTAATATTATCTTAATTGGCTATCCATGGGCTCTCTAGACATCATGGGATGGTTTTGCTGAAAAAAAGCCCCATACAAATGAATGGGGAATTTCTGTTGTGACAAAGAATGCTACTGAATTTTACTATCGAGGGTGTTCTAGTATGTTTAAAATCAGAATATCTTCTTGGCCATTTTAAAGTTTTATTCCTAAGCCAACAAACAAGCTCAGTCCACATTAAGGATAAGAGCTCTGCAAAATCTTTTTTTACACCCCCCTCTTTATAGTTAAACAATAACAACAACAACAAATACAACATAATAAACAGTATCATGAATTGAAATAATCTTTTGGAGAAAATGTTGCTTGGATTTATGGCATACCTGCCAAAATGTGATTTGAGATGACTGAGCATCAAGGTTTATAGTGGAAGAGACCGATTCTCATTTTCTAGCTGCAATACTGGTGCCAGGAAAATACACAAAAAAAAGCTTACATAGAGCTTAAAATACCATAGTTGTAAAAGACTTTGAAGTCCAAATATGTGGAAGTAAGTCCAGAGCTTGTAAACATTTGGTTCTTTTTTAAGGCAGATATTCTTAATTTTATATTTTTGTAAGATTATCATTCACAGAGGAGTAAGCAGAGACAATGCTAAATATTTCAATGGAGGGATTCAAAGATAGAAGTGATGATTCTAGGATTTTGTGTAAAATCCATAAAAAGTATGTTCCTGTAAGCAAGGTAGGTGTATCCATTGGGCTCATGACAAGTTGTCATTGCCTCAGTCAGTTACCCGAAGTCTAGGTGCCTCTAAACTAGATTAATAGAAAAAATACTACTGAAACACTAGTGCAGGATCTGTTCCAAACTATTCCTTAGTAATGGAATTCATTTGGCTTCAATAGAACCACAAAATAAAAACCACCTTCTCAGGCATTTCTTCTGAGAAATAGGATGAAACAAAACAGCTTTACATGTTTGGTCATATAACCAGAGTGAAATACCCCTTGCTTTCTGTTTGAATAATAATTTATTTAAGACTACTTACACAATATTTACAAAAGTAAATGCTGTACAGTAATGATCCCTAGAGGCTTGCACAATGTAATGTTCTATAACCCAGACCTTGGAATGCAGAAAGTGAACATGGAGTCACTTGTTTTGTTGTAGGAAGAGAATAATGGAGTACAGTATAATACAAAAGGAAAAATATGTGCTGGAAAGCTTAAAGAATCTTGTGTCCTACTGTAGATATTCTGAAATATTGGAGGTTCTTACACTTTGGATATAATTCCAAACTTAAAGAAACTAAGTCCTGAATATAGTTAAGATGGCAAAACCATTTCCATTCTAAGCTCTTGTTTAATATGCTTATATATTTCTGGGGATTCAGCCACCGTGCAGTAATTTTCCTTGCATATAGAAGGTGGATTTTTTTCATTGGCTTTTTTTTTTTTTTTTTTAAGTTTGAGGAAAATCCCTTCATTTGGTTACTAATGTGGCTCATTGTTGTAGTAGGTATCTGGGTACCTCAAAAACATTAAACAATTTATTCTCACAAAAGGAAAGTACCTGTGTTAATTTTACAGATGGGAAACTGAGGCACAGGAAGATTAAATAACTTGTCCAAGTCACACAGGAAGTCTGTAGTAGAGCTGGGAATTGGACTCTAATGTCTGGAATCTTAGTTCAATTCCTTAACCACAGTTATTACTGTTATTTATTATCTATATTAAAGTAGCACGGAGAGGCCCAACCAAGGCCCAGGGCCCCATTATGCTAAGTACAGTTCAAATGGAGTAGAAAACAGTTCATGACCTCCTGAGCTCACAGTGTATCTAGACAAGACAAAAAATGAGAAGGGAGACAGAGGCAAAGTCATGCACAAAATCTGTGGGGTAGAGCCCAGGAAAAGCCTAGCTCTCAGTTCCCATCTGGTACTTTAACCACAAAACCATCATTCCTGCCCCAGGCATCAGAGCAATTGTAGAACAGTTCTAGCACCACTGCTCCAGCCTTAGTAATTTTCATGACCATCACCACCTGTGGAGGGGGAAAGGAGGGGCAGGATTTGCCCCCGTTGTGCTTAATTATCTAAAGGAGACTAGACATCCAAGATGAGAGATCCCACTGGAACCAAGAAAGAAATCCCTAAGTAAAGAAGATTTCTTATGATTATTAATTGGGATTATACTAGGGATGGAACTCTTGCTTATATTATACAAGTACATGTCATTATAATTCACTTGTAACTTTGCCTATCAATATAAAGGAGAAATGCAAGATTATAAATCTATGCACAAGATGTTGCATCATGTCTGTTCTATATCAGAACATAAATGGCTTAGTATCCTATACCCATATATTTGTGATGGTTAAATAGTACTTTGATTACATTTGACCTCCCTATGCCACATTCTCTTCATGTTCAAAGAGTAAAATATATATGCTGCTTACCCATATAAAAATTTAATTTGTATCTTCCACACATAGGATACTATTCTGCTGTATTTATGCCCAGTGCAGCTCCATAGTAAGCATAATTTAAACAAAACTTTGCAAATACAGATCATTTCTACTACACAATGCTGTTTCCCCTTCATGAAATGAATATACATCTAAGGAATTTACCTTGCTACATGAGCAGCCTTTAAAAGGTGATGCATACCATGTGAAATGTTACTAAAACTGTTAAAAAGAGCTGGTTGCAAGCCTGGCTAAACTAGCACAGAGCTCTTGTCTTGGAAATTTTACACCAACTTTTGGAAGCTTACTCCTTCTCAAGATTCTGCTTCTGCCTTCTGTTGTTGGGTCCATCGTATACAACTATCAAGCAAGGGCTTAATTTAATTTAAAGTCCTTTGGGAATATGGCTTTATTTTTTATTATTATTTTTATTTTATTTTTTGGGGTAGTCCTTTAAATCCTGGTGGAATTTGTTGATCTTTGGTGTTGGGAATTTTGAAAACATGCCTGCTTTTAAAACTGAGAAGACTTGACTAAAAAGATGGGAATTAACTCTCTTAACAATAGTACCATCATGCTGACTCTCATTGTTAGCCTCATAGTCTGGCCATGCTGCCTTAAAATTGAGAACTACTGCAGAGTAAAAGTTACTGTTGCTCCTCTAGTGCTACCAGTTAGTTTCAGATAGAGTTGCTGATGTTAGCAGGTGCAGTTGGGAAAATGCTACCAAAAAACCTGAGACTATTCACATTTTTAATACAAATTAATTTCAGCTGTGCTTGTGGCTTGTGCGTGTGTGTGTGGTCACTTTCTGTGAATATTCTAGTGAAATGAAAGTAAAGGCCTTTTTCACATTTCACTGAGAGTAATTTTAACCCCCCTGAAATTTCATGAAAATAACCTCAGTGTGCTGGGAGAGAAATGAATTGGCCAACCAATGAAATCCATGTCAGATCAGGCTGGGATTTTCCAAGGCACCTATGGCAGTTAGATGCCTAAATCTCATTGAAATTCTGTAGGATTAGAGGACATAAATGCCTTTGAAAATCACAACCTAAAAATACAGTCCCTTCCCACCTCTGCCCCCCTTCAGCCAAAACCCCCCCCAAACCAAAATCCCTGCCCAGAGTCACTAACAATTTATTTTGGCAGATTGCTGCTGCCTTCCAATCTATGAAAGGGAACTTGCTTTCTGTCATTAGTTGAATGGGAGTTAATTCAGACCAGATCTGGATTCATTGCTGATAATATAACAAAACTTAGGTAGAGCCATTTCCTATTGTTTGTCTGTGGGAACTGGGTAGAGAGCAGCATAAGAATACAGAGACTTTAACACTATATAAACAAGAAGGAAACTGCTTATAGCACCTAGACATGTTTGGTGATAAGTCCATAATGTTAACTCCTAATTTGTCTACTTATTGGCATGCATTTTGTGATCCAAGTATTTACTATCTGATACAATGATATTTAAAGTGTAAATTGAGTGATGCAGAGGTATATGGAATGCATGATGGAGAAGGGGCAAGATCTAACCCCTACTGACATCAGGGGAAAAGCTCCATTTACTTTAATGGGAATTTAATCATGTTCTAGGTGCATTATGGAGTGTTTTCCCCTTCCTCCAAAGCCACAAGTTCTAGGTATCTTAAGAACAAGATACTGTATTTGGCTTGTATCTATCTAGTTTTTTATATGGCCCCAGTCACTGTGGTACCTGAGTACTTACGGTGTAGCACAGCATTTCTGTGTTTAGATTGTGGTCTTTCTAAAAAAGTATGGTTTAACTCTACCAAAAAATATGGATTTAATTAATACAGGAATTACTGGGTGAAATTATATGGCCTGTTTTATGCAGGAGGTCATACTAGAAGATTGTAATGGTCCCTTTTGGCATTAATCTATTGACCTATGAATTATTTGGAAAAAATATTGAAGCTAATTTAATGAACTATATCATATATATGAAACTGAGAATGCTTACTAATATGGGAGGTTATTGTGTGCATGTACAGCATATTTGTGTACACATTATTCTCAGTTTATTGTAATAAAAGTATCATCTGTATACTTTTTTTTCTTCAGAAATATTTCCAAGAGATTCCAATTTAAAAGACAAGTTCATAAAACACTTTACAGGTAAGGACAACTCTTCGCTTTAATTCGTGAACATGAGTATATTCTAAACAGGCATGAAAAACTAGTTACATAGCTAATATCATTCTTAATGTCTGGTTCTGAATTTAACACTTGTGAAATTAAATGGAGGCTGGAATTTTCAAAAGAGACTAGGAGAGTTCAGTCCCTATATCTCACTGGATTTAAATGAACAGTTTGCCAGGGCTGTTGATGAACAGAATATATCCATATACTGCAAAATGTATATATCAAATTGCCATTTCCAATCTGATATGAGGGAAACGAGGTATACATGAATGTAAATCATATCTGCTTTCTCTTGATAATATTTTGAAAAGTCACCTTGAGTTCATCTCTAATTTTACACTATTCTGTCCTTGACCATAAAGTTATGTCAGAGCTACCTTACTGTTCTTATTTTCAACTTCATTAGTATTAGGGCTGTTTCTGGGCTCTGTTTATTATTGATAGGTAGGCTCAGAAAGCTTACTAACATTTAATCAATAACAAATTAAACATCAATTTCACTATACACACAAACCGATGACAAAATATTTCCATCGATGATAATTGAATTGCAAATAGGCAAAGTAGGGAAATGCTACCTGAGAACTTATTAGAGTCAAAATGCAGTGATTTAGACTTTTGAATTAGGTTTATTACAAAAGAACTAGCAAATGAGTAGTAAAACAGGTATGATTTGTTGATTTAAAGATTTAAGTGTATAAATGTTGACGTGATGTTGACAATTTGTTTTAACAGATTATAAAGCTTAAATGTTTTGAATTTCAGTGTCTACTGTCATTAAATAATTGTGACTACACCATAATTTTATGTAACTGAACATTTAATCAATACAAATCTAAAAAAAATGCTTAAAAATAAACATCAATATTATCTGTCAAAATTTAAAAAAAAATTGAATTCTGCCAAGCTTATTTATAGGCAATTCTATGTCACTTATCAGCCTAAAAGTGAAGTGCCTCTTATCTCTGTTCTTATCATGTTCAATCACACACAGGACCATGATTGATGTGTAAATATCAAAGTTTATTTCAAAGTGCAAAAATCAGTACTATAGAATGCAATTTCTTTTGCGACTGTAACCTCAGTGGAAGATACTGTACCCTCTGAATATAAACAATAAGAACTGCCTGATAACAACATGTTTCTGTCCCCTTCATTCCTGTTTCCCATTTCCCTCTTCTCTCCCACCCCTGCAAATGTTCAGGAATTAAGGGGTAGGAGAATATCAGATGAGTGGTGATGGTGAGAGACCTGTAGAGGAGTGCTCCTGATGGGGGGAGGGACAGCTCAGAGGTTTGAGCATTGGCCTGCTAAACCCAGGGTTGTGAGCTCAATCCTTGAGGGGGCCAATTAGGGATCTGGGGCAAAATCAGTACTTGGTCCTGCTAGTGAAGGCAGGGGGCTGGACTCAATGACCTTTCAAGGTCCCTTCTAGCTCTATGAGATAGGATATCTTCATTAATAAATAAATAAAAAAATTATGGGGCATAGTGGACTTCGGAACAAGAGAAATGGAACAAAGAGAGGAACAGGAGGTTGGAGGGGAAATAGCAGCAACCAAATGAATTTGGAGAGAAGCCCAGGCCTGTGGGGAGGAGAATGAGATGCAGCTTAGGGCAGGAATGAGCTGCAAAGAGGAGGCTGGAGAGGAGAAGGGAGATGATGAAGTCCTGGAGGGTAAGGAGGAGCAGGAGATATGACCCCAGGTAGCAGAGGGATGAGATGTAGCTCCAGCCAAAGTGGAAGGTGACTCAACTAGGTGATATAGAGAATTCTCTGCAAGGGTAGAAGAAGGTAGAGGGGCAGCAGGATGGACTGAGAATATGGGAGAAAGGAGGGGGAAGAGTAGGAGAAGAGACCAAGAGACACACAATGAGATTCAAAGTCCTGTAGTTCCCAAGTGCCACTATCGTGGTGTAAAGGAATCCAGCTGTTCTATGCTTTTTTGGGCTGAATTGAAAAATGTACATTCAACTGATAACCAAATCTCCTTTTACTAATTCTTCCTTAGTTGTTCTTGCTCTAGTTGTAAGAACCCGTATCTACCTCTTTGTTGAAAGATTTAGTGGAGTCAGCTTACAATTTTACCCCTCCTGGACAGGGCCTGCTTCCAGCAGCTTTAACTTTCAATGTCTCTTGCATTGTTCAAGTGTTCTGGATACTACTGATGTTAAGAAGTGAGTGGCCTTGGTGTATCATGGGTACTGTTTGCCAAGATAGGAGCAAATAAAAAAAAGGAAGGGTGGCCTGAATGACTTAAAATGCATATACTCAAAACACAGTTACATACAAATCAAGTTATTTTTTATTTGTAAATAAAACAATAACTCTGAAAAGCAGAAAGCTCCTTCTGTCTCCCCCCCCCTTCCCCTTCTCTTTAACCCTCTAAGCTTTCAGTCATTTCAAGCCCCCTTAATCGCCTTCAGAGTTAGTTTAATAAAATGACTTTGTTTTATCTTATCCTGTTCCTCTATGCCAAAGTCCGCCCTTTTTCAATGGAAATCCATTTCCATCTGTTAAAATGTCTTCAGATTCTGAAGTTCTTCTACCAATGGATTAAACAGCAAAATTCAGTAGAATCTTCCCTAACCATTCAGCCTTTCCTTCTAACTCTTTCATATGCCTCTGTAAATTCACCTCTGACTTTTTTCTACATCATTGCGAGATTTCTTTAAAAATAAAAATTGGTTTTGAACATATTTTTACTGGATATTTCATACCGATATTTAGAGGCAAAAGGCAATGCTTCACAGAGCTTGTTACCTCAGTGCTGTCTCCTTCACTCAGGGACAAATGTCCACAAATCTTCAAGGTAAGCACAGTTTAAGGGTAATTCTAGAGTTCTTGATGATTGTGGATTTTTGCAAAGTTGCATCTGCACAGAATGTGCTCTATCACCTGAGGCCTTAGAAACCAATAAAGACATGGCTTTGATCATACACACCGTTGTTATTTCCTAACTGGTTTATTGCAAGAATGTGTACCTGGGCTTGAAAATATGAGCCCTGATAAAATTACAAATGGTGTGGAATGTAGTAGCACATCTCAGAAATACAGATTGGAACCAGCACATGATCTTGTACTTCACTAGTTTCCATAGAACAATGGGTCAAATAGAAGGTCTTGGTCCATATTTTTAAGGCTCTAAATGATGGGGCTCAGGTTACATAAAGTATTGTCTCACCCTGTGGAATCTCCTTCACTTTTGACTCTTCTCAGGAATGGTAGAATTGTCTACTTTGAGTGAAGCATGTGTGAGAGGAGAGAAGGATTTTCTAGTACCCAGTTTTGGAATTCACTGTTGAAGGAACTAAGAGTGACTGCAAAGCTTACCGCTGTCCAGTACACATTAAAAAAACAAAACAAACACACATAAAACCACCACCAGCAAAAGTCTTCGACTTTGCTTTCCTGTGTAGCAGTGCCTAACACGCCCGTTTTATTTATTTTAAAACAACAAGAACTAAAAACACTCATAAGAGTTCTCTTTTGGGGAGGGGAAAAAAGAAAATGTCACTTGACTGGTGTTAGTCATATTGTTTAACATTAACTGCTCAAATACTGAAGTGGGTACAGTATAAGAACTTAGATGAAATAGAAATCATACCTAAAACAGAGTACATTGGTCAAAAATATCCATGAATACTACAGAACATATGACCAGAATACAGAAGTTAGCGATGGATAAAGATCTAAATAGGGCCTGATCCCGAAGCCCTTAATCATTTGAGTCCGTTTCTATATGAGTAGTCCCGTTGAAATTAGTGAGACTATTTACCTCAGTAAGAATTCCTTGCATGAATAGGGAAAGATGGATTAGCCCATAGAACATGTAGTCTATCCACATAGTCCAGGATTATTCCCTATGGTATATTTTGTAATGTTCCCAATTTACATTTTAAAGGTCTCAAGTAATGGGGCCACTTCCCTTGAAAGACTATTCCACAACTTTAGTAGATCTCACCATCATTAAATTTGTCTTGAAATTAAGTCTAAATTTTCAATATCTTAATTTCATCCTATTATTCCAAATTATAATCCTGTTTGCATCACCATAAATAACATGAACCGTTATATAGACATATTCATTGTTAGTTTTAGGGCATGCAGAAAAATAATCAACATTTTTTTCATAGTCCATATGCTTCCAAATTAAGAAAAATATTCTACACATCAAATATGACAGGAGATTATGCTCATTTTAAATGTTGAATAAGTACTGTAAGTAAGATTCTTGGACAATAAACACATTAAACAAAGTAAGGGTTTAATTTAAAACCCCAGATGTTCCCTTATATAACAACAATCAATTTTAAAGATTTTGTTTCATCCTACTACCTTCATCTGACTTCCTGGCCTATTAGCTACTTTTGGGCTATTTTGATTCACTTTCTCTAACTCTTGAGCCAAGTTCTGAAGTCCTCCTCAGTTTCAGCATATTTGTGCCATGCAAACAGAAGACACTGACCGTATGCCCAGACTGGGAAGCACAGCTAGGAAGATGTCATGGATCCAAAATAGCAGAGGCAAACCAGTTACTTTCCTTTGGGCCTAACTCTGAAGCATAGTGGGTGGTTGAGGATGCATAATACTTTGCAAGAGGCACTTAGGGGCCAATCCTGCAAGTTGCTATCCTATTAAAACAGTTTAATAAAACAAATCTTTAAATAAAATCAAAAAGTCTCCATGCAGCATCTAGAGCAAATTGAAGTTGTAGACTAATTACTTTAGCTTTGCTGGACTTGGGAACTTTATTTGTTTAAAATGCTGCTTCTTTAGAGATAAAAATTATAGCAGCCAAACAATAAACTATATCATATTTATTCCTTTTGGGTTAGACTACTGTATATTGAGCTAAGTGGGCACTGTGGTAGCTACACAATTTTATTTTTTACTTAATTGGAAATTTTACTCCTGGCTTTGGACTTATTTCTGGGACTTCAAGACAAAGAGCTGTTTCACTTTCAAAGGATTGTATTCCTGACACATAGACCATGATCATATCAGTGAAAGAACATATTATAGCACTTCATTACAGTGACTAAATAGGAAAAAACAAAAAAGGAAATAAGGGAAAATTTAATGATAAAAATATATTGACTTTGGAATTTAACATTTCCCACCACCTCCACACCAATTTATATGTAGCTCCCTTTCTGTTATCTTGTAGCTTCATAATCAGATTACAATGTAATTGTTTAAATTGTATTAACAGATTAAGCATAATTATATTAAGGCTGTAAAACATTAGCAGTTGTGGATGGCTCAGACTTGCTTTTTTCAACCTGTAATGTCTCAGGCATACACAGATCTGTTTCTGAAGATTGTGTTTCATCCAGAAGAATGTTGGAGCAGGGGGGATTTATATACACGTGAACCAGCTATCAAACAGGCTTTGAAATACTCAAACATTTTCTTTTGTCGCTAACTGCTGTTTGTTATCAAACAGGGCCGGTATCATTCTCAGCTGAGTGTAGCAAGCATTTCCATCGACTCTATCACAACACAAGGGACTGTTCAACACCAGCATGTAAGTAACAGATGAAATGATTTTTAGCTCTAACACCAGTGTTTTTCTATTTATAAACATGTTTGTTTTGCCTTCTAAGGGTATGTCTTCACTATGTAGACTATGCCAGCATATCTCTGTAGTGTAGATGCAGCTGACACCAACAGAAATGTGTGTTCTGTTGGTGCAGGAACACCACCTCCCCAAATGAAGTTAGCTGTATTGATGGAAGGCCTCTTCTGTTAACATAGTTGTGTCTACACTGGGGGTTATGTTGGCATAGCTACATTAGTTGGGATGTGGTTTTTTTCAACTCCCTGACCAATGTAGCTATACAGATATAACTGATATAGCCAGGCCTAAATGTGTGCCATTCTAGGCCTGATCATGACCTTTGCTTATACGCAGTCCTCACTCCATGGAAAATACACTGGGTCTGATTTGTCTCTCACTTTCATCAGTTTTACACTAGTGTAATTCCATTAACTTCAGTGGAGATGCTCCTAAATAAGACTAATGTAAGTGAGAAGAGAACCAGGCCTCTGGAGAATGGCTACATTGTAGCAATAAAATGCCAATTTTTTAGAATAATTTTCTGTAATTACATACACACCTTAAAGAATGAAAGCCAATGAACTCCCAATTTTCAATTGGTTTTTGCAAATAAAAATAATTCCAGCAAGAAGAGAACCATTGCTTTTACTATTGACAGATTACAGGCCCAGTCCTACAGTCCTTACAGAGTTTTACCTGGATAAGGACTTTAAGGCCAGCTGCTAAATCTGTCTGAAAGCTTTGTTTAAGAATTTTTTTTTATATAAATAATGTACTAAAAGGGGGGGGGGGGAAATGGAACTCCTAACAAAGAAATTGTTCTAGTGCAACTGAAAGGAAAAAAGAAGCTGACTGGCAATCAACAGCACTGTTTGTCTACAACATTTAAATCTATTAGTCATGCAAAACCTCACACTTCCAGACATATGAAATCATTCTGCAAAGTAGAGAACACTTCTTGTGAGGTGTTGACAGCTCAAGTCCCATCGAACATTAGCACCTCACAGAATCTGGCCATCAAACAGGACAGAGCAGCCAAGTCCCAACTTGATTGAGTAATACTAGGCCCTAGTTCTCCAATCCTTATGCTGAGTAGAAGTGGGAACATAGAAATCCAGGCCCGATCCTGTAAAGAATAAATCATAAGTTTGTTTGTTGTAATAGAATTACTTCCTCTTTCCTGTAGTGTATAGGAATTGAATAATATCCCTTTAATTGGTTTGTGACCTCACTATCTTCTGTCTCATAAGACACCAAAACCCTGCCAGAACAGGAGTTTATATATGGCCTTGCACGTTATGTATATTTACTAAATACAATTATTTGGATTCACAGAGCCATGTGATCCTTCATATTATATAGATTTTGTAAGGCGCAAAAGACAAAAATCTACCCTCTACTTTAATACAATCGTGTATCATAGGTGTGTGATGAAAAGCAAAATTGTAATAAGCTACTGGTATCATTTTGCAACCAGTACAAATCATTTCATGTATTTCTAACAGAAAATTTTTCATTGTGCAGTTTGCATAAACCTGGTTCCCACTCTGAATATTAATGTCGTTCACCCAGAATACATAGCAATTCCAATTATTTATTGTTATTGTGAATGATTTTATTTTATAGATTACAAAAGGTGTGCAAGATTACTAACAAGATTGGCAATGAGCCCTTTGTGTACACAACCCTAGAAAATTTGCTGTGTAAGTATCCTTTTTCTTCATCTGATCCTTGTTTACTTTATGACCTAGTAATTTGCCTGATAGCTTTCACCTGTTATCTAGAAAACAAACAAAAATGTGGTAGTGTTTATAACCTGCTGCTTTGGTATTAATGTGCTCTATTTTTGTGCCACAGTTTGAATTTTGCACCTACTGGTGTATCATGGAGGTAGCACATTAATGTACAGACATCTGTTATCCATGCTCCGATGTAGTATTCTTACATTAGCTCATGGCTCCATATGATGTTTCTGGCACTAAATAATTATGGCTGAGATGACCCACTTCCATAAACATATCTGAGAAGGAAACTGGAAAGGTGGGGGAGGGCAGGGAATCTGTGAAGCTCCCTCATAGTATTTCCTCCAGATTCTTCCTTCAATGTGGCAGGGTTTGCTCCTCCAAGGAAAAAAAACCCCAGAAAGTCTGGTTTCCAACTCACAATTGCCCTGATATCTGTGAGGATCCCAGGTGGGATAGAATCCCTTAAAGGAACAGTGCAAAATGTCCTGTGCCTTTGCACCAGATCCAAGGCCATCTATAACTCCAAAATCTGCCCCTGGGAACAGGCATGAAGGAGGTGGAATTCATGGAAGTGGAGGTGTTAGGGGAGTATAGAAAACATAATACAGCCTGAGGCTTTATTAACTCTTAGGCAGCACTCTTTCTGGATACCAATCCCTTGCCTGTGGTTAAATTATGGGGCACAGTATCACAAATAGGAAGAAAACAATGCACATCTTTGAAAGAATGTCACTCAATCACATAGACTCTCAGAAGGATGTTTAGAATACCCCCAATCAGGGATATTGCAGATTATGTATTCCTCATGCCACCTTATTTTAAACCAAACTTTGCACCCTCTATAATCTGTATGTTATTCCCTGATAACCAGAAACTTCTATGCTCAAACTCTGTTCACTATTTTTTTTTAACATCATCTTAATAAAATTTTTAAATTTGTTCAAACTTTTCATGCTGATTGTTAAAAACACTCTAGAGTTACCATAGCTAATAAATATCAAAAACTGGGATATTTGTTTATTTAAATATCTTCTGCTGGTGTTAACTTCTTACTACACCCAAATAATGCTTGCAAAGAAATTACCACGGGGTAGCATGATTTCCAAAAACATTTCCCCTTAAAAATATAGTGATAGTCTTAAGATTTAAGAAGCTGTGTCTTTTTTTGATATCAAGACGTCAGTTCAAATTGAAAGGGAACAAGGAAAGAAGAGCAGGATAAAAAGTAGCTGCCTTTGCTGATTTGATTCCCAGGTGAAGATGGGAAGATCCCAGGTGCCCGAGGGCGAGGGGGGGAAGCTTAGAAAAATATGGCAATATTCTAGTGCCAGAAGAAATGAGACAACTCTTTCTTTTATCCCTGTATTTTTTATTTTCCTTGTTTAAACCAGAGTCATCACTATCTCGAGATGCTTTGCACCACTGCCACAGCACACCACTGATTCTAGCCCATTGTCTCCTCACTGTGACTCGAAGCAGGTGTCTTTCCTAACATCTCTCTTCTGTGCATCTCTATTTTTTATTTTCTTCCTGTGTGTTTCTACAATATTTATCTTCCCCTCTACGCAAGTCTATTTTTCTTTTGTTTCCTGCTCCTTGTCTCACTCTTACACTATGTCTCACTGGTCTGTTTTCCTTCCTCTCTCTTCTTCCTCTTCTCTGCCTCATCTTCCCTCCTCCAAATCTTTTTTTACCCCTCTAGCTCACTCTGCAGGATTCCCACAGACAGTTCTATGTTCCCATTTTTCTCTTCACATGCTCTTCCAACTGGAAGAGCTGAAGACGTTTGCTATAGCCTCAGTGCAGTCCTATTCCCCAGAAAGTTTACTGCCTTCTGCTTTATCCTAAAAATCAGGGTAAAGAGATCAGAAGTGGCTCCTGATTTATGGACCCAGCTGTTCTAATTCACTTGCCAAATGAATAGAAAATGAAGAGCTGATTTGGAGGTTGGAAGGGCAGGCAATGTGAGCAGCTTCCCACTCACCATGTTCTCTTTAACATGCATTTGGGCTTTCTTTAAAAAAAAAACAAAGTAAAGGTTAGAGGAAAAAAGTAATACAGGAAGGCAGTAGAAACATGGTCCGAGTCTTCCTTGCCTCCCTCTCCTCTCCCATGTTCTATCCTCCTGCAGGGGAGATCAGAGCCTGAGTGCCTGCTTTTTCAACCCTAGTATCTTACAGCAGCTGAGGCTTTTCTCTTGGGGGGGGGGGCGCAAGAGGTATGTTTGACCCACCTTCCTCTACCCTACCTGCTACCCATCATGCAATGGGGAGAGTCTTTGTTTGCTCCCTCGCCATCTGTCTTGGCAGCAGTGGGCAGGACTGGTGCTTCTCCTTACTCCATTAGTTGAGGATTTAATTGGTATGATTGATTCTTCCCCTGCTGCTGGCTCAATAAGGTCAGAGGTAGTGCTCCCTGCAGCAGGTGACAGAGAACCAAAATTGTTGTTGTTCCTGTCTCCCTTGTAGGACCGGCTCCTTGTGTTACATCCGAGAGAGCCCTTTTGGGTTCCTTCATGGAACCAACAGCAGGACCCAGAGGGTCCTAACCTCACCTCAGACATTTAAGTACCTTTCCGCCTCCTAATATAAAAAATAGGCCCATCTTAGGATGTAAGTGACCTTGATAATTTTGTTTAACCAAAAACAGCAACTGCAATACAGGGGAGCACAAGCTTGTTCTTCCCCCTTCTTTACATGCCCCGGGAGAAAAGGGGGGAGTGGTATTTGTACATTATGGTTCAAGTTTTCCTTTGGAAATCCCAAGCTTTCTTTCCAAAGGTGTATTACACCAACTCTTCCAGGAAGGGATGTACAAAGGTTTCCTCTGCTTCCATTTCAGGACCATGGAGAAGTCTACTGATGTGATACAATATGTGTAGATTGCCTGCTAGGTGACCTGCTAGCTTGGTTAGAAAAATGACAACACTGTAAGGCATTTAGGAACATAGTTTGTATGAAGGATGCTCACGTGGTTGCAATTACAATCTTTATAGTTTTGTCTAATTAAAGTTACTGTGGTTTGTTGCAGAATAGGTAATACACAATGGTACTTGGGAATGGCAATAATAAAGATTTTAATGGCAGCCAATGTATAGAAATGCATTTGTACTGTATGCATGGGAAACTTTCTGGAAAGGTCCAGCATTCACCACTAACTTTTAAACCTCCTCACACCATTAGTCAGGATCTGCAGATGCAAAACTCATTAGTGCTCACAGCACGGGGGCAAGACCCAACGGCACCACAGAGTTAATCTAAAGGTTTCTTCAAATCTAGAGGTTTCTTTAGTTCACACAAAATTGTAATTTGTAAACAGATTTGGATTAAGCGGACTGCATCAGAGTTGCACAGCTCTAAAACTAGGTATGCTTGTTCTTCTTGCAGTCCTTTCTACTACAAGAGAACTCTGATTTGCCGAGAAAGTGCCTTGAAATCTTCCCCAAGAAAATAGAAAAGACATCTTGTATCTTTTTGATTTACAGCATTGTTTTGTTACTAGATGCATTTTATTTTCATATGTTGGACATTCCATATTTGTGTGAAGGAAACATTATTTTATTTTAATTTGTAAATTTGTTGCCTATAGCTCAAATAAGCCAATTATTTAAATATATTGTATATAAAGAATAATAATATACTAATTAAATGTTATCATATGCAGAGAGTTGGCTAGTTTTTGCCGTTGATTATCTTGTTCTATTGTATTTACACCATTTTGCTCAGGCTCTTACTTTCATTATTTGCACTAACTGGAAATGCAAAAGTCTATGTAACTGAAATCTGAATAAGCTGTAAGTGGGATGTTCTACTTTCAATGGAAGATATTGTATATTCTGAAGCTTTGTTAATATATATACATTATATATTGCGCATAAGAAAATAATTCCCAGAAATGCACCTTGCTTTCAGGAACATTTGTATAGCTATTCTGGATGATCATCAGTTACATTTGTACTGGCACTTATGGAAAGAGTTGCAAATAATGTAAATACTATAAAAGACTGGAAGACTGCAATGCAGTTTTGGTGGAATAAAGAATATAAAAATAACCTATTTCTAAGTTGTTTTTATTGACACCTTGGATGGAGTTGGAACTTACATCTAAAGTATTATGTTATCTCTATAGTAACAGAACACTAATGTAATGCTGGAGAACTTGAAATAACATTCTGTTAAGAGATCTAACCCTTGATTTTACATAGCATAGGACTTTCACAAAGTTTGCTTCCAAAGAGCTACATTTTGCCCACGCGTTCAGTCTGCAGCTGATTAAAGATGTGAATGCGAGTACAGAATGCATCTATAGTGCACAGTGAACACGGCACCTAGTAGAGGGCTAAAGATACAGTCCACAACAGTAGAAACATTTTCACAAAAGTAATGTCAGAGATCAATATGCATGTGCTACAAGGGGCATGCTTAGAAGGTACTAACCCAGCTGGTAGCCACCCAAAACAAGTGCAGTGCACCATAGCAAGCTGCAGTAAGGACAGTGCACTAGGCCAGTTCAATACGCCATCCTGCCCTAGAAAAGCAAGATTTGTATTACACAGGGTATACCACACTGCATATATATGTTTCTGCTGCTGCTCTGAAGCCTCTTGGACATAGTGTAAGAACTATGGACAATAATATGACAAGTTCAGAGATTTTTTCTAAAATATTTGAACTATTACACCTCTACCCCGATATAACGCAACCCGATATAACACGAATTCGGATACAACATGGTAAAGCAGTGCTCCAGGGGGGCGGGGCTGTGCACTCTGGCGGATCAAAGCAAGTTCGATATAACGCGGTTTCACCTATAACGCGGTAGGATTTTTTGGCTCCCGAGGACAGCGTTATATCGGGGTAGAGGTGTACATCTTTCTTTGATGATTGAGCAGCTCCAGCAATTAAGGTAACATTTGTTCTTCCTTTATAAATTCATGTTATTGTTGTTTCTCAAACTTTTTACCATCACATCCCACTTTTCTCAAAGTGAAGAAGAGCTCAGGCCCTGTCCTGTTGTATAATGGAGATAATATTCTTATTAATGAAGTACTGAACTATGAAATTCTAGAAGCTTTTCCCTGAGACATTTCAGTGAGACAGATGAGCTTACTTCTGTGCACATACCTTCTCTAGTAGTAGAAAGACTGCCCCAAACTGAAATTGGACCATGGTCTCCTAGTTTTCCAAGGAGCAATGAGGCAGGATGGGAGGGAAACTGGGTGATCCCAGGAGTTCTGGGGTCAAAGAATAGGGGAAGATCAGAGGCTCATGGGGGATACCTTTCCCCACTCTAGTCAGTTCTCTGAGAGCTTCTATGCATCCATACTGTTCTGTTTACCTCCCTACCAGCAAGGCCCATAGGTTGCCTCTTTCTCCTTTTCAGTGGCTCCATATGGCTGAAAGCCATGAGACCAAAAGAGAAAAGACACGAGTTTCTGCATCATAGGCATGGATAGGAAGAGTCCCTGCAGGAAAACCTTGCCCAAGCCCTGCTGGATGCATAATATCCAAGGTCATTTCAAACACGTAGACATAGACACAATTTAAAAGAAAATCCCATGCAGTTTCTTATTTTCAGGCTGAAGACGCCTGATCTGGGCTATTTAATGTCATTCTTGGCTAACCTATAATAATATAGTAATTTGAAGGTCTGTAACTAAATCATAAGCTTTGTCTCCCCGTGATAGGAGGTAAAGACCCTGGTCCTTGATTGTCAGGGAAATGGTTAATTGCCTTTCCGTAGGAAAGGGCACAGCTATCTTCTCTCAGTGCAGGGATAGTCCAAGAGAGGATGGAAACATATGTGGAGAAGGGAAGTCCCTCCTTCTCACCCTCAGATGCTGGGGTTGAGAGAAAAAGAATGTGAGTGAACTGAATGAGGGAAGAAACATAAGTTTGTGAGCCCTCAGGACTGAGATCAGGAAGAAACTAAACCTAAGAATCAGCCTTTCAGCTTTCTTCTGGTGCCTTGGCTGAGGTAAGTCATGTTTTGCTGGGAATCTTGGGTGGGGAGAGGTTTACTTTTTCTGGTTAGCCCTTGAAGGGCCAGGATTCTTAGAGGCTGCTATATTGTGATGAGCTGGAGTTAAAACCAGCCTTTCCCAGGCTGTGAATCATACACCTACTGTTTGACTTCCCCATGTGGCCACCTTCTTACCACATTCCTTCAACCCAATTGTCAAATACAAACCTAAACAGATCAGAGTAGAAATATGAACTCATATTCTACTACATGAAAGGCACACCAGAAGTATTTAGATGCAGCATTTTTCAATCTTGATGATGGTAAAATTTGTTCCTGGGCCATACTTTCAAGACCACAGGAGTCTCGGTTGTGCCTGCATATACAAACAACTAACTGCATGCATATACTTTATAGATACTATTTAGACACCATTCCTTTTTAAGTTTGGCCCTTAATTGCTACAGTCTTTCTGGGATTCACATGGTTCCATCAACTACCTGGAGTTGGGACTTTCAACAGTGGGGCATCCAGGCATTGGCCCCCCTTTTTGCTTCAGTCTCTTGTGTGGAGGCTCCCTCTATGGCTTGGAGCTTGATACCACCCACTTTTAATCCCTGACTTGAGTGTATCGAGTAGCCAACATTTGGTGGAGCAGTCAGCTTTCATGGTGATGGCACCGGTAACTGTTATGAGGCAGAGCGAGCAAGCAAAAATTACCAGGGGCTGAAATGGAGATCAGGCATTTATTTGCCAAGAGAACTGCTGAAACAAAGCACTGGATTGCTTTTGCCCAGGCGCTAGTATGTAGATGAAGAAATCAACCTTCATGATGAAGTATTAAGGGAAGATCAAAGCAGCTGCCAATAATGACAGGGAGGTATGATGCACCGCAAGGAAAAAAAGGTAATGCTGTGCAAGGCACTAGAGCACAGAGACAGAAAGAGGGCATAGAAAGACTACAAGAATATAATAGAGCAGCTGAAGGCAAAGGCTATACAATGTGGGCAATGGGGCTATCTAGTAGGTAGGAACACATGGAGATCATATAGAAAAGCTAACGCAGTGCAGATGCATAGCCACAGGGAGCTCTTTCCCCAAGCATGGCCAGGAAGGATCTCAGTGGAATGTTCCGAGGACAGCATTTGTACCCTGCAGGGGACAGTACCAATAGCCATTAGTGGGCACGGCTAATGCTCTTTCTCCACTACCACGGCCCCAGAGGCAACAGTCTATAAAAGCAGTGGGGGGAGTTCTGCTAATCTCATGCTAGGGAGCTAAGGCCCAGGAATGAGCATCTTGGCAGATGGTACCAATAGAGATTTTTTTTGTCCTTTTAACTTTCTTGTTCCTTTAGAATGCAGAAAGAAAAGCTTGTAGTTCAAGTATGGATGGAAATATAACCCAGAGGTTATAGTAATGTGTGTTGGCTGCTTAATAACAAGTATATATATTCACTTCATGGCAGGGGCCACCTTGACCTTAATGAATGCCAGTGGTATATGAATTACAAAGATATCAAATAATATGGCAAAGTAATGGTGAGGCTATAACAGTCTAAAAAGGCAAGGGAATTCTGAAAAAAATCTTGCCACAATGCTCTCATGACAACCCCTTGTGTTTAATGATTACATCCTATGTTGGGAAAACAACATGATAGATAACATGGTTGAAATGCATGTATTGTAAGTATATAGCTAATGTATTTTTGTACCTTATTACAATCTATGGGTCTCATTTTATGACCCATTATTCACATAAGACCCACTTCACATAAGCGATCAATTAATCTTTTTGCATAAGTAAGTGTTGCCACGACTCATCCTGACTCCTGAACAAACGTATAGAATACAGGCAAAACAAAAATTAATGGTGCTGTAAATCTGGGAGTCTAGGGAAATGTTCCTTCTTTACAATTACATGAAGTCCATCTTACAACAGAAATAGCATTGGTTTTTTTATATTCACTCCAAAATGCCACACAAAGACTAAGCCCCATGTAAAACCTATTTAAGGGCTACTCACAACTTTGAAGCAGATCTTAATAGGTGAATAGGGCCTCTCAGAGGGTGCTCTAGATTGGGTGAATCTCACTCTCAGAGCAGCTTAAACACTTTAAATCTAAAAACAGCTTAAACTGCTAAGCCACTCCTACAGCAGATTAGCAAAAGCTATAGTTTAGATCATTGCTATAACTTCAACGTGTATTGGTATTTAAAAGTTCTAAAAGTTTAAAATTGGAAACTCCTTAATGTGCCATGAAAATACAATAAAATTGACAGAAAATGTCTAATGGATGATTGCCACTGCTAATTCTAATGAAAAATAATTGGTTGCACTTGCTTAGATCCTTTCATTTAAGAATCAAAAAGTGATTAAAACTCCTTGATCCAAAAGGAATTCAAGAAGTAAAGCAGTAAAAACTGACACAGAATGAAAAAAATATGAAGCATAAAAGAAATATTTAATATTTAATGTAGCATGCAATGTTGAAAAAGACTGGAATTTGTGGTTCTGCCTCTTGCAAGTACTGCAGTCATCATGAACTTAAAACAATAAAAACTTCATAGAAAGTCACACACGGCCGGAGTTTCTGTTGTATACATGAGTTGTGAATTACAGCTAAGTGTATATGTTTCCCCCTCACCCCCCTAAAAATCAAAATTTGATGCACAAAAAGTTAAAGGGACAGAACCAGGAAATGGGGAGAGTGGCTTTAGGTCCTTAGCACCCTACAAGGAGCAGGTCAGTGGGGCCAGGCTGCTGGAGCAGGAGTAGAGGATTTGTTGTCATTCCCGAGCATGGGGCACAGACAGTGGCAAAGTTCCTTCGCTTCCTTGCAGGGGGTAAAAGCAATGGGAGCAACAGCAACTTCAGACCCCTGGCAAACATTGTTCTTGCATGGCTCAAATGCTATCTTTGTGAAAAGGTCTGGAGTGTAGTGTTGGGCAATTGCTTTCCTGCCCCAAGTGCATTCTCAGACACTATGGCGGTATCTGTTCTGTTAACTCTCCTGTTGCACATGTATATGAGGCCGTTGACTGAGTTAACTAGGTGATAAAAGCTGCCATGTATTCATCATGCTGGAAGCCCCCCACTCCACACTTCCATTGCATATGCCCCAGCTGCAGCATTAGAATAAATAATTCAATGTCTACATGAGATTGGGGCATAGATAAAGACACCATCCAAACAAGTCTGTGGAGTCTGGATTGAGATAATGAATGGAAGTATGGGCAATCTAGGATGAGGCTGGCCACACGGGAGGTCTTAAACTTGACAGAGTTGTTCATTACTAGTGTCTCTGCCAGATTCATGCCCTGAGTGAGATTAATTCTTGCCACTTGCTCATGAATTTTGCAGCTGTTTTTGCACACCAAATACACTCACTCTTCTAGGTGGCAAAGATATAGGGTGGGCTTTAAAGGCACAATTTTTTAACAGGAAGGATGATTAATCATTGTCGGAAACTACCAAGAGAAGTGGTGGATTCTCCATCTTTTCATGTCTTCAAACCAGACTGGATGTCTTTCACAGTTCAGGACACTGCATGTGTATTCCCCATCTGTGAACCCTCAAGGACACCCACTTGCTGTACCTGTCTCCTTTATCAATACCTCTCTTGGACAGAGATCTATGTCTCTCTGATTGCTGAAAGGGTTTTTCCTAGGCTACACAGTTCCCTGCCTATACTGTGATATCCCCAGCAAACCAGACTGCTTAAATGAGCCAGCATCTGCACTTTGGTTTCTCTTTGAAGGCTATGAACACCTGTAATTGCCAGCAGTCACAAGTCAGCACACAGCTCTTTCTAAGCAAGCACATTTATTCTTAAGGTGAAAGCATTACAGAGAAAATAAAAGTTACTATATGTATGCCAAAAGCTTACCAGAGGTCACTCATCAGCCTTATGGGGTTTAAGTAGGCCAAGAAAGGTTGGAGCCCCCCTTGGATATAAGGTCCTGAGTCAGTCTAAACTCAGGCTATTTATCCAAAAGTCCATTCCTTGTCTGTTGAACTAGTATATGCAAGTCTCTCCAAGTGGTGATACTTCTCTGAAGGGGTTACAACCTGAGATAATTTACCCAATCTCCCCCCCCACACACACACACCCCCTTAGTTTCTGAAGATCTGTGGTTACCCTGATCCATGGAATTACATGCAATCCCTGGCCCACAATGATCTATAAACTTAATAGAGTAAAATCTCCCAAAGATATTTCAAGAAACTGCCATTTCTGTCACAGATTGTGTTTACCTAAACACAATCTCATGGGCTCAATACAGGAGTACTGGATGAAATCCTATGCCCTCTGTTACACAGGAGATCTGTCTAGATAATACAGTGGTCCCTTCTGGCCTTAAAGCTTATGATTCTGACTGATTATCCAGGTGACACAGTTTGCCTAGTCACCAAGTCCGGCTAGTCTGCACTAGGGTGACCAAATGTCCCAATTTTATAGGGTCAGACCTGATATTCCAGGCTTTGTATTATATAGATGCCTATTACCCTCCACTCTCTGGCCTGATTTTTCACACTTGCTATCTGGTCACCCTGGTCTACACTCTTGTTACACTGGTGTTGGGGGAGATCAAACAAATCTGCAGTGATGGAGAGGGTCAGGAAGGTTGTGAATTGAAGAGTTTCATGTGGTCACTTAGCAGTAAAACATCACATGCTACTCCCAGCTTTTTTCATCTCAGTGATGTGCACCTCTTTGACATTGGTTCTGATCTATACATTTTTAAAATGCAGTATTGAATTGGCTGGATGGGTGACTGGAATCTATAGTTAACTTGACAGTAAAGTTTTGAGGGTTGTGACATAATGAGTTATAATAAAAAATTGCAGTATTTGAATTAAGTATTGCGTAAAGGCTGGGACAGGCCCCATTATGTTAATCACAGTACAAACATACAGTAAAAGACACAATGAGTTTCCTATCTTGTTTGCAAGAGACATAACAGTAGCTTATGCAGGACTGCTAGGTTGTCTGAACTAGTACTGAACTGGTTCTGGCCAAGAGAGACTGCAGACCATAGAGTGGAATAAAATAAGAAGTGTTTTGCAGGAAGGGAAAACTGAAGTTAAAGATATCTTTTAGTATTTTAAAAAATATATATTTAGAGAAAAAGAAATGAAGTCCAGGCTGGTTCTGGTTTTTAAGCAGAGCACTGACTATTCCTAGAATTCTTTAAAATTTAATTATTTACTTTTAGATTCATAAAGGAAGATGAAATGCAGATTCCAGAGGGGGAAAATGTATTTCAAAAAAGGGAGGGATGGGGAAAACCTGAAGACAATCCCATTCTTACCAGAAGAGTGGAACAAGAGAACTGAATATCTGAAGACTAGCCAGACATCAGGTTCAGATGGAATCCATCCTAGAACTCTGCAGGGAATGCCAACAAAGACTGGAAAACATTAACAAAACTATTTTAAATTAAAGGTAGGAGCCAATGGCCCAGATGGAACCTGATGTCATGGTTAATAGATCCAGGAAAGGGCCCAAGAAAAGTGCAGCTCTATAAGATCTGTTAAAGGGATAAAATATGTAGAATGTAATTTTTTCTCCCCAGAAAATGAAGGCTAGTCAACACATGAGCTGTGAGAAACCCTCTTGGCCCAGCAATTGACTGCTGTATCTTGGCTTTTTGACAATTCTATTTTGGCCAAGAAAAAAAAAAGTCTGCTTTTTCTTTGTAATTCAAGACTGTTTTCTTCTTTTTTCACCTTTGAACTTAATGTTGCCCAGCAGGAAACAAAAAAGCATTAATATCATCATTTATTTGTTTAGCACCAAAAATGTGCTTCTGGCCCACAGTGACAGGGAATAACAACAACAACAACAACAAAATAATGACAAAAAACACTCCACTTCTTCAGGGGGAAGAGAAGAATAGAATGCTTTTCAGTAGGCCCCTTATTCCTTTGTGGATTAGTGGATGCATACATCAAGGCATCAGTCCAGCTGGTGCTCTGCTCAGGCTCGGAAACACTGCAATACTTTACCACAACATGGCATTCACAAATGTTTGTTTAAGTTTATTGAAGCTGCAGGCTCTAAAGTTTACTGGGAATTTTTACTATAGCTGGGTGCAACATCCTCTCATTGTCCCACATCCTTTCCTCCATGTACACCTGGAATCCTATTGTTGATTCCTGCTTCCGCAGGGCGATCTCTATCTTCCCAGAGGCATTGTACATGCAAATTTATTAGTATTCTTGCCACTTTAAGGATGCAGAAGCCTTTTTTCCACTGGTCAGAATGCCGGAATATTTTACGTGATGCTTGTGACAAAGTCTACAATATACATTAGGATGACTTAATAATTACATTATAATTACAAATTTGTATGACTGTAGTGTCTAGGAGCCCTAGTCATGGACCATGACCCCGCTGCCACTCGGGAGCTTGTTCATGAATTAAGATCAGAATATACCCCTATGAACATTACAGTGATGTACATAGTCAAAACTACATTGCTCCTTACAAGAAAATAGGCTGGTCATACTTCTTATATTACTTTACACTATATTTGCATAAACTGCAAATACTTAAGACAATTGATGGCATATTCATGTTATCTAAGTCTTTTTACATACTGTACTGATGAATACATTTCAGCATCTCAAGAATACTATTGTATTAAACATGCAATAAAACAAAGTCACAAAGGGCAATACACCTCTAGCCCGATATAACACGACCCGATATAACAGGAATTCGGATATAACGCAGTAAAGCAGCACTCGGGGGGGGTGGGGCTGTGCGCTCCGGCAGATCAAAGCAAGTTCGATATAATGCGATTTCACCTATAACGCGGTAAGATTTTTTGGCTCCCGAGGACAGCGTTATATCGGGGTACAGGTGTACTTCACATGTGTGTGAGAGCAGAGCCGGCTCCAGGCACCAGCCGACCAAGCACGTGCTTGGGGCGGCACCTTCTAAGGGGCGGCTAATATTGGGGTGGTGGGGCAGCGCTCCGTTTTTTTTGTTTTGTTTTGTTTCAGCGGGGCGGTGCTCGGGGTTTTTTTTTTTTTTTTGGTTCGGCGGGCTGGAGCTCAGGGGTTTTTGTTTTTGTTTCGGCAGGGCGGCACTCGGGGGGGTTGTTTCGGTGGGGCGGCGCTCAGGTTTTTTGGTTTGTTTGTTTTGTTTTGTTTTGGCGAGGCGGCGCTTGGGGGGGGGGTTGTTACAGTGGGGCGGCGCTCGTTTTTTGGTTTTGTTTTTTTTTTGCTTGGGGCGGCAAAAAAGTTAGAGCCGGCCCTGTGTGAGAGACAGAGATGCAACTTATTAAACTGGTATATTTTCACTGATGCCACGGACATCCTTTTAATAGATCATTTAAAAGACAGATCTTTACAATACATAAAGAATTATCTGCACTTTAAAAGATTTCTAACCCCTAGAAACATGATATTTTACACGAGTTTATTAAAGTAACTGCTTTCTTTGTTTTAGGAAAGCTAGAATAATCTTCAATTTGAAGGATTAAGTTTCTTCATCTCTACGGTTTAACCCTGTTTATGCTCAGATTATATCTTTCTGAAATTAGGTGTCACAATTAGGAATTCAGGACGAATCCATCTGAAAAAAAAATGGTTACCACTATTTTTAATTGAGCACCACTGACGTACAAAACATAGAAAGACGTAATCTTGGTTTCAAGAAGCTTAAATTCCAAATTGCCCAGACAAAACAGTTCTTTCTCACACACACAAGCAAACTGGACGATGAGATAAAGTCGCAGAACAGTGCAGATAACTCCACACTTTCCCCTGTACCTTTTTTCTAGTCTACAATACATTTTTGTTTTGATGTTTTATTGCTGAAAGCTTTCATATTCCGTGTGTGATTTTTAAGGAAATAAACTAATTGTGCTTCTATATAAGACGCTGTGGCATAAGACCTATTACCTGATCATTTAAAGCAACTGGGCCAAATTCACCCCACTGGTGCTAGCCAGGGCTGGCTCCAGCTTTTCTGCCGTCTCAAGCGGAAAAAAAAAAAAAAAAGCGAGCGGCAGCACTTCAGCGGCGGATCCTCCCTCTCTTCATCTTTGGCGGCAATTCGGCGGTAGCTCAAAGAGGAAGAGAGGGAATGAGGGACCCGCTGCCAAATTCCCGCTGAAGACCCGGACGTGCCGCCCCAATACCGGATGGAGTGCCGCCCCTTTCAATTGGCCGCCCCACGCACCAGCTTCCTATGCTGGTGCCTGGAGCCAGCCCTGGTGCTAGCTGACTTTAAGAAATGCACCCAGAGGAGGGAAGGCAAGTGGTGCCTCCAGGACAACCCTCCCTCAGGGAATCTGCTTAAAGATGCACTCTGTCACAAGTTCCAGCGAGGCTTCTATAGAATCCCCACCTGCAGTGGCAATACACCGAATCAGCATATGCCCTGGTTGCTATAACAATCCCATTTTTAGACATCACTGATCCCCTGAAGCTGGCAGAGTGAAGGATTCAGCTGCCATCTGCTTTGGTCCACTAGGATCTACAATGGTGAGCTGGGTTAATTCAGCCAGCTCTGGCTGGAAAAAGATGTAGTATACATCCTTCTCTTTTAATTTAGCATCTCTGAGATTGACTATTAAAACAATCATTCCCCAAAACATGATGAACAGGGAATGCAGGCCATGCCCACAGAATGAGGAACTATATCCTGGAAAACAGTGACTCTGAGAAGGATTTAGGGGCCATATTGGAAAGCAACTCAAATATGAGCTCCCAGTACAGTGCTGTGGCAAAAAAAGGGCTAATGTGATTAATAGCTATATAAAACAGAGGAATAGAAGTAGAAAGGTGATTTTGACTTCAGAATATGGCATTGGTGAGACTGACACGGGAATATTGCATACAATTCTGGTGTCTATGTTTTAAAAAGGATGTTGTAAAATTGGAGCAGATGCAGAAAAGAGCTAGAGAAAAATGTCTTATAGTGAGAGACTTTGAATAAACTAAACAGATTGAGCTGTAAAAGCAGACTGAGAGGTGACTTGATTAGTGTCTAGTTACCTTCAAGGAGAGGAAATACTGGATATTAAAGAGCTCTTTAATCTAGCAGAGAATGGCATAATGAAAACCAGTGACTGGAAGCTGAAACCAGACAAATAAGGCACAACTTTTTTTTTTTAAAGTGAGGGTGATTAACCTTTGGAACCAGCTAACCAGGGAAGTAATGGATTCTCCATCTCTTGATGTCTTCAGATCAAGTCTAGGTGCCTTTCTGGAAGATATGCTTTAGCCAAAAAGAAGTTAGTGGGTGAAGCTTAATGGCTTATGGTAGAGAATTTCAGACTATATGTCTAATGGTCATTTCTGAATTTATGAATCTTAGCCTTGCTGTTGCTCTCTCAATGAAACTAATGGTCGACTGACATTATTTGTGCATGATAATTGTAAACATACTGGGGTGAGTGTTACTGGTAGAGCTCGTTGGAAACATTTTGCTGGAACCATTTTCTGTCAAAATGCAGCTCCAGTGAAATCAGAATGCTTTGTGAATTTTGCTGAAGTTTGGGGGGCAAGGAAGTTTCTGACCCCATTGAAATGTACAGTTTTGACATTTTCTTGGAACAACATTTCAGTATTTCCTTTCAAAAGGGTTTTTTTTTTTGGTTCTGAAATGTTATTTTTTTATTTTGTATTATTGTCATGGGGTTCACTCACTGTGAGCAGCACCTCCTGTTGGCCATCAGCTCTGCCAGCTTGTGCTTTCCCTCTGATGTTGTCTTCTTCCGCTGCCCTGCTCACTCCCAGGTCTGCAGCTTCCTCTCTGTGGCTTGGCCCTCCAGCCAGGTCACTGAAGTCCTCCCCTTCTGGGGAATTCAAAACAGTCTTTCCAGACCTGCTGTCTGGCTGGCACCTCCAATGCCCTTGCCACTCCCCAGTGGCTAGTAGGGGAACCCAGGCCCACTCACTACACTAGATTCTAGCTCAGGGACCCTATTACAAGCAGCCCCAGTCCCTATACAGTCCTTCCACTTGCTGCTGTTTCCCTGGGCTTCTTCCTACATATCTGGCTTCCTCACTCTCTGGGTTTGTCAGCCTCCAACTCCCTCCACTGAGGAGATGTCTACAGCTTACTTCCCTGCCTTTCTGCAGCCAGCTACCTGTCTTTATACATGGTCTGCCTGTTCCTGCACTGGTAAGCCTGTCCTTAATTAGCTGCCTCCAAACTAAATCTCCCCTGCTTGAAACCTAATTAGTTGATTGGGCCCAAGTGTCTTAATTCAGCTCTTGCAGGGCTAGTGTGGGGAGTCCACCCCATCACAATGGTATTAAAAATGTCAAAATCAAAATAAGCAGATCACCCCAAAACATTTCCCCCCTGAAATGTACTATCATGAAAGATTTCAATGGAGATGTGGGGTGTGAGCAGATTTGTTCCTAATCAGGACACAAACAAATTTTGAAATCTTCCATGAAAAGGACTTTCCATTCTCCGTCCAGCTCTATTCACTGGTTGTTTAGAAATGCTTTTCAACAGAATGATCATTTCTAATGTGATATTATAACAAGAAATACTGTCGAGATAATTTTAAGGTATATACATGTCTGCTGTACAATGTCAAATTAGAAAGATCTTCATCTGAGGTAAATTGGTTTATGGTTCATTTTCCACGGTAAATGAAACACTTTAGTGGTTGATCAAAAACTACAAAAAGGTTAAATCCTCCACACACTGAGCTATGAGAGTAACCCCATTTCTTGTGCATCTCTTCAGATCAGTGAGATAGCAGAACTCATTTTTCAATGTCTTTTGCCTGCCCCTCAGACCTGAGTGCTGCTGATCCAGCTGGGGGAAAGAGTTTCTAGATTTACAGCTCCCTTGTACAAGAGCAACAGTGTTAAATCCAAAACTAACCCCACACCTGAGATTACATTTGGAGTTACTGTTTTTAGATCAAAGCCTTTTATACTGACTGGTGAACACTGAATAGATTATTTCTGTTCAAGTGTATGACCATCATTTTTACAGGTACTGCTTGTTCTATGTGCAATGCCACTTTTTCCCGTTTTTAACCACTATATTTGAAATGGATTCATGCCAACCATATTTTTTCCCTACATTAAGGCCAACAACTACCTCTACAGCAGCTAAACTGGACAATCCAGTTAACTGATACACAGTGCCATCTTCCATGAAACATACATCCAACTCACTAAGTATCTCCCAGCTATGGTCTGTGGACCATTGGTGGCCTGAGGGTCACTTGCTGGTATCATCTGATATAGGGGTCTGACACAGGTGTGCAAGCAAGAACCAAATTTCAAAGCTAGGTCCCCGTCACAGCTTGGATTAGAGCTCTGAAGCCAAACACCCCTGTCACATGACAGGTGTCAATAGGTGTTTGGGAAATGTAAAACATACAGGGTAAAACTGTCTTGATTTGAGCAGGGCTGTAATAGCCAACTACCCAATTGCTTTAAATAACAGCTACACAGACTTGATCAGTGCGTAACAGGCCTTTTTTATGTATACTAACAAGTGTACCAAAAGTAGTTACACAGTACAGTATATTGTTTTATTTTAATAATTTAAAAATAAACTATTCCTTTTTGAAACTAGATGTTACTTATCAAGTTTGAATGAATGGTCTTTTTCCACTTCATGATCTTTTTGTCCTCGCCCCTAAAGCTGTGTTTCAACAGAGTGCAGGTTTCCTGATTTAATTCATTGTTATGAAGAGAGTTGCTCCATTTTCAGGCAGTGGGGATATTCTGTAACTGGTTCCTACCCCTCTAGTGATGCTGGAAAAGCACTCTAAACACATGTAGGGGAACAACTCAGAAAATAAATAGCTAGCATTAGCCAGACCTTTGATTTATCTTTCCACTAAGTGAAAAGTTCACTACTGACACCTAGAGGTAGTTTCATAAGATAACATTTTGCTGTACTGTAATAGCCAGTAATAGTATTGATAAGTATTAGAACAACTGGTAAAATGGGAATGAAAATTTGGGAAATGTTTGAATATAGACTTACTTAAATTAAAATGGTATCCCATGAGCAGGTAGCTGAAAACCAACATATAGGAAGGTAAAGGACATGAAAATCATGGCAAAATTGTTTTGGTTCCTCTAATAGCCAAGCACAGTTGCATGAGGAGACCTTATGCTATTTTGGTTTGTGGTCCAAGTGCAGCTGATTCAGGTGACTGCTGCCCAACCATCTGGTTAATTTTGTTGTAGCGCATAGCTTGTGTATGCTAAAAATTCAGCCATAAACTTTGCTGACACCTGGTGGATTCCACTGACAAAACAGTGAGATACTAATCTGCGTTTACATCATGTGTGTGGCTGTCTGTCTGATGCCTCCCTTAAAATAAGCAGTCATTTAAGCTTCTTCAAATGATCATTCCTGCATTTTAGCAAAGCTATTTGTCCAATTTTTTCTTCTCTGAGTCAAAAATTAGTTACTTTCTATCTTGGATATGAATGAACTGATATGTTTGGAGGATGTGTTCTGTTTTATTTCACACTTAATTATGACCAGAATCTTCTGTAGGGAATAATATGACAAGTTGATCTGTCTTAAAGTTGTCTACGCTGTCTTTTAACTCAAAGACTGTAATCTATTTGGAAGTCTACAACTTCTCTCAAATAGCACCACTGGCAGCACAGTGAAATATCTAAAATGGAACTGAGATCAATGAGTCAGGCCTTGATTTTTGGTTTTATGTATACCCATGTAAATCAGAAGTTACTCTACTGAAGCCAAAAGGAATGACATTGGTTTAATGCTTCTGTAAGTGAGATCAGAAGCAGGCCCTTGCGACTTAGTATATCTGCGTATATAATATGAAAGAAAAGTTATGAGAAAGGCAGTATGGTCTCGTAGCTAGGGAGTCAGGTGATCTGGATCTTATTCCTTGCTCTGCAATCTTGGGCAAGTCAGTTTATTTATCTGTGCCTCAGTTTCCCCTCCCACATTTGGGAGGTCCTGTCTGTTTAGAATATAAACTTTTGGGGACAGAGGTTGTCTCTTAGGCCTGGTCTACACTAGAAAATTAGATCTGTTTAACTTAGTTGGTCAGCAATGTGAAAAATCCAGACCCCTAAGCGGCATAGATAAACTGACCTAAATCCTTGTGTAGACAGCACTAGGTCGACAGAAGAATTCTTCCATTAATCTAGCTACTGCCTCTCGGGGAGGTGGATTACCTATGTTGACAGGAGCATCCCTCCCTGCAGCGTAGGTAGTGTCTACACTGAAGCGCCGCAGTGTCACAGATGCGGTGGTGCCACTGTAGAGTTTTAAGTGTCGACAAGCTCTTATATGCACAGCGTCTAGCTCAGTGGGAATTCAGTCTTAATGGAGATTTCAAGATGCTACTACAATACAAATAATAGCACTCCCATAATCTTTGAAAGATGCTCCATTAGAGATCAGCCCTGTGGCCTAGTAACAGCATCATGCACTAATTCTGAAATTTTTGCCATAGCTCTCAGGATGGTTAGTCAAAAGATAGCACTTTGACCCATTGAAGGAGAATGTTTCATATCACTATACAGGCAACCCCTGGCAGAATGAAGACATTGCTTTTCTAGGCTCAGTAGGGAACCTCCTCCTCACTGGAGGAAAGGTCACTGAAGACACTGATGGGGCAAAGGGAAGTATCTTCTCCGTGCTCAACAACTTTACACAGATTGTTAATTTCCTTTTCAGTCATCTTTAAGAGCAAAAAGTCATCAGTTTATTTATTTTACTAGTGATTTCTTGGAATTTCTGGTTGAACATTGTCAATATGCATATGAATATGCATAGAAAAGCTCTTTCACTGGAGGATTTCAAAAAGAGACTTGGTAACCATCTGTCTTGGATGGTTTAGACACAACAAATCCTGCATCTCGGCAGGGGGTTAGACCAGATGATCCTTGCGGTCTCTTGTGACCCTATTCTAATATAAGAAAAGTCATTTAAACTCTTCTTCCTAGAAGGAGACATAAAGAACTTTATTAATGTAAATATAGGCCATAACCCCTTCTCAAAAACTTTTTAGTCTTTTATAACCAGTGAAGACTGGACAATTTCCTATTGGAAAACAGAAGGAAAGAACCTATAGTAGTAACGATGCTATATAACCAAAAGATGGATCCAACTATGTCAGTGGGAATTTTGTCATGGATCTCAAGACAAGTAGAGTCTAGGACCTGGACTCCTATGGTTTCATTCTTGTTATTTTATTACACTGTTAAAAAAAAATTTTTTAATGTTTTATTTAGGCACAACTGTCACCACGTGTTTAAAATGTACAGCTATGTATACTTTAAAATGAAAACAAACCTCAAAGGCTAGTTTAGTGGCTGTCTTTTGTTTACTACAAAATACAGTAGGTTTCAGTGAAACTTGTTAAAAACAAATGGTTTGTGTTAGATTTGGGTAACAGCAGCTTGAGTTATTTATATAGCAAATATTAAACTTATTTTCAACACTCCTCAGATTTTACTTTTAGAACTAAAAATGTTTTTTAAATGGCCTCTGTTGAAATAAGACAAGTACAAAATTTTTAACTCTCCTCAGAATCACCCCTCGTGCAATGTTATACACCAAATGCACAGCAGATTAGAAGCACAAAATACAAATTCTGGAAGCATTAAATTCTAAAAATATAAAAATAAGGATATGCATAGAAAAGCTACAGAGCTGAGTGATGGAATCCTCAGCCTCCACCTGAAGTTGCTAGTTTATGGTGGGATCAGTGTTGTTCCTGCAGGAATATGGCTCCACAGCATGCAGGGCTTTCGGCTGCCTGCTATTGGCTTTGCATCGGGAATCTTTTAGAGGCATGGAAGCCCTTAGCTGAAAGACATGAGTTAGTTACCGGAAACATAGAATTATAAATGACAAGAACATTAAGTAACTGTCTTATGCTGAATTTCAGCCTAGCATCGTAATATGTCTTCACTGGTTATAAAAGACTAAAAAGACCTTCTAGATAAAGGAAATGTGGTGGATCTAATTTACCTCGATTTTAGTAAAGCGTTTGATACTGTGCCGCACGAGGAATTATTGGTTAAATTAGAAAAGATGGGGATCGATATGAAAATCCAGAGGTGGATAAAGAACTGGTTAAAGGGGAGACTGCAGCGGGTAGTACTGAAAGGTGAACTGTCGGGTTGGAGGGAGGTCACCAGTGGGGTTCCTCAAGGTTCGGTTTTGGGTCCTATTTTATTTAATCTATTCGTTACTGACCTCGGAACCAAATGTAGGAGTGGGCTGATAAAGTTTGCGGATGACACAAAGTTGGGAGGTATTGCCAATTCGGAGAAGGATCGGGATATTCTGCAGGGAGACTTGGATGACCTTGTAAATTGGAGTAACAATAATAGGATGAGATTTAATAGTGAGAAGTGTAAGGTGATGTATTTAGGGATGACTAACAAGAATTTTAGTTATAAGTTAGGGTCGCATAGGTTGGAAGTGACGGAGGAGGAGAAGGACCTCGGAGTCTTGGTTGATCGCAGGATGACTATGAGTCGGCAATGTGACGTGGCTGTGAAAAAAGCTAATGCGATCTTGGGATGCGTTAGGCGAGGTATTTCTAGTAGGGACAGGGAGGTGCTGCTTCCGTTATACAAGGCGCTGGTGAGACCTCATTTGGAGTACTGTGTGCAGTTCTGGTCTCCTATGTTTAAAAAGGATGAACTCAAACTGGAACGGGTACAGAGAAGGGCCACTAGGATGATCCGAGGAATGGAAAACCTGTCGTATGAAAGGAGACTCGAGGAGCTCGGTTTGTTTAGCCTAACCAAAAGAAGGCTGAGGGGGGATATGATTGCTCTCTTTAAATATATCAAAGGGATTAATACCAAGGAGGGAGAGGAACTATTTCAGCTCAGTAGTAATGTGGACACGAGAACGAATGGATATAAACTGGCCGTGGGGAAGTTTAGGCTTGAAATTAGACGAAGGTTTCTAACCGTCAGAGGGGTGAAATTTTGGAACAGCCTTCCGAGGGAAACGGTGGGGGCGAAAGACCTCTCTGGCTTCAAGATTAGGCTTGATAAGTTTATGGAGGGAATGGTTTGATGGGATAACGTGATTTTAGTCAATTAAGCATTAACGTGCCATTGCGGGTAAAATGAGGGTCCGGCTGTAGAATCTTGCCTGTATGCTCGGGGTTCTGCTGATCGCCATATTTGGGGTCGGGAAGGAATTTTCCTCCAGGGTAGATTGGCAGAGGCCCTGGAGGTTTTTCGCCTTCCTCCGCAGCATAGGGCAGGGGTCGCAGGCTGGAGGATTCTGTTGTGGGTGGGTCAGCTTTTGTGGCCTGCATCATGCGGGAGGTCAGACTAGATGACCATATTGGTCCCTTCTGACCTTAAAGTCTATGAGTCTATGAGTCTATGAGTAATATATCTTTGGGCGAGAGGGGTAGATTGGCCTTCCTTACCTCTCGTGTAGCCTTGCTGCTCTGGTCACACACCTCCCTGTTTACTTGGCCTCCATAATAATTACTAATGAACACCTTTATCTCTTATGTGAGAAATGATTCCAAGTTTTCCTTAAGGAAAATCTTTAAAGATTTCTGGAAATCCAGGTTTCATTACTTGATACAATAGTCATTGGCTGTATGGGAAAAACTCATGATCATTTTAACTTTATTTTTTATTTCTATACACAGTTTTCATGTCCTTGGGGGCACTTTGTGTAGTGCCTTGTGGATGTAAATTCAAGCACATACCCAGGCACAGGGTTAATGCTCTTTTTATTAACAGTGTGCTCTACCCTATTAGCGCTCACATACTAGACCAAATCCAGTACTTCTGGGCATTTCAGATTACAATAGTGGCCTTAAAACCTTTAAGTACATCTATGGCTCTCTTTATCATAGTATCTGATCACTTCAGAATCTTTAACGTATTTATCATCACAACTTTCCCGGGATAGGGCAGTGCTATTATCCCCATTTTACAGATAGGGGACTGAGGCAAAGAGAGATTGTGACCTTGCCCAAAATGTCACAGGAAGCTTGTCGCAGAACAGGGATCTGAACCAAGATCCCAACTCCCAGGCTGTCACCCTAACTACTGGATACTCCTGCCTCTCTTTCAAATAGACGTGTTACTACATCCCTCCCTCAGTGCTACACAAACTGTTCAAGGACTAATGAACACAAACCTGTGTAGCTTTCTCCTCCTTATTCTTACCAAAAGCACAGTTGCTAACAAACACAGTCCTAAAGACTTTATTCCTTAGTTGCCTTCTTTTTACACTGGTCACATTCAGATGTTTTTTTCCATCTGTATTTGGCATGCTATTCTTGAGATCTGCTCTTCAAAAGTCTTTAGTAAATTTATCTCATTGCAGTCATTTCACCAACAGTCTCCTTAGATTCTTTATGGGTTTATGCAACATTTTCTGCTTCAAAGAACTTGTTTGTTCAGTTTTCTAGTGTTTCTGAATGAGCTGGAATGGAAGGCAGGAGTATAGTACTAATTAATGAGTTAGTATACTGGGATTTTTCACTTGTTTATATTAAAGCACTTTACATATTACAGTATGTATCACAATCTCAGTTTTTCAGATGAAAAAACTGAAACCTGAGGCGACCTGTCCAAGATCACAAATAAGTCACTGCAGAGCTGGAAACAGAATCCAATTTTCCTGCTGTTCTGACAGGCCGTATGTAGTGGTCCCTCGCTATCCAGTGGGGAGGGAGGCCACTCCACCTCAATGTGTCAGACAATGATATTGGGGCTCGTGCCCCGCTGGTCAGGGCCGAGCAATCAGCAGTCTATCGTTTGCAGCCTCCTGGCAGGGCAAACCACAATTAACAGTCTGGGACTCTGACCCCTTGGCAGGACAGAGCAATAAGTAATTGTTAACCCTGAATCTCCTGACTAGGGCTGACAGCAAGCAACCGTCTAGGACTCTAGCCCTCTGGGCTGGGCAGAGTAATGAGCAGTCTTTAGCCCAAGCCTTCTGGATAGGACAGACAGCAATATAACAGTCTATAGTACAGCCTTCTGGCCTCAGGTGAGTAGGCCGCCAACCCAGGAGTGGGGTTGGCAGCAGGGCGTAGGGGGACTTGGGCTCACCCTACTTCACTGGGTCCCAGGCCAAGGCCCTATCATTGGTGGTTGTTCGTCCCGCCATGGGGTCACTGAGGAAATCACTGAAATATGCTGCCTTGTTTCCCAGCAGCACAACTGGACTGAAGTCTGGTTCCCCTGGGCTACTTCTTATCCCACTTAGTTTGAATGGGGGATCCATCTCACAGCTGGGCAGTGGCTACTTCAGCCACTTCTTGGCATCCTCTGTCTCTTCGTTCAGTAGGGCACTGGTTGGCACAGCTGATAGTCTGGGATTCTTCAGCTCCCAGGAAGAGATGACTGCTCCCTCCAGTGGTCCAGCACAAACTGAGTTCCAGGGCTCTCCTCTTATACTTCCCGTCCTGCCCCGGAACTTCCAGTGAGGGGAGATGGGGTAGGGTTGGCTCTGCCCATCAGGGGGAGAGGATTGGTCCCTCACTATTACTTTCTGCCGGTAAGCATGAGTACAGTTGCTTCAGTCTAAGTGCCTGGGCACCTCTCTCAGTGGAGTGCTCAAACTAGGGTGTTCTCCTGCCTATCTCATCTGTGGGCACAATCCAATAAGTGTTGTCAGAGGCCACCTGACAGATCAGTCGCTTTACAAAACAATGGCACCAGAGGAGGAGGTGGCTGTGGCCCGCTTAGTACTTTTAGCTCAGTAATTAGAGCACTCACCCAGGATTTGCGAGGCCTGGGTTCAATTCCGACTTCAGGGATTAAAATAGGGCACTCCCTGGTGTTCCCCCACCTAACCACAGACATTATCGTTAATGAGCATTTAAAAAAATACACACAAATTTGCCCTTTGGTGATAGTGAAAGGAAGAAAGAAAAACACATGACTGATGTTAGTCACTCATTTAATAAACTAGTGAGTGTCATTCACACAGTGATGGATGTGTTAAGAGAAGCTAAATAAACCATTATTCTCAAACTCTGCTTTTAACCACAACACAACCCAGTGCCTTGAGCAGCTCTGGAGTTCTCATGTTATCTGGTGCATGCCTCATCCAATACTCCTTCCACAATCCCAGCTCTCATGGACAAGAGCAAACATTGGAAACAGCAATTGACAAGAAAAAGTCTTTAAATCCAGGATATCTCACATGGCAAAAATAGAACTCTCCCATACTCAAAACTGTGCTGATTATTAATGCTAGATCATAAGTCAAGAATCCAATAATGATGCATGACCTAAAAGCAGGTAAGACCCAAACATTTACCTACCAGACAAGAACTTGGTTAGATCAGTATTTCTCAACTGGTGGGTCACAACCCCCAAGGTGATCGCAAAAGGTGATTAGGAAGCCATGAGGCACTGAAAATTGTATTACAGTCTAAAGCAGGGGTGGGGAATCTATGGCCCGCAGGCCGGATCTGGCCCCCTTGCTTAATTTCATCTGGCCCACTGCACCCCGCCCACCGCCTACAGGGCCAGAGCCGCAAGCGCCGGCTCGCCCGGCTGCAGGGGGAAGCCCCGAGCCTCCACGGACCCCCTCCCCTCACAGGTGAAGGCTTGCGGTTGATTTTTTTCTGTGGGTCAATGGCTCATGACAGAAAAAAGGTTCCCTACCCCTCGTCTAAAGCAAGGAAAACTCATCCTCCCTCTCTGCACATTCTTACCCTTCAAGGTCAAATATTCTCTGTCAGCCTATTGAAACACTGAGTTAGATGACACCTTGGGCTCACTGCTGAATCACATACATTATACTCTAAGAACATGCAAAACCTGTGGTGTGCTGGTGATCCTGTTACCTGTCAGTCTGAAACACTGATGAAAATCCACAGGAACTATAATAAAGCATTTGACTGTTCCAACTCAATCTGTGAGTCACACAAAATCAACAGATGCTCAATAAATATACAGACTTCGAGAAACTAAAAGTTTTTGGTGGTATTGGTAGGTCTGAGGATTTCACCATTATGATCAGTGTCTATCAGCCAAGATTTTAAAAGCAGGTGTCTAAGATTAGGTTGCTGTCTGTACAGTGTTTGGGCATCCAGCAGCTCCCACTGTAGTCAGAACATTCCCGTGCTTTGCATACTTCAGAATGAATTGCTGATACCATTAACCATTCCAGGAAATGTGTACTTTGTCAGAAAAATCCATTTTGCCTTGACCTTCCTCATCTGTTCTTGTGTGCCAGGACTTGCTTCTGACATAGCTGGACTCTCCTACAAAACTATTTTGTTGTAAATAGAGTTTGTTTTCCTTTCTCTGATGTTTAACAGAGGCCAAGGGACTTCTTGTTCTTATCCACCGTAACTTTAGTCTCTCAGCCTGTACTATGTTTTATAATTTGATACATATTTCCATTTTTATAAAGCCATGTTAGGGATATATCAGTTCTAAAGAAAATACCATGTGGGCCAACAACGCACAATGCATTAGGATAATGAGAAACACTCTGTGCTCATGTGACCAAGCAATTTAAGACACATTAACAGGCATTTCATGTGGTTGAAAGAGATATCTGTAGAGCCACTTTATAATTTCTTCTGAGCATGCTATCAGGGATGACCCTCACCTTTGGTAAGCTTGAACTGTGTTGATCTGATTCTCAGTTACACTAAGGCCTCAGACAGAGTGAATGATAACAATGGCTTGAGACTGGTCCCCATGCAGGGGGCCTACCTGGTCAATGTAGAAAAGCCTTACACCCGCATTGCTCCCAGACCCTCAGTATAGGGGCATATCTGAGATGTGGCCAGAGTGCCTTTCACCATGACTATATTCTGCTCCTAAGGCTTATATGGGACCATGAGAAGCAAAGCTCAAATTGAAGCAGACTTGCACTGGGGACCAGGCAGGACCCAAAATACAGAGAGCACAAAGATGGCTTAACACTACCATCCTCCTTCCCAAAGTTTAGGGGCAGACTAACTCCAAATAAGTCCATGTGTGACTACATTGAAAATAGATGCTTATTGGGCCAAAAACTGGCCCTATGAATCAATAGATTAATGACTATTTGCACCAGCTGAGGATCTGGACCACTGAGTCTCTAAAGAGGGAAGAAACATCTGAAAAACATTTTGATTCTTCTTGAGATACCTCGGTATTTTGAGCTTTGTGTCCCTTTCTTTTTAAGGGGTCTATCTGAGAGATCACCTCATTCTCAGAGGCAAGAAAATGTCTTCTCACTGCCAGAAGAGATCATATAGCACCGCAGCATGACATGCATCAAAGAAAGGAAGTGGTCTTGCTTGTATGTTTGTGCACATGAGCACTAGCAGAACCTCGTCACTTAGGATCATAGAATCATAGGACTGGAAGGAACTCGAGAGGTCATCTTGTGCAGTCCCCTGCAGTCATGGCAGGACTAAGTATTATCTAGACCAGTGCTTCTCAAAGCCGGTCCGGCGCTTGTTCAGGGAAAGCCTCTGGCAGTCCGGGCCAGTTTGTTTACCTGCTGCGTCCGCAGGTTCGGCCGATCGCGGCTCCCACTGGCCGCCGTTCGCCGCTCCAGGCCAATGGGGGCTTCAGGAAGGGTGGCCAGCACATCCCTTGGCCCACGCTGCTTCCTGCAGCCCCCATTGGCCTGGAGCGGTGAACTGTGGCCAGTGGGAGCCGCGATCGGCCGAACCTGTGGACATGGCTAGTAAACAAACTGGCCCAGCCTGCCAGGGATAGCTCAGTGGTTTGAGCATTGGCCTGCTAAATCCAGGGTTGCGAGTTCAATCCTTGAGAGTCCCATTTGGGGCAAAAATCTGTCTGGGGATTGGCCCTGCTTTAAGCAGGGGGTTGGACTAGATGACCTCCTCAGGTCCCTTCCAACACTGATATTCTATTGATTCTAGCCATTGGGCCATGAAGCCCTGTGTGGAAAGGAAGCTTTCCCTGAACAAGCAGTGGCCCGACTTTGAGAAGCACTGATCTAGACCATCCCTGACAGATGTTTTTCTAACCTGCTCTGAAAAATCTTCAACAATGGAGATTCCACAACCTCCCTATTCAATTTATTCCAGTACTTAACCACCCTGACTGCTAGGAATTTTTTCCTAATGTCCAACCTAAACCACCCTTGCTGCAATTTAAGCCCATTGTTTCTTGTCCTAGCCTCAGAGGTTAAGGAGAACAATTTTTCTCCATTCTCCTTGTAACAACCTTTTATGTACTTGAAAACTGTTATCATGTCCCTTCTCAGTCTTCTCTTCTCCAGACTAAACAAACCCAGTTTTTTCTATCTTCCCTCATAGGTCATGCTTTCTAGAACTTTAATAATTTTTGTTGCTCTTCTCTGAACTTTCCCTAATTTGTTCACATCTTTCCTGAAATGTGGCTCCCAGAACTGGACACAATACTCCAGTTGAGGCCTAATTAACGTGGAGTAGAACGAAAGAATTTCTTCTCGCGTCTTGCTTACAACACTCCCGCTAATACATTCCAGAAAGATGTTTGCTTTTTTTGCAACGATGTTACACTGTTCACTCATATTTAGCTTGTGATCCACTTAATCAACATGAGGATAATTAAGGGCACAAATGATCTTCTTACTTTAAAAAAAACTGCTAGATTGTTTTAAAACTAAAGGTATCATCAAGGGAAGCTGAATGGAATTTATCTTATTTCACTGAGAGAATAATTTTGGCCCAAATTGCTCAGTACTTACAATTTCATTAGTAAAGGATAATGTTTTAAGCTGAAGTTTGAGGCACTGGCTAATTGTCTTGAATCTATTTTCACAGCGTGGTGGGGGTGGGAGGGAATAGCACATGGAACCAAAATTACTAAAATTTGCCTAGACTAAAACAATAATCACTTTGATACATGATACAGCACACACACACACATATATATATAATATAACACCAGGAGCTAAACCACCAGTTACATAGTTTCCTGCTTTCTTTTCTCTTCTCCCTTTCAGGCATTTACAACAAATCTTTGAATTAAGATTGTCCTAGTTATCCTATCATGGCAAGGATACAAGACTGCATCATTACTGTAGGCTTTCCTAAGATTTTAAGGGATGAAGGATATTACAGTAAATATTTTCTCTTGGAATAAGTTAGCAGCATGGAAGATGAAGGAAGTTTTGTCATATTTCAAAACCAAAACCAATTTGCATTTATTTTTCTTACATGAAGAAAAAATAATTGCCCTCTTTAAGTTTAAAAATCATTACACCTCTACCATGATATAACGCTGTCCTCGGGACCCAAAAAATCTTACTGTGTTATAGGTGAAACCACGTTATATCGAACTTGCTTTGATCCACCGGAGTGCGCAGCCCCGCCCCCCCGGAGCACTGCTTTACCGCATTATATCCGAATTCATGTTATATCGGGTCGCGTTATATCGGGGTAGAGGTGTATTTGTCATTTATTTCATGCTTTAATTAAAGACTTTCAGTTCATTTAGATGAAAAGAAAATGTTGTCCAAAACAAATATATTCAGAGATTTACTGTATAACAACACAGTGGGGACACGATCTACCATTCTCTACCACAGACACTTAACAGTGAGCAAGTCACTTATACATCCTTCAGTTTTGCCATGTTTATACTGGGGTCTTAGCCACCAGCACAAGTTAAAGAAGCCCTGGGACTGTTCTCTTTTGCACCAGAGGTCGGTTTGGTCCCCTGCAGCCTCCAGGATTGGGAAAAGAAAGCTGACATAAAACCACACTTCCGAGGTGAACTGAGCACTGTTGTCAGAGGGGTTTTATTTTTGTGTGTGCGGGGGGTGTTAATTTCTTTATTTAAAAAAAACAAACAAAAAAACCCATTGTGAATCACTGTATTGTAGTACCTTTAATTTTTTTGTCTCCAAACTAATTTGGAGGTGATCAATATGCTCTGTCACTGAAAGGTGTATAGTTGCTGCACTGTGATTTGGGCAAAGAATGGTGCATACATTATTTCTTTGAAAAGGTTATTACTACATATACATTCACAAAGAGGTGAATGCAGATATGTAGCTATATTCTGCCTGCTCCAGGTCTTGGCCCATCCTTTCCCTGGCCTTCCAGTTTCACTTTTTCTCAAGCTTTCCAGTTTCTCTGTCTCCGCTGAACTCTTCCTTCTAAACAATCTTCAAGACTTCCACTTAATTTAACATATTTCCCCCTGTCTTGCACCTGTGCAAAGTGGACATAATCCAAACCAGAGGCACAAGTCAATGTAAACCAAGGGGGCCTGCTTTATTTTACCCCTCTCTACTCCCCAGTTACGTGCAAAGCTGATTGGGGGCTATAGTGAAAAGAGGTTTAAAAGAAATAAAAGCATTATAAATTATATAATATTCACGCAATCTGGTGGCATGGTTGCCCAAGAAGCATTTTAAAATTTGTAATAGAAATTGCTGGTGCAGTTTTAGAGGTGGAGAAATTCCATGAAATTTAACAAAAGAAAAAGACAATTGAAGACTGAAATCAGAAAAATCTCAATTTCAATAAGACCGTTATGGAAAAATCTTCCAAGGAGTGTGGTGGAAGCCACTTCATGTGGAAAATTTAAAAGTTGACTGCACAAATCACTAGAAAAAAAAATATTGCAGGAATAATTCCTAAATGGAAGGAAGATGGATTAATGACCAATGGATCTCTTATATTTTTAACTTCAACGGGCCAAATTTTGCCCTCCATATCTCCCATATAAATTTACCCCTGCAGAATTGACTCTGATTCTGATACTGCAACTAGTGATCACACCGAACTTGTGTTCCTATCAATGGCTTGAGGGCCTTTTTTCTGAGTGTGTGTATAAAATGAATTGACAAATTGCCAATAACAAATGTTTCAAAGAGACTCTTTTAACTACATGACCTAAGTCAAGTCTCAGGACTATTTTTGTGGGATGGTCTCACTCTCAAAGTCTTACAACAGCTGATGAATAGGTGGCAGACAGTGTCCGGAAAAATAATTAAAGATAACTTGAGAGCACTGAGCTGTGAGATTAGGGTTTATAATGATAAACTTCATGATTAGTATATTTATGATCTGCAGACAGATGGTACAGATAACATTGTGAGAAATTGAAAAAACCCAGTTGGCAAGCCAGGTCTCCATTTTTGTTTAATAAGCTTGCCAAGTCCACACAAACCCTTGCAGAGCTTAATTTGATTAAATGAGAAACCTACAAGACTGACAAAATTAAGCCCATAAATACAGTAGCCCAGATCCGCATCTGTCATCAAAGAGGCAGAAAGATGCCCTTTGCCCTTTGCCCTTCCCTGACCCTGAGCAGCTCTGCACTAGTCTGTTCCCTTCCCCCGCTCCTCTCCTCACAAATTGGATCAGGGTTAAAGCTGCTTTAAATGGCACCAGTTTCCAAGGGCCCTGAGAGGCCATTAGTGTAGCCAGGAATCACTTGGTTTCAGGGATACCAAACCTACAACCAACTCTCCAAGTGCCAGTCAATAACCACTGGGAGACTTCATGCTTGCTTTTCATCTCATGAGTACATGGATCCCTGGTAAAATGCTTCTTGCAGCTATAGTGAGACTACAGGAAGACAAACAATAAATGTGTAACTAGAACAGCCCTATGTTTGTTTGAACCCTAGGCAAAGACAAGATTTGGTGCCTCCTTTTGGGGAAAAAAAATCACTCACTGCTCTCTTCTTCCCAGTTAGTCTCTTACTGGTGTCTTTCCCCTCACTGTTTCTGCAGTGTCCATCTTTGTTTTCCTGAAGCAATCCAGAATCATTTGCATTTGAATCAGGTGAGCTTCAAAACAGGTGTCCCATGAGCTGGGGCAAAAGAGTCTGGAGCACATGAGTGATCCAAAGGAGCCAACTGCACATAATTGAACCCAAATGAGAGCAACCTTTTTGGAACTGGGAGGGAAGGGAGTGGGAAAAATAAAAATGCTGAAACTCTACAGGTGGATAACAGCAGTTTAGGACTAGCATCACAGCTCAATGCAAGGTGGAAGAGACTGTTTAGCATAAGTAGTTAGCACACATTCAAGTAGAGTGGCCCACTAATACCCCTCCAGTCATAGGACAAAAAGAGGGGATTAGTGGGTTACAGACTGTTGAAATAAGCAATAAATCCTGTCTCCATTAAGTCCATGATTTTTAGTGTCTGGCAGATTATTAATTTAAGCTCCCAGGCTCATCTTTTGAAAGTGTTGTGCAGGTTTCCTTTGAAGATGAGGACTGAGAGGTCAGATATAGAGTGATCACTTTGTGAAAAGGGTTCACCCACAGGTGAGAGGGTGTTTTTGTTTTGGTTCACTTACATCACATAGCTGGAGGAGACTGCATAGTGTTACAGTAGGACCAGTCATTCTGATCCAACAGGACTTTGAAAGTAGCAAAGCACAACTGCTCTTCTCAGAAAAATGCTTTTCACAGTGAGATGACATGGACACCATGTAGCATCAGTGACACAGATGTCATCTTCTTCCTCTATCTTACTAGGAGATTTGTCCCTTCTTCCCTAACAAGGTTCTGGCCACAGCAATTTACACATTCAGCACCTCCAGACTCGATTACTGTAATTCATTGTGCCAATGTCTGAAGGCAACTTCAATGTGGAGGCTCAGGTTTGTGCCGAATGGCTCCATAATGGGATAGACTGTTGTGAGCATATTTCCCCTGTGCTCCAGTCCCACGGTGGGCTAACTGTCTGCTTCTGTTGCTGGTTCAAGTTTTTAATCCTGATTTTCATTAGAGAGCTAGAACTTGGTGACATTAGTGTCAGTATCTCTAGACACACCTGGGGATGGATTTTAAAAGATTTTTAGCTTTAGGTCTCTAAATAAGGTGGCTGGTGAGATTTTCATAAGCACCTAGGTGCCTGATTTACATTGATTTCAGAGCTTTAGTGATGAGTAGAGCTGACTAGAGAATGACAATTCCATTTTCCAACAACTTTTGAGGTTTCAAAATTTGTTTGCATTCAGTATTGGAAGGAAAACAAATCCTTTTGAAAATTTTTGCCACAAGAGACTTGTGTAGAAATGTCCATTTTTGGATCAAACTGTGTGTATGAACTTACATCCATTTGGGCACTGACCTAGGATGTGAGAGACCCAGGTTCAAGTCCATGTCTGATTCAGAGTGATTGGAGATTTAAAAACTTTTCTCTACTCAGGCAGAGTAAAGGACTTGCATGTGGGTCTCCCACATCTGAGACCAGTGTCCTAACTGCCTGGCTATAGAGTGGAGTCTCTTTCTCTCAACATGTTTTCTGGCTGAAAATTTCATTGAAACTGATCCATCTCCATGATGAAATTTCATTTTCTTGAAAATGTTCTAACCAGCTGTAGTGGTGAGTGCAATATAAAACCCTAAAATAGATAGAAACAAGTAAATGCTCTCTAAATGAAAGTGTTACTGCATCCCACTCTTCCAAAATTAGCCTGTTCTCATTTAAAACCTATACATCTCTTTTAAGCTGATGACCGCATGGGGAAATTGGGAACAGTAAGACAGCAATTCCCAGAACAGATGTGGTGCAGTGGGAATTGAGTCTTTACAGCACTCGTACTTATTACCTACCTCACTGTCCTTTAGAATCCAGCAATTTATTGCATTTCACATACACCCACACAAAGTTATGTTTCTGAAATTGAAAGCTTTTTCACAACATTCTACCATTGCTCTTCTACTGTGAAATGTTCATCACATTAAATACTTACAATCTGGGGGATAATTTGCTGATGAAGCAGGTCATTTTAATGTAGAACTTTTAGTGCCCCATTGTGGAAATCATCGGACTATATGTGTAAGTAGCCACTCGCCAACAAAGTAGAAGGTTTTACAAATGAGCCCATTGGATTTGTATTAAACAGACCTGGCTTGTGGGGAAAAAAAATATCCTCCAGATCTTAAATGGTTGATATGACAAATGTTACAATAGACTAGTAAGGGTAAGATGGCATCGAAAAGTTTTTAGTAGCAGGAACATAACTATGACTATTTTAGTTGTGGATTGGTCCTGCTTTGAGCAGCGGGTTGGACTAGATGACCTCCTGAGGTCCCTTCCAACCCTGATATTCTATGATTCTATGAGGGGTATATGTGAATTAAATGACACCAACTGGGCAGAAGGCCTGTAGCAGATGAAGTTACTAAGGAAAAATGTGTTCAGAATCCTTGCAGCAGTGACAGTAAGAATTAACACCTAAATCGAGAGAGAGCCAGAGAGAAACAAAACATCAACAGTGGAAATGTTGCAATTAGCTATCCAGCAGTTTGTAATTAGTTCATCTATTTAAAATGTATAGACATGCATGTGACCAGGAAGAGCAAATACCTTCATTTCACTTGGCTGTATGGCGAAGCAAGCATACAGTAACTGTTTATTATCACTGTTGTAGGGCTAAGGTGAAATTCTGACCCCACCAAAGTCAATGACAAAATTTCCATTGATTTCAGTGGAGCCAGGATATCACCCATCATTTCTTGACAGATTTTTGCTTTTAAGGTACATTTAGAAAACCTGATAAATAGTAAAATGTTATTAGAAAAACTAACTAGCCGTTTCTATTTATCTTGTCAGTTTTGGTTACATCAATGTCATATTGATCTATTTGGAGCTAATTTCCAGATATTGTAATTATTTACTTTTTGATATATTTTAAAATATGATTACTGCTCAGCCTTACATTGTACTGTATGAAAACACTTAGAACATTTTCTAGTCCGTATTAAGAACTTGGGACTAGAAGCTGGTTTCACTTAAACTGCTTTTATTTTAGAGAAGTGACTTGGATTTGCACTGATGTAATCAAGCTCAAAACTGGGCCATATTACATTATTTTTTCAAGTTAAATATTCATGTATCTGATTTTCATATTATATACAGTTGTGTGTACCAGGAGTGAGGGAAAGAGAACTAATTGGCTGGATTGGCTATCAATCACCTAGTTAGACAGAGGAGGGATTTTCCTTCCCTGCAAAGGATTCTGGGTATAAAATTCTATAAAACTCTCTGGTGCCCAGTATGGAGTCAGAGTTGTAGAAGGAAAAGTCACATGGAGGAATCTGGATATGCTGGAGTTGTGTTATGGAAGGTAATTTTTAGAATTACTATTATTTAAAATAAATCTTGGCATATTTTTTTAAAGAACTGAGTCTTACTGCTTTATTGAACAACATTGCTGCTGTACTCTGTCACAGCCTTAATATTTGAACATTTATATTATCCACCTACAAATCATACAATTTTTAAAATTTAAAATACAATTCACTTTCCATATTAATTCTGTTTTTTTCCCCACATGCAAAAACTGTACTGCTTGGGTACCAAGAGGTACTACAATTTTGCTAGGTCAGATTCTTTGAGTCTATTATAACATCAGTACACAATAGTTATCACTGAGAAGGCAATTCTGTTACAAGAACATGTATGTTTGTTTTTTAAAACTTAAATGTAGCCACCCCTTTGAATTAAGAGTCTTGTCTTCAACACAGAATTTACTCTCTCCTTTTTGGCTCCCCCTGCCACCCTCCTTTCCTTCCAGGGAGACAGACACAACATTTTATAAAATTCTCTTTGGTTGCTTTTTTGTGCAATCAAAGAATGAAACAATGACTATCACCAGTGTGAAAAAGGTGGGATTTTTTTTGTTTTGCACTCAGATAATTAAAAGATAACTTCATTTTCAGATGGCTTAAATAGTATCCTGGACATGAAGCTATAGACACTCGAAAATAACTTATGTGCAGTAGGCTGTTCAGTATTAACTCTCTAAACAATACACACAAATGCAGTGCTTGTATGTAAAACCATCACACAATGAAATACTACATATAATGGAGGCAGTCCAGCTGAGTTAGGTAATCTCAACCTTAGTCACTATAGAATTTTTATGTCCCCAATCAGCCAGGGCAGGGAAATCCTATTTATTTGCGTGTAGAATTGTTAGGTTGCATATGTAATCTAAATCTCACTGGCTCATCTAGGTACCTCATAGTACATGCAAAATATGAAAATGGCACTCTGTGTCCAATGATATCTTAAAATTTACTGTGAATAGTGAGGGGATAACTTCAACAATAAGTACTATATCAATAACAATATAATATAATATTAATTACCTGATTTTTCAGAAGTGCCCACAAACTCCATGAAGTTAATGGGAGCTGCAGAGGCTCAGCACCTTTGAAAATCAGGTCATTAGTCTCTACAGTAGAAATAATTTGCCTTTCTACTGTAATCCTATAGGTTTTTCTCTGCCCAACTCACAATTTTTAATTACACAACATTCTGTAGAATAGCTCAGTGGTTCTCAAACAGGGGTACGTGTACCCCCGGGGGTACGCAGAGGTTTTCCAGTGGGTACACCAACTCATCTACATAATTGACTAGTTCTACAACAGGCTACTGAAAAAGTACTAGTGAAGTCCGTACAAACTGAAATTTCAGACAGACAATGATTTGTTTATACTCCTCAATACACTGAAATGTAAGTACAATATTTATATTCCAACTGATTTATTATAATTATAAGGTAAAAATGAGAAAGTAAGCAATTTTTCAGTAGTAGTCTGCTGTGACACCTTTGTATTTTTATGTCAGATTTTGTGAGCAAGTAGTTTTTAAGTGAGGTGAAACTTGGGGGTACGCAAGACAAATCAGACTCCTGAAAGAGGTACAATAATCTGGAAAGGTTGAGAGCTAGTAGAATAGATCATGTATAGGGCCTGCCAAATTTGCAGTTCATTTTGGTCAATTTCATGGTCATAGGATTTTAAAAATTGTAAATTTCATGATTTCAGCTATTTAAATCTGAAATTTCAGTGTTGTAATTGTAGGGGTCCTGATACAAAAAGGAGTTTGGGGATCGCACGGTTATTATGGTGGGGGTTGCAGTACTGCTACCTTTACTTCTGCGCTGCTGCTGGCGGTGGCCCTGCCTTCAGAGCTGGGCAGCTGGAGTGTGGCAGCTGCTGGCCGGGAGCCCAGCTCTGAAGGCAGCGCCACCACCACCAGCAGCAGCGCAGAAGTAAGGACGGCATGGTATGGTATTGCCATTCTTACTTCTGTGCTGCTGCCTGCAGCGCTGGGCCCTCAGTAGGCAGCCACCTCTCTCTGATCGCCCAGCTCTGAAGGCAGCAGCCCAGAAGTAAGGGTGGCATGGTATGGTATTGCCACCCTTACTTGTGTGCTACTGCTGGCAGGGCAGTGCCTTCAGAGCTGGGCACCTGGCCAATAGCCAACACTCTCCGGCTGCCCGCTCTGAAGGCAGCACAGAAATAAGGGTGGGAATACCATGTCCCCCCTAAAATAACCTTGTGACCCCCCCCCCACAAATCCCTTTTGGATCAGGACCCCCAATTTGAGAAATGCTGGCCTCCCTCCCCATGAAATCTGTATAGTATAGGGTAGGGTAAAAGCACACAAGACCAAATTTCATGGGGTGGGGAGACCAGATTTCATGGTCCATGATGTGTTTTTCATGGCCGTGAATTTGGTAGGTTCTAAATTCATGTATCTCTCTGTACCCTTCTTCATAAAAATCTGACTGATATTACCACAAGTTCCTCTATCAACTTATACAGTTTTTGGTGATGAATTGCATGGTAAATATATGTATTGATGATCACTTGGGAATTTAGATTCAGCTCCTTACCAACTGATGAAAGTTTATACCATCTTCTAATAGCAATAGGCAATGCCAAGGGATGAATTAGTAAGCTATTAGTGCACCACTCAGATGGCTGAAGGCATCAATCTTTGCTTTCATCAGTGCACCCAGGATGTGAGCAAATAGTTTTCTAATGTTTACAGCAAATTAGTCATTGACAGGTTAAAATTGGAAGCTCAGAATGAAAGTACCATCCCAGGCAGAATAACTGAACATCGCGTCTGTCAGTTGTGTTACAAGGATGGTACACGTTTATTTTTTGTTTTGTTTTAGGTTCTCGTTTTTTAAAAAACACTGTCGGTGTGTTCAGAATCCATTTGGAAATGTCATGTCCATTATGTATGAATGGTATCTGAGTGCCAAATATATTTCTGCCAATGATTGGTTCTGCACTATATTTATAATACAGATGCAGTAGTTATACACAAATTAGTTGGAAGCTGTTTTTCTTGTGTTACAAGTCAACAATCTCTTCCAATCTGCAAAAAGAGAAAATCGAACATTACATTAGTTTAACTAAACTATGGTAGTTCAACTATTGTCTACACAATTGTGTAAAATATATTAACATTTAGCCCTATATGGTACCTTCCACCTGAGGATCTTCAAGTGCTTCACAAACACTAACTGAATAAATGTCTTAATACTCCTGTCAGGTCCATATGGTGGTATTTTCACCATGTTACCAGTGGGGAAACTGAGACGCAAGGAGGTTAAATGCTTAGCCTACTGGCACACAAGTCATTGTCAGAGCTAGGATCCAGTACAGCTATCCTTATTCCAGACCAATGTTCTAGCAGTAGACTATGTTGCTTCCCTGGCAGCAATTACTTTTCTAAGGGCTAGAGTTCAGCAATACCATAAGCCCCAAGTAAGGGCCAGCATGTAGCTACATTGCTCCAGGAGCAGACCAGGGAATGAACTATGACTCAGTCACAGTTTGATCCTTGGCTCCCTGTTCTATGGGGAAGGTAAGGTGCTATGCCTCTCTGGGGTTGGGATGGGCAAAGTCAGAAGCATTTGTTTAAGGGGTCAAGGTGTTACAATGTATCAATGTGGGGGAAGAAATTAAGGATATTATGGACCCCTGCTAAGAAGTCTCAGGTATGGCTGCCCCTGAATTAGGATCTATCACCTAATTGATCTCCGTGCAAATAAGGATAAGGGACAAGAAAAGGTAAACTAAAAAGGTGCTTTATTTAACATAAGGTAAGTATATGGACAAAATATCTCAATGGCTTGCATGGGCATGAAGCCCAGAACCTTCTCCCTCTACAAATGACAGACAAAGGTGTTTATACTTTACAGATCAAAGTTTGTCTGCCTCGGCCTCGAGATGTTGGATCCGGACCTACCACTGTGCTTGGGGATGACAGGTGGCACAGGAGGGACTCGGACCATTGATGACTGCTGAATCAGGATTGGATCAGGATCAGGATTACTTCTCAGGCAAGTAGCTGTGGTGGTTTCTCTCAGAGATCTTCCGGTGGTTCTTGATCTGACGACGCGAGTGTGGGCTGCCGCTAGGGAGGACAGCACCCTACAGCCTGTGAATGGGGCTTTTATATCCTCTAGTCTCTAGGCAGATTAGTGACCACCTAACCAGTCCTTTCCCCACCTTTCCACAAAAGAGTGCCAAATTCATACAAAAGGGCGCCAAAGTTTCAAAGAGAGGGGTAGCCAACATGGCTGTCAAACAACAACTAGACACCATTCAAGATGGCGATTTTAATAATTTTTTGACATTACCATTTCCCAGGTAAATAATACAAGATACCACATAGACATAAATCAGAGCATGCATATTAAAACATAAAGACATGAATAATGCTGTACAAAGGGTGGCTTTGCTGAAAGCCCCATGTATGAGTGAGCATGTAGTTGCACTGCCCAGAAGCAAGCTGTGACTCAGTCATAATTTGCTCCCTATTTTCCTTCTGCTCTGGAGTGGGGCTGTATCCTTCACCAACCCCGTACCTAATGCAGTGTATGCCCCCCTCCCCGCCCCCCCCCCACACATTCCCCAGGGTATAGGTGCAGTTGTGAGGGCTGGCATGTTATTGGAGGAAACAAGGCTCTGTCCTTTCACTCTCCCCTCCTGGCCATGTAACCTTGTGGAGATGACTTTCCTCCTTGCACAGGTACCCATCATATGGGTAAGCAGCACAGAGCCGTAGTCCTCTGCACAGGTGTACAGGACAGGTCACAATCTGGGCCTAACAAAGCAGTAACACACAAACAGACACCATATGTTTTCTCCATTTATTTCTATGGAACTTCTGAAATCATTATAAATACAGAGCCTGTTTGTTTTTTGTTTTCCAAAAGATTAAAATTTAGGAATCTAATAAACAGTAGAGCAGTTTGGATGACTCAAAGCAGCAAAATCCAGCAGCCACTGGAAAAACAAAGCATGTAGTCATGGGAAAGAGTGTCACATGTGGAATTTACTGTCCGGTCTAAAAAGAATCCATGTGTCACAAGGAAAACCATGATAGACAGTTGGCAAGCTTTCATCTAATTCCTTTCATAACTTAGCTGGATGAATCTAGAATCCACAAAAGCAAATAGTATATCTAATCTCTTGACTTCCTTATCAAAATTGACAAGTGAGTAGAACCCAACCACTGATGAAAATGAGGAAAATCAAAAACACAGTTCTCCATGGCTGGAACCAAGGAGCAATAAAAAGTGATAATCCATCCAATGCAGGAAGTGTAGGGTGACCAGATGTCCCGATTTTATAGGGACAGCCCCAATTTTGGGGTCTTTTTCTTATATAGGCTCCTATTACTCCCCCACCCCCATCCCGATTTTTCACATTTGCTGTCTGGTCACCCTAAGTAAGTGTAATGACAAATCATTAGCAACCAATTAAATAACATCCTGGCACATTTATTGCTGATTCTAACTGATTGGGTCCTATAAGATGTTTGGCTGCAATTATTGTACATACACAGTAACACAAGTGGTACATATATACCAACATTGAGATGCCTCGGAAGCGGTATACATCCAAAGTTGCATGGGAAGTACAACCTTGCTTTTGCATGTGTATCTTTAACTTTCACTTGGAATTCTTAAGTTCAAAGTCATACATTGGAATTTTCAAGAACGCCTAGTCTAATTTTTGCTCCCATTGACTGAAATCAGAGTGAAGTTAGGCCAGCTGAGTTCTTTTGAAAAATCCCACCCTAAATCAGTAAAAGAATTAAATGCATTTTGTTGACTAAGGGACAGCTGTTGAAGGGATAGAACAATCTGTAAGTATTTGAAAGATGTAACTGTGACGGGTTGGATCACAGAAACCCCCTTGGGAGCTGCCACCCAATGTGCAAAGACTACCCCTGCTTCTGTTTTCCCTGCCAGCTCAGGATTTCAGCACCCCGTCTTGCTGAGCCAGACACTCCAGTCTGCTCTAACAAAGACTCAGGGTCTGAATCACTTGTCCCAAAGCTGCAAGTTTACCTGAAAACCAGCTCACAGGAGTGTGCTTGTCTTTAGCACTCAGATGCCCAACTCCCAATGGGGTCTAAACCCAGATAAATCCGTTTTACCCTGCATAAAGCTTATGCAAGGCAAACTCATAAATTGTTTGCCCTCTATAACACTGATAGAGAGATATGCACAGTTGTTTGCTCCCTCAGGTATTAATACACACTCTGAGTAAATTACTAAATAAAAAGTGATTTTATTAAATACAGACAGTAGGATTTAAGTGGTTCAAAGTAGTAACAGACAGAACAAAGTAAGTCACAAGCAAAATAAAATAAAATGCGCAAATCTATGCCTAATCAAACTAAATACAGATAATCTCACCCTCAGAGATGCTTCAGTAAGTTTTTCTCAGACTGGACACCTTCCAGGCCTGGGCACAATTCTTTCCCCTGGTACAGCTTTTGTTCCAGCTTAGGTGTTATCTAGGGGATTCTCCATGATGGCTCCTCTCTCTCTCTGTTCTCTTCCACCCCTTTATATATCTTTTGCATAAGGCGGGAACCCTTTGTCCCTCTGGGTTTCCACCCCCTCCCCTCACTGGAAAAGCACCAGGTTAAAGATGGATTCCAGTTCAGGTGACATGATCACATGTCACTGCAAGACTTCATTACTCACTTGCCAGCACACACATATACAGGGAGACTCACAGGTAAACAGCCATCTGCAGACAATGGGAGTCATCAAGATTCCAAACCATCATTAATGGCCCACACTTTACATAATTACAATAGGCCCTCAGAGTTACATTTTATATTTCTAGTTTTAGATACAAGAGTGGTACATTTCTACAAATAGGATGATCACACTCAGTAGCTTATGAGCTTTGTAATGATACCTTACAAGAGACCTTTTGCACAAAGCATATCCCATTTGCATTATAGTCACTTATTATCAAATTTTTTATAAAACTATCCCAGTTACATTATATTCACTTATTATCATGTTTTTATAAAACCATGTAAACTGCACAACATCACAATGTAATCACGAGAGCTGCTCCAATTTGGGACATACTTACATGACAAATGTATTCTCTCCTTCCTACCTCCCCCACCCTATCTTGGGCAAAGCTTTTCAAAATTTTTTTTTTTTTTTTTTTACCATTTCTAGTAAGGATCAAGAGGAATTACTGGGAATAATACCTGAGGCTGCAAGTAGGGGTAATTAGAATTAAGAAAGGAAAATTTTTTGGTTAAATGTCATGGAAAATTTTGGGCTTGTCTACACGGAGAGTTCGTGCACAACAAGCTGGGGTATAAATCTACAGCACAGTAGATACACTCTCTTATTCTAATAGATCTAGAAATAAAAAGTGAAATCATCTCCCAGAGAAGATGTTTTTGACTTCAGACAGTTATTGTTTATTCCTCATGTACTAACTACAGCTCTTCGCAGGCCAGAGTTGTGTACAATAAAAACATAAGGTGGCAGCCTGTTCTGGATTAGATAGCTGGAATAAGTAGGTTTGTGTCTATCATGTGCCTTAAGTAGAGAGTGAGGTAGGGTGACCAGACAGGAAGTGTGAAAAATTGGGACGGGGGTGGGGGGTAATAGGCGCCTATACAAGACACAGCCCCAAATATCGGGACTGTCCCTATAAAATCGGGACATCTGGTCACTCTAGAGTGAGGCCTGGTTTTTCACCTCTGGATGAGCTTTGCTCAGTGCAGGAACTGAGTAGTGGGGACAAATGTGGCTTTATTTCACTTATGTACCTGGCCATTATAAATGGGCAAACATTTTCAGACTAATAGTTTATTCACTGAAAAATGCAGTTTCAGGTCACTTGAAACTATTTGTGAATTTGGTGAATAGCTTTGGGGGAAAAAGGCGGGGGCACTAGACTTGCAGGGAAACTTAAATGCCATATCCAGGACACTCACTTGGGATGGGGGAGACTCAGGTTCAAATCCTCACACAGGAGCCAGGACTTGACGGTAGGTCTTTCCTCCTTTCAAGGGAGTACCTTAACCACCAGGCTATACAGTCATTCTCACTGGGCTTGTTCTCTGGCCCAGTGGCTGTTCAGATATTTCATATGGAGTGAAACAGTTTCAAAAGGAGAGATTGAGGGCTCCCCACACCTCAGAATACTCACTAGTCTAGGAGTTAGGGAGCTCGCCTGCAATGTGGGAGAGCTGCGTTCAAGTGCCTGATCCAGAGTGACATCCCCACTGGAATATTGGGTGTAGGGAGGAGCAGCACCATGTCTTCTTCTGCAGGTTTTGTGAATCTGGCCCTTTATTTCCTGTGCTTTTATATGTATAATATATATATTTTAATTTAAAAATGCCAAGTCACATAACTGGCTAAGAGCCTGCCCTGCTCTCAGGGTTGCTCTAAATTAAGCTCAGCTGCCTTAATGAGTCATTCTGGCAGCTAAGAAGAGTCAATTCCCACCACTGCTGCTGCTGCTTTGCCATGTTTCAAGTGCTGAGGGATATGACAGGAGGTGGCATAGAGATATTACCATGGGAATTGCCCTACCGCAGGGATATTCACTGGTGGTGGGATCCTCTAGTTTTACGGCTAGGGCAGCAAAGAGGGGCCAGAGGATAAATAGGGCCTCTATAATGCACGTATGTAAGTTAAACACAGAACTTATTTTGCAGAACTGTTCATCTGGAAAGCTCAGCAACAGCCAAATGCAAAGTTCAGAAGCTGTGAAAAGTTTTACTTCCTTGGCTATGTAACCTTGAGTTAACTTCCTAGATAGTCAAATGCATTTAATGTGACTTCAGGCAGAGTTACTCTAATGGCAGAAATCTTGTAGCACATTTTAGAATAACCCTCCTACTCTTCTTTGCATGGTGGATTTTTAGTGGTTTATAATAAGTATGGATATTAATTGAGACTAATAACACTCTTAAAAAACAAAACCCTCCAGTGTGCACTTTAGGGAAGAAGCCCACATTGGCATGGAGATGACCTCAGAAGTAAGGCTAAGATTTTGTCATGGATATTTTTAGTAAGAGTCACGAACAGGTCACGGGCAATAATGAAAAATTCACAGAAGCCCATTGTGACAGATTTCTGTTACCAATCTGCCTGAGGCGTCAGGTGATCAGGCTGAGACCACAGGATCATTATGGGAGGAGATGAAGGAGCACACCAAGTGTCTAAATTTTAAAGCTTTATTAATAAAATAATAGCGGTGAGTGCGGGGTGCTCCCCACATCAGTCAGAGGAAGGAAAAAGCGTTAGTGCCCGTGCCCTAACCCACTTTCATACTCACACATGCACGACCCGAGGCTGGCCAAGCCTGGGTGTAACATAGGAAGAAGAGGGGGAAGGGTGGACGAGAGTTCTGTCCTGTGCACAGGCTGTCCAGGGTCCGTTGTTGAACTCCGACTTGCTTCGAGGTTGTGAAACCATGACCTGCCCCTGACTTTTACTAAAAATATCCGTGACAAAAATGAGGACCCTGGGTAGTTGTGGGCTGTCTCCGCAGATGGCAGGGGACCCTGCAGCTTCCAGCTGGCACAGGCTGAAGTCACGGAGGTCTTTGGAAGTCACAGAATCTGTGACTTCCGTGACTAAATTGCAGCCTTACTCACAGGCATTTAAAACCTTTAGATTTCATGAATGTCCTATCCTGAATATATTTTGGCATCTAGAGTATGAGAGAATATCTAGTAGTGATATGAATTCTGAGAAAATATCACTCCTGAAAGGCCCTTACATAAGACTATCTGAGGGAGCTAAGATTATCCAAATAACTGGAAAATATTTGGCTCCTGATAACTTGCTAAAGCAGTGGAAAGATAACAGGAAGATTTTTTGTTCCTGTTGCAGTATGGGCAGCTTGCAAAGAAGAATCTTCCCAGGATTTTGGGTGCACCGCAGGCAGAAAACACATCAAATAAATGCTAACATGAATGTGGTATAAAAATGTAAATAAACAGATCTGGTGGTTCCTGAAAACAGCTGATGGGTAGAATGGCCATCTGCCATCCCCAGAAAATCAGTGAAGGAAGGCAGCTGCTGCCTGATGTTATGTGGATGGCTTGCAGGCCGTCAGGGTCTATAGAGGGCAAACTCATTGTCTCTGTGGAGGTAGGTCCAGGGATCTAAGGCCATGTCTACACTGCAAATTACATCAGCATAAAGCCGCTGCAGTTAGTATATTGCTTGTGTGCATACACACTTGGCTCCTTGTGTCGATGGTGCATGTACTCACCAGGATTGCTTGTATTGATGCACAGTGTGGTGCACCACGTGTAGTTATCCCACTGTACAATCCGCCACCTTCCAGCGCAATGCATGGTAGGGCAGAAATGAGTCACACAGGGGTGACTGGGAGCAAGGGTCAACTTCCAAGTGTTTCCATCCCATAATGTTATCTATATCTATATCCCATAATTTCCACACCTTTTTAAAAAATCCCACAAACTCACACAGCCCTTCTCACTGTCCGCCATCTCTGATGCACGATCTTCTGGTATTTGCAGAGCCACACGAAGAACTGAATCAGTGGGGAACATAATAATATCTTGGAGGACAGATGGCTGTGGGACATAGCAAGAACCAATACAAGGTTGGCGGTGGTGTGCACAGAGCAGCTGCAGATGGTGGAGTGCCACTTCTGGGCCTGAGAAACGAGCACTGACTGGTGGGATTACATTGTAATACAGGCTTGGGATGATGAGTCGTGACTGAAGAACTTTTGGATATTCCTGGCTCTGTGTGCTCAGTTCGCCCCAGCCCTCCGGCACATGAACACCAAAATGAGAGCTGCACAGACAGTGGAGAAGCGAGTGGCGATTGCACTCTGGAAACTTGCAATGTTGGATTGTTACCACTCAGTGGGAAATCATTTTGGAAAGTTGGAAAATCCAGTGCAGGGGCTGCTGTAATGCAAGTGTACAGAGCCATTAATTGCCTCCAGTTACCCAGGACTGTGCCTCTTGGTAACATGCAGCATATAGTGGGTGGCGCAATAGATGGCACGCATATCCCTATTTTTTCACCAGCCCACCTTGCAACAGAAATCAACAGAAAGGGCGACTTTTCTAAGGTTATGCAAGTATTGGTGGATCACTGAAGATGCTTCACCTACATCAGTGTGGGCTGGGCAGGGTAGGTGCATGACACTCACATCTTTAAGGTCACAGGACTGTTCAGAAAGTTACAAGCAAGGACTTTCTTTCCTGACTAGAGGATTACCATTGGGAATGTTGAAATGCCAATAGGGATCCTGGGGGACCCAACCTACTCCTTGCTCCCCTGGCTCTTGAAGCTGTACACCAGCCACCTCAGCAACACCAAGGAAAGAGTCAACTGCCAGCTCAGCAGGTCCAGAATGACAGTTGAATATGATTTTTGATAGAGTATAGTCAGTAGAGTCACAACGGAAAACAGAACTTAAGATTCAGAACTCCCTTCCCTTGCTCCCCTAAAGTGTTAAACAATACATGCTCATTTACACTTCTGCTTGGGAGTGCTTGTGCATGGTACCACTCACAGCACTAGCCATGGTGAGCATCGCCCACCTGGGGTCAGGGAATTGCTTGAAATGATAAGTATATGGCAATGGCACTGAAGACTGGCACCTATTTGCTGCAGGCAGTGGTGATTTTAGCTGATATCTTACTTCTGAGGGTAACAAAGGCAGAAAGATCACAGCTGTGCTAGGCCCATATGCTGCTTGCCTGTGTACTGCAATGGTGCCAGCCGAAGTTATCACTGACTGGCGTGGGAAAGTTTTCTACTGCAGAGGAAGAAATAAGGCTGCCATCCCTAAAACCTTTGGGAGAGGACTGCAGAGTGCCTCCATGAAAGTTTCATTGGGATTTCTCAGGAGGATTCAAGGGACATCCCTGTGTTCATAAACAAACTGCTCCGCATGCCCCCACCCCGCTACCTAATTCTACAGGGCAATGAAAAGCAGATAACTCTACCTCTTTGTTGTACCACCACCTCTTCTAGTATGAGTAAATTAATCAAAAGTCCACAGCTGTGTCCAGTTAAGTTAGGGGTGCCATCATGCTAACAGGAAATAAATTTATACACTGACCCAAGGATCCTTCCCCTGCACTGGGCTCATCCGTGCTTGACTGCCAGGACTGAGTGGACTGCAGTGGAGTCTCAAACAGGCATAGCTGGACCTCTCCCCCAGTCAGATATCCCCCATTCTCCTCATCCTCATTGTTCAAGCCAGAGGCCTGTGGCTCAGGTTCCTCAGAGGTATCGACAGTGGCCTGCAAGGTGGTGGTGTCTCCGCTGAGTTTGACATGTAGCTTTTTGTACAAGAGCAGGTCTGCAGCTCAGCACCTAATCAATTGTTGGACTCCTTGGCCTTCTGGTATGCCTGCCACAGTACCTTCACTTTTATGCAGCACTGCTGCTGGTCCCGGTTATATCCCTTCTCCTGCATCTTCCCCCCCCCACCCACCCTTGCTATTGGCTTGTAGATGTTGATGTTTCTACAGCTGGTCCATAGCTGTGTTGCACAGCCTCTTCTCCCTACGGGCCAAGGAGATCCAATATCTCCTGTCTACCCCAAGCTGGAGAAAGTCTGGAGTGTGTAGGTGGCATAGTTAGGGTTTCACAAAAACAAAGGAGAGCTTGGTGTGCTCGCCAAGCTGGACAATCAAGAAAAGGCAATTCAAAAATTCACTAGGCTTTAAGGAGAGGTGGGCCTTCCAGTCTACATGGAGGTCACAGTTGTGACCAGCATGGTCAGTCTTGGGCCTTGTGGGACAGCTGCTGGAGGACTGTTAGGGTCGACATAGGTAACGTAGTGTACACTCACACTGCTTCAACCTCAGTACATTGAACATAGCCCAACTCCACTCAGGGAGGTGATGTTACTATGTCGGCATAACAAGGTTCTTACATCATTGTGAGATAAATTTAAGCATGGACACATGCACCACTAGGTTGACACAAGATGACTTACATCAGCCTAACTTTGTAGTGTAGTCCAGGCTTAAGGCAAAGAATAAGAGGAGGGAAGTTTATAACTCTTTGGATTCAGATGCCTGACACTCATTTGAATATCAAGACCAATGAATATTGTTCATATCCTAAGATTAGATTATTTGCCCTCTTTAGTGTTTAGTCACTTGCAAATCTACAAATACCCTTCTTCATTGATGGCTCAGATTGCTATGGGACAGATAAGTACTTCTCTCCTGCCCAAGTGCACCTTAATATAGCATTATTTTATTTGGGGGATGGGGAAGGGAGAGGGGAAACACTGGGTAATAGAATACCTCAAATTTTTGGAATGACACTAGAAAATCCCATATAATAGGTAGAGCCAATCATTTTGTTAAATTAAAAATTGGAGACACCTCAAACTAACTAGTCAGTTTAAGTTTATATAAAAACCTAATTCTTCAGCCATGGCAAATGTCTTATTTCAAAGGGTTGTCTTCTGTTCATTCAGGAGTGCTACTTAGGGCAGGTCTACACTAACCCCCCAAGTAGAACTAAGGTACGCAACTTCAGCTACGTGAATAACGTAGCTGAAGTTTGAAGTACCTTAGTTCGAACTTACCTCGGTCCACACGCGGCAGGCAGGCTCCCCAGTCGACTCCGCGGTACTCCTCTCGCCGAGCAGGAGTACCGCAGTAGACGGCGAGCACTTCCGGCTTCGACTTATCGCGTCCAGACAAGACGCAATAAGTCGAACCCAGAAGTTCGATCGCTCGCCGCCGAACTACCGGGTAAGTGTAGACCTACCCTTAGAAATTGTTCTTTGATGCAGCAATAAACATTTCTGTAACTTTGTAATCCATGTGGAATCTCTAGCCAACAAGTAACACTTTGAAGAACAAAAATAAATATGCCATATGACAGAAAAAGGCTTATTAAAGGATTACAAACTGCCTGAAAAGTCAACCATATTATGATCTCTCTTTATCCTACACTATAACTGACTTTGACATGTTTGTTCAGTACCAACAAACCAAATAATATTGTCTGAGAGTTAAACAGTCTGTCATACTTACTGTCAGATCAGCTAACTTGTATTCACTGTCAGAGGATACCATCATATTAACATTATTAACATTTGTGACAGGGTCAGGCCAGATGGCTACAGGAGAGTGTTGTTGTTTTTTTGGCCCCGGTCACTAGATGGTAGCAGAGGCGGTGGTTGGTTGAGATGATGATGCAGCGGCAGGCCAGGGGGCCGCCACCACCTGGGCATATGCCCTGGGGGCCGGGGGAGGAACACCTACAGAACTGGTGGAGGGAACAGCGGGGAGGGACACCGTGGCCGGTGGCGGGCAGCCCCCGCCATGGAGGGCCTGGCTTTTTTGGGGGGGCCTTTACCTTTCTTTGTGCCCTGGCCCTTCCTGCCAGCTGGGGGGGCTCCCCCAGAGTCAGAGGGGGCGAGGGACATGGCAGCAGCGGAGGTCACCTCATTACCCACCGCTGCCAGCGCTCCAGCAGGGGCGTTAGCAGGTGGCACGGCAGCGGCGGTTGAGGTAGAGGCTAGGGGGGACGATGGTGGGGTGGGTGGAGGAGGGGCAGCAGGGTCTGCCCGAGGGGTCCCACTCACCTCATCCCCTGCCATAATGAGGACGGGGGCAGAACAAACACCGGAGGGGGCAGGGAGAGGGGAAGCAGGTCAACCACTCCTCCCCGCTAGGCTGCAAGCAGGGGAGGAGGGCACCAAAAAGGGGTGGGCTGGATGGGAGCGGGACTATCAAGGGCTAGGGGTCAGTCACCGACTTGGGGAGGGTTTCCGGCTCTTCTAGTTGCACCAAGGAAGGGGGGATATAACAGCATTGGGGGGATGCAGTGAGACAGGGTCAAACTAAAACAGGGAGGGGCACAAGTGCAAGGGAGGGGACATGGGCGCACGAGGGGAGGGGCTAATCAGGGCAAGGGGACCACAGGGGAAAAGGAACAATCAGGCTGGGAGTGGGGCAGAGGAACCACGGCGCTAGTTTCAGAGGCTGGGGCGGGGCAGGCAAACAAAGTGGAGCTAGCAAGGGGCTGCGGCAAGGGAAAGGGGAAAAAAGGCTGCAAGGGGCAAATGGGTAGGCAGCGGGGCAAAGCTGGGGGCTTGCTGCAGGGGGGAGGGGGGTCAGTCCAAAAGGGGGGGGCACATGCACCCACGTGCGCTTGTAACAAAACAAAACCAAAAAAAAAAAGTCTTTTTAGGTTGGCTGCTGCTTCAGGCCCAATGGTGGCAACAGGGCGTGGCAAGCCTAGATGAGCAGGAGCCCAGAGGCAGGAGCTTGAGGCAGATGGTGAGTAGCCAGTGGGGACCACACAGATGGACTAGGGGGCAGGCTCCACACCACACCCCCTGTGTCCCCACAGTCTAGACCCCCACCACAAGAGCACAGTTCAAAAGTTACTCAGTCTGTGAGAACCCCCTCCACGGTGGTCTGTAGAATTCCTACACGGTCCCCTACTGGCAGATGGTCCTCTTCTTCTCCTCCTCGGGGCTTCAGCAGCAAACACAGCAGCTTTAGGCGGTAGTCTAGTGGCCAGCAGGAAAGACCCCTCTCAGATGAAGGTGGTGTCCACAGCAGCAGGAGCAATAGCTGGGGTCCCTCCCTCCCTCTGGGGAGTGGGCCAGCAGCCCCCACCCCCAAGGGACTGTAGCCAGAGCAACAGCAACCAAGGGTGGGGGGGTCTAGCAGCCAGCCAGCCAGCAAACAAGCAGGTAGCAGAGAAGGGGAGGGGGGATTTGGCCCAGCCAGGGGAGTAGGTGGAGCAGCAACAGTTGTAGGGAGAGCCCAGGGCCTAGTAGCAGGAGGAGCAACTCCCTACCTACCTTCCTCTAGGCCAGAGGGCGACAGGAGAATGTTAGAAGGCAGATATATTAGCCCCAGATTAAGTAGATCCCTTTCCCTGGGTACAGTAACAGGGGCAGTTCTAGAACAAGCAGGAACTTGCTGGAACCAATTAAGGCAGGCAGGCTAATTAGGACACCTGGAGCCAATTAAGAAGAAACTGCTAGAATCAATTAGGACAGGCTGGCTAATCAGGCACCTGAGTTTAAAAAACTCACTTCCGTTTGTAGTATGCATGTGAGTAGCTGGGAGCAAGAGGCACTAGGAGCTGAGAGTGAGAAGGCATATTGCTGGAGGATTGAGGAGTACAAGCATTATCAGACACCAGGAGAAAGATCCTGTGGTGAGGATAAAGAAGGTGTTAGGAGGAGGCTATGGGGAAGTAGCCCAGTGAGTTATAGCTGTCATGTAGCTGTTCCAGGAGGCACTCTAGATAGCTGCAGTCCACAGGGCCCTGGGCTGGAACCCGGAGTAGAGGGTGGGCCCGGGTGTCCCCCCCCCCCCCAACCTCCCCACTCCTGATCAGACACAGGAGGAATTGACCTAGACTGTGGGTTCTATCAGAGGGGAAGGTTTCTGGGCTGTTCCCCAACCCACATGGTGAATCTCTGAGGCAAGCAAATCCGCTAATAAGCGCAGGACCCACCAAGATAGAGGAGGAACTTTGTCGCACATTATATTAGCTAATGCCCTCATATTAGCTTTGTAAGCTCACTGGACAGGAACTTGGTATTCATATTTGCCTGTATTGCACCTAGTACACTTCATAAATCATTATGATTGTGGTGTATAGCCATTTTCGTTCTGGATGGGAGGGATAAGAACCACCTTTGGGCCTCTCTTCTCCCTGATCTCTGAAAGGAGGAGTGGAGAGAAGGAATAACTCTGCAACCTTCTCCTGGGGACAGGAACATTCTCCTTCCTCTGGTTCCTCTTCCCACCTGCTTCTCCCTCTGAAGAGGGAGAAAAGAATCCCCACTCTCTTTACTGGGACTGAGAAGAATCATTTGAGGCTGAAACCCTCCCTCTCCTTGGAGGAATCCAAGGAGGATACAACTGGCAGCCTGCCTTCTGCTGACTTTTCTCATCCCAGGGACAGATACGAGTGGCTGTGGTTTGTGTAACAAACTGATGTGTGCACAGGAGGTGCTGCTGGATGGAAAGAGAAGAAAGGAACATAAGGAAGTGGGACAGAAGTGTGTGGGGGGGTGGGGATATTTGTCCCATTCATATTTTTGCTTGGGGCCCTTCTAAAGATATTTTAATTACCCCTGTTCTTCATGGCTCTCTGGAGTGCTGCAATACACCAACCCTTTCAGTACTTGATAGTGTGCCAAGTATCCCAAAACTCGGAGGCAAGCATTAAAAGTGTTTCAGCTTCTAGGCCCAATAGGGTCTAGTGCATGGTAGTTCCCACTATGCACTCAGACAAATGACTCAAATGAAAAGATGGTTTATGAAGGCTGGGAGTAATGCTTGCAAATACACTAGGCTTAGTAACCTAAAATTACCAATAATAATAGAGGTGTGTGATGGGGAGTACCTGGCCCTTTGAGGACCCCTGCTGGAAACCCCATGGTCCTACCACATCCTGCCCCAAGAGAGGAACCACAAAGGCCTGCCTAGAGAGGCTGCCTAGAAGGAGTCAATCAGAGCCCAGCAGGCTCAGATAAAAGGAGCTGCAAGGGCTGAGCTGCTCAGTTCCTGGCAGGGGCAAGAAAGGGTGCTCTGCTCTGGTGAAAGGGACTGATGGGCTGCATTAGTTACACCGGGGAGTGAGAAGACCCTAGAGCTGTAGACCTAAGGTAATGGACCTTGGTAAAGAGGCCAGATGGAAAGAGTCCTAGGGAATGCAGCAGCAACCAAGTGAAGGAAGCTGCATGTGGCTGCTATTTATAGGGTCCCTGCATTTGGACCTGGAGTCATGGGTGGGTCCAGGTTTCTCCCCATCAGCCAGGGCTGGAGTGACCTAAGCCCCAGAAAGGGGACTTGGTTAGTTTAAAAAGCCCCAAGAAAAGGGGCTATATTTAAAGAGCCCAGAGACAGGGCTGAAGATTCTCTTGAGGGCAGACAGTTTTGTTGAACTCTTTGCTACCCTGGGCGGGGTTCGTCTGTGTGACTTGGCTGGAGTGCTGAGCCACTGAAGGCCTGCCTAACGAGGTCAAAACCTATGGGGATGCTAGGGAAAAGGATTGCAGCACCACACCCAGCCAATAGGAGGCTCTCAAGAGATGAGTGACCCTGTCACAAGGTGTCTAGCTTGGCCTTGAGGAGACCGTCCAAAAGGTTAGGGCTCCTTAGGCTTAGTACTTGAGATGCCCCCTTTCAGTCCATTCCTCACTGGAAGTATTTAGGAATCTTGTAGGTTCCTTGGCCAGGGTTCAGTTGTGCAGTACATCTCCTTGATGGGCCACTCTTCATCGTTCTGTGCACATGCAACAGCCTCTGTACTGTTCCCATGAGCAGGCTTCTCCACAAATGCTTGGCTTGGTGTCAAACTAAACAGTCAGTGCTGGAGCAGCTGTTCTAGAGCCTCGTGCACCAGATCTCATAGCTCAGCTGCCTACGAACACCATATTACTTCTGGGTTCCCTGGCCATCCTGCCTCACGGATCCAGTTGTGACCAATCAACTTCCCTACTGTCCTAGAACCTTCACTTCCCCCTCTCTCCTCATCTATGACTGCTCAGCAGATTCAACACACTAGCAGTATCCATGGATAAGAAATCTGCTTTTTGTCTCATATAGACAATAAAGAAACACAGATGCTGTCTTCTACATAAGTATCATGGTTTATTTTATGAGGGCATAAAATTATAGCTAATTTACGTATCTTTTTAATACAGCCCTTTTTATATCAACTTACTGGCTGAGATTTACAGTGTAGGGGCTTGAAGTGACCACAAATATCTTTCGTCAAGATTTTGACCTAATTAATTTTAAAAGCATGGATGCTTTTAACCCAAACATGGATTAAGCACTTGCTGTCTATTAACTACTTTAGGAGATCTAGAGTAACAGATTCTAAATCCAAAAGGAACCACTGGGATCAATTAGTCTGACCGTCTGTCTGACACAGACCATGGCACTTCCCTTAATTTCTGATCAAACTAGAGCATATCTTTTAGAAAACATCCAATATTGATTTAACAATTGCCAGGTGTAGAGAATCCATCACAACATTTCATAAATTGTTTCAATGGCTAATTAGTTTAACTTAAAAATTTCACTCCTTATTTCCATCTGAATTTGTCTAGCTTCAACTTACAACCATTGGGTCATCCCATAGCTTTGTCTTCTAGATCAAATTTCTGTTCCCCATGTAGGTACCTATAGACTGTGACCAAAGCACCCCTTAACCTTCTCTTTAAATTAAGTTGAGCACCTGCAGTCTATCCCTATAAGGCATGTTTTCCAATCTTTTAATAATGTTCATGGCTCTTCTCTGAATCCTCTCCCATTTATCAACATCCTCCTTGAATTGTGGACACCAGAACTGGACATAGCATTCCAGTAGCAGTTGCATCAGTGCCAAAAAAAAGAGGTAATATAACCAGACATGCCAAACCCATGGGGGGGGGGAAGGGCTTGTTTTTGGCTTAGTTGGCTTGTTGGCTAATTTTTGGCTTGTATCTTGTTGCTGCTTTTTTTTTTTTTTTTTTTTAATCGGCTCCCAGGAAGCTGGGGCAAAGGGGGGCAAGCAGGGGTAAGGGGGGGGAAGTGTCAGAGGTGCACAGCAGGCCCACCACAGTCCCACACTGCACGCTGGGGGGGATCTGGTCATATAGAGTATTGGGGTTCTTAGGGATTGACTTGTTTTGGCCTTGTTTTGAAATGGGATTAGCTTGATTTTTGGCTTATTGTGAAAGTCGGGGTGCTTATTTACCATGTGAAAGTTGGCAACTGTGAATATAACCTCTGTCCTTTGACTCGAGATTTCTCTGTTCATACATCCAAAGATCACGTTAGTCCTTTTGACCACATTGCAACACTTGAAGCTCATATTCAACTGATTATCCACCATCACCCACATGTTTTTTCAGAGTCACTTTTTCCCAGGATAGAGTCCCCCATCCTCTAGGTATGGACTACATTCTTTATTCCTAGAATAAACTTAATTTTTGTCTATATGAAAACAGACATTGTTTGCTTGCACCCACCCTACTAAGAGATCCAGATTGCTATGCATATTAACATTTCCTCTTCATTATTTACCACTCTGCCATTTTTTTGTGTTATCTGCAAACTTTCAGTGATTTTGTTTTCTTCTGGGTCACCGATAAAAATTTTAAATTGCAAGGGCCCAGAACCAACCTCTACAGGACCCCATTAAAAACACTCTCTCTCAGTGATGGTTCCCCATTTACAAGTACAGTTTGAAGCCTGTCAGTTAGCCAGTTTTTAATACATTGAATGTGGGCCATATTTTGTTTTTTTTAATCAAAATGTTGTATGGTACCAAGTCAAGTGGCTTGCAGAAACCTAAGACTATTATATCAACACTATTACTTTTTTCAACCAAGCTTGTCATCTCAGCAAAAAAAACCCCTCAAGTTAGTTTGACAGGATCTATTTTCCATAAGCCCATATTGATTGGAATTAATGATATTTTCCTCCTTTATTTTTTAATCAAGTCCCATATGAGCCATTCCATTATTTTGCCCATAATTGATGTGAGACCGAGAGATCTATAGTCACCTAGGTCATCTCATTTAACTGCCACCCCTCCCTTTAAAAAAAAAATTGAGCCTTCTGAAGACACCCAACATGACAAACCTTGCATTGGATACCACACTATCATTTTATAAAGATGAACATGGGGGTGCAGGGTGTTCTCCCCAGGTACAGAGCATCGCAAGTATATATTGTTGTTATTGTATGGTGGCAGAGTAGTGACACCTATTGTTGAGGGTGCCTAACACTTTGCATTATAATCTTCCCCTTTTCCATTGCTTTTAATCTTATAATCTTTCGGGCTGAAATTTCCCTTGCTTGGTGGCTGATTTAAGTTGAATTTTTTTGTTTTGTTTTGGAAAAGTCCTTGCAAAGTGGCTTTTGGAATGGGGACCTGCCCAAACCCCTTTCTAAGCTTCAGCCATAGAGAAGGAACTCCCAAGTTACCATAGCTGCCCATCTAGCTCTACCAATTTTATACATATTGATGCACATACTGATGGTCCAGCTCTCATATGGAGGACAGATCTCCATCAGCCTCTAATGGCTGGCTTTGAAATCTGCTAGATGAATACACTCAGGGATGAGGCACAAAGGGATTTAGGTACCTAACTGCCACTTTAGGAATCTGAATCAAAAATTTAGATCCTCAACCCCCCTCATTCAGCTGCCATCTGACTCCACAGATCCTTAAAGACCCTAGGTGGCTACAGTTTTGCTGGTGAAATACCTAAATTTGACCTGGAGGTGTAGTTTTCAGCTTGCAGAGATGTACCTGCGCTAGTTCGATCAGAACTAGCAAGCTAAAAACAGAAGAGTAGCTAGGCATACCCTGCGGCATCTTAAATTTGCCTATGAGCATGGGGGTGCCTAGCTCACACCTAAGCCCTGGAAAGATCCTCAGTCTAGGTATTCCCTCTCTACCTGGCCTGTGGGGCCTGATACAGTTGCTGTTCTCAGAGGCTGCCTACCAAAATGTGCCCTCCACCCCAAAAACAATGTCACTAGAAGAGGAGCCTCTCATACCTTTTAGCCCAGTGGTTAGATTTCTCACTCAGGATGTAGGATCATAGAATCATAGAACTGGAAGGGACCTCTAGAGGTCATTTAGTCCAGTTCCCTGCACTCAAGGCAGGACTTAGCATTATCTAGATCAGTGGTTCCCAAACTTGTTCCGCTGCTTGTGCAGGAAAAGCCCCTGGAGAGCCGGGCCTGTTTGTTTACCTGCCGCGTTCGCAGGTTCGGCTGATCGCGGCGCCCAGTGGCCGCGGTTCGCTGCTCCAGGCTTTCTCCAATTTGTCCACATCTTTCCTTAAATGTGGTGCCCAGAACTGGATACAATACTCCAGTTGAGGCCTAATCAGCATGGAGTAAAGGGGAAGAATTATTTCTCATGTCTTGCTTACAATACTCCTGCTAATACATCCCAGAATGATGTCTGCTTTTTTTGCAACAGCATTACACTGTTGACTCATATTTAGCTTGTGATCCACTATGACCCCCAGATCCCTTTACACAGTACTCCTTCCTAGGCAGTCATTTCCCATTTTGTATGTGTACAACTGATTGTTCCTTCCTAAGTGGAGTACTTTGCATTTGTCCTTATTGAATTTCATCCTATTTACTTCAGACCATTTCTCCAGTTTGTCCAGATCATTTTGAATTTTCATCCTATCCTCCAAAACACTTGTAACCCCTCCCAGCTTGGTATTGTCCACAAACTTTATAAGTGTACTCTGTATGCCATTATCTAAATCACTGATGAAGATATTGGACAGAACCGGACCCAGAACCGATCCCTGCAGGACACCACTCATTATGCCCTTCCAGCATGACTTTGAACCACTGATAACTACTCTCTGGGAACAATTTTCCAACCAGTTATGCACCCCCCCCCCTTTTAGTACCTCCATTTAGGTTGTATTTTCCCTAGTTTGTTTATGAGAAGGTCATGCAAGACAGTATCAAAAGCTTTACTAAAGTCAAGATATTCCACACCTACCACTTCCCCCCTAACCACAAGGCTTGTTACCCTCTCAAAGAAAGCTATCAGGTTGGTTTGACATAATTTGTTCTTGACAGCATGGATTTGACTGTTATTAATCACCTTATTATCTTCTAGGTGTTTGCAAATTGATTGCTTAATTATTTGTGCCATAATCTTTCTGGGTACAGAAGTTAAGCTGACTGGTCTGTAATTCCCCAGGTTGTCCTTATTTCCCTTTTTATAGATGGGCACTATACTTGCCCCTTTCCAGTCTTCTGGAATGTCTCTTGTCTTCCATGACTTTTCAAAGATAATTGCTAATGGCTCAGATATCTCCTCAGTCAGCTCCTTGAGTATTCTAGGATGCATTTAATCAGGCCCTGGTGATTTGCAGATATCTAACTTTTCTAAGTAATTTTTGACTTGTTCTTTCCCTATTTTAGACTCTGATCCTACCTCATTTTCACTGGCATTCACTATTTTAGATGTCCCATCGCCACCAACCTTCTTGGTGAAAACCAAAACAAAGAAATCATTAAGCATCTCTGCCATTTCCACATTTTAGAATCATAGACTTTAAGGTCAGAAGGGACCATTATGATTATCTAGTCTGACCTCCTACACAAAGCAGGCCACAGAATCTCACCCACCCACTCCTGTATCAAACCCCTAACCTATGTCTGAGCTATTGAAGTCCTCAAATTGTGGTTTAAAGACTTCAAGGTGCAGAGAATCCTCCAGCAAGTGACCCATGCCCCACGCTGCAGAGGAAGGTGAAAAACCCCAGGGCCTCTGCCAATCTGCCCTGGAGGAAAATTCCTTCCCAACCCCAAATATGGTGGTCAGCTAAACCCTGAGCATGTGGGCAAGACTCACCAGCCAGAAACCCAGGAAAGAATTCTCTGTAGTAACTCAGATCCCACCCCATCTAACATCCCATCACAGGCCATTGGGCATATTTACCGCTAATAGTCAAAGATCAATTAATTGCCAAAATTAGGCTATCCCATCATACCATCCCCTCCATAAACTTATCAAGCCTAGTCTTGAAGCCAGATATGTCTTTTTCCCCCACTGTTCCCCTTGGAAGGCTGTTCCAGAACTTCACTCCTCTTATGGTTAGAAACCTTCGTCTAATTTCAAGTCTAAACTTCCTGATGGCCAGTTTATATCCATTTGTTCTTGTGTCCACATTGGTACTGAGCTTAAATAATTCCTCTCCCTCCCTTATATTTGTAGAGAGCAATCAAATCTCCCCTCAGCCTTGTTTTGGTTAGGCTAAACAAGCCAAGCTCTTTGAGTCTCCTTTCATAAGACAGGTTTTCCATTCCTCGGATCATCCTAGTAGCCTCTCTCTGTACCTGTTCCAGTTTGAATTCATCCTCTTAAACATGGGAGACCTGAACTGCACACAGTATTCCAGATGAGGTCTCACCAGTGCCTTGTATAATGGTACTAACATCTCCTTATCTCTACTGGAAATACCTTGCCTGATGCATCCCAAGACCGTATTAGCTTTTTTTCACGGCCATATCACATTGGCGGCTCGTAGTCATCCTGTGATCAACCAATACTCCGAGGTCCTTCTCCTCCTCTGTTACTTCCAATTGATGCGTCCCCAGCTTATAACAAAAATTCTTGTTATTAATCCCTAAATGCATGACCTTGCACTTTTCACTATTAAATTTCATCCTATTACTATTACTCCAGTTTACAAGGTCATCCAGATCCTCCTGTATGATATCCCGGTCCTTCTCTGTATTGGCAATACCTCCCAGCTTTATGTATTCCACAAACTTTATTAGCACATTCCCACTTTTTGTGCCAAGATCAGTAATATAAAGATTAAATAAGATTTGGTCCCAAAATCGATCCCTGAGGAACTCCACTAGTAACCTGCTTCCAACCTGACAGTTCATCTTTCAGTACGACCCGTTGTAGTCTCCCCTTTAACCAGTTCCTTTCCCACCTTTCAGTTTTCATATTGATCCCCATCTTTTCCAATTTAGCTAATAATTCCCCATGTGGAACCATATCAAATGCCTTACTGAAATCAAGGTAAATTAGATCCACTGCGTTTCCTTTTTCTAAGAAATCTGTTTCCTTCTCAAAGAAGGATATCAGGTTGGTTTGGCATGATCTACCTTTTGTAAAACCATATTGTAGTTTGTCCCAATTACCATTGACCTCAATGTCCTTAACTACTTTCTCCTTCAAAAATTTTTCCAAGACCTTGCATACTACAGATGTCAAACTAACAGGCCTGTAGTTACTTGGATCACTTTTTTCCCCTTTCTTAAAAATAGGAACTATGTTAGCAATTCTCCAGTCATACGGTATAACCCCTGAGTTTACAGATTCATTAAAAATTCTTGCTAATGGGCTTGCAATTTCATGTGCCAGTTCCTTTAATATTCTTGGATGAAGATTATCTGGGCCCCCTGATTTAGTCCCATTAAGCTGTTGGAGTTTGGCTTCTGCCTCGGATGTGGTAATATCTACCTCCATATCCTCTTTCCCACTTGTCATCCTACCATTATCCCTAAGCTCCTCATTAGCCTCATTAAAGACTGAGGCAAAGTATTTGTTTAGATATTGGGCCATGCCTAGATTATCCTTAACCTCCACTCCAGCCTCAGAGTTTAGTAGCAGCCCCACTTCTTCTTTCTTTGTTTTCTTCTTATTTATATGGCTATAGAACCTTTTACTATTGCTTTTAATTCCCTTTTCAAGGTCCAACTCTACATGGCTTTTGGCCTTTCTCACTTTATCCCTACATGTTCTGACCTCAATAAGGTATGTTTCCTTGCTGATTACTCCCATCTTCCACTCCTTGTAGGCTTTCTGCTTTTTTCTTAATCACCTCTCTGAAATGCTTGCTCATCCAGCTTGGTCTACAATTCCTGCCTATGAATTTTTCCCCCTTTCTTGGGATGCAGACTTCTGATAGTTTCTGCAACTTTGACTTGAAGTAATTCCCGGCCTCCTTTGCCACAAGTTCTTCAGTCCAATCCACATCCCTAACTAATTTCCTTAATTTTTTTAAGTTAGCCCTTTTGAAATCAAAAACCCTAGTCACAGATCTATTTTTGTTTATCCTTCCATTTAGCTTAAACTGAATTAGCTCATGATCGCTCGAACCAAGGTTGTCCCCTACAACCATTTCTTCTATGAGGTCCTCACTACTCATCAAAACCAAATCTAAAATGGCATCCCCTCTTGTTGGTTCAGCAACTACTTGGTGAAGGAATCAATCAGCTATCGCATCCAGGAAAACCTGAGCCCTATTATTACTACTAGCACTTGTCCTCCAGTCTATATCTGGGAAGTTAAAGTCTCCCATGATCACACAATTCCCGTTAGTATTTACTTCATTAAAAACATTAAAGAGGTCTCTATCCATATCCAAATCAGATCCAGGTGGTCTATAGCACACCCCAAGCACTATCCCAGGGGAGGCTCTAGTAGCTTTCTTCCCCAATGTGATTTTTGTCCAGACAGACTGTCTTATCCATTCCATCCCTTCTTATTTCTTTAGTCTACCTCATCATTGATATACAATGCTACTCCACCACCTTTGCCTTTATTTCTGTCTTTCCTAAACAGCACATGCCTTTCAATACCTGTACTCCAGATATGACTACTATTCCATCATGTTTCTGTTATCCCCATAATATCTGGTTTCACTTCCTGCACCAGTAACTCTAGTTCCTCCATTTTGTTACCTAGGCTTCTCGCATTGGTGTACAAACATCTTAATATTTGCTGTTTGGCTTTGCTCACATTCTTTACCCTATTAGGCCCAGACATTCTACTGCCAGTATCACCTATTAGACTGGTATCTACACTACCCTTCCTCCTTATGTCCATTCTCCTACCCACGGCTGTATCCTTTCTTACTTCATTTTCTTCCCTCTTAATGTTAAAATCCGGCGTGGAGATTACCTGGACATCTCCCCCAAATTCCTAGTTTAAAGCTCTCTTAATCAGTTGTGCCAGCCTCCATCCTAGAAGTCTATTTCCCTCCCTACTCAGCTGAAGTCCATCCCAAGAGAACAGTCCTCTGTCATGAATGCCTCCCAGTGGCCATACATGCCAAAGCCCTCCTTATAGCACCACTGCCTGAGCCATCTGTTGATCGTCATAATCTTGTCACACCTTTGTTGCCCTTCTCTAGGAACAGGCAGAATCCCACTGAAAATCACCTGAGCCTTGATTTCCTTAAGCATCTTCCCCAGCCTGGCATAGTCTCCCCTGATACGTTCCAGCGAGAATCTAGCCATATAATTTGTTCCCACATGAAGGACAATCAGTGGATTCTTTCCTGCTCCCGTTAGGATCCTCTTCAGCCTCAGGTCCACATCCTGTATCTTAGCACCCAGCAGACAGCACACCCTTCTGTTCTCTGGATCAGCTCTGGTTACAGGCCTGTCTATTCTTCTCAGTAAGGAGTCCCCAATCACATAGACCTGCCTTTTCCTGGTGATGGTGTGATTCTCTGGTCTATCCTCTGTTCCCTCTGGCTGAAAGTCATCTCGATTCCTATTCTCCCTTGCAATCCTCTGCAACCCATTCCATATCCTCCTGGGGCTCATATTTGGTGTTATCTCCATTGACTCTTCCCCTCTTCCTATAGGACTAGCTGCTTTTCTCTTCTTCCTTGCCCTCTCACCTTCAGCAACCACCTGCTGTGCCCCTTCTTCATTTTCCAACTCTGCAAACTTGTTCCTGAGCTCTATTTCTCCTTCACTAGTCCGTCTTTTCCTCTGCCTGTTTCTCTTAGTCACATGCTTCCACTGTCCACTTTCCTCACCCAGCAGTCTCCCCTCAGAGTTCTTTGGTCCTGCTTCCATCTGCAAGTCTGAGCTTTTCCCTTCAGACTCCTCGTGTCTTTGCTCCATCATCTGCTCAAACCCCCTTCTAAACTCAACCAGAGTTTCCACCTGCATCTCCAATCCTTGGATCTTTTCTTCAATCAGTTCTATCAGGCGGCACTTCATGCAGATGAAACCCTTTTCAGGTACCCCCTCCAGGATCATGTACATGCCACAGCTTCCACATCCAGTCATCTTCATTGTGTCTTCCACTGCTTGGGTCACAGAGGCAGCAGTGGTAGTATCAGTCATAGCCTTCCCACCTAAATCCTGTAAATCCGGGAAACACAAACTAAGCCACAACACCACCACCCACAGTAAAACAAACCCCCAACAAGCACCAAAACACTGCCAGAACACCACACACTCCCTTCACTGCCTCTTAGCCTTCCCTTGCAAAATCCCACTCAAACTCCCCTGTTTACAGCTCTGTTTGCTGGCTCCTGTGCCGCTGCAGTTGTCTGTTATTGTCTTTCTCCCCTCATTAAGTAACGGGCCTACTCTGTCCTTGGTTTTCCTCTTGCTTCTAATGTATTTGTAGAATGTTTTCTTGTTTCCTTTTATGTCCCTAGCTATTTTGATCTCATTTTGTGCCTTGTCTTTTCTAACTTTGTCCCTGGATACCCAGTTTCAATTCCCTTCTCTGCCTGTTGTAGAGCAGGGACTTGAGTCCTACCCTTCCTAGGTGAATGCCCTATCCACTGGGCTATGGGGTATTGTTGAGCCGCTCTCTCTACGTATACATACTTAAATATTCATTGGGCCAGGAAGCAAGGGTGAGAATAACTCTATAGCCTGGTGCTTAGGGCACTTTGCTGCAGTGTGAGACCCAAGGTTAAGTCTCTTCCCCCACATTGGGCAGATGACAGAATTGAACCCAAGTGTCCCAGATCCTAGATAAGTGCTGTGTGTGTGTGTGTGTGCGTGTGTGTGCGCTTATGTGCTTATGCATCAAACTCCAGGAGAGAGAGCATAACTGTGAATCTGAGGTTCCTAATCCTAAATTGGAGGGACGCACCTCAGATTTACAGTTATGCTCTAAATCCCTTTGAGGGAGGGCTTAGGACCCACCTTGGCATTTCCTATTGGCTAGCTTAGGCGTCTCCTCACTCAGCATGCTGGCTTTTTGTAGATCCTGTTCCTAGGTGCCTAACTCTCCCCATTCATTGTATAGGGAACCTGGGAGCATAAGTCAGGGCTGTGGACTCCACTAAGTTGCAGGGTGCCTAAAAGTTAGGCATTGCAACACCGAATCTTAGTCCACTTTGTGGATCTAGACCCAAATGAATCTGCCTTAAGGACATTAAAGGAGGAATACCAAATTGTTCATATGTTTTCTGCTGTTGATGCTGCTTGGGTCCTGTAAAATAATCATGATAACGGAAATTTTTTTTGGAAAATAAATTGAGTCATAATGTCATAGGAAGATCCCTTCAATTATTTAAGAATAGATGGGGGTTTGCTTTACATTTTTGAGTCTCCATGTCAGGAGTTTTTACTGTCTTCTGTTTCAACCATTAACTTCTCTGGCAATTGCCCTAATGTTTTAACCTGAAACCATTAAAATAAGTAAATAAATGAGCAAAGGAACCAATCATATTTTTACAGGCAAATATGCACAGGTGCCAATACCAGACAACTAGCAGATTCTGTGTCCTCCTGTCACTGGATGTGTGCCTGATGGTTTGGCAGATAATGTTTAGAGGTAACACTTTCTCCTATGGAACACAATAAGTACACCTCAGCTGCTAAATTACATACAATTCAACTCCTCAATTATTGATTTGAATATAAAATTCAGCTCTCTCCCCTAACTATTTTTAATTACCTCTGGTCCCTAAAATGGGTACTTATCCCCCTTCTTTCCAGGAAAAGATCCTATGTTTTCATATTTCTTTGCTAGAATGAAGTTCATCTCTTGAACTTCTTGCCGTTTCTTTTGCAATGTTTTTTTCTTTTGAAAACCAGAAGTTAATCTTATACATTTTCATGTCATACAGGCTAAAATCCAAAATATGTTTCTTTATTTCTTGGAGTGTTTACTAGAGCAGCATAGGTGTAGGTTTTTTTGGGGGGGGGGGGCGTTGGTTGGTCTTGTTTTGTTTTTTAATCACATTGTATCTTGAAGTGCTGAGTCAATTAGTATTTACGTTCAGTAAGCATGAATCTCTTGATGTTTTCAAAACGTGGAAATAGCATATTTTGGTGACTACACCCCTTCCAATCAAAGTCAGAGCTATTTCTAAGCATCAGTTTAGTAATTATCTGTATCGTCTTTTTGTTTTTGTTTTGCTTTTGTTTTTAAATCTTCTTCTTATTTCCCATTTGAATTCCTTCTCAGAAGTGTGAAGGTGTAGTAGAATGAGCATTCTCTAATATATATGTTCAGACATCTTCTATGATCTTTGATAGCTTTAATTTCCTGGTTTTTTTTTTTTTTTTTTTTTTTATTGCTAATGATTTATTATTTTCCACCTCTCCCAGCAGCTCAGTAAATGTTTACAACCTGACTTTTGACTCTTCTAGCTCTAATCATTTTTAGAGGTTGACAAGTCATGTTTTAGACACTGAAAAAGGGAGTCTGAACTGGAGGTATTAAGGCTTATAAGTAGTTTTCCCTTTTAAGCTGTTTTTTTTTTTTTTTTTTTAAATCCCCTCTCTAGCCTTGCCAAATTTAAATGAGTGGTTTCATGTATAATCCTCTGATAGAGGGTATTCTTTTTAAAGTTTGTGAGTAACTGGACAAAGGTTGTGGTGGTCTAATAGCAACATTTTAAAATTGAAGATTTTCTTTTTTGGGGGAGGAGGGGGAGTTTCCACGTGTTTTTGCCAGCTCCATAATTCAAAAAAACAGTTTGACCTCGGAACTCCAGTTTTGACCTACTATTTTTGCTCTCTATGAAGAGTAGAATATTTAAATATTTTTGGAAACCTTGATTAGAATAGCAACAGAGAGTCCCGTGGCACCTTTAAGACTAACAGATGTATTGGAGCACAAGCTTTCGTGGGTGAATACCCACTTCGTCAGACACATGTAATGGAAATTTCCAGAGGCAGGTATAAATATGCAGGCAAGAATCAGTCTGGAGATAACGAGGTTAGTTGAATCAGGGAGGGTGAGGTCCTCTGCTAGCAGTTGAGGTGTGAACACCAAGGGAAGAGAAACTGCTTTTGTAGTTGGCTAGCCATTCACAGTCTTTATTTAATCCTGATCTGATGGTGTCAAATTTGCAAATGAACTGAATCTCAGCAGTTTCTCTTTGAAGTCTGGTCCTGAAGTTTTTTTGCTGTAAAATGGCTACCTTTACATCTGTTGTTGTTGTTATTGGCATTGCTGGCACATGATGGCATATATAACATTGGTGGACGTGCAGGTGAATGAACCGGTGATGTTTCTGACAGCTTGTATTCCATCTGTGTGTGGGATGTTTGTGTAGAGAGCCTCCACATCCATGGTGGCTAGGATGGTGTTTTCTGGGAGATCACCAATGCATTGTAGTTTTCTCAGGAAATCAGTTGTGTCACGGAGATAGCTGGGAGTGCTGGTGGCATAGGGTCTAAGCAGAGAGTCCACATATCTGGATAGTCCTTCAGTGAGTGTGCCAATTCCACAGATGATGGGGCGTCCAGGATTTCCAGGTTTGTGGATCTTGGGTAGTAGATACCCTTAGAGCCCCGACCGGGGTTATTCTATGTTGATTTGTTCCTGTGTTAGTGTAGGGAGTGTCCTGAGTAGATGGTGCAGTTTCTTAGTATATTCCTCAGTGGGATCTGAGGAAAGTGGCCTGTAGAATTTGGTATTGGAAAGTTGGTATTGGAAGGAAACCAACAGAACTCCACTGGCCATCACCTACAGTCCTCAGCTTAAACCTCTCCAACGCATCATCAGTGATCTACAACCCATCCTGGACAATGATCCATGCAACAAACCTCGATGCCAACTCCGCCCACATATCTACACCAGCAACACCATTACAGGACCTAACAGATCAGCTACAACATCACCGGTTCATTCACCTGCACGTTCACCAATGTTATATATGCCATCATGTGCCAGCAATGCCCCTCTGCTATGTACTTTGGCCAAACTGGACAGTCACTACGTAAAAGGATAAATGGATACAAGTCAGATATCAGGAATGGCAATATACAAAAACCTTTAGGAGAACACTTCAACCTCCGTGGCCACACAATAGCAAATGTAAAGGTAGCCATCTTACAGCAAAAAAACTTCAGGACCAGACTTCAAAGAGAAACTGCTGAGCTTCAGTTCATTTGCAAATTTGACACCATCAGATCAGGATTAAATAAAGTCTGTGAATGGCTAGCCAACTACAAAAGCAGTTTCTCTTCCCTTGGTGTTCACACCTCAACTGCTAGCAGAGGACCTCACCCTCCCTGATTCAACTAACCTCGTTATCTCCAGACTGATTCTTGCCTGCATATTTATACCTGCCTCTGGAAATTTCCGTTACATGCGTCTGACAAAGTGGGTATTCACCCACCAGAGCCGGCTCCAGGCACCAGCTTAACAAGCAGGTGTTTGGGGCGGCCAAGGGAGAGGGGCGGCACCTGCGGCAATTCGGAGGCGGCAGGTCCCTCACTCCCTCTAGGAGCGAAGGACCTGCCGCTGAACTGCCGTCGCCGATCGCGGCTTTTTTTTTTAATTTAATTTTATTTTTTTTGCTTGAGGCGGCAGAAATGCTGGAGCTGGCCCTGTCACCCACGAAAGCTTATGCTCCAATACATCTGTTAGTCTTAAAGGTGCCACAGGACTCTCTGTTGCTCTTTACAGATCCAGACTAACACGGCTACCCCTCTGATACTTGATTAAAATAGTTTTGGATTATTTAACACACTGGCTCAACTGTGCTTTTGGAGGTGGGGGAGGTGACAGTTATGGCTCTCTCATATTTAGGGTCTGGTCTTAATGATGCTTAGAACTATTTCCAGTCAGCTGTAAATTAAACCAATGGCATAGGCTCCTTAATGGACCCCATGTAGCCAAGGCTTGCCATAGTTGAGCACAGATGTACTGGGCCCCCTCCCAGCCCCTATCCATATCCCATCTTGCCACAGCCCACCTCTTTCCTCCCCAGTCCCACCACCTATGGTGGAAGGAGTAGTGAGCAGAAATGCAGGGTCCAGCTACAGCACAAATGCACATGCAGAGAGTTTTCTTTGAACATGGGAATTCTTTGCTTGGCATTTCAGACTGGATTACGATCCTTTTGTGCCACATAAATAGGGCAAAGAGGCTGTAGCCCAGTTTGAGAATCTGCCCCACTATATCCAAGCTTACGAGAAGTGTGTGGTATTTGTAGAACTGGCAAATTGCATTGGATGGAGATTGAGAAGTCTATATCAGAGCTATCTGCATATGTAGGATTATGATATTTTAACCCCTACCAAAGCTTCTGCAGTAACTATGGTTGCCAGAGTCCTTGACTTCATAATTACCACCTGGAATGCTTGAGTAATTATAACTATTGTATGGACTCTTGCAGACTGTTGTATCCTGGGGGTTCAGGACAGTCCCTCCACATGTATTCCAGGGTGAGGAATTTTGCATGGTCCTTGGGGCCATTTGGTAAGTTAATAAAGGAACAGTTACTGAGACCAGACCTGATGTGTTGGGCTTTCTAACACAGACATACCACATTAACGTTTGGCAAATGTAGAGATAAATACATTCCTTCTTTCTACACAAGCTTTATTAAAATTGACTTACACTTTTATTTATATATATATATGGAAAATATTAAAAAGCATGGTAGCTTTCCATTGTGGATGCAGGACCCCAGAGTGCACACACAGAGAATTACCCTGACCTTTTTCAGAGTTTTCTTCCACTTTGTTTTTGATATATATTTATATGTTAATTCCATTTTAATGAAGCTTTTAGCTGAGAATTTTAACATGTGGGGAGAAAAAAATCCTTTGAGAATTTAAACGCCAGTTGTTTAAAATATTTTAGATCTTTCTCTTGAGACCACTAGTCCAGAAACACTACATTTTTGCCTCCATTAATCTTAATCTCATTACAGAAAATAGGCATTACCAGCAATTATAGAATTACTTTGCTTTAACAAAGGGTTGTTAAAGGGCTGTCAATTAATCACAGTTAACTCACGCGATTAACCCCCCAAAATTAATCGTGATTAAAAAAATAATCGCAGTTTTAATTGCACTGTTAAACAATAGACTACCAATTGAAATTTATTAAATATTTTGGATATTTTTCTACATTTTCAAATATATTTATTTCAATTACAACACAGAATACAAAGTGTACAGTACTCGCTTTATATTTTTATTACTAATATTTGCACTGTAAAAAATTATAAACAAAAGAAATAGTATTTTTCAATTCACCTCATACAAGTACCATAGTACAATCTCTTTATTGTGGAAGTGCAACTTAGAAATGTAGATTTATTTTATTACATAACTTCACTCAAAAGCAAAACAATGTAAAACTTTAGCGCCTACAAGTCCACTCAGTCCTACTTCTTGTTCAGCCAATGGCTAAAAGAAACAAGTTTGTTTACATTTACGGGAGATAATGCTGCCCACTTCTTATTTACAATTTCACCTGAAAGTGAGAACAGACATTCACAGGGCACTTTTGTAGCTGGCATTGCAAGGTATTTACGTGCCACATATGCTAAATATATTTGAAAATGTGGAAAACATCCAAAAATATTTATATAAACAGTATTCTTTTATTGTTTAACAGTGCAATTAATCTCAATTTTTAATCACAATTAATTTTTTTAATCACTTGACAACCCTTGTTTATTCTGAATCCCAGGCTGTTAGTGGAAGGCTTATTATCAATTATTCATATTATGGGAGTATCCAAGCTCCCCGTGTGTGTGGAGCAGCCCCTTGTTCTGCTAGTTTGTAGGGTGCTAAGGCCAAAGGGTATGTCCTTCATTTTGGAAGATACAGCCCTTGAGTTCAGGGGCAGAGTGAGGCGCATGCTGTAGTCAATTCCAGGCTCTGGCTTCTCCTGTGTATCAGCCATGCGATCTTAAAAATAATATAGTTGTTAAATACAAGCTCTTGATGCTATAATATGAAGAACAAATCATGGACATTTTTACTTGTTGTACAATTTTACCTAGGTTATGGATAATCTTATTTATTGACATACAATTCTACTCAGCTCTTGGTTCAATTATATTTTGTCAGTGAGCTGCACAGGTTAATTATGTGCGGTGTTGTTGTTGTTTAACTGCTTTAAATTTGTTGCTATTCAATTCCACAGCTGTTGCTCATGCTTGTATTGCAAAAGAGGGTAAAGAGCAGTGCCTGATCTACCTTCCCTAGATCTGCTGTCAGGTCCCTTCTCATTTGTCTCCTCTGTAAACTAAATCTGCTACTCAGAGCATACCATTACTTTATAAAATGGCATTATAATATTCACAGTATTCTTTTTAAATCCCATTATTTATACTTCCTAACCTTTTGTTTGCTTTTTCACTGCTGCTGCACATTTGGCAGGAATTTCCAATGAGCTATCTACAAGGACATGTTGTCACAGGGATAAACTAATCTGTAAAGCTCTGTGCAGAAGCAATTTGCTGAGGTTATATCATTGTTGTTCTAAGATTTTTAGCTCTGTGGTGGTGTAAAACAGATGTTTCTCCTTAAAGGCCCTCATATGCTGTAGTGATGAGGGTCATCTAAACCAGGGGTTCTCGCAACAATTTTTTTGGTGGCCTCAGAGTGCGGCCACCAACTGTTGCTGGTGGCCGCACTGACACTTTCTCCAAAAATTTTGTATTTTTCCTAAAGTTAATAAAGTAAATATATATATAAAAATCTCCAAATCATTGTAATTTATTTATGTAAGGTTTGGGTTTTTTTTTTTTCACACTCAATAATAAAAATCATGCACAGTTATCTCTATTCTTTACTGGACCGAATGGAAATACAAATAAGGTGCTTTGCACGTTCTTGTCTTTTTTATTATTGTTTCTTTTGCTTTTTTGGTAACAGTGGTTGTCTGTATAACAATTCTGAAGTAAATTTAAAAATGCTTTGACATAATAGAAGTCCAAATAATAATGAAAAACATATCTGGGTGGCTTGGGTCTGGGGAGGGGAGGCACGGCTGTGGCTGCGGCTGGCCCGGGGCTCCTTCGGGGGTGTGTGTGTGTGTGTGTGTGTGTGTGTGTGTGTGTGTGTGTGTGGGAAGGGGGGGTTCTTGGGGCCTCGGCCAGCCCAGGGCTCCTCTGGCCGTGGGGGGGGAGGCGCTCGGGGCTTCTCTGGGCGGCGGGCTTGTGGCTCCAGGCGCAGGGGGTCTTGGGGCTCTGGCTGCTGAAGGGGTGGAGTAAGAAGGGGTGACAAACGCAGGCATAAGGGGTGGAGTAAGGGGCTAGCCTCTCCAAAAGGGGGCTCCACCCACTGCCCATGTGCCCGGTGCTCACCTCCTCAGCCCCCCTCTTGCAGCCAGACCCCCCTGCCCACCTCCTCACCCTGCTGCTGGCTTGCCACTCGCCTCCTTACTGTTCTGCCAGGACCCCCTGCCTGCTGCTCACCTCGCCACTCGCCTTCTCACCCCCTCCTCGCCACCTCACCTTTCTCCTTAAGCGTTGTGTGTCCACATGTGTCTGCAGAGAGGCAGCACATGCAGGAGCAACAGGGAGGAAGGGGCTGATGCTTCCCCCCACTGTCCAGGAAACTGCTGTGGCTGCAGGGAAATCCCCTGGTGGCCGCATGCCACCATGGCGGCATTTGAGAAACTGTGATCTAAACAGACATCCTCACTAGCTCTCAGAAACTGAGTGTGCACATCTGAGAACTAAATTATAGAAGGAAAATGGATCAGGAGTTTGTTTTCCATCACTAATTCCCTCCCAGGGCTCTCTTGACCCTAATCATACAACATTTTGGGTACAATTGTCTAACATATGTTAGTTTTGTAAGCTCCTAGAGCAGGGATCTTGTCTTCCTACGTGTTTTTTTTAAACAAATCTGTGCATACCAATTTAAGAGGAGGAGAAAGAGACAATAATGGCTCTTGCCTAAAACTGTGCCACAGTGTCTGAATCAAATCGCATTGCTTCTGTTCCACTGATAGCAACCAAACAGCAGAAAACAAGCAAACAGAACCTAAATGCAGAAACCGTTTAAAAATATTTCAGCAGAATGACATCTGCTTTTTACTCTTTAATTTGGAAAAAGACAATTTCTAGGTGATAGTCTCTAAAGTTTAGTAGAGGCATTTCTGTACAAGCAAGAGATTTAAGAACAGAAAACATGAATAAACACACTCTATAAAAATGGGGAGAGGAAGGTTAGATAGAACCATTTTAAATCCTTTAAAAGACACAAAAAGGGGGAGGAGGAGTGTATTATGGTCTCTTCTCACCTGTGTTGGATCAAGCAGGTGCTGTCCATTCCTTTTCTTATCAGAAGAACTATCTCCACTTGGTGTGTAGAGTATCTGTCATTAGAGCTGGGCGGCAAACAGTTGTGACATGCTGTAAGAATGTTCCATATTTTGAATATTTTGTCCCAAATTGGGATGAAACTTTGAAATCTCAAATTTTTGCAAACAGAAAATCCTAAATAAATTTTTGGACTGAGTCAGTTGAAATGGTTGTGTCAAATCATTGTGTTTTGATTTTTGACCATTAATATATATATATATATATATATTTTTTTTTTTTTTCTAAAAACTAACTTAAATTTCAAAATGAAAAGTCCCCATGTGGAACTTGTTCATGCTGCAAATGTCAAAAGAGGAGGTTTTCACAACGTTAACAATGTCTTTTAATTTTTTTTTCTCAAAATGGGAAATTCATTGAAACCAGCCCCTTCCCCACACCATTTCAATGAATCAGCATTTTTTAGTGAAAAAACGTAGCCGAAAAATTTCCATCCGGCTCTGTCTTCATTGACTCCTGGTGGGTGTCCCAGTGGTTGCAACTACACACCCAAGGGGGTAGTGGGAAGAGAACTTTGAGGCTGCCGTACCAGGGGAACAGCATGCAATACCCCCACATTTGTGAAGTATTATGCAAAGGGACGTTCAAAGGAGTCTGTGGCAGTTAGGTGCCCATAGCCTACTGAAATTCAATGAAATCTGAGTGCCTAATTCCACGGAGTTTGAAAAATCCCAGCCAAGGTGTCGTCTGGGTACACATGTATGTAATGTGTTGCTCCTGCTGCCACTTTGTTCTGAGGGCCATAAGAAATGCCGTTCATGTGCCTCAACGGCTGGGAGAACATAAAGGGGACAGCCCCAGCAGTGAGGGAAGGAGATGTTCACTGAGGCTCACCAGGTGGCGCCTCCCCACACCACCACCCCCTTGGAATCTCTAGCACCCATTGTCTGTTGGGGGTGGAAGAGGAGGAGTGGGGATTGTCCAGCATTAACTAGCTCCCAGGGTTTAACCCTGAGTGGGGTTCATATAGGGCCTCTTTTGGCTCTATTTTCAGCAGCTGTGCCCTATGCAAGCTGACTAGGTGGGGGAATCCAGCCTGGCAGATGCTGTGGGACTAGTCAATCACCTGTTCAGGGATCAGGAAGGATTTTTTTCCCCCCAAGGGCCAATTGACAGAGGACCGGGCAGTTTCTTGCTTTCCTTGCAGTGCCTCCAAGCCACAATGGGTTAAGTAACTTGGTATCTACCCGAGTTACTTGATTGGGTTGTTGATTCATTGCAACTTGTGCCTGGTTTCCAGTGTGGTTAAATGAATAAAATGAATGGTTCCCAGAGGTAAAAGGCCTGGAACTTTGGTGATGGGGCCTTGGGCTCATGGGATAGGGTCAGACCTTGTGGCCCTTGTTGGCCAACGTCTCCACCTTTCTGCACCCTCTGTCCCCTTTGTGGGGGGAGGGTGGTAGGACTCAGAGTGCGCCGAGTCTAGCGGATTGGCTGAGGAGAACCTGAGTTGCAAGTTTTATGGTAGAAGTCCTGTAACCCCTGCACTGGAACCAATTAAATGCCCGATATGGGTGAGCAGGGGTGAAAGGCAGTGGAATCGGCCTTTTTAGGTTACAGCCCCTTTTCCCTCATTTTTATTATTAATATTTGATTTTTATTGTAGCAGTACATAGGGGCACCATACAAACACATAAAAAATGGTCCCTGCCATAAAGAACTGCCAGTCTAAATAGTGATCTAATTTAGGGGGGAACTGGACCAAGACTATCCAATAAACATTTCAATGGTGGGTTTGTTTCAATTCTTTAAGATAATAATTCAGCTACATCATTAAAAAGTGCTGCAGAAATAACTATTCATAGTGGTGTGGCTTAGACAAACTAGCTCTTTCTGAGAAGATTTTCCTTGGATCTTTTCTCTGACTCTCACCAAACCTGATCCCTTTTAAAGGATCATTTTGTTCATAGTCACACAATGCTACTCATTGGCTAAATCAGCCATATGATTAAAATGTGGGTCAGTTATTTTGTTATGCATAAAATGACACCCCAGAATTGTGGAGTTCTTTTTTCAGCTGTAGCGTGGGATGTCAAGTAACCAAAGATGCATTTTTATTTCTGAAAGAAGTTATTGAATTTTAATTTTTGAAAACAAATCTAAATAATGTATGCCAAAGGCACTGAAATTACTTTGCCACACTGTGCTTTAAATAAAAAAAAAAACCTTAAAAGCAGAATTTTTTTGTCTATGATGATTATGGCATGAGCAGCCAGTTGAGAAGCTACTGTATTCTTGAACAGGGCTGTTGCCACAAGAAGAGGTATGAAATAAGTGAGGAATCAAGACATATGACCACCGCTTAAGAAGAAAATAGATACCTGCACTAATTCATACTTTGATGAGATTAGAAGCCTTCTGGGCAGAAGAGAGAATAGAAGAAGAAAATTGTGTTTATATTTAATTAAATATAAACCTAAATAAGTCAATTAGTCAAGGTCAAGAATTTAACCATAGCAAGATTATCTTCCTAAAGCAAGTCACACAAGTTAAGACTATAGAAGCCTCCACATGTTTCCCTGAAGCTAACTTCATCCTCTGATGACACCGTAATAAATCCAGATATTGCTAATGAAAGATGTTTGTAACAACAAGAAGAAAGCTGTACATCGTGGGAAATCATCATGACTGAAATTCTTCTTTGTATAATCTTTCAATGATAAATGAATGCTACTTTTGCACAAGTAAACATCTGTGTTATAATATTAATAGTAGTCTTTGATTTACTCCGATTAAAATATGTCAGCATCCCTAGCTAACATCCACTTGTGATACAAGCACCTCTGCACCCCTTTCCATTCTATGCATTAATCTCCTTCTCCCTGCCTCTCCTTAAAATTCACTTCTGCCTCGGGGCATACAGAAAGCGGTCATCCAATAATGGCGAGATAGATAGTGGGTTGTGTTTACTGCTACTGATTGGTTACAAATTGTGCACACAGCTAGCATGTCAGGGTTCCCTCCCCACTCTGAACTCTGCGGTACAGATGTGGGGACCCGCATGAAAGACCCCCTAATCTTATTTCTACCAGCTTAGGTTAAAAACTTCTCCAAGGCACAAATTCTTCCTTGTCCTTAGACGGTATTGCTGCCACCACCAAGTGAGTTAGATTCAGGAAAAGATTCAGGAAAAGGACCACTTTGAGTTCCTGTTTCCCCAAAATATCCCCCAACCCCGTTCACCCCCTTTCCTGAGAAGGCTTGAGAATAATATACCAACCAATAAGTTAACAAAGTGAGCACAGACCAAATTCCTGGTTTTTAGGACACTAAAAATCAATCAGGTTCTTAAAAGAAGAACTTTATTATAAAGAAAAGAGTAAAAGAAGCACCTCTGTAAAATCAGAATGGGAGGTAATTTTACAGGGTAATAGGATTTAAAACAGAGGATTCCCCTCTAGGCAAAACTTTAAAGTTACAAATAACAGGAGTAAACCTCCCTCTTAGCATAGGGAAAAGTCATAAGCTAAATCAAAAGATAATCTAAGGCATTCCCTTGCTTTACTTATAAATTTTGTAATCTTAGATGCTTATTTCAGGTAGGTTTTTAGGAGAGGTTTTTTTCCTGCCTGGTCCTTCTCTCTGTCCTGAGAGAGCACAACAAAGAGAGCACAAACAAAACCCCTCCCCACAGATTTGAAACAATCCTCTTCCCTTATTGGTCCTTTTGGTCAGGTGCCAAGCAGGTTATTTGAGCTTTTTAACCCCTTACAGGTAAAGGAGGGATTTTATGCTACCCTTGCTATATGTTTATGACACTAGCCTATGCTAAAGCATCTTGTTCCTATTACCTAATGCTTCCTTCCCCCTGACATTGCCCCCCACTCACTCACTCACTCACTCACTCATGCCCGTCACCCCAGTCGGGGTATGGGCCGCCAACCACAGATCTCCAGAGTCCTTTATCCTGGGCCATTTGCTCTAGCTGGTTCCAGGTATAGCCCATTTTTATGCTATCAGCTCCTCATCTCTGCTGCGACCTGCGCCGTCTTTGCCCCCCAGTCTCCAATATTTGTTTCACTCATCTGTTTAATCTTGTCTTTTAGGCCTTGATCCTGCAAACACGTATACACTTAACTTTATACACATGAACAGTTTCAGTAAGTTGGTCCAAATGAAACTATTCACAACCGTAAAGTAAAGCACCTGCATATGTGTTTGCAGGAGCAGGGCCTTGGACTGTAAGCTCTTTCAAGCAGGAACTGTCTTTTCACATGTGTTTCTACAGTACCTATTAAAGTGGAGTCATGGCCCATCTAGCTGCTACTGCAATATAAATAATAATAATAAATTGGTTCCAGCCATGAAATAATGTAAAAATATCAAACCCAACTCAAATAAATTACTTAGCTGAATGCTAAAATAGAACTACAGATAAAGAATTACAATGTATAAGGTTAAGAATATACTTCAATACATTTTAAAGCTACATAACACCTCAAATATAAGGGCACAGAATATCCAAATGTTCAGGATTTAGGATCAAAGAGTGGAGTAAATACAGGGAGAACTAGTTAGAAGAAAAGTGTTACAAACACAAGGAATAAGTTACTGGGAAAGGGAAATGATGCACAGGGTTTAACCATGTTCAGGAGCCAGCCATGGCCCTGATCCTCCAATCAGATCTACACATGCAGTCCCTTGTGTTCACTCAGAGGCCCATTGACTTCACTGGGGTTTTTCACAGGGACTTTTCTGTCTTCATGGATCTGATTATAGGATTGGGGCCTACATTTGTTTCCTGAGAATGATGGAACTAACAGGTATGGTTTAAAATAAAACAAAAGAAAAAAAAGGGAAATTAAAGCATAAGGTTCATGCACTCTTTGAAGTTCCTCTTGTGTGCTATTTGAGTCTCCCCACTCTGTTGCAGTTAATAAACTAGACAAGCCTATTTTGGGGGCTAAATTAATTAACTAAGAACAAATTCTTCTTTCAGTTACACTGCTATCTGCACAGATACAGACTGCTATCTGTTATGAGCTGATGTAAATTACTGCACAGAATAAGCCATTTGCAGTTCACCACATCAACAGGGTTTTTATTGACCTACAAAACCAAGGAACTATGCTACATATTCTTGAACACCATCTTCTGGCATCTTAGCTATTAACTATGTGCATAGATAGATACAGGTGGGGTGCTGGACCTAGGAGTACTGGGGGTGTGGCAGCACCCCCTGTCTTGAAATGGTTTCCATCATATATAGGCTTTACAGTTTGGTTCAATGGCTTTCAGCATCCTGTTATAAAAATTGTTCCAATGCCACGGGACAAAGAGCTCTCTCATAAAAATATCTCTCCTTGTTATGGAAATGAAGTAATTTTAAACAAGTATTCACAGAAATACCAAAACCCAAAACCCTTCATTTAACATTAGTCAAGTTTGCTTTCATCAATAAACTAAACCATAAAAAATTAGAAAATGCAAAGTTAAGGATTAAAAAATTTAAGAGTTTGAAAAATCAAACACAATCAAGTTAGCAAATGCCAAGATGGAAGTTGCCAATTAAACCTTAATTATTCCCCTTTTTGCCTATACCATCCTGGAGACTTGGATTTTATCACTGCCTTTTCCACTGAGTTCCTGTGTGATTCTGTGCAAGTCATTTACACCAAACTTTTCACAGATAATGCTTCTCCAGGTAACTAAAGGCTGTGTCAGATTCATAGCTCCTGGAGTTAAGCCAGGGCAGCCCTCTCTTAAGGAAAACAGTGGTGGTCTCCACCTATATCCAGTAGCCTATTGGTTAGAGAACTCACTCATTCTGTGACAGAATTAAGTTCAAATCCCCTCTAGTCATTTTCTCTCTCTCTCTCTCTGGGCCAATGAATATCTAGGATACAGCCGTGGGTAGGAGAATGGACATAAGGAGGAAGGGTACACTGGTCTACAATTTTTGAGAAGTCGTCTGCTTCAGAGATAAAATGTGCTATTTATTATGTATTTTGATGTGCTGAATTCAAATATGACAATTAAAACAACTGATTGGCTACTGTTTCTAAGATATTTAAGTTTTTACATTTTATGTCTATGTATATTGTGTAGATAGTAGAGTTTTAATCATAAATTGTAAACCTAGGTCTTTTCATGTGTTTATGGTTGCTTTACATGATAATATTTCACCTGTCCTGTTTATTTAACACTTTAAAAATCAGCAAAAGTGTTATATAAATAAAATTTATTATGAAACAAAAGGCAAAAAACTATTTTGTACATAGTTTAGTCCTATTCAGTGTCTACTCGGCGCTTCTTGGCTTGTCTCTTGTATTCATTAAATGGAGCATCTCTTGTCACTGTCCAGCAATAGTCTGCAAGCACTGATGGGCTCCATTTGCCCTGATAGCGTTTCTCCATTGTTGCAATGTCCTGGTGAAATCGCTCGCCGTGCTCGTCGCTCACTGCTCTGCAGTTCGGTGGAAAAAAATCTAGATGAGTGCAAAAAATGTATCTTTAGTGACATGTTGCAACCAAGGCTTTTGTATGCCTTGAGGAGGTTTTCCCACCAACAACCTGTAGTTGTCTGCCTTGTTTCTTCCGAGAAAATTTATTGCCACTAACTGGAAGGCTTTCTATGCCGTCTTTTCCTTGCCACGCAGTGCATGGTCAAATGCATCATCTCGAAGAAGTTCACGAATCTGAGGACCAACAAAGACACCTTCCTTTATCTTAGCTTCACTTAACCTTGGAAATTTTCCACGGAGGTACTTGAAAGCTGCTTGTGTTTTGTCAATGGCCTTGACAAAGTTCTTCATCAGACCCAGCTTGATGTGTAAGGGTGGTAACAAAATCTTCCTTGATTCAACAAGTGGTGGATGCTGATCACTTTTCCTCCCAGGCTCCAATGACTGTCGGAGTGGCCAGTCTTTCTTGATGTAGTGGGAATCTCTTGCACGACTATCCCATTCGCAGAGAAAACAGCAGTACTTTGTGTATCCAGTCTGCAGACCAAGCAAGAGAGCAACAACCTTCAAATCGCCACAAAGCTGCCCCTGATGTTGGTCATAGTTTATGCACCTCCAAAGTTGTTTCATGTTGTCATAGGTTTCCTTCATCTGGACTGCATGACCAACTGGAATTGATGGCAAAACATTGCCATTATGCAGTAAAACAGCTTTAAGACTCGTCTTCGATGAATCAATGAACAGTCTCCACTCACCTGGATCGTGAACGATGTTGAGGGCTGCCATCACACCATCGATGTTGTTGCAGGCTACAAGATCACCTTCCATGAAGAAGAATGGGACAAGATCCTTTTGACGGTCACGGAACATGGAAACCCTAACATCACCTGCCAGGAGATTCCACTGCTGTAGTCTGGAGCCCAACAGCTCTGCCTTACTCTTGGGTAGTTCCAAATCCCTGACAAGGTCATTCAGTTCACCTTGTGTTATGAGGTGTGGTTCAGAGGAGGAGGATGGGAGAAAATGTGGGTCCTGTGACATTGATGGTTCAGGACCAGAAGTTTCATCCTCTTCCTCGTATAGCTGATGGAATGTTTGGATAATGCACAGTCCACTTTTTCTTCTTTGACACATCTTTCCCAACTGGAGGCACCATGCAGAAGTAACAATTGCTGGTATGATCTGTTGGCTCTCTCCAAATCATTGGCACTGCAAAAGGCATAGATTTCCTTTTCCTGTTCAACCACTGGCGAAGATTTGTTGCACAAGTGTTGCAGCATATGTGTGGGGCCCACCTCTTGTCCTGATCTCCAATTTTGCAGCCAAAATAAAGATGATAGGCTTTCTTAACCATAGTGGCTATACTGCGCTTTTGTGATGCAAAAGTCACTTCACCACAAACATAGCAGAAGTTATCTGCACTGTTCACACAAGTACGAGGCATCTCTGCTCACTTTGGCTAAACAGAAATGTGTCCCTTTGCAAAATCAAACACTGACAAATAAGAGAGCACGACACTGTATGATTTCTAGAGCTGATATAGGGCAATTTGTTCAGCAGAGTGATGTAAGCTTTGTTATGATTGCATCATCCATGACTTCTAGGAATAACATGATGCAATTCCTATCATGTATGATGCAATACCAGCTTCAGATTGCATCATTCATTGTTTTGCCTAAAAAGCAAGTACTGTCCAAACCCAGTCATAGATTTATTCATAGATCCAGTCAAAGATGTATTTTAGTCATTTCTTGTTTCAATTGAGATCCCTTCCCTTTATAACTCACTTATCCTCCGCCATTCCCAAGTCAAGGGTCATATATACTGACCCAATAGCATATCTTGAAAACTAGAGCCAATCAACAATTTTAAGCATCATTTTCGTTCTCAGTGACCCAGAATTAGTAAAGTTTGACTACATTTATTTCAGAAGCATTTTGGCTGTAGAGCAGTGTTATTTATATACAGGGGGACAGATTCTACAGGACAGATTGAGAGCTGCCTGCTTCAGAATGCTAAGCTCAGTGGTAAGAGAATTGTCTTGGAAGATCTGGGTTCAAGTCTCTGTGTGCATACAAAGCAGATGGGGATTTAGATCTAGTTTTTCTCACAGGCTGTGTGAATTCTTACCAGTGGAATTTCAGGTGTCTAAAGTCCATAGGTACCCAAAGCATTAGGCAACCTAAATGTCAGACTTCAGTGATCTAAAGAGAGGTAGGTGCCTAAATCCCCCTGCTGAATCTAACCCTCTGTGCCTTAATTATTAATATTTTCCCTAGCAATCATCCTCATTACAGGCAGATTCTGTCTAGCCCTAACACTTAGAAGTAATATAGACACACCACCACCTTTGGTGACTTCCTGGTCCCTATTCACTCTCCCCACGGCAGGCTTGGCCTCTAAAACAAATATTTTTTTTTCCCAGCATGCCTTTCTAGGGCTTGTCCTTTAAATCTGGCAGAGCCAAGCAGCTGCAGCCCTAAAGTAGCCATTTTATTAGCAGCTGCATTTTTCTCTCTTCCAGCTGGTAAGTACCTATTATATGTTCTTCCAGTTTTCCCTTTCTTTTTTTTACAGAAAAGATGGTACATTTGTACAGGGAGTATGGATATAAGGAATGTTTCCTACCCTTGCAAAGGCTGTGTAGTGGTTAGGCAGAATTGCAGCTTCTGTGCTCTTCAGAGTTGCACAAGGACTGCCCCAGCCCTACTAACCTGGGGTCAGACAGCATCCCAAATGACAAGAGGGGGGCATGGTACAGAGGGTTGCAGCACACAAAAGGATACAGCAGTAGGCATGTAGTGAACTCTGGGAGCTATTGCTGAGGAAGAATACTTCTTACAGCAGTGTACTTCTGCATGGCCCCTTATTAAATGCTGTGTTTAATTGGCCAAATCTAGCTCAGAGTGAACCTGCTATTTTTGAGGAAGCTGATTAGTGGATTCCGCTGATTTGTAGTATTTGGAGAAGAAAAAATGTTGACAAACTCATGAACTAGCTGGTATTTGCTACCAATCCCTGAAAGGCAAACCTGCCACAAAGAAATAATAATAGCAACACCTTGGAAATATTAGTTTGGGGGAAATATACATATAGTATGAAGCATTATAGACTCTGAATGTGCTTAAGTCTTACTTAACTAATGATGATGACTGGCAGGCTTGATTAAACAGTTGTTGCTGTAATCATTTTCAGATGGATAGGAAACTAGATTGAGGAGATTTGTAGCTGAAGAGTTTCTCTGATTTTGTTGTTGTTACTGATTGTCAGGAGAACTGAGGTGTAGGAGAATTAATTACAACTAATCTTATGCTCCTTTTCAATAGCCTACCCTTTCTAGATTTGTTATTCTGTATAACTTTAATTGTGAAACAAACTACATTGCCGCTTTCAGATTTCTTTAGTTCTTGGCTCTTAATATATTGATATTATATTTTCTCATCAAAGTCCCTGAAACTGAAAGTTGCTATGTATACCCTATTTATGCCCTCCCAATGTATACCCTACCTATTTATAAGTAAAAGGTGCCGTTTACGTCATCTGAAAACAGATTTAATCAATCATCTTTCTACCTTGTTTTTCTGGTGCCCTGGTGTACCTCCTATCTTTTTGTTCTGAGCATGAGCATTTCAGGTACCAAATGGCATGAAGCCACCTCCCAGGTTCATACTAGGGTAGAACAATCATATATCTTGTTCTCAATATAGACCTGTGAGAGTAACTCTCCTTCTACTTCTGTGGTAAAGCACTCATCTGTCCTGATCTTGACAGCTTCCCTATTTGCTCTTGTCAAAACATACTTCAGTGAATGCCAGGGGTTATGGGATACTTGGCATAAGTGAGCGGGGCTATATAAAAATCAGAGACCAATTTAGGCCATGTAACTACTATAATATCTGTGCTTAATGCTGTTTGCACTTAATGCATACTAATGTGTGTGTGTGTGTGTGTGTGTATATACTTGTGGTGGTTATTATATATATCATGAATATGATATGTATATATGCTAGCGAGCATATACTAGTCAACAATATAATTATTAGGGCTGTCAAGCGATTAAAAATTAATTGTGATTAATGGCACAATTACAAAAATTAATCTCAATTAATTGCACTGTTAAACAATAATAGAATATCATTTATTTAAATATTTTGGATGTTTTCCACATTTTCAAATAGATTGATTTCAATAATAACACAGAATACAAAGTGTACAGTGCTCACTTTATATTTATTTATGCTTACAAATATTTGCACTCTAAAAACCAAAAGAAATAGTATTTTTTCAATTCACCTAGTACAAGTTACAGTACTTGCAACCTCTTTCTCATGAAAGTTGAACTTATAAATATAGAATTATGTACAGGTAAAATAGAGCCAGAGACATACAATTCTCCCCGAAGGCATTCAGTCACAAATGTAATTAACACTTTTTTTTTTAATGAGCATCATCAGCATGGAAGCATGTTGTCTCGAATGGTGGCCAAAGCATGAGGGCATATGAATGTTTAGTATATCTGGCATGTAGATACCTTGCAATGCCGGCTACAAAAGTCCCGTGTGAATGCTTGATCTCACTTTCTGGTGACATTGTAAATAAGAAGTGGGCAGCAGTATCTTCCGTAAATGTAAACAAACTTGTTTGTCTTAGCTATTGACTGAATGAGAAGTAGGACTGCGTAGACTTGTAGGTTCTAAAGTTTCACATTGTTTTGTTTTTGAGTGCAGTTATATAACAAAAAAAAATCTACATTTGTAAATTGCTCTTTCACGAGAGATTGCACTATAGTACTTGTATGAGGTGAATTGAAAAATACTTTTGTTTCTTTTGTTTATCATTTTTTACAGTGCAAATATTTGTAATAAAAAATAATATAGTGAGCAGTGTATACTTTGTATTCTGTTTTGAAATCAATATATTTGAAAATGTAGCAAAACATCCAAATATTTAATAAATTTCAATTGGCATTCTATTGTTTAATAGTGCAATTAAAACTGTGATTAATAGCAATTAACTTTTTAAATCACGATTAATTTTTTTGAGTTAATCGTGTGAGTTAACTGCAATTAATCAACAGCCCTAATAATTATAGCATTGCATAGTAAAAGTTTTAAATTGGTCATTTCTGATTCTTCTTGTGTTTAATTTCTACCATTGAATACAACATTTTTACCATATCAGCTTGCAAATAAATCTTGATTTGTAAACAAGTTAGATATTCAGTTGCCTGTACAAAGCATGTCTAATATATACGCACACTTATTAAGCCTTTAAGCATTTGCTTAACTTTAAACGTAAATAATCTCATCTAACAAAGCACTTAAGCACCTGCTTAAGTAAACAAAGTCTTAGAGACTTGCTGCTCCAAAGTCAAATTTGTTGTAACTCAAACCTTTGTTTGAAAGATAAATATAATCTACGGGTCTATTTAAATGAAAATGGCTGTTGTATTTTTAGTTGACATTTTTTAATCCCACATTTGGGTAAAAATGGCAACTGTTTGTTGAATTAATCTGCAAGATATTTTATACCTGCAAAATTCCAACTACCACACTCTTGATCCTGAAAGGTGGATAGTAAGTAATATAAAACAGACTACAGTAGGGTCACTTGGCATTAGAAAAAATACTCATTGATCCATCAAAATTTTAAATGAAAATATTTGACTGTTGCTGTTTTAAAATCCACCACTTTACCCGAGGAAGGAAGCTGAACATATAACAAAGGTAGGAAGCGTTCATCGCTGTACAAGAGGCAGACAACTTGTATTACCTAGAAGGGAAGCAATAAAAACCTTGATGTCTGAGCTGAAAAAGTACAAGATAGCAAAAAACAAAACAAACAAACAAAAACAACAGGTATTTGGTTGGAACTTGTCTATAAAGAAGAAAAGGGGTGAGATGAAACAGGAGAGAGCTATAGCGATGCTTATCCCATTAATAGAATGATTCTGCTTGTTTAAAATGAGTTTATTTCAGAAACATTTATCATTGATCTAGCGTATGAGAGTAAAAAAGTATATATAGTGAGGGAGAGAAGCAAGATGTCCTACCAGAAAGGCAACTAGAGGGTTAGGGATCTCTGTTAGCAGACTAAGGCCCCAATCTTGCAATGTGGTCCATGCTTCTACCTGGAGCTCCATTAAAATGGGGGCTCCATATTGACACAGGGACCTGCTTGCACATAACTCATTGAAGGATGGGAACTAATGGACTGTACAGTTCATTTTAGGAATACTGAAAAATCTTCATAAAATGGCTTTGATTTAAACAACTAATGATAGGTTTAATCCTGGCTCTATTGAAGTCAATTGTGAAACTCTCATTGACTTCAATGAGGTGAAGATTTTACTAATATTTTTAAAGAATCTTTGTTATCGATAGTTTTGGAAAAGTGTAAAAATAATGTTCTTAATAAAATGCAGAGATTAGATTTGTAGATTTTTGCCTTATTTTTTTCAACCTTCTCAATAATCTATTTTGTGTCTTGATCTACTCCAATAATGTGTTTATAAAAGAAAAAAGAAAAAAAAAAAGCTGAAAATCTAAATGTTTGATTTAATTGAAAAAATGAATCCACTAAATAAATAAAACAAAATATTCTGGTCTCAATAAGCTTCTGTCTTAAACAATTAAATTTAGTGTATGTAAAGTGGAATTGGAAATGCATTGCATTTCATCTCAAATGATATTTAAACTATTGCTTATTTTTTTCCAATTCAGCATTAAAAATGTGTTTGTTTGTTTGTTGATGTTTTATGAGAGGTCAGCATTCATTGGTTTTGTTTTCTGGGGATTTGTACTGTAGAGGAGATAGACTAGTTGAATTAAGAGAGCCAGTGAATTAATGAAGTGTTTTGTATCTTTTATAAAAACTTGCCAGTGGTGGTGTTGGTTGGGCAAGGTCCACAGAATTCCAACCTTTTTTTAAAAAATAAAAATTTATTTTATGAATATGCTGGGAAGTTGTCCACTTATGTAGTCTAACTGATGGGTTGGTAGATTGATTATTGGTTAATTTCTTAGACCATGGTGGTCAGTAGGGGTTCAGTCTCTTGAATGGCTACCGCATCAGTCCTCTTGAGTATATTAAACAGTTAGAGTCTCTTACGCACAATGTAGTGGAAGGGACCTCTGTTTTTTCTTCCACTAGGGGTACCCCCAGTTGTTTAGCCAGGACTTGAAATGTGTCGAACAGGTGAATACACTCATCTGACTCGGCCCGTCCTGAAAACAAAAAATCATCCAAATAATGCACTATTTGGCATAGTCCTGCTGCCCGCACCACTGCCCAGTGCAACATTGTACTAAATTTTTCAAATGCTGATCAGGATACCGCACAGCCCATGGGCATAGCCTTGTCAGAATAAAATTGTCCCTCAAAAAAGAAACCTAAGAGGTCAAAGTCCAATGGGTGCACCAGCAACAGTCAAAAAGCAGACTTGATATCGCACTTAGTGTCCCCGGACCACAAGACCTAACCATACGCACAGCTTCGTCACTGGAGGAATAGCGCATGGAACACAGCGCCGGGTCTATCCCATCATTAACAAAGCCACCTCGTGGGTACGACAAGAGATGAATTAATCGGTATGTCCCTGAAGTCTTCTTGGGGATCAAACCCAGGGAACTCTCAAGTTTTCTATAGGTAATTGGTCAAATGGCCCAGCCACTCTTCCCTCCTTTAATTCCTGTGTAATATTCTCTTGAACAATATGTCCCATCCCAGTTACTGACTTTAAATTTTTGGACATCACATGAGTCCTACTCCCCGCAAAGGGGATCTGAAATCCCACAGTAAATATGCCCCATCTGCCTTGTTAGGGTAACCCATAAAGAACCCTTAACACATTGGCCTACCTGGCGTTGGTACCAGTGCCCATTGCACTACCCCCAGCTTGTCCCCCTCCCCACCTTGTCTTCTGTGTCCCAGAGCCTGTTCCAACCAAGCCAAACCTGTGGTTGGCCCTTGAGCCACCCCCAGTCCTGTTTCCTCCTTGTGATCGTCCCTTACCGCTCTGGCAAGAACAGGCTGAATGGGTCCCAAAACATGTCTTGCAAATGTGCCTGAATTTACAGGTGCTGCGAAAACAACCACCATCATTAAATGACCAGCAAATATTATTACATGACTCGGGCCCCTCCTGAGCTTGCTGTGGGATGAATAAGCCACTGTCTGTGTGAACTCCTGTCCCCCTTGGCGTCATCCACTCCAACCACAGTGTGTGATGAAGTATGTCCCACCAGATTAGGGAGACCAGATGTCCTCATTTTATAGGGACAGTCCTGATTTGTGGGTCTTTTTCTTCTATAGGCTCCTATTACCCTCCACCCCCTGTCCCGATTTTTCACACTTGCTGTCTGGTCACCCTACACCAGATCCCAGTTTGTGTTGCTGCTCTTAATCGAAACTGCTCATCATAATTAAACCAGGACATGCCCCCAAACTTAGTGCATGCCCGCCTGATTATGTCCATATGCTTAAACAAGGCAGGGCTTCTCTCCGGGTAGGCCTGTACTATAACACCCACATAGATAAGGAAGGTAGCCTCCCAATTTTCCCATGTTCTAGGTACCCTTGGCTGCTTGGGCAGTTCCCTGTTTTGTTTGCTCTGCCCATGGTTACTCTCTGCCAACACCTCCCTGTGCAACAGGGATAATATGTCTATGTATTCGCCTCTCAGATTTTATCCTTGGTTGTACTGAGCAGGTGAACTCCCATCAGGTCAGCCACACTGGCATAACGGTACTCGGGACTGCCTGGAGGGGTATCCACAGTGCCCTGCTCCCCCACAGCTCCAACTTTCGTAGCTTCTGCTATTGGGTTTAATGTTTCTAACAGCCTTTGAATGATCACTCAGATTATCCAAAATGTTTGTGTTTTTGTTTGTAGTAATAGCATAAAATCTATCTTTTTGCTTCTTCTTTTGGTTCCAAGTAGAATCTCAGAGCATGCTGTTGGCAACAGAGGGCAAAATAGTTTGCATCAGCTGACTTGCAATTTCTTGTTGAGAGCAATGGGATTTACAAACCACATCTGGTCCTTTCTGCCAAGTGGTACACTGGGCCTGCTTGTAGCTTGTGGACCTGAATCTAGAAAAGGGCTCGGTTAATGAACTTACCCTGATTTACACAGAGTTCAGATGTTGTATAGCGTGGGTGTGTGTCTGAAAGAGAGAGAGAGATGGGGTAGGGGTGTGGGACAGGGTTTCAGCCATCTGCACAGCTTTTTACCCCTTTTCCACATACCTTATGGAGCAAGAAGAGCCTTAGGCAGAGGGTAGAACCCAACCCAACAGAGAACCCACTAAGGGGTTAATACTGCCCCTGAAGAGAGCGTGCCAACATTTTAAAGGGAGGGGTCCAGGAGAAACTCTATCAACATGGCTCCACCAGAGTCCTGCTAATGGGAAGCTGGGGGAGAAATACAAGGGACAGGAGACAGCTGAAATAAAGAAGGCCTTCTGTACACATTTCCCTCTCAGGGGAACCACGTTTTGGACAGCTGAAGCACTTGCACCTCCTTCCTTTCCCCCTAATTAAGAAGTTTCCTGGTCCCTATGTGAGGCTCTTTGCATAGAGGTAAAGCTTGGTTGAGAGAGCTTTGTACATAAACATTTATATCTTTAAAAATAGTCAGCTGTCTAAGACCATTGGAATTTGGTGCACTTCACATTTAGCCCTTGTCTACACTGGTGGCAGCGTGAAGGGTAAATGTAGCTACACATGTCAATGAAAAGTAGGCTGCGTCCATACTCTGGTGTGTAGCATGCGGGAATGAAAGGCTCTGGCAAGAGGGAGGCATCAGGAAAATATAGAAAGCCATGTAGGGTATGTACCTTAAGGTTTTGGTGTGTCTGTACTCTACTTGCCTAAGCAGTGCCTCACAGCTGTTTATCCCCATGATGGGGGGCATGCAATGTATGTACTCTACACTCCTGTAAAGTGTAGAGATAGCCTTAAAACACAAATTCCTGGTACACTGATTTACAGGAAGCAATGCAGCATCACAAGTTGATGTGTTTTAACATTTCAGAAATATGTTCAGATTAAAATGAGATCAAATGGCAACTAAGACACTGCCATCCTGGGGTTGTGTTTTTTTACACACTAATAACTAACCAGAGATTTTAATGGGAAACTGTTAGATACCATACCTACCTGATGCTATGGAACGGAAACGGAAATCTAAATATGGAAGGAGACTGGTTCTGAGTTTGAGTTCTGTTTCAGAAACTTTGCTCAAAATCTTTAACCCCATTACTGAAAAGGGCATGTTATGAATATCCTTTTTACTTGTAACCACCACTCACCAAGGCACATGCGCACATATGCATGCACCTGATTTAATGATACACTAACAAGAAAACAAAGGACAAGAAGAGGTGATATTAAAGGATGACATTTCCCAACTAGTCTTCCCTGCCTTAATGTAACTACAAGGCTGAATGCCCAGGGATGCTTCACAGCCCTTTGATCTGAGAACCAGCTGGGAAGTAGCTCCTCCCTGGTGGCTATGCAGCAACTATTTCTTTTCCTAGGTCTCTTTTTCTCTCAAGTGCCATGAGTGGTAGCCAGAGCTCCTCTTTACTTTCCTCATGACAATGCTTCCCCTGCTCGGTCACCAAACAGGCTGCAACCTGCCAGCCAGAGGAGGAGGCACACGTGCATGCTCTCCTACATGTGGTGCTATTGGCAAGGGAGGCAGATAGGGCTAAGGTCTGGATTGCAAGTGAAGGGGAGACGGTTAGGTTTGAGTGAAGAGGTGCCTGAAGAGAAATGGAGGAATAGGTTGAGGGAATTTTTAAAAGATGCCAAGGCCTGGATAAGCATCTAAACTAGTGGCTGATATTAATTTGGATATCCTACAAGAAGTTCCAATTCCAACCTTTTGAAGCTCTTCCTCATCACAAGCTAATATATTCATATGTTTTCTACCTCTTAGCCGTCCAGCTGGAACATATGGAATTACAGGAAAAAAGGGTGTTTCTGTTCTCTTGAAATTACTCTTCAGAGAGTATGCCTGTGGCAACAATATGTCAGTGAGTGTCTGTACAGTTTATTAAATCGCATGATTTTCTTTTCATATTTATTAATATCTCTATATTCTGCAGGCTTTTCTTCTGAGATTACTATATCCAATCTAATTGTATCTTTCCCCCACATTCTTCTGAGTGTTCAGTTGACTTTAGAAGCCATGCCAGAGGAAAATTTCCTCCACAAAATCTGTGGTTTTCATTTGTTTGAATAAAGTTGAGCTTGATGCATGTTCTTAGTCAGCCATTCACTGCTAACTCTGAGCTTTGTAAAATGTTCTTCCTCTACTGTTTTAGCTATTCAGTTGAGACTGTTTGGCTTTTTTTGCTCACTGCCCATCAACTTGTTTTCACAGCCATTATTATACTTAACTGTGTGTGAAACACATTCCATCTGCTTATATTTCAATATAAGCAGATTAATATAATTTTAATTGGATGTGTCATTGTTTTAGAACTAGTAGTCACTTCAAAACTACAACTAGGTGTGAGTTAAGGAAATCTCATAATTTCATATATTCCAGAAAGGTATCTAGTCTTGAATTGGAGACTTCAAGAGATGAAGAATCCACTGCTTCCCTTGGTAGTTTGGTCCACTGGGCAGTCACCACTACGATTAAAAAATGTGCCTAAAATTTGTTTGGCTTCAGCTTCCGGCCATTGGTTGTTTTTTCTCTACTAGATGCAATAAAATGAGTTGCTGAGTGTCTTTTCTGTTCACTTTTCTTTGCTTTCTACTCTATAACTTGTGAAAAGTTAAAGAAATTTTGAAAAGTTAGTGTGGGAAAAGGAAAAATGAGAAGGTGAAACCCCTTCCGACCTCTTCCTCCCAAAACCAAATCCCTAGACATCATTCTTTTGATTGTAGGCAGTGGCAAAGAGAGACTAAAAGGGGCTGAAGAGAGGGAGACAGATTGAAAGAAACTACCAACAATTCAAAATTTTTCCATTTTGATGGAAAAAATAGAAAGCTTTAAAAACGGAAAGATTTCGTGAAATCTCTAAGTTTTGGAAAAATGCAATTTTTATTTATTTTTGTAAAAAAAAAAAAGTTTCTAATGAAAAATGTTGACCAGCTCTAATACACAATCAAATGTCAATTCTGCCATTACCAAGCCCTGCTGTGCATTTTACACAGTACGAATTGAATTAGCAGGAATAAGAAAAACCTGATATTCCAAACAGTTTATATAGCATGTAATAACTGCTGGATAATATAAACCACACACACTCCTTCATACTAAATCCTTTACATCTGTACTGAAAATCCCTTGATAATTTAGAGGATGATAAATCACAATACAGTGACCCTGAGAGGACTGGAGAGCAACTTTCCTTACTCATCCAAGTTACCTGTGGTTTTATTTTTTGTTTCTCTTTGCTCTTTTCTAGAAAACTACACTTCACAAATGAACCAGTGAAATCCTGATGGAGTGTCCTTTAGACCACCAGTAAAGGCAAGTATAATGTTGAAGAAATCTTTATAACATCATAGTTCTCCCTTCTGAAGTTGCTTCTACTCATGCACAGATCCTGAAAGCAGCTAAAGCTGGGAGGGGGATCTCTTCTCTCACACATGCTGTTTTCTGCCGAGATAGAAGTTATAAAAACACACATGGCTCTTTGTACTTAGTAAACTTTAATCTGTTTGTGAGTTGATTTCAGAATTAGAAGGTTTGGTGGGTTTTTATTGATCTTGGTGGTGATTTTTCTTTTAATTTTGAGGAACTATATCCATAACTGTTGTAGCATTTAATTTTCCTCATGGCTTATCGTGCCTTTATGGCTGAAGGCAACAAGAAATCTAGCTTAAAAAGGTGAATTAGTTCATAAGGCAATAAAATAATCCTGGGGCTGGAGGAATTGACTTATTATGAAAGAGTCAAAGAGTTACATGTGTGTATGTAATGACCGCATGCGCTGGGGTGGGGGGAATCCTGATTAAATCTTTCCAATATTTGTACACTAACGTCAGTACTGATGAGCACTTATTTAGTTTGATACACAAGGAGTAAAACATGGTATCAAGCAAAAAAAGAACTTCCGTTGACGGCCAAGAGCAACCTCATGACAGAAGTATGTGGCTGTGGCCTCTCTGTGGAAGCACCATCACTTGGGACTTTAAAAACTAGATGAAACAAAGTCCTAAAAAATGTTCTTTCCATAGGCACTGAGTGATCTTTCCCATCTCTAATGTCCATTACATACAACTTTTTATATTTTATCCATTCCTATTTCACACCTTCCCTAGGGTTACAGCAGTGTGATTTGATACATATTGTTAATGCATCACTTGCAGGTAAAAGGGAAGTAGACTAGGCTCATCCACCCTTTTGGGGGCTATCTATTATAAAAGAAGCAACATTTGTCACTCTTGATAGCAGTGTTTCAGTCCAAGATGGTCTGCTTGGGTTTTGCTCTTTGTACCCTCTTCATCCAGGAGCTTTGCATCTGTTCTTTGGTCAGCTCATTGGTGTGCTTCAAACAAACCATCAGGTCAAGGGCTGAAAATCTTGCCAGGGCAACTGGATTTCTCCAAGCAGTGTCTCCTCTTTGAGCACATGCTGGTATCCTGTGTGCACAGACAAACAAAAGTGACCTTCTGTCCCACAGCTGTGTTTGCTTTATAGGCAGTGGAGTTAACTTTAACACAGCTGTCTCACCACTGCCTCTAATGCTGGTTTAGCCTGACTCCTCACTTGCCTCCACTTTACCTCCTGACAGAGACCACCCAGCCTTAGGAAATCAAAAGAATATGTTACCCAAAACTTTTAAAAGGAAAAGGGGGTGGGAGTCTTTCAAGGCTACACGGCAAAAGTAAGTACCTCTCTTGTTATCTGAAAAAATCAAAAGATTTAGCTGTGTCAGAGCTTATCGACATAACCTATAAATTCTCCTGAAGCGTCCATTCCCCCTGGAATAGGACTCAGGAGCTCATTCGATGCCGGGCTTTGAGATCAGATGCTTCATTTTTGTCCTTCCAAATGAAAATCCCATAATCTGTCCAATATCTCTCACTTACAGGCCAAAGAAAGTGGTCCTTCTTATAAACAGAGTTTTATAAACCCAAAAATGTGAAAGTCAAAGGAAGTGTATTGCAAAAGAGCTGTGTCATAAATATAGACTACCAAATAATACTTGTACGTGGATTGGAAGTTCACATATTAACTTGTCTGTGACATCAAGTCTCTCAGATTGTAATTGCATGGACTAGAAAAACACAATAATAGTATAAATTATGGTAGGCTTTGGCTCTGTTTTCTTTCTACAGTTCCAGCAAGGAGGTAAAAGCCTGCAAACAAGCACATGCTTAACTTCAAATATGTGAGTAGTCCCATTGACTTCAAGTTAAGCAAGTGCTTAAGTGTTTGTAGGATTGGGGCCTAAGCATTAAGTAAAATTTAATTTAATTAAATAGAAGCAAAATAAATCTCTTTCCGTCAAAAAACCTCCCATGTTGAAACTCTCCAGTGTATGGACATATTTATACAACCAGAGCAGCACCTACGTTTTGTGTTTGTACAACATCTAGCGCAATGGGGCCCTTGGCCCGACTAGCCTGTATGCACTATATAAGTAGAAATAAATAGTTTTGAAGCAAAAAGTAAAATTCATGCTTAACATTGCAGCCTGCCTCAGGGAACCATGTCCTACATTCCCATCTCACAATTGCGCCATCAGTTATTCTGGTTTAAAAGCTACAAGTGACAAAAACATTTTCTTCTTTTTCCAAGTTAAGAAATTTCCTTCCCACTGTGATAATTAAGTTTCTAGTTCCAGAAAATTCCAGGGATATCCAAGACCCGTTTGTTCTTTGTATTACTACTTCAACTCTACTAAACCTGTCTGGCAGCTGTTTTCTGTCATCACATAATCACATGTGATTCTCCCTCCCTCTCCCCCACTTTCTGAAGAATTTAGCTTATTTAGCCACTCTAATTTGTACATTTTAAAACATTGCTATAATGGCACAAAGAGGGATTGTTTTCTACATGATCTACAGCTAATGCTTTGTGAGCCCTCTCAGTTCCTTACTTTCTTTCAGTAATGTAAAATTTTATTTACCTCATAAACCATGATGCTTTCTTTTTAATGTTTAGTAAGACATTATATAGGAACTGGGAGGCAGATTGGTGAGTGGGAAATGAGGAGCAGAGTGCAGAGTTGCAGCTGGGAGCTAGTAGGGGGGAGTTACCATCTTGTGGACTTGTTTCCCTTTGCTTAGTTTTTCTGACTCACTTTTCTCTCTATAAATTGAGGATAAGACTTCACAGGAATAGGGTGTATTCTGATTATGGTAAATGGGTTCAGAATAATCAAATACTTGTGTTTTATTTTATCTATTAGAGAATTCAGAGTGATTGACAGCTCTAATCTTTGGGCAAACTGAGTCAAGACTGCTTGAAATAACAAATATCCCCAGGAAATAACAGAGTGATCTGATTGATCTATAAAACTTCAAGTCAGGTAGACTCTTTACAAACAATGCAGTCTTGTGGTCTACCCAATGATTTATTTAGATTTTGTAATTATTATTATTTCAAATCAAATTCAGTTCAAGTAAATGTAGGCATTAAAAAGTGCCTAATCTGCATTCCCTGAAACCCCCAAATCTGGACTTTTTCAACAAGTGGGGGGAAGTTGAAGTGCCACCAATAACTCTCTAAATGTAAGGGAGCTCCAGTTTAAGATCCTCTGTAGAGTACAGCAGTGGTAAAACCTCAACTAGGCACATCCCAACTCATTTAGGGTTTTATAAAAAATTCAACGCATCTAGCTCCATATGGACATCCACAGCTGATCATGGAGCACTGTGTCAAGCAATTGTGGTCAGAAACTCCACTGAACAAATGAGTCACCACTAACCTATCTTTCTAGGTTGATTTAGGGCATAACCCCAAGTAGCCCCATTGTAGCAGGCTAATCTCGCGGTAAGAAAAGCATGGATCACATGTCTGAAAGAAACTATCAAATGCCTAGCCAGATATAGACCTAGAAAAGCCATGGTCCCTACTGCTATGTGACTGCCAAACAGCTATGGGGATAGAGAAGACAACGGGGTTTGTTACAGGGATTAGTTCCTGGGTTAGTGTTTCTGTGGTGTGGTGTGTAGGGGCTGGCTCACTACAAAAGCAATTTCCCTCTCTTGGTATTGACACCTCCTCATCAATTATTGGGAGTGGACCACATCCACCCTGACTGAATTGGCCTTCAACATTGTAAGGTAACTCCCTTCTCTTCATGTGCCAATATATATTTATGCCCGTATCTGTAATTTTCACTCCACGCATCTGAAGAAGTGGGTTTTTTATCCATGAAAGCTTATGCCCAAATAAATTTGTTAGTCTTTAAGGTGCCACTGGATTCCTCGTTGTTTTTGTGGATACAGACTAACACGTCTACCCCTCTGATACTAGGTTGGAGCAGTGTGTGGAAATATTCTCCCACTTCATGGTCAAATTGACCCCATCTCTTCCCAGCAGCCCTCCTTCCCAGAATAGCGTCCCGTGGTAGAGGAAGTCAAAAGCCCTTCTGTCAACACCATCTGTGTAGCAATGCATTCATCTCCAGGATGTGTGTGTCCCTGGTTAGGCCCTTATACTCCATTGTTAGGGTGGACAAGAACCTCTGGTCCCAACTCCTTCACCTTCACTCCCAGAGCCCTGTAGTTACTGCTGATCTGCTCTGGGTCATACTTGGCAGCATCATTAGTGTCCATGTGGATGAGTAGTCAAGGTGTAATGGTCAGAGGGACAGATGAACCTCAGCAACCTTTCAGGGATCTTTCTGATGCAAGCTCCAGGCAGGCAACACAGCTCCCAGGACATCAGATCAGGTTGTAAGATGGATGCCTCTGTCCCCCACAAAAGGGAGCCCCTGACCAATACCATCCTATGTCTCCTCCTCTTGGGTATGATGGTTGTGAGCCTGCCAGCCATGGAATAGGTAGCTCCTCCTCCTCAGCCATTTTGGTCTACTTCTCTCCTCCTGTTGCCAATACAGCATGCTAGTTCTTCACCTCTATGGATGGGGGAACCTGGGTGGAGCACTGTCTACTGCCTGAGGTGGCCAACAGCCAGTTTCCTCCTCAAAGAGCAGCTGGTTCTCCTTCCCCCTCTGGTGCCACTCTAGCCTTTTCTCACTTTTCTAGTAAGGCGGTAGTATCCTCTATTCCAAAATACCGTTTACATATTCATTAGAAAAAACTTGGGTAGCATAGAGCTGCTGAAGAAGCTACTCTAACTTATCCTGGTGGTTGAGGCTTATGTAGATTGGCCTCAGGATCCAGAGGCCACAAAAATGAATTTAAGCACACAAAACTGTTAAATCTTGGTTTGCAGAAGAACAAAAGACAGGTTGCTGCTCAACTGGCACCTCACCAGCCGATATGCAAATCAGGAATGGCTTGCCTTGCTACTTTAGCTTCAAATCTATTGTTCTTCCCAATTACTGCAAACATGTAGTTCTCTCATGTCTCTGTACATGAAGGGAGTTCTACAGAAAACTAAGCCAAACATCACACTATCAGGCTCTATTATGTTTCCAGTTAAAGCAATTGCAAAACTCCCAAAGATGTGAATAGAAAGAGATGGTTATTCCAGGATGTTCAAATGTGTAATTATAACCACAGATATGAACGCTCATGCTAATACAAAACAAAATTATCATGGTAACACTAATTAGTGCTGGGCAAGTGCAGTTAATACAGATTTAGAGCACCACTCTACCTTTGGAGATATCTGAAAATTAGACTTTAAACAGAAATGCTGTAGCAATCTTAACTATGGCTATTCACCACCCTTGATTTAAAAAAAAAACCCAACCAAACAAAAACTCAGACACCTCTGGTGTGAAAATAAGCATAGTAAGTCTGTGGAAACATTGCATCATTTTGTAAAGGTAAAATAACTGATTACCTGTAGTGACGGACTCAGGCCAGAAGGATATAAGAGGGTAGTGGAAGGCAGGTATATCAGCCTCAGAATGAGCAGGTCCCTGTTCCCTGGATAGCCAAACAAGGGCTACTCCAGGCCAATCAAGACACCTGACGCCAGTGTAACCAATTAAGGTCGTTAGGCTAATGCCGGCACCTGACCTCAATTAACAGACAAAGGGTCAGTTAAGGCTGTTAAGCTAATGGAGACAGCAGGAACCAATTAAAATCCCACTTATACTGCTTTAAAAGCTCTCCTTTCTAGTTCTGTCGAGAGGAGCCCAGGTGAAAGGAGTTGGAGGAGAGGAAGCCTTACTGAATCCTGAGGTAAGGGTGAAGCTTGGAAAAGGGGACCACGGGGAAGTGGTCCAGGGAATCAAAGCAGCATCAGTGGAGGAGGGAAGCCGCCAACAGCTGCTATCATTAGGGTCCCTGGGCTGGAACCCGGAGTAGAAGGCGGGCCCGGGTTCCCCCTCCATCCCTCCCCCCCCTCCCGTGATCTTCAGAAATCCCTTGGAGAAGGGAAACAGACTTCGGTACAGGCAGGAGACCAAACTGTGCCTACGGAGCTCTAAGGAGCAACAGAGACTGTGGGTATTCCACCTTCCCACCTCCCATACCGGCCTGTGATGAAAGTAGCTCAATAAACCATAACCTTTGCTGCCATACTGGGAAAGGGAGGTCATATTGAGGGCCTTGGCGAGTTTCTGAGGCCACTGTATCCACCAGGAAGCACGGGACCCACCAATACAAGCTCGGAGCTTTGTCACACTGGTGGGTGCAGTGGGATTCCGTTAACTTATCGTTCACTGTGCAGCGGAAGAAGGGAAGAGTTTACAAAAAAAAGTGCACTGGGTTTGGGTGTCCTCACCACGATGGAAGATGTAATAAAAGCACTGATACAAGCCACTGCAGCCCAGCAGGAGGCCACCTGGCAAGGGCAAGGGCGCAACAGGAATCCATGCGGCTACAACAAGAGACAAACCAATTATTGATAGGGCAGGCCACCCAGGATCGAGCCCTCTTGCAGGAGGTGGTAGACCAGTTGAAAGCCCTCACTGCCAAAAACCAAGGGTCTGAAGGGTCGCGAGTATGGAGGGCTGCCAGTTGCCTATCGAAGATGACAGCCAACAATGACATAGAGGCGTATCTCCTCTCCTTTGAGAGAACTGCCTTGCGAGAGGTTTGGCCCCAGGACCAGTGGGCCAGCATCCTCGCTCCCTTCTTATGTGGAGAGGCCCAGAAAGCCTGTCACGACATGCCTGCTGAAGCTGCCATTGACTACCCCCGACTGAAGGCGGAGATCCTGGCGCGATCAGGAGTAACGACAGCAGTACGGGCCCAGAGATACAATGAGTGGAGGACCAGGAGGGCAAGCCTCCGAGGTCCCAATTATTTGACCTCATCCACCTTGCACGGAAGTGGTTGCGACCCGAGGCATGCAACCCAGAAGAAAGGTTAGAAACTTAGGTCATAGACTGCTATATGAGGGGATTGCCCCCGGATCTTCATGCATGGGTGGGCCAGAACGACCCTGCCACCTACCACGGTGTGATCACGTTGGTGGAGAGACGGACAGCGGCCCGAGAACTGTCCCCACCACCCAGAGAGGGCCCCACCCGAAACAAGTACCCAGCCTTGCCCCCGGAAGGTCAAACAACCAAGCATCTGGGAAGCCCCAGGTGGAAAAGGGTAGCAGCCACAGAGCAGCCAGGAACCCAGAACGGGGGGAATAGCCTGAGTGGGGGGAACCATGGGGTAAAGACCCCTAACCCAAGAGACAGAGGAGCACCTAGAGCCCCTTATAGGTGCTACGCATGTGGAGAATGGGGACACCTAGCAGCACAATGTCCCAACACTGAGGAGCCCATGCAGTGTAACCTGGGGGATTGGGCGGACCCATGCAACCTAATCAACCTTGTGGGGGTCGCAGTTACCCCACATCAATATACAAAAACAGTGAAACTGAATGGGGTAGAGACCATGGCACTTGTGGATTCTGGCAGCGCTGTCACCTTGATTTCAGGGAGACTAGTGAAACGCAGCCAGTTAATACAGGCTAAGGGTACAGGAGTAACATGTGTACATGGGACCTATTATCCTGTCATCCCTGTGAGGATCGAAATCCAGGGAAATATCACCAGGGTAAAAGTGGGGGTGGTCCCTAAACTCCCATACCCTGTGCTCATTGGAAGGGATTTCCCAGGATTTGGAAATTTACTCCCGCCAGAGGGGCGGGAGAGAGGAGAGGACCCCGAAGTTATAGAGTCATCCTTAACAGAAAGTCACCCCCCCTTCTTTGCTGAAATATCTCAAGAGTTGTTCCCCGCTCCTGGGAAAGGCAGAAAAACCAAGAGGGAAAGGAGAGCGGCAAAGGCTTTGGGCACCTGGATTCTGCTTCAGGGCCAGAATATGGCCCTGGTAGGCCGACGGGCACGAGGAACTGAGGAAGAAACCCCCAGAGGGGAGGAGCAGGAAGCAGCGTCTGGTCCCAACCTCAATGCCACCGAACTGACCGAGGAGGTGGAGGCCAGTTCCTCGGAGTTCGGATCGATAGGTCCTGGAAGAGAGACTTTTGGGCGAGACCAGGCAGAAGATCCCAGATATGATAATGTCAGAAAGAAGTGGCAGAGATAGATGGGGTGCCTGTGGAGGGAAAGGCCCGAGGGCCGGCACCCTATTTCATTGTTAAGAACCACCTCCTGTATCGGGTCGTACAAATGCAGGACCAAGTGGTAAACCAGCTCCTGGCACCCCAAAAACATCAGAGGGCAATATTAAGTCTCGCCCACAGTCACCTCTTTGGGGGACACTTGGAGGTAGAGAAGACCCAAGCACAGATCTTGCGCAGATTCTTCTGGCCGGGAGTACATGAGGATGTCCGGCGGTACTGCGCCTCCTGCCCAGAGTGTCAGTTGCACAGTCCTCACCCACATCTAAGGGCCCCTTTGATACCCCTACCAATCATCGAGATCCCTTTTGAGTGAATAGCCATGGACCTGGTGGGCCTCTAGAGAAGACAGCTCGAGGTCACCAATATGTGCTTGTTGTCTTGGACTATGCAACCAGGTATCCAGAGGCCATCCTGCTACGAAATATGGCCTCCAAGTCCATAGTGAAGGCGCTGGTGGAAATTTTTGCCCGAGTAGGGCTACCTAAAGAGATTCTAATGGACCAAGGAACGCCTTTCATGTCTAAACTGATGAAGGATCTATGCTTTATGTCCAGACTCTGTGAACCTCGGTTTACCACCCGCAGACCGACGGCCTGGTAGAGAGATTCAACTGAACCCTCAAGGCCATGATAAAAAAGGTGGTAAGTAGGGATGGAAAAGACTGGGATACCCTGTTGCCCGAACTTATGTTCGCCATCCGTGAAGTTCCCCAAGCCTCCACTGGATTCTCTCCCTTTGAGTTATTATATGGCTGCCATACTAGATATAGCCAGGGAGATTTGGGAAGAGGAACCCAATAATGGGAAGAATATAGTGGAGCATGTATTGCAAATGAGAGACCATATAAATTGGGTCACCCCCATAGTGCGGGAACACCTGGAGAAGGCCCCAAAAGCCCAGCAAACTCATTACAACCGCCAAGCAAAAGTATGGCAGTTCCAACCAGGAGACCGAGTAATGGTGTTAGTACCCACGGCAGAGAGTAAACTCTTGGCCCAGTGGCAGGGGCCCTATGAAGTAGTTGAGCCTATAGGAGAGGTGAATTACAAGGTACGACAACCGGGATGTAGAAAACAAGAACAAGTGTACCACATCAACCTTCTAAAGCCCTGGCGTACTCAAGAAGTATGTGTAGTTGCCCGAAAGGACCCACCACAGGAAAACGAAACCCCCGAGCAGATGAGGGTGTCTCCCGATTTAACACCAGCCCAAAGAGAGGAGGTGTTTGAGATGATCAACCGGAACCAAGACATATTCTCGTCTCGGCCAGGTTGAACAACTGAGACATACCACCACATCATTACAAACCCCGGGGCCAAGGTAACAATGAGGCCCTACTGGGTGCCAGCGGCTAAAAGAGAAGAAATCAGAGCAGAAGTAAAGAAAATGCTGGAGTTAGGAGTAATTGAAGAGTCCCACAGTCAGTGGTCTAGTCCGATCGTGCTAGTACCCAAACCGGATGGATCCACAAGATTCTGCAATGACTTCCGTTGGCTGAATGAGGTGTCCCAGTTCGACGCGTATCCTATACCCTGCATAGATGAGTTAGTGGCCCGGTTGGGAAATGCCTGGTTCCTGACCACTCTAGACTAAAGGGTATTGGCAGATTCCCCTTTCTGAAGACACAAAGGAGAAGACCACTTTCTCCACACCGGCGGGTCTTTTTCAATATACAGTCCTCCCGTTCGGTCTCCATGGGGCCCCAGCTACCTTTCAGCGCCTCATGGATAAGCTATTGCGCCCCCATACCAGTTATGCGGCCGCAGGATTCTCTGGAAGAGCAACCCCTCCTCGTGGGGATTAGAACCGGGAGCGGGGGCGGCACCCCCCCCCATCAGCGCCCATAAATTCCCTGTAAGGTATGTGGCTTGGCAGCTGCCCAGCAGCAGTTCAGTTGTCCCTCCCCCCACTGCTATGCTGCTCCTGCCCTGTCCTCTGCCCTGGAGCTGCTCCAGGGAGCTTCCTGCTTGCTGGGGGGTGGGGTGGGGTGGAGGAGGGGTGCTGATATCAGGATGTCCCCCTTCTCCTGTCCCCCCTCCCTGCTCCGTACCCCCTCTCCACAAAGCGGAGGAGGGGGACAGGGCTCAGGGAGAGAAATGAGGGAGCTTGCTGGAAGCTGTTGCTTCCTGTCTGCCACTGGCTGATCTGCTTAAAAGGGCAACGTACTTTAAGTGAGGTCAGCGTTTTTAAAGGGGCAATGCATGTCTCTCTTTCTCTCACTCATGCACGTGCCCCCCAGCACTTTGTAAAGTCAGCACCTGCATGTGCTATCAGGAGGAGGGAGTGGTGCACTCTAGATGGATAGCGTGAGCTCATAATCATGTTCAGTTTTTGCAGGGAAGTGTTTGCATCTACAGCCCTGCATCTATTGCGTTTCCTCCCTTCTGCCTCAGTCCATGCTGCCTTGTAGAGTGTGAGGTTACATTAACAACAGCGTATTAACCCTTGAGGGCTCAGCCGAGTGCTAGTTCATCATCTAGCAGCAAGGCATTCCCTGGGAAATATCCCACCCTCTGACTCCACCACCTCAACCAAGCTTCACAATCATTCATTACTGTGTACAATCTTAAACTGTTTGTTTAAAATTGTTTAAAACTTATACTGTATATGTATATAATGTCTTTTGTCTGACAAAAAAAATTTCCCTGGAACCTAATCCCCCCTATTTACATTAATTCTTATGGGGAAATTGGATTAGCTTAACATGGTTTCGCATAAAGTCGCATTTTTCAGGAACATAACTACAATGTTAAGTGAGGAGTTACTGTACACTGAAACATGATCTCTCACTCACATGCACACACACCTGCACACACACACACACACATTCATCACTTTTCAGGCATTTTTCCTAGGTTCTGTAACACACCTGTCCAATATTGTGGGAAACTGATGTATGCTAATATACCCATCAGCATTCAACAATTCTAATTTACATATCATTCCCATATTACAAAATTTCCAGCACAACAGCTGAACCCAGGAATGTGTATCTGTTATCAAGGACTATGCACAAATCTTCATTAGGCATCAGCCACTATATTAAACATATAGTTGCTAACTCAGTAAGCAGTATGTTTCTGGTGACCCAGGGATTTGATCCTAACCTTAGTCTGACTTTAAGGATGGTCCTCAAGTGATAAATTGCTGTGCGGGTGCTGTGCTACATTGTGCTATTGTATAACAGTAAATGGAGAAAGCAAACTTCTGTTTAGAAAAGCCTCTTGTTGAAAACAGATTAGATACACTTCTGCCACTTTAGAAATAGCTAGTTCAATGTTACAAAGATTAGTAATGAAATGTCATGTACTTTGCAAAGCTAATAAGAGACATCATTGCATCTTGTAATGCTATATAAGGATAGCAGTGCTTCTAAATATGTCACTGAAATCATATGACTTGGGCAAGACAACAAAACCAAAAGCCTCATCCAACTCCCATTTACTTCATCCAAGTGTGATTGGTCCCAAGGCATTGCTAGAATTGGAATTTGAACCCACATCCTCTTGACTCCTAAACTGTTTCCCTATGCTTTGATTCAAAGAATTTTTTTTCCAGATATGAAATCCCTTTTTACAATAAACCAGCATCATTCCACACACAGTCTAACAATTTTCTGAGGTATCCTTAAATAGTCCTTAAATAGGAAGGAGCAACTACTGCTAAACCATAGTTTGTAGAGACTTTATTTTACCATTATGACAATAGAAGAGGAAGCTGTCCTATGCCAAGTAAGAGGTCACTCACAATAAAAAATTTAAAATAAAGATGCTTTGATACTGAAAATATATGTTCCTGCATATTGACCTCCATCATATTATGATGGGTTTATCTCCCATCCTGGCTCTGAATAGGCTGATGTGGGCCTGAAAGGCCAATTAACCCGCCTGGTCACACCTAGAGGGTGGTCCAGGCCTAATTAAAGATGAAGTCCAGCTGGAGGAGGTTGATACTATAAAAGCAGGAAGTCTGGAGCAGAAGGGGGCTGCAGGATGAGGAGAAATAACTCTGTAGCCACTCTCTTGGTAGCATAGAGCAGAGGGATAGGAAGGAGCAGCAAGAGTTGGGACAGAGAAGATTGTGACAAAGCTGGGATACCCCCTGAGGTTGCCCAGGGTTAAAAGGCACCTTGCTACCAACTGCCCTTAGCATGAGAGAACCTTTTCTGTGCCTGCCAGGCATCAGCATTCTGACTCCACCAGTTACAGGAAGCACAAGCACTCCCTTTTCAGCCTACACAGGCTCCACTGTCATCCTGTAGGTTAGCGAAAGGTGCACACCAACCCTCGAGCCCTCTGAGCATCCACCCTGACATGTTCAGACCATGGACTGCCAGATCACAGAATTCCCAGATCCTTGACTCCCAAAGGATCAGAACACTACAGCTTACCAGTTACACCTTAGAAAACCACTCCACTTACCACACAGCATTTATACTGAGTTATAGAAAAAGCAAGTATACGTTTATTTACAAAGAACAAGGATTTAAATGATAGCAAGACGAAATATTAGAAACAAAGGCTAACATACAAAATAAAATCATAATGCTTTCTAGAGCTTAAACTTAACTAACAGGACATTGTCATGTCATATAGAACAAAAACTCACCCCAAATCATTCTGGCCTATTACAGGCAGGCTTAGCTGTGACCTCCTCTTCGTGATTTTAGTCACACTGTTTTTGCCTCCTTAGTGGAAAGATCTAGAGTATGCCTCTGTCCTTACAATTATAATCCAAAAATCCATTGTCTTCCTGTGCAAACAGGAAACCCCTCGCTGCTTGTGTTTTCCTGTCTAGAATCTCCCCTGGAGACATTGCAATCACTCAATTAACATTTTGCTCAGACTGTAAATAGGCATTAATTGTGAAGTATACAATACTCAATTTACATGCAGACAGACCCAATAGATAAACATTGCTTGCCTGAAAGAAAATTATTATTATAATTTTATTAACCACAATAATTAAAGCAGCAGTTACCCAGTTTATAATAGACATCTTTGCAAAATTTCAGTATGGATTTGGCTCATATTCTGGCATGGAGATTGCTTTGGTTAGGATTTGCTTATTAACTCTGACAAAAGCAGTCTGATTCTGTTAGTTGTATTGGACATGATAGTCTATGATCGTTTGAATGTGAAATTAGTGTTTCATAAGAGCTACCAGTTCTAGGAACTATAGATTGAGTCCAGATATAGTCCTAGATATGAAAACCTGGTACTGTTTTAACTTAGTTTTAATCCTTTTTATTTTAAAATCCTTCTAATTCTACAGCAGTAAATCAGTGTCTGTTAAAATTGCATGCAATGCCTACAGATTGTTTTCCTTTGGCTCTCTTTATGTCATCTAGTCTTTATCCAGACAACTATAGGACTGCCAGTTTGACATCGATCCCAAGATAATGGAGCAGTTCCTATGGGACTCTAATAAAGAATTAAAGGACAGTGATATGATTAATGCCAATCAGCATGGGTTTATGTAAAATAGATCCAGTCAGACTAACTTGATATCTTTTTTGATGAGATTAAAAGTAATAGTATTGATGTAATATACTTAGACTTCTTCTGTAAGGCATTTGATTTTGTACCATGTGACATTTTGATTAAAAAAACTAGAATTATATGAAATCAACAGGCACACATTAAATGGATTAAAATCTGGCTAACTGATAGGTCTCAAAATGTAATTATAAATGAGGAATCATCATAGAGCAGATGCAGGGCCGTAGCAACAAAGAACGTGGCCCCCTCCGAACGGTGGCCCCCTCCGAACATATGTCCGGGTGGGGCCCCTTACAATGCAGAAACTGGAATGCGGTATTTATTTTGCCACTTTTAGGGGCCCCCTTCCTTGCGGGGCCCCCTCCGGTCGGAGGGTACGGAGGGCGCTTGCTACGCCTCTGAGCAGATGTATTTCTAGTGGGGTCCAGCAGAGATCAGTTCTTGGCCCCACACTATTTAACGTTTTTCTCAATGATCCTGTGCTACTTCCTGGCTTATATAGAGCTCCTCAGCCAGTCAGGGTTGCTGGATGTTTCCCTCAATCAGGAGCTATGGGGGCAGAGCCCTTTGCAAGCTAGCGCTTCAATGGTTCCCTTCTGTGGCTGCCTAGGTGAGCTGCTAGGTGGTGGTTGTGGCCTGAGCACTATCTGTGGGCCCAGGTTCAAGGTCTATGATCCTTCACATAGTGGTCCCTTCTGGCCTTGGAACCTATGACTCTTTTAAATATCTCTTTGTAGTTGTACTTCAGTATCGCCGATGTCTTCAAAGAATTTCAGTATTATGCAAATTGTACAGGAACGGGGCTCTTAGGATTATGTAAATTTTACTCAAATCTCTTACCTTTTTCAAGGCTTTGTCTACATGTTTGTGTATGAACCTGACTGCAAAAAATTTGGTTACCTGACACAAAGCTAACTATGACTGACCAGTCCGCATAGTCCAGGGCAGATCATGTTCTGCATCATGTCAACTAATCGTATCATTGATTTCAACTTTACAAGCATTTGACAGCATTATAGTACCTCAGCATTTAAAGTGTACATATGACCTAAAATCCATTTGAACTTGCAAAATGGAAAACTGTTTCTCAGACCCTTTCTAAACAATCTAGCATGGGTTTTGGCTGGCAGTTAACAATATTTCAACCATCTATTCAAAATCAGTGAATGATGACTTTTCATTCTGAGCAATATGGTTTAAATATGCCAGAAGCAACTCCTACTCTATAAACATGAGATTCCCCACTGGCCTCTGTTTATCATTTTGACTCTGTTTCTGCCCATGGCACATCAAATATGGTGTGTTGGTTTATGCTCAGAGCAGGTCTTCTGGCCATTATGAGAAAGGGACAATATTTCGCTGGCCCATATGCTTCTATCACAGAGCTGCCAGCCTGGACAAATGACCACTGATCTACTAAGAATGTCTTGTTTGTACTATTGAAGCTTGTAAATTCTAGAAATCAAGTATTTCACAATTGTTCATCTGGATATCTTCTATAGCATTCATTCTTCTAGAAATCAAATCTCCATAATTTTTCATGGTCTATTATTCATTAATTTACATTTTCTTGCCTCTTTTCTGCTTGAAAGAGAAATTGGACAACACATCTACTAGGAAATGTGTCTCTCTAAACTCTGTTCAATTATCTGTTAAAATATATATTGAAGTAATTATCTTTTAAAATACCCAGCTGCAGTGCCTTTTAGTTTTCTGAAAAGCTGATCTACCCATTAGGGATAACATGTCTCTGTTTGAATTAATTCTTAATCATAAGCTGCTAACTAAAGAAATTTGGTACTGAAATATACAGGCCTATTTTTCTGATTTTTTTCCAGCTGAAGTGTCACATTATGACATGTCATATTGAATCAGACATGAAGTGTTCAGATTATGGCATTTAAAATAATCTTATATGACTGCCTGGAACACATTGTATGGTGAAACATCATCCCAGAAATTCAAAAAGGTTTAACTTTTCTGACAGATGTAGTTTTAATCCTGGTTTCCTACAAAAATAAAACACTTAGATTAGATTAGTAATTCAAAGAGGGAGGGGACCTTGTCATTCACTCTTACTGGATACATTAAAATGATGATAAATATAAATATATTCCTAATAAATGTCACATCTCATGCTCCGTGAACTTTGTGGACTTCTAAGCATGACTATGGCCTGACCCTGTAGTCCATACACTGAATATATTGTTCATGTGAGTAATCCCATTGAAGTCTATAAGACCACTCATGTAAGTAGTACTCAATGACTGGTCACCAAGTCTCATAGTATTGTTTCTGCTCAATAACTGGATGTTTCCCAGCTCCCTGGAGAACTTTTGTGTTAGCAGTATGAGTACATCAAGTGAAATACTCATGTGAATACATATTCACATTCTCTTCTGTGAATGCTATTGCAAACCAGAAGTCACTTGTACATTATGGATGTTCATGGAAAAGGAGGGAGAAGATTGGAAATTACCAAAATCGTAATTCACTTATATGCCAAGGAATTTTGAAAATACTTCGTAGTATTCTCCCAGCTCTATATAATAATTATAAACCGCTTATTGTCAGGTCTAGAGCTAGTAATCTGTGATCAGCTTTCTAGGATCATAGCTAATAGGCAAGACCATTCCCCACCAGGGCCCATTTCCAACTTCTACTTGACGCTAAAAATTTCCATAACGGCCCCCACCCCACCCCCCCACAAAAAAACCCCCAGCCCACATCACTTTTAAAATTCACAAATACATAGAGTCTTGCTGAAACTTTCCAAAATGTTTTTTAAATACTACCTTTCATGAATATATACCAAATTACCTAGGATTACTCAAAGATCAGCTGAATTCTAATATCCTTTTTATGATTAGTGGTTTATTGTTGGGAAATACCTGTCTTTGCTGTTTAGACAAGTAATTTTTATTTTCCAGTTTCAGGTTAAAAGAACACTGTGTAGATGAGGGTACAGTACTGCATTTTACATTTGTCAAATGGTTGGACTAGATGACCACCTGAGGTCTTTTCCAACCCTGATATTCTATGATCATCTCTAAAATAGTCTACATCAGAAATGAAAACCACAATGGGAACAGCCCCATAGCAATGTGGAGCGATAAAGGAACCAGACTCTTATTTGTTACAAGGCTACTACCTACACCCTAGTGTTTTGTTTCTTAATTTTGATTTCTTGAAGTTTTACATGTCCTACTTTTAATATCTTTCATAAACTGTCAAGAGCCTACATACTGAAGGAATAAATCACCCTTTCACATGTACTCCCAGTACCTAAAAATAAAAATAGGAACCAGATGAAACCACAAGAGCCTAATTACACATGATTATCTTCTACAAGTTCAATTAACACCTTGTATCCAACTCACAGAAACCTACAACAGCAGAATTCCCCCTTCCCTGCAATGAAAACATAAGAGCTCAAAATTCATTATTAGGGAGCATTTAAACCTGAGCAGAAAAGTCCTCAAGATTGCTTGAACATAATAGACATTCACATGTCAATGTTTCCATCACATTCCACCATGTGTTACAAAGGTTGAGTTGCTTGTAACATACAGTGTTTATTAAGAGATTAAATGAGGACAGCAGTTTGTGTTGTTACATACAATGAGTGCATGCTGTACACATTTTTCTAACAGACAGTCAACTTAAAGCCTGATCATGGATACATTTGCTACTGTCTGTAATCACTAGAGTGAGTAGTCCCATTGACATCAATGTCTGTACTGTTCCAAAAAAAGAAAACAAATGGTTATAAGTGGAATGGAGATATGAAAACTATATTTGAAGAGCAAATGTTAGTGGAAAAGAAACCACAAAACCTGCTAAGAAACCTCCTTTGACATATTGAAGTTAGCAGCAGTATTGCTACTGCAGCATCCCAGATTACCTAGCCTTATTTATTTTTATTTAATTTTTTGAAATGCACTTACCATAACCCTGGGCACATATGCCAAAGAAACTTGTAAAATAATATGCATTGCATTCAATAGTTGAACTAATGTCAAATGATAAAGAAATTTTCAATTACAAAACCAAACCACCACCACCCCAGAAGGAGCATAAAGGCAAGATTCTCAGGTTGTGTAAACTGACATAAATTCACTGAAGTCTGAGGGATCCAGTCCTGATTGAAGAGGTGGCTTTGCAACATGCCTGGAATGTCAGAAAACACGGGTGAAATCCTGGCCCTACTGAAGTCAATGGCAAAACTCCTATTTATGTTAGTGACCTTAAGTCTCTGTCAAACCTAAGTGCTGAAGGTGGGAATTCCAGAGTCTAGGGCAGTAGTGGGCAACCTGTGGCCCGTGGGCCACACGCAGCCTGTCAGGGTAATCTGCTGGCGGGCCACGAGACAGTTTGTTTACATTGACCATCTGCAGGCACGGCCAACCGCAGCTCCCAGTGGCCACAGTTCGCCATTCCCAGCCAATGGAAGCTGCAGGAAGCGGTGGCCAGCACGTTCCTACGTAATCAGTCATTCTTTCATCTATGTAATGCAATACACAAAATATATATGGGTATTGCAGATGATCTGTTGTAGAAGTTAAAACAGGGGTCGGCAACGTTCGGCACGCGGCTCGCCAGGGTAAGCACCCTGGTGGGCCGGGCCAGTTTTATTTACCTGCTGACGCGGCAGGTTCGGCCGATCGCGGCCCCCACTGGCCGCGGTTCGCCGTCCCGGGCCAATGGGGGCGGCGAGAAGCGGCGCGGGTGAGCGATGTGCTGGCTGCGGCTTCTCGCCGCCCCCATTGGCCCGGGACGGCGAACCGCGGCCAGTGGGGGCCGCGATCGGCCGAACCTGCCGCGTCAGCAGGTAAATAAAACTGGCCCGGCCCACCAGGGTGCTTACCCTGGCGAGCCGCGTGCCGAACGTTGCCGACCCCTGAGTTAAAACAACTATTTTGACTGTACTTACTAACAGAATAATTATTTATTTTAAACTAAATTGGACTTGGATACAGCACAGGAGATCATTTTCACATCTTCCAAAAATATTAAGGTAACTTTTCCACAAGTGAACATATTGATGCATTACCGGTTTCTTTTCAATCAAGCTCATTTTTCTTTTGAAACATAGGCACCATATTGATAGAGTAAATATATGTGTTTCTTTAGAAATATGTTTCATGTTGAGATGATAAAATATCTTTTAGACTCAGCCCCACCTTCAGCAGTTTGCTAACAGTTTCCCAGGCTTCCTTCTCAGATTCAGTAAATTTAATGGATGGAAATTCTGACACCACAAGAGAAGAAACTGAGTCCCAACAAAGGAAATTAGTTGACAGTGATTAATATACAACCTCTCTCTCTCTCTCCAATTAGCTTTTTTTTTTGTAGTTCAACTATTTGCAGAAATTCAGCTTGTGTGTTCGGTAAACAGAATAGGAAACCAGCCAGTAAAATGTCTTTAGTAGCATAAACTAGAAGCATCTTTGAAGTCTCCATGCATTAGCTTGTCTGATTAAGTTATTGTGCTAGTTTTGCAGCTCTACTCCTCACAGGATAAAATGAAAAATATCTGCAGAGTAATTTCATTATTTAATCTTCATGTCCTCTAAGTAATTGTAGTGCGACATCTGACAAATTTTCTGAAGATTTTTCAGTAATAACTGATCATGGGCAGAGCCAATTAAAACCATTCTTTCATTTAAAGTGTTTCTGAAAAGGTCCTTTTTATCTTTATTGTCTAAAATAACCCACTTTGCAACTTCAAAAAGAACTTTAGCTTCCGTAATCATTTGGGTTTTGGAGTGTGCGGTAGGTAATGGTGGTATGTATTATTATTGGTGCCTCAGAGGCCCAGTCATTAACAAGGGCACCATTTTACTAGGTGCTGTAAAAGTACAGAACAAAAAGACAGTCCATGTCCCAAATAGCCTAAATAATGAATACTGTGGCCATAAAAGGTGTTTGATTGACAGACAGAGATGTTGATGCTCTTTATTTATCCAGAGAGCAGCTGCAGCATGAGTAGCGACAATACAGGTTTTCACCAGACTATCATACCAATGTATTTCAGACTTGAGCTAGGCCAATATTCTCTGGTTTCAGAGGATAGTCAAGGCAAATGGATCCTGACTTGGTCAGGGTTTGGAAATGTGACATTAAATTAATGGAGATATCCTATCTCCTAGAACTGGAAGGGACCTTGAAAGGTCATCAAGTCCAGCCCCCTGCCTTGACTAGCAGGCCCAAGTACTGATTTTGCCCCAGATCCCTAAGTGGCCCCCTCAAGGATTGAACTCACAATCCTGGGTTTAGCAGGCCAAAGCTCAAACCACTGAGCTATCCCTCTCATCCTCATTTCTGGGTCAGGCCAAATTTTGAGTGCAAGGACTTGAAGGGATGGATTTAAGGAATAACAGTACTCTACTACATACTAACCTACTCAGACTATGAACATCTGAGTGGGTATCAGGGCTAGGTATTAATCCAGACAGCATTAACACCTTCAGATCCTATTCCAACAGTTGCACTGTGGTGTCAGAGGGATCCATCCAGTGACAGAACAGCTGTGGAAGCCATGCTTCTTCATGGTGAGTCCAGTGGGGCAGCTATGCAGAAGCACAGGTTGCCTGTCATCTCCCAATAACTATTGATTTTGGGGGACTGAAACCCTCTTCAGTGGGGCAGTTCCTCCCTTCAGACAAACACACACCACGTAAAACTCCATATATTAAACTAGTAGTTTCCTGCCCCCTATGTCAGAGAAAGCCACACGAGGGGAAAATATCAATTTAGAGGAGTGAGAAGGAAAATTTATACCAAATAAAATGATTGACCTCTGTTCCTTTTATGTCCCTTTAAAATTTTAGAGGTAATTTGATGTCGCTGAACTCATGGGCAATGCCATAAAACTGCAACAATGCATTCTGATCACAAGCCAGTCTAGGGGAGAGCATGGCCTAGCTCTATAGCTCAAAAATAGTTTGCCATTTATAGTAGTTGCCAGAAATAGAAAAAAGGATGATTCAATGGAGCATATGGCATCCCTAGGAAAGAGGTAGTGAAACTGTCTAAACATAGCTGGTATATGTAATTCTTGCCTTGAGACGGTGGCTGTGCTATTTTCATGAGGATCCAGCCAACGAAGTTATGAAATGTGTATCATTTCATTAGTCCAACTGCGACCTAAGGCTTATTATCCTAATGCAACACATTACACCGATATGAATCTGAAACAAAGTGGTTTTGCTAACCTACTAAATTTGATTTAAATTGAATCACTTTGAAAATGCAGTTTGCTTTTTATACCACATACATTCTTATTAACGTTATCTTTTTATTTTGTTGAACTTGGTCCTCTTCTAGTATTGCCTGTGGTGACATCAATGAGAATGAATAATACAACAAATTAAACAAGATAGGGTAATCAATACATCTTTTGTATGTATGTCAGTGCACTCCAGGTCAAGGACAATCTTGTCAAAAGCAATTTTAATCATGTGGTTGATCACCTAATTTTAAAATACTTAATAATAAAAAAGTCACATATTGTCAGCATATTGCAATGCTTTCTATCTTAAAATAAAAGTTCTAAACAAACACTGTGTATACCTATGATTTAGTTTGTTTAGAACAGTTTGTTTAGACGTGATCATTAAAAAATAGCTGAGCTTCTGTGCTTTGTTGTTGAAGTGTAGTGTGTGAAGGAAAGCTACGTAATTTCGGAACATATTTAAGTAACTAATCATTCTAAATCAACAAATTTAAAAGAATGAAACTGACACAGTAATACTTAATGAGCAAGATTCTACACACCGGTCTCATTTAACTCCTCTCGGATGTAAGGGAAGAGTGAGAGGGGAAACTAAGAAACTAAGATTGCGGAAGCCTGGTAGGAAAACCCTAGGAACAGCCATGCTAAGGGAAGAAGAATAGGCTGAGATTTACATTGTGGTGTTATTTCTGAATTATCAGTAAAGCCAAACTCCAAGAAGAGGGTGAGTTTGCATGCTCAGGCCTGATCCCGCTATGATGTATTTATGTGCTTAAATTTAACTGTAAGGCTTTGGCCTAATGCAGGATCTATTAAGAACAGGATGGGGACTCAACCCAATCCTATATTTCATTTACAGACATATAACACAAAGATAATTCTTGTCTTGAAGAGCTCTTACACTATAATTATATTTAATTATGATTAGTAAAATCACACATTAACACAGTTATGTATTGTATAGTATGTCAAAGCCAAATAAACTGGTCACTTGGCATCAAGAAATAATGGGGTCAAATCATAATGAGTATATAACTTTCTACACAAAAGCACAGTATCAGCAGATGAATTCAACAGTGATTAGTTTAGTGTAATTCATTAGCTTAGCTTAATGAATCTAAGTAAAACATATGATAATGAAAGTTAGCAATAAAGATGATAATGAATTTAAATGGTGACAAAGCAGAGGTCTCTGAATAAAAGACCCTTGACATGTAGGAAATAAAGATAAAATAGGGAGAAGTAATTGAGAACAAGAAAATAATTTGATAACTACGGTAGTTGTACAGAAAATAAAGAAGGAAATCTATGAAAAGAAGAATGATTGAATACAGCAATTTCCTTGATGGACAGATATTCAGGGCCAAAGTTTCAAAACAAGGCACCTCGTCTATGCTTGCAAAATGAGTGTGCATACAAACAAGATATGTATGTTCCATTAACACTTACCTGTTTGTATGTGCAAGTATGTACTAGGTATGTGCAATTGCCTGTTTGTAGGATCATATTTTGCATACAGGGCCTTGGTGCTTATTTCTGAATTATGTTCCTTGATATCTGTTTGACTGGCTTTTCTGAATGCAGAAGTTTGAGAGAGAAAATATTTAGGAAAACACCTGGGATTTTTCAAGGGAGATTTCAATTGAGAAACAATGGGCCAGAGTCTAAAATGAAGTAAATTGGAGTAGGTCCTGTCCAGAATCTGGCCCCATTGTTCTCAGTTGAAATCTTTGACTGAAAATGGTTACAAATTTAAACAGTTATTTAGATGTACACACAGTTCTGAACGACAAAAAAAGTTATTCAGCACATAAGTCCCAGACTTCAAGTTTCTTCTGCAATTTGTTAATATATAAGATTCTCTTTAGTCTGTAATGTATTGACTGTATTATAGGCTTCCTGTATAACTTGATTGTGCAACCATATGTGTTGTTTATCAATACAATGGATGATGCATTTATGAAATCCTTGTTGCTGAGGTGTTACAGTTAATATTGGCAAATTGATATGTTGATTTGGTTTGGTTTCAGCTTGTTTGAGAAAAGATAATGCAGACGTTACTGAAACAAATCCTATCCGTTTAACTTCCTAAAGTCTCTTTAATTCTCCATTTATTGAGCTCTTCCTTCTGTATTCATTTTTAAGTGGACTACGTCAGCAGCCGTAAGGTAAACTTTCTCACAGAAATATTCAGTGACTTGTTTATGAAAAATATCTCTGTAAAATCTGTTCAAGTATGTGGAGTGAAAGGATGTAGACTTCTAAACTGCTTTGTTCAGATAATCTGCAGGAGGGAAAAAAATCTGGAGTCATCTAAAACACACAGGCAGCTAAAGATAGTTATCCTTGACTCTGGGTGACACTGAAACATTCAGTAAGGTAGATATCCTGCTGGAGAAACTCATTACAAAAAAATTAAAATAAAAAATTAAGGGCCAGACTCTGAAATCCTTACTCAAACTAAATTGCACTTTATGCAAGTAATCCCACTGAAATTAGTAGGTTTACTCATGAAAGAAGGTGATTGCAATGTGATTAAGTATTGAAGAATCTGGTCCTAAAAAAAACATTATAGTAGAATAATGGCCAAGAGCTGTGGAGATGAGTGAAAGCTGAGAGTTTGTTTATCTTGTGGGAGTGCCTAGAGGACCCATGCATTCTCCCCGAGTGCTGGATTTTCATTCCCAATAATCTTCCATACCATCTTTGAATGGCTGTGTATCAAACAGGATTCCCACCACCAGCGCTAAATTAACTCCTTAGCATGACTGGCTGAAAGGGGTGGAGATTGACTCATCAGTCAATACTGTGCTAAAAAATATTAACAGAGCACTTTTATTACAACCAAGTGGTTATTGAGACTTAAGGGACAGAGTATTCTGTCTGTCCAGAATATCATGATGATAAATTATTATTTATTAACTACATAACATAGTCAAACAAGAATATATGGAAGCGTCTCTTACCAAAACGTCCAGTGCAAAGTGGATCTGATCCTGAAAACACTTACACCCCCGAGTAACTTTTACAAATAGTCCCATTGTCTGTAACAGGACTACTCATGTATGTAAACCTGCAGGATCAGGCATTTCCACTCTAGCTGATACTGCACCATGAAAAGCTCTTAATATGTGTAAGGAGAGATATTGTACTTTTACAACAAGTTATATAAAGAAGTATATGGAACAGTTGGTCCAATATCTGAATCCTTTCATATGCTTTATAAATTATGAGGAACAGCTGCTAACAAAAGAAAGAAAGAAAAAATAAATAATAACTCAAGGTAAGTGCTTTGTCCAAATCTAAAATATTAAATATCCAAAGAATCTAAAAGTTTGTCCTTTTTTCAATCAGAAAGTTTACAATATTCACAAATTGACCAGTTTGCTATTAATTTTTAGATTCTTCTTTTATATCATCCAAATTTATAAAAGGTTCACTAATTGTCTTACTCTAATTTTTTACTAGACGGTTGCTTTGAACCATAAAATACCAGTACATATCTTTTATTGTCATATATGACCTAGCATTTGCTCAGCTAAATAAGAGCTCTTGTCATGCATGCTCTTTAAAACACATTTTAAAATGCTCTTGTAATTTAGCTGGTGAAATATACTATAATATGTATATCTTCAAGTTGCTTTTTAAGTTTTTTTTTAAGTTTATTTTTTAATTTTTGCTTGACAACTTATATCTAAGGATAGTAAATAATCAGTTATGATTTTTCAACTGAAAAAAATCTCTAATTGTGTTTTTTTCACAGTAAAGTCTGGAATATAATGTGAAACTATAACAGACCATACTAAAAATGGGATTTCTCTATTATCTCGATTTTCATAATTTCCCTTTCAACTTTTTACTAAATATCAAAGGTATTTATGGGGGTGAAATTTGTGACTTATGGAAGAAGCAGATTACCATCTTTCCTGAACACATAGGTTCCCCTTATTTCTTGCATTTCAGTTCCCTTCACAAAACCCAGTTTTAGAGTAGTAGAAGTCCAAACATCTCAAAACTGTACCTTCCCCCCTTTTTGTATTGAGGCAGGCTTTATTTTATTTTGGTACTGTAGTTATTTTGCCTTCTTAGTCTTTATAAATTAACTTTAAATTAATTATTGTAACTTCAGAGATGTTCTTTAACAATGGCTTCACCTGACCAAATGTTAGAGATGAGCATGTGAGAGAGAGGTACTTTCTCCGATAGCTAGAGCCTCTACAATGCATCAACACCTTGAACTCTTCTTAACAACAAAGAGAGAGAGAATTAGTGTCCTCTCCAGAGCATTCCCTTGCCAACATTAAGGAAGCAGGCTGCTGCCTTCTACATCAGTTGCCCTTCATAATGGTCTTCAGGCATAATTAAATGGATAACACATTAGAATAATCTAGTCTGGAGGTGACAAAGGCATAATGGCTGCGGTTAACTTCCACATCTGAAAGAAATGGGGACAATCATTGCACCAAGTACAGATGGGAAATAGCATTCCTAGCCACTAACACCACCTGGGATTCCCAGAGGAATCAAGGTGTTGGAAATAGCCTAGTTCCAAGCCCCTTTGGAAATGGTTGGACCCACTTTTTCAACAGCGGGGACAGATATTAACCCCAGCCATATTCTCTGCTGTCTTCAACAAAGCCACCAACATCACCTCCATCTCATAATATCTGAACTGAGCTTCAATCAGCTTGGCCTCAAAATCCCTATCATAACTAAGGCTACGATTTAGTCATGGAGGACATGGCAGTCACAGATTCCGTGACTTTACTGGACCTCTGTGACTTCGTTGGCTTCAGCTATCAGCAGCTGAAGCCAGGGCTGGAGGAGAGACTGTGCACCTCTGCCATGCAGCTGGGACTGGAGCTGGGGCTATGCTCCCCTACAGCTGGGGCTGGAGCCAAGACCATGGGCCTCTGCCCTGCACCTTGCAGCCAGGACCCTGTGCCTCTTCCCTGCGGCTTGTGGCGGGGGTGGGAGCTGGGACTGTAGGCCCCTGCTCCACAGCTTGCAGTGATGACTGCAGCCAGGGCTGCACACCCCTGCCCTGCAGCTGGGGCCGCACACCCCTGTCCCATGGCCGGGGCTGCAGCCGAGGCCATGTCCCTCCACCCCCATGACAGGGGGCTCGGCCTGTCACTTCCCTCCCCCCATGGGACTCCAGCTGTCATTCCATCCCCCCTACCTTGCCCTGCCCCTGGTTATTTTCAGTAAAGTCACAGACAGGTCATGGGCTCCCGTGAATTTTTGTTTATTGCCTGTGACCTGTCCATGACTTTTCCTAACAGTAACGTGACAAAATCTTAGCCTTAATCATAACCAAACACTAGGAAAACATGATCACGAAACTATTTTGGGTTGGATGGGCGTAAGCGGGGCAGGGGGGGAGGGGATGGGGAAAGATGGAGTGCTGTTTGACATTCAGGCACTGTTTGTAATCCAGCCAAAAACACTTCCTTGTTTCCTCCATTGAGCTAAAACACACATTGCTATACTTACTGTTCATCAGATGGTTCAACCGTGATGCTTCCATTTCCATAATAGTGCTAGAGTGGTTCTCATTTGAGAGCTTAGAGTAAATGCTAAACACTAATTGTTTTCATTGTTCTGCTTGGTGCCCAGGCTGGAGTTGGGGAAATGTCAGGGAGCTGGCCCCCACTCCCTGATTGTCAGTCAGATGCCTCCAGCATGAATTAGAGCTGTTTCCAGGCAGTTCTGTCTTAGGTATAGGTGGAGTGGAGACATGTCCCCTTCCACATCTTGTGGGGAAGGCAGCAGATTCAGGGAGTAGGGCTTCCCCTCTGACAGGAATTCTCTGCTCACTAATTGTAGCCTGTTTCTGGCCCTTTTGCATGTCCTTAATAGTGCAATCACTAGATTCAGTGAGAGATACTTTTTGCATAGTGATATGGAGAAAGGGTACAGATTAAAAATGTATTTTAAATTTGTGTATTTTCTCATTAGCATACAGGTGTAAATCCCATTAATGGGAGTAAATATTAGGCATTAATAAGAGAATAGACCTCCAAAAATGGATGACTTCACTGCTCACAATTAACTTTTGGTACCTATTTTATATTATATGACTTTTTCCCTGTATAGTCACATATCTTTATCAAATAATAGAGCCTTCACCTTCCTAAAATGTTTTGTTTATAGCCCTTACCAAAATGTTTGTGCAGGGAATTCCCACATACTCATAAACCTGTTTTCTTTCTATCTGATGCGTCAGGATGTAAAGATTTAAATCAATTTATTTTGATCTCTGTTTTCCTTCTCCATAAACCAGCAAAAGTTATTTGTCTCATGTTGGATTAGTCCTATTGCCTCTCAATACTGAACTGATTTGTCCTTGGTTTACTGCATGTTTTATTTTTCCACGGGTGTCTTTCCCATACAGGAGCAGGGGTTTAGTGTTGATTTATTCTTACCTGAATGGATCATGAGATTATTCTGTGATGAAGTGGGGGCGGAAATGAGACATTGTTAGGGTTAGACTTCTTATTTATTTATTTTTAAGAGAAACTAGTCCTCATAGCTGGTGACAATGACAGGCTGGAGATTGAAACAGAAACAGTACAGCAGTTGACATATGGCAGACATTTCCTAGTACTCCACACATAAACGTCAGACATGGTCTGCAGAGAGACTATATAACACAGAGTGAAACTTAAATTCCATGTCTGTTACTCAGGTTTGGCATGGATGATGTGACCTAAATAGTAGTTTACATTGTCTGCCATAAATTGCTGTACCTAACTGCAATGGCCACTTTTACATCATGCCAGTTGCTGAGTTTGATTCCTGGAACCAGTTGGCATTCTTAGTACAGTGCTCTCAGTTTTTATAAGTAAGGCTATGATTTTGTCATGGATATTTATAGTAAAAGTCAGGGACAGGTCACGGGCAATAAACAAAGAATCACGAAAGCCGTGACCTGTCCCTGACTTTTACTAAAAACCATCCCTGACAAAATGGGGAGGGAGGAGGGTCCAGCACCTTGCCCCCCTCCGCCCCCGCACAGCAGCTGGAAGCTGCAGGGGCCCCATTGCCCAGTGATTGGGAGGGGTCCCCCTGCCATCCTGTGGGACTGGGAGATGCGGGGGACCTCCTGCCAGCACTGAGCAGCTCTGGGGTACCTCTGCTGCTGTAGGCAGAGAGCTGGGATGGGGGGTGGCTGCTCACGGTAGCTGAACAACTTCGGGGGGAGAGGGCCTGGGGAGCTGCAGGGGGCCCCTAGCCCGCAGCCAATGAGCAGCTACGAGGTCCCTCTGCTGCCGGCGGTGGTGGCTGTGAGCTACATTGGGAAGATGGTGGAGGCTGGGCTGCTGCAGGGTCCCCTGCTGCTGGCAGTGGCTGGTCAGCTGCGGGCCCTCCAATGTCACAGAGGTCGCTGGAAGTCATGGATTCCATGACTTCCTTGACCTCTATGACATAATCTTAGCCTTATTCATAAGTAATACTTAGATTCAGCCACAAGGATTTTACTACAAACATTTCTAAGTTGTGTTGGGGAAATTGTGGATCTGATTTTAACTTGATAAGGATAATTACAAAACACTTTTGGTTTGAAAATAGGGACATACAGTTCTGCTTTCATTGGATTATGTTATCTGGAAAAAATACTGTGTATGCTAGGTAACAGTATAAATACAGGATTTGTGCCCAACAATCTGTTACCTAAGGGACTGTGGATAACTCTAAAACTTTATAGGCCTTTTGCCACTCCAGGAAACTTCACTCCAAATGAAATGAAGACAGTATCTGTGTTTGTGGAAAAAGCCCGAAAAGCATTTTTTGAAATCTGCATAATCTATTGTTCTACATCAAAATCATTGTTATTATCCTTATATAGTGTCATCCACAAATAAGAGAGGGCGCCTTCAGAACCCTGTGAAATTAAACTGAGTTTGACATCCTTCACAGCACAGTGCAAAGCCTGCTTATTTAGTCAAGTATTCCCTGGGTTATTTTTGAGGTATCAACAGACAGGTTGCTACTGAATGGATGACACTAACTGTGAAAATGGCCTTTTCTTTCCCATAGTGAATAGTGCATATGTGGTTGCACTTGTTTAAATTATCAAACTGTATGTGTTATCTATTGCCTACAATTTTTAAAGCATTACTGTACCTTATCAATATCAATATCATGTATCAATAATAAAAATAGCAAACAAGCCTGAAGAAGGAAAGATGGACCAAAGCTAACTCAATTCAAGACAAAGAAGGGAACAGTCTTATAGAAGAAAGGGACATCAGCAATAGGTGGACAAACTACTGCTCTGATCTATATAACCACCAGACAAATGGAGATCCCAGTGTCTTAGACAGCTCAAATTCAACAGAGGAGGATGACTTTCCAGTACTGCGTGAAGAAGTGGAAAGAGCTGTGAAATCACTCAAGAACAGAATGGCTGGGATTTTGTCAATACCTGTAGCCTAACTGATGAAATTCGGAGGAGAAATAGTAATAGATGTACTCACCAAGATCTGCAACAAGATCTGGCAGACCGGTGAGTGACCCTCCACATGGACAGTCACTAATCATCACTCTGCCAAAGAAATGCAACCTGCAATTGTGTCAAAATTACAGGACCATAAGCTTAATTAGCCATCCCAGCAAAGTGATGTTGAAAGTCATATTGAACAGATTGAAGCCACAAGCAGAGAATATCATCACTGAAGGATGGGCTGGCTTTTGTGCTGGAAGAAGTAGCACAGAACAGATTTTCAACCTTGGTGTTCTATGTGAGAAGTACTTACAACACCAGCAGGACATCTACCACATCTTTGTTGACTTCAAGAAGGCATTTGACAGAGTATGGCAAGAAGCTCTCTGGGCAACCATGAAGAAGTACAATGTTGGTCGTTAGCTTATTCTTACCATTAAACAACTATATGCCAAGGCCAGCAGTGCAGTTCTCATCAATGGCACAATAAGAGAGTGGTTTCGTTGGAGTCCAGCAAGGCTGCCTTCTTTCGTCCACACTGTTCAAAATCTACTTGGAACACATAATGACTGATGCCCTAGAAGATCACATATGGACAGTCAGCACTAGGGGGCGAACAATCTCAAATCTTTTGTTCGTTAATGACATTGATGGCCTGGCAGGCAGCGAAGATGAACTTGCCAACCTTGTGAAATGATTGGATGAAACCTCTGCAAAATACGGCATGGAAATCAGTGCAGAGAAAACCAAGCTGATGACAAACAAACGTGACGGGATTAGCTCACATATCATTGTCAGTGGACAAGAGCTGGAGACAGTGAAATAGTTCAAGTATTTGGGGCAATGGTGGGCAACCTGGGGCCCGCAGGCTGCACATGAGACACTTTGTTTACTTTGACCGTCTGCAGGCACGGCCGGCCGGCCGCCCGCAGCGCACAGTGGCCATCATTCTCCATTCCCGGCCAATGGGAGCTGTGGGAACCTTATCCCACCTGATATGTCTGCTAAACAAGTGAAATACAAATTAATCTGGAATTTTACATGTATTTCAAAGAGAGAACTATTTGTTAATGATATTAATGTGTTGTAGATTTGAATTCCGTACTGCAGATGAGAAAGAAATGAGTTTTTAGCCATTATTCAAATAAGGGACTTTTTTCATATCAGGAGGTTCAATTATGCATTAAGGAGCATGTTGTTTGAACTCATTTAAGCCCCACTTGTGTGGACTTTGTTTTTAAATATAATTATTTTGGCTCTGCAACAGCCATTCAGTTTCTGCCCTGCAGCAACTGAAGAAAGTTGAACTAAAAGCAAGTTCACATGGGCTTTTTTTTAGATCAGACACTGGAAACGAAATAGTAATTTGTGCAACTGGAAAATGACATTTAAAGTAGACCGAATCTAAACATTATAAACAAATTTTGTCCCAAATAAGCCAACAAAAAGTAATAGTTTCCAGTTTCAATGCTCTACCCTTGACCAGAAATGGAACCAGTTGAGTTTCAGATTTCTGTGAGGAAGAATGCTGTTCAACCAATGAACAGTTCTACAGCTGGCCTGGGGAGATGCAACAGTCATTTGTCCTCAACTATTGATCTTTTTGGTTCCTCACAAATAATATCTAGCTCCTTTATAGTGCTTGTCATCAGTAGATCTCAAAGTGCTTTACGAAAGAGCATTTTAGGGATGGGAAAACAAGCAGGGAGAAGTGACACGACTTGGTCAAACAGCAGGCCATTGGCCAATCTGGCAATAGAACACAAGTCTCTTGAGTGCTCTATCCAGTGTAGTATTCACTAGGCCACAGACTACTTCTTCCCTGGAATCATCCTCACAAGTTGCTTTGACTATTCAGATTACCTGCAACTGATGAAGTGAGAAAGAAAGAGGGCAGAGCCTTGGTGGCAGAAATCACACTCTGAGTTCAGTCAGTCACTTCATAGAGTTTTTTTGAAATTATACACAGTATCACTAGTGGTAGTGAACAAAGATTCCTCGCCTTTGCCATGACATCTGCAAAGTCCAAGTTACAGAAGGTGTTCCTTCAGGCAATGAATAGACTGAATCCAAGTTATCTTAACTCAGATACAAAGTGGAGTGTTTTTTTGCAGTGAGATAATATTACTCAGATTCAGGCTGGACTGGCAGCTTCCAATGTAATAGATCTTTGACAAGGGAGACAAATATAATGTTATTAAAGTCTTAAGAAGATCAAGCCTGAAAGATGTTGGCTTGACAACAAGAAAGATTGATGTAATAGCACCTATGATCAATAGCTTCTAAAGTGCTTTACCACGGTGGGAAAGCATTATCATTCCCATTTTACACACTGGGGAAACTGAAGCACAGGGGAGGCCAAGACTTGTGTGAAGTGATGCAGCAAGTCAGTGGAGAGCTGAGAATAGAGCTCAGGTCTTCAAGGCCAGTGTCCTATCCACTGGAGCTTTTTGCAGAACTGATACAGCCTGGACAGTGACATTACAAGCTGTATACCCTATTCTCTGTGTGACCAATATGACATATCCTAATTCTGAAGGCACTATTTCTAGAGCAACAAGGAGTCTGGTGGCACCTTAAAGACTAACAAATTTATTTGGGCATAAGCTTTCGTGGGTAAAAAACTCACTTCTTCGGATGCATGCACGCATAAGCTTTCGTGGGTAAAAACCTCACTTCTTCGGATGCATGCATGTAGCATGCATGCATCCGAAGAAGTGAGGTTTTTACCCACGAAAGCTTATGCCCAAATAAATCTGTTAGTCTTTAAGGTGCCACCAGACTCCTTGTTGTTTTTGTAGATACAGACTAACATGGCTACCCCCTGATATTTCTAGAGCAGTTCATTTTCTATAACTTTCTAGACCTTAGTTTGAAAACGTTGTCAAATGGTGCTGATTTTTATATGGTCCCACCTGGTCACAAAAAAATACACTGAGATTAATGAGGGGCAAAAGGCTTGGAATTTTGCTTAATTCAGAGTAGCTATCCAAAAGTTCACATGCCTACTGAAAGATTATCAGAATTTCCACATCTCTTGAGTCTGCAAAAGTGGGAGGGGATCTAATGAGAACAAACTCTTGTGGCTCTTTGGCACTTCCATGCCTAAGCCAGGATAGAAGACAGAAATACAAAGCCATGTACAAATTGTAAAGGGAAACCCTTATCCCAGTATTTCAGAATATTTTAAAAGGTTTGATTGGAAAGACCCATCCATTCCAAACTATCAAATTGCTGTCAACCTTATAATTCTATCAGGGTTCTCCTGAGCCTATTGTATTTGTCTTAGCTCTTTTACCAGAGCCACTGCTGTACTATTGGAACATCTGCTAATGTCTTGTGGTTCAGAAGAGTTTGTTGATATTCTCATAATGGGAAAAAAGATCACAGATGATCTGAGATGGGGGAATAGTAGTTTCTCATAGATTTGGCTACCATTTCTATTAAAGGATATATGAACAGCAAGGCAAAGGTAACAAAGGGACCTGGAAATATAGAAATGTTGTTTTACTCTAAAATCTTCACCCTCTGCTCTAGTAATAAATGGAATACATAGATTTGATGCATGGTAAATATGCCCTATACCAGCTCTTACCTCAGTGTTGTACTGTAATTTGAAATGCAACAAAGATTTTTTTCTTGAATGTGTTCAAGGTCAGCAAGTATTCAAATAAAATGTATATGAGACAAGATTGGTTCCAGACATAGAGAAGAAAATTCATTTCCTGAATGGTTTGCCAAATTAATTTCCCATTACCCACCTAACAATAATTAAATGCCAGTGATTTATGGCTGTGCAGGTTTTGAACCAGTATTATAACTGGTCAAATGTTCTTTATCCCCTGAAAAGATTTTTATCCCATAAACAAGCTTTTTATCTATCCAGTACCCCTGAAAACAATCCTGAAGTTCTCAATTTTTCAATGGGAGTGGGAATCAGTCAATGAAAGAATTAGAGCTCACTTTCAGAATACATTCTTTAGTCTCTTTAAACTAACAGTTATATAATGCTACGCACCAACCAATGAAAAGCCAGATGAGTAAAAAGATGTTTTTTTATGATTTATTACAGGATGGTGTTAACCAATATCTGAAAATGTGATATCATTAGTGATGTTGGGTGGTTTTAACACAAAGGTTGGAAGTAACAATGATGGGTGGATAAAGTCATGGGCAAGTATGATACAGGTTTGGATATGAATCAAAATGGTGCACAATTAAGTAGAAATGCGAACACCTTAGAGATAGGTGGAACAATATTCACCCATAAATTAACCCATAAAGTGACATGGAACATCCCAGAAGGTGCTACAAATAACCAGATAGATCACTTCTGCATTTTAAGAAAGTTTCACAGCTCGTTGGCTGTGTCGTCTGTGCAAATAGGGGAGCGAACGTGGGCAGTATGCATAATCTTTGTATCAGTAACTTGAAGAATAAGTTAAAATATGAAGGTTAAAAGAAGACCATGCATCAACATTGCACAATTATAAGACAGAGACTCAAAACATGTTTTTTAGCTTGAAGTGAAGAACAGGTTCAGTGTTCTACTGCGGTCAACTGAAGAAAACCAAGACATTGATGCTCTGTAGAAAAACATCAGAGTGCTATCTAGAAAATGCAAAGACAGTCCTAATAACAAAATCTGAAAGGGAAGAGTATTAGCAATGCTACTTGGACAGCAGTGGAGAAGAGAAGAGATGTGAAGCAAAAACTCATAAATGCTAAGATGTGAAGAGATAAGCAAGTGGCAAGAAAAATACAGAGCTCTAAATAGAGAAGTAAAAAGGAATGCTAGCAGAGATAAAAGTGCATATATTAATAGGAAATGTTGAGAGGCCAAAGATGCTAGGCAAAGGTTGTTGACCTTACAACCTTGTATAAGATAATCACACAGCTAATAGGAAACTTTCACCGTACTGAGAACCCTATTAAAGATGCCAATAGAAGGACACAGAAAAATAGCAAAGAAAAAATAAGTTGAAAATTTTCAAGCTGTTTTAAATAGACCAAGTCCAAGCAAACTACTAGAAACATGAGATGAAGACCTACCTCCAAAGCTTGATAATGATTTAGGAGATGTTACAATGGTAGAAGTTAGAAAAGCCATCAATAAATTTAAAGGCAGGAAAACAGCTGGAGAGAATAACGTTACTGGAGACTTGCTTAAAGCAAGTGGTGAAACAGCCCTCCAGACTGTCCTTGGGTGTTTGAATAGAACATGGAATGAAGAAAAGAACTCAAACCAGTGCAAGAGAAGCCTTAGCCCTGATCTAAGCTACAAACTTATGTTTGTATAACTGAGTGACATGGTTATACCTGCCTAACTACCAGTTTAGGCAGTGCTATGTCGATGAGGGCTTCTCCTGTCAACATAGCTACCACCTCTTGGGGAGGTGGAGTACCAATGCCAACAGGAGAAGCTCTTCCATTGGCCTAGGAAGTGTCTTCACTAAGTGCTATGGCAGCACAACGTCACCAGTGCAGCTACGCTACTGCAGCTTTGTAAGTGTGAACAAGTTCTTATAGTAAAATTGCCAGAGAAGGGTGACCTTACCCACTGCAATAACTGAAGAGGAATCACATTACTCTCAGTTCCTTGGAAAATCATGTGGAACCTCATCCTGCAACACCTCGAGAAACAAATAGATCTCCAATTTAGGAACAAGCTATTTTTAGACAATTTTGATCATGTGCAGGCCATACTGTGGTTCTCAGAAACATTAGAGAATGTGTGGAGTGAGAAGCACCTGCTGTGATAAATTTTATAACTTTCCAGAAGGCTTTTGAGAGCCTACACAGTCTTTGGACAACTAGAACAGGTTGTCATTTTTATGCAGTACTGTCACTTGTCCACGAGATGTCACACTGCTACAAAAACGACAACTCTATGGCTGTGGAAAAAGGACACAACAGAAACAGCTAAATATTTTTTACAACTTTAATTTAGGGTAAAAAGGATGAATTTCAATATCAGAAATCAGACTGATTTCTTTTTCTGCTCTATTTCAACATTTTCTTAGTTAAGTCCTGAATTATCAGTTTGATTTCATTTTAAGTTGTTAGCAGAACATATACATAATTTGATCACTCAGGTAAAACTGTGGTCAGGATCTTCACTGGTGTAAGTCATCAGAGCTCAATGGAAGTTGATGGAACTACATCAGTTTACCCAGTTGGAGACTTTAAATCTCTAAGTGTTCTATGTTTTTACACCACTGGTAGCATGAGGTTCTCATAAATACACCTCAAACAAGGAAGCATGACTGAAATTCTAAAATATCCCATCATGTGTGACTGTAATAAAGTATAATCAGGGGAAGCCAGCAACATAACTGAATCAAACTGCATCACATGCAAAGGGTTCATAGAGTTTTCCCTGTAATCTGTTTTGGTTTGTTGCATTTATTTTATTGTATATCCAATGGGGGGGGGGGGGGGGCTTAGATAGGTGTACTTTAAAAATATAAAGAAACAAAACTGGTAGATTTATTTAGATGAGAAAATATAAATATTGCATCCAGATTCTCAGGAATTTCCATTTCAGTGGAAACTACTCTAACCCAGTGGTTCTCAAACTTGGGCCGCCGCTTGTTCAGGGAAAGCCCCTGGCGGGCCAGGCCGGTTTGTTTACCTGCCACATCTGCAGGTTCGGCTGATTGCAGCTCCCACTGGCCACGGTTTGTTGCTCCAGGCCAATGGGGGCTGCAGGAAAGGCGGCCAGCATGTTCCTCGGCCCGCGCCGCTTCCTGCAGCCCCCATTGGCCTGGAGCGGCAAACCACGGCCAGTGGGAGCTGCGATCGGCCGAACCTGCAAACGCAGCAGGTAAACAAACCGGCCCAGACTGCCAGGGGCTTTCCCTGAACAAGCAGCGGCCCAAGTTTGAGAACCACTGCTCTAACCAACACAATTGGTACACCTCCCCTGAATTTCCCCAATGCCCCGACCCCACCATGCCCCCAGTTACATACAGTGTTGCCAATTTAGTCATTGGTTGGAAATTTGAATTGAAATTGAAATATTAATACACACTTTAAAAGCATATACACCATATTGCTTCTATTGCAGCTACATCCTCTGCACAGTACAAATGTTTGCAATCTAGAACATCAAGTAAATCTTAGCATTTGAGAAAAATCTGCATGAGACTACCTGGGTTCTCTTTCAAAAAGATATATTAATATTACCCCTCCTTTAAAACCAAGATCAGTATCTACATGGTGGATCATTAGGAGGTCTGGTGAAGGATATGCAATTACTGCTAATACTGGCACAAGCAGAAGTCAGTATCTGTCAGTTACTATAGGCCATATGCTCAATATCTCTCTTCTAGAAACATTTCAAATGACAAACAGACAATGAGAAGTCATGTCACACCTTACCACAACCAACCCAATTGGTTAGATGGGTATCCAAAAATTACAAAATGATTCATTCAAATGTTTTAGCAATTGCTTCCTTTAGACAATAACCTTCAAAACTAAGTCTACAGATCCTCAAGGGGACAAAAACGGTGCACACATACATGCATACCACACGCACAAAATTTGAACATATTTTTTCAAACAGACCACACTTTCTAATGGGGTAGCCTCACAGCATGTGATTGGTTAAACACTAGTGATGACAAAACATTTATAAATGTAAACTATAATAAAGTTGTTAAACATAGCACCCTGTTATATTTCCTGGCCTGAGTTACCCAACAGGTATCATGACACGGAGGCATTGGTATATTTTTAAAATGAAACTTATTAAAACACTCAAATGCAGACAAGAAAAAACTGTTTTACAAATTTTAATGTATTTAATTCAGTTCTAAATATGATGTTCATAGCTGAAATACTATAAATGATTTATCTTTCTACAGAGAGTTGCTACCTGCTGCATGTATTCTTCACTCATCACATCTACTGCCGATTTAATAAAGAACTTCTGGCAATGTACATGTGGTTGTGTCCAGTGTTTTCCCCAGGAATTGAAATTAAGGGGGGTGTTGGAATATTCGGGGGGGGGGAAGGAGAGAGGGGATGAGGGCCGATGAGGGTTGAGATCATGAGGGCAAAGGTGGGCTGTATGGCACCATAGTAAAAACTGGAAAATGTTTCACAACCATTTTATTAGATTTAACTCATGCTTTAAAATCATCACAAAAATTAAAGTTGGCTATACAAGCATACTTTGGAGCACAACATCTACGTCTGTCTTGGTTTCTTGTTGTAATTTTGCACTCTTTGGTGTCTTCTTCTGTGTCCGTTACTTCCAGTCCTTCATGATATGCTCATGATCAGGCAGAAGGCGACTTCTTTCAGAACACAAAATTCAACTCAATGAGGAAAAAGAAGGCTCAACGGTGGCTGTTGTGACTGGGAGTAGCAAGAGATGAATTCCTACTTCTTTCATTCCAGGAAACATAGCACAAAGATTGGGTCGAACCACTAGTGATGATAAAGAAATTTAAGTTAAATCTTCATTCGTTCGTCATCTGATATTCCACTCTGTGTTCAAAATTCTCTATTCTGTCCTGATCACATAGCAGCTCTATTGCTGGTAGGGCCTCACTCCACTCAACTATAGATGTTTCATAAGACAGGCATCTGTAAAAGCTACATGGAGGTGGAGTAGAATATAGAAATCACAATTTTAGATTTGTAAGAATCAAGTCTGTGTACTTTTTCAGCTGGCTTAACAAACGCTTCTTGTCCTCTTCACTTAGGGAGTCAATATAAGTACCTTCATTAGTCAACTTCTGGACTGAAGTATTTGTTCCTTCCAGTACATTTTCAATGGATATCTCTGATTGATCCAAGGGTAGCTTCTATTGCTGGACAAAGATCTACTATAGTTGTAGCAGATGGCTGGATGACGTTGTTTAATGACCCAAGTGGTTTCAACAGTAGACTTACAAGAGAGAGAATGGCGATAGTCTTCTCTGAACTTAGTAACAAAAGTAGTACACCAGCCTCACTACTTAAATCTGTCCTATCTTGGTGGATACATTCCAAAGCCAATAATAACGGTTGCAGTAATTTTAAGACAACAGCCAAGAATCGCTCATGAGAGAGCCAGCAGGTTTTCCCAGGTTGGACTAATTTGAACTTCAATCCCAGTGTATCTTCTATTTGTTTCCAAGATGTTCAGTCCTTTTGGACTCTTGCTGAAAAAAAGTATAAAAAAGCCATTCAATTTATGGCTTTTTAATGTCTTTTGAAGATGCTGCAGCTTGTACTAGCATGAGCTGGAGTAGATGGCCTCTGCAGTGTATATAGTTAAGATTAGGGTTACACTTTCTCTGGGCAAATCTTGTACTCCACTATGTCTTCCAGAGAAGTTTGTAGCTCCACCAAATGCACAAGCAGCCATCTGTTTGGGGTTCAATCTTCTAAGATGTCACAGATGCAGCTGATGTGTCTTCTATAACCTGAACATCTAAAATGCATCTACTGGCCTACCACTGACATCATGATAACATACGCAATTACTTAATACTTGATGCCTATTTGCATTGGTGCATTCATCAGCCATGTATGTACATATTTTGAATATGGTGAGAGTTCTTCACTTTTTCAACTGCTGAGTCTTTCACTGTTGCACTGCATGCTTCTAGAGAGTCAGCTGAGTTTTTTCAGAAAGATAGTGAGCTATTTGCCAGTCTTGTTCGAAACCAGTGTCCAACTTCAGGATTAACAAGTGACAATGCACTTAACATTGGCCTCCAGTTTGTAGTGTGTGGTATCTCTTGCTTAAATAGAAAGTATGGTGCAACAGCCATGTTGGTTCACATAAACTGAGTTGTGTCTCCAGCATTCTCAGCCTCATTAAGTTCTTCTAAAATTGGCGTTGACAGTGACTGGCTTATAAGGCTTTCTGCATGTTGATGCAGTCCAGAGGCATGGTGTTTTGCAGCCTTTTCATATAGGTTTCCAGTATTGGCTTAGCTGATCAATCTGTCAAACCAAGCTCCTCCACTTTTACTATATACATCCATGATATGCCCACATCTTGAATACTGCGTGCAGTACTGGTCACCCCATCTCAAAAAAGATATATTGGAATTGGAAAAGGTACAGAGAAGGGTAAAAAAAAATTATTAGGGGTATGGAACAGATTCCATAGGAAGAGAGATTAAAAAGACTGGAACATGTTCTGAGTGTCCCTAGCCTCTGTTTGCCAGAAACTGGGAGTGGACGACCGGGGATGGATCACTCAGTGATTCCCTGTTCTGTTCATTCCCTCTGAAGCACCTGGAATAGTCACTGTCGGAAGACAGGATACTGGGATAGATGAACCATTGGACTGACCCAATACGGCCATTCTTACATAAAAATAATTATAATCATGAAAAAGTTTAGTACAGAAACTCCCCAAGATAATGACCTCTTGAGGTAGCGATGATGTGAGATAATGACCTTGGCAAATAATGCATTTTAAAAATCTTGGCCTACTAGGAAACTGTAGCGGAGTGGTTACCCGCTCCTGCCCCGAGGGGTTCAAAACAGCCCTGGAGGAGGGTTGTGGAAGGGCAAGATGCCTGGGCTGATTGGGAGGAAGCAGGTTCAGCTGGGGCCATGCCCCAATCAGGCCCAGCTGGCCCTATAAAGGCTTGAGCCAGGAGCTCAAGCAGACAGTCTCTCTCTGTGTTCAGAGAGAGAAGGGCCTGGCTGCAGGGAGCTTAACCAGGTATCTGGAGTGGAGCAGGGCTGGGGAAAGGCCAAGGGAGCCGGGGAGCTCTGGCCTAATAAAGTCCTAGGCTGCAGGCCTGGTAAGGCCTATTAAGTACTGGGTTGCAGGGGGAAGCAGGTCCAAACCCCGTTGCCTGTGATGAGTGGTTTATACACTGCAGCCTGCCCCAGTGAATGGGGGCTAGATGTGGACTGGCAGTAGCCAAGACTGAGGCGAAGTGGGGATAGTGGGTGAGGGTTCCCCTGGGAGGGTGAGACCCAGAGCTGTGAGGGGTTACTGCCAGGGGGCAGCACCCCAGACAACAGGGCACCAGGTCGGGGAGGGACACGGGGGGCCAAGCGGTAGCGGGACACCGGCCTGCAGAGGGCGCTCCAATGGCTGGAGAGCTAATTCCCGAGATGACCAGCAGGAGGTGCCGCAGGGGTGAGTCCCGCACGTTTACAGAAACATATATTGATATAAGTTTCCCAGTTACAAATCTAACATTCTGTAGTGAAGTCACTAAAACATAGTCCAATGCTCTGGCTGCTGTTGTTTGTCGTGCCACCGTTCACTCTACCGCTCTGTCCCCAGTGGCCCTGCACTGTCACCTTCTGCTGCCACCTGCCACTGTGACCTCTGTGAGTCAGTCTCTCACAGTTCCACCCAGCTCTCAGTGATTTCAGCTCTCATTGGGGGAACCTTGCTGCCAGTGAAGGCTGAGCGGTCTCTTCCACAGAAACACTGTCCCACAGCAGGTCTAAGCACTTAGACCTGATTACCAGTGATTTCAGCTCTAGTGGTCACTTAACAAACCAAAAGAATCTCTATGGAGCCTAATCAGCTGTATCTCTAAACAGGAGAGGGGGCAGGTCAAATAGTTCCTGTGACTCTTAGGCCGAGCCCACACCACCAAGCAAAACACCCTCTCTCTTCACTAGGATATGGCATCCAAACCTCCTGCTTAGGGAGTGCAGTTCAGTTGAGGGTGACCAGTGCTTAATTTGTAATGAAAGAGGTGCTACTTTCATAACTGATGTGACAAGCCCAGAGGTCCCAGGGCTATGAACTGCCAAGCCTAGAGGTGCTGGGGCTCAGTCCTGGCAAGCGCTGGCACAAATTAAGCACTGAGGGAGACCCCCTCATTCAGTCAGGCTAAGTACAGTTCTGCTGCCTTTTACCCATACAATAAGGATAACAACATTTCATGACCCCCCACATTTAATACTTAAGTGATTTGTAACCAACACCAGCCAAAATTGATCACTTGGGCAGCACAGTTCTGTCTGCTGGATACCTAGGCAGAGTAGGTGTGTTTGTGTAACTACAGTCTGGTCCTGAAGCCTTTCCACCCACCACTGGCTCATCACTAGCTGTCAGGGGAGAGCTCATTCAGACCTTACTTATAAATAATAATTTGAAATTATTAGGTAGGCCAATATAGCCAAAACAAATGTGCTGACATTGTCATAAATAACAGTTGTATGGGGAAGCTAGTCTTTGTTCATACTTTTCAAACCCATTATGCTTTCTCAGGTACAAGTATTTTATCATATAGTGTATGTGCTTTTAAAGTGTGTATTAATGTTTCAATTTCAATTCAAATTTCCAACCAATGACTAAATTGGCAACACTGCATCTAACTGGGGGGAACTTGGGGGGGCATTGGGGAAATTCGGGGGGGGGGGTGGTCTAGGGAAATCCCTGGTTGTGTCTTTCCAATCAGGAAGGAATTTTCCAAAAAAACATTTATTTTTCCCCTTGACAAGTGGGATTTTATGTTACTTCATGGTTTCTTGCCTTCTCTATCAGTTGACTTTATTGAAACCTCAACTACACTAGTCATCTCTCAAAAGTTAAATGTTTGCAGTGCTGTTGTAACCATGCTGGTCTCAGCATATGAAAGAGACAAGATGGGTGAGGCAATATCTTTTATTGGACCAAGTTTACAGAAGTTGGTCCAAGAAAAGAGATCACCTCACACACCTTGTCTCTTTTAAAGTTAAATGTCAATTTAAAATTTCAGTGTCTTCTCCTTATTTTACCTTCAGTTTTAATCATTAAAACTTTTCCTAGCACTGTTTTGAATCTACATTAAATTCTTCCCCTTTTGTCTATAATTACAATATCCTACACCAACAACGCACATTTGCACATTAGCCTACCTGGAAAATTCCCAAACAAAAAACTTGGTTCAAAGATAGGTAAGGTTGAAAGAATGTAGACACTCACTCCAAACATGAACCAATTAAAAGCTCATTCAAAAATAACCTCAATTACACAAGAATAAGGCATAGAAATAAACTTCTATGGTATCCAGCCATTTATACCCTCCAATATCATTGTTTTCCTTCCACTGTCACACCAACCCACTTGTATCAGCTGCTCAGTCTTGCATGTTTTCATCACGCTGTCTATTTCTCCACAATCTTACTATTAGAAATTCCTTTATAGATTGTGAAAAGAGACACCTTCTGCAATGTTGAAATGTTGCTTAGAGAAGAAACATTCGCAAAAATACCATGAGAATAGAGATGCTGGCTACCCATTTGACTACAAAGTGACCTTTTCAGAGTTCAGGATTAACTGTTTTGCTTGTACTCATTCTCTGCCCTCTTTATATTTCCAGGAACTCCTAACTTAGCATGAAGTTGGTCTGAACTTTAAAACAACATTACATGAGTCTCGTACGCTTAGCTTAAGACAGTTAGTGTTTGGATTGGTGACTGTAATGAAATGCAAGTACCCAACTGTTGCTGCTGCTGAAAATGTGCTTAGGTAGATGGAGATGCGAAAGAGCTATTAAAAGGACTTGCTTATATCGGTGAGCGTGTATCACCTCTTAGGAGATTACAGTTAGGTCAGAAAAGGAGTGACTATTAGATGAAATAATTATATTGCAGTTCGTATGGAATTTATGTTTAATTATTGGCAGGGCCGGCTCCAGGGTTTTTGCCGCCCCAAGAGGCAGGGGGGAAAAAAAAAAAAGCTGCGATCGGCGGCAGCTCCACCGCTCTTCTTTCTTCTTCAGCGGCAATTCAGCAGCAGGTCCTTCCCTCTGAGAGGGACAGGGACCCTCTGCCGAATTGCTGCCGAAGAGCCCGACGTGCCGCCTCTTCCCCTTGGCCGCCCCAAGCACCTCCTTGCTCAGCTGGTGCCTGGAACCGGCCCTGATTATTGGTTTTAATCTATTTAGCCACTCCTAAATAAAACTGCAGCCATTTGTGTTGATTAGAGTAGTTTCCACTGAAATGGAAATTCCTGAGAATCTGGATGCAATATTTATGTTTTCTCATCCAAATAAATCTACCAGTTTTGTTTCTTTATTTTTAAAATGCACCTATTTAACGCCCACCCCCACTTGGATATACAATAAAATAAATGCAACAAACCAAAATAGATTACAGGGAAAACTCTATGAACCCTTTGCATGTGATGCAATTTGATTCAGTTATGTTGCTGGCTTCCCCTGATTATACTTTATTACAGTCACACATGATGGGATATTTTAGAATTTCAGTCATGCTTTCTTGTTTGAGGTGTGTTTATGAGAACCTCATGCTACCAGTGGTGTAAAAACATAGAACACTTAGAGATTTAAAGTCTCCAACTGGGTAAACTGACGTAGTTCCATCAACTTCCATTGAGCTCTGATGACTTACACCAGTGTAGATCCTGACCACAGTTTTACCCGAGTGATCAAATTATGTATATGTTCTGCTAATAACTTAAAATGAAATTAAACTGATAATTCAGGACTTAACTAAGAAAAAGTTGAAATAGAGCAGAAAAAGAAATCAGTCTGATTTCTGATATTGAAATTCATCCTTTTTACCCTAAATTAAAGTTGTAAAAAATATTTAGCTGTTTCTGTTGTGTCCTTTTTCCACAGCCATAGAGTTGTCGTTTTTGTAGCAGTGTGACATCTCGTGGACAAGTGACAGTACTGCATAAAAATGACAACCCTGTTCTAGTTGCTAAATAATATTATTGGTATCTCATATAAACCAGCACATGAACAAAGCCTGCTTCTTTTAACGCTGATTACACCATACACAGCTGTCACCTTTGTAGAGGTAAAAAGCATTGCACAGAGTGAACTAATGAGAAAAGGAATATATAGGTGTCACCTGCTGAATGCGGTTGATTGACAGGCTGTGAGCACTATAGTGGCAAAGTAAACTGTTCTAAGCAGGAGAGAGTCTTTCATTGTTCAGACTTATCACTGAAAAGGAGCAGTATTCATAGACAACTTCCCTAAATCCATGTTTGGACCAGGGGCTTGGGATTTCTGCTCCCTTCTCTAACCTGCTTCTACAAGTCTAGTTTTTCTGGTTGGCTGCCAGAAATTAGCACATCTGCAGACTCTACTTCCTGCCTATTGCTGAGGGTCCCTTACCTAGGTGCTGTAAGGATGGGAGGCATTTCCCAAACTCTGTACTTCCATTCCATTAATACGAAAGTGATCATCAGAAGAAAAATTCTAGATTATGCTACTTGTCTGTCACTTAATTCCTGCAAGATTATGGCTTCACATATTCTCTTTCTTTTTTTAATCCTCCTGCAGCATCACATGTATAAGGTGTCCACCAGTTTCTCCCATTTATTTTGGTCTTGTGCTGTGTTGTTAAGACTTCTGAGAGGCATGTTGATGGATCTGGTTTCTCTCTATTATTCTGAGTAATGTTTCTCTAGATCACTCTCTTTTTTCTCCTTCCAAGTGGTGCCTACGTTGTCACTTGACATGGAAGTTGTGTTGGTGGCATCTATAAAGAGTGTCCTAAATATGTCATCATATGTTTGACAAAGCAGGGCAGTGTCATAAGCAACAATAAGGTCATCCAATTGTGCTTTATCATTTGTCCATAAAATTCCTCAGTTGTGGTTATTTTCCTCATGAGATAGTCAATGATCAGTGCAAATGATAGTGGGGACATACTTTCTTTCCTCACTGCAGTTGTCACTGCAAACCACTGGCTGATGTCACCATCTCTGAATGCACATTCTGACTGCATTATCATATAGATTCTTGATTATTTGAATTATATTTGCTGGTATCCTATTATATGCCATGATTGGCCAAAGACTGTGTAGGCTCTCAAAAGCCTTCTGGAAAGTTATAAAATTTATCACAAGAGGCCCTTGTCACTCCACACTTTCTCTAATGTTTCTGAGAACCACAGTATGGCCTGCACGTGATCAAAATTGTCTAAAAACAGCTTGTTCCTAAATTGGAGATCTATTTGTTTCTAGAGGTTTTGTAGGATGAGGTTCCACATGATTTTCCAAGGAACTGAGAGTAATATGATTCCTCTCCAGTTATTGCAGTGGGTAAGGTCACCCTTCTCTGGCAATTTTACTATAAGAACTTGTCCACACTTACAAAGCTGCAGTAGCGTAGCTGTCCTGGTGAAGCTGCGCTGCTATAGCACTTAGTGAAGACACTTCCTAGGCCAATGGAAGAGCTTCTCCTGTTGGCATTGGTACTCCACCTCCCCAAGAGGTGGTAGCTATGTTGACAGGAGAAGCCCTCTTGTCGACATAGCACTGCCTAAACTGGTAGTTAGGTCAGTGTAGCCGTGTCACTCAGTTATACCAACTTAAGTTTTTAGTGTAGACCAGGGCTAAGGCTTCTCTTGCACTGGTTTGAGTTCTTTTCTTCATTCCATGTTCTATTCAAACACCCAAGGACAGTCTGGAGGGCTGTTTCACCACTTGCTTTAAGCATTTCTCCAGTAACGTTATTCTCTCCAGCTGGGAGAGTATCTACTCTGTGTTGAAGATTTGAAGATCATGTTAAAGACATGGCTAATAAGGGAAGGCAGATTAAATATGAAGCATCCCTATATTAAGTGCATTATATAGCCAGTATACCTAGACTCCTCCAGCTTTCCCATATTTCTTAAGAATTTATTTTTACATTTGCAAGAATTCCAGGCTGCTCATATATTCTGCACTAGACACTAAGCAAAAGAGAATATCTTTGACAGCAAGTGCACTTATTCAGTCAGCCAAAATAATTCCAAAATAGATAGGAGACTTGATAGGAGTGACTTAATTGGCTGAAGAGAATTCCAAGTCATGGTGATAACGCAGAACAGTACATGGCTCTGAATTTTCATCTTACCACTTAACAAGAATTCTGAGAACACTGACTTAAATGCAGCACATTTCACTAGGATATTTCAATTCCCAAGGATTTGTTTTTGTGTCTTGAAAAATTCCAAATGCCTGACATATTCATGTACTTGACACTAAGCAAGAAAGAACATCTTTGACATCCTGTGTGCTTATTCAGTCAGCCAAAAGAATTCTAAAATAGCAGAAGCTGATTGACCTGGTTAACTGATGGGAATTCTCAGCCATAGCTGTAACATATCACAGTGCATGGCTCAGAACTGTGTGTCTCATCACTTAGCAATAAGAATTCTTTCAGGGGAAAAAAACCTTCCTGATTGTAATACAGCACATTTCACAAGGATGTAGAACTTAAAAATAGATATTTATATTTTTAAACAACACTTTTCAACATAATTATAACAATGAGACATTCCACTGCAAAACCTTTTTTTATTGCCTTGTTGCACAGATGGCACCAGGTTGAACAAATTTGATATGAATTATTACAGTTTTGTTTATATCCTTTTGTGATATTACTATTCCAACAGCGATCTTAGATATTATGTTTTGGAGAGGGGCACTCATAATTTTGTATGCAAATCCTATCCTAAGCAAATCCAGCTAATATTTTATTGTATTGCCAGTTTGCCACTAATTCATATTTGTTCATTTTAGCTTCTGTTATCTCTTTTCCTAAAATCAAACTGTTTATCATACTTGGGGTGATGGGGTGCTTGGACCTCACACTGGCCAAGAAAGGATTAACTAGAGCCTGTAGGTTCAATCAGTCTTTCCTTGCTACACCAGCAGTAGGTGTCAGGCCTGGAGGGTGGAACTAAAAGGGGAGAGCCCAGATCAGTTGGTGGCTGACTGGGAAGGGGGAGTTCATCTCCAGCTCTCAGTGGGTGAGAGAAGCCTGGCTGGAGACCAGAAGCTAAGCTAGACTGCTGCCTGTCACAGCCTCCCTGGAAAGAAGGTAGGCCTGAATCAGGGAGCCTGGATGATAGAAGAGACAGACCCTGAGCAGAAGGACTGTGCCCAGTGAAAGACCAGGATGGATGGATCTCCTTTTGAGTTTGTTACACAGAGGTTCTGACCATTTGTGAACTCGTGAGCCAATATGATTGCTAAACATGATCGCTTTATTTGTGTGGATCTGGTCTTGGTGCTTGAAAGGCATTTGGAACAACATATCACTACATGCCTTGTAACTGGTGTGACATTGGTGCTGGCATTTGCTGAAATGGCTGTAGACTTGTAAACATCATACAATACCAGTATCGCAGTTTTGGTTAATAGACATTTTTAGATCTGCTTTATGCCAAATCTATACAGGGTCTTCTTTAAGCAGTTCATAAAAAGCTTAGCCTTTTCAGGATGGGTTAGATACAAATTTGCTCCGAATTTTTATAAGTCTGAGTAACTGCATCAATCCTAACACATTTTGAGGTAATACTGTTTCCACTATAGCTATGACTCTGTCGTAAAAACCTATCAATCCCCACATTGGTGAAATGAGTAAAAATAAATTAAGATTTCATATTTCCTCTACATAAATCATGTTCATGCTACAGCATCTACTTGTTTAGTATAAATGAATGAAAATCAATATTTTTAGTAAATGAAAAACATCATATATACATATATTGTAATGACATTTTTTCAGAGCACCCTTTGCTTCTTCAAACTCCTAAGTCACCTGGGACTTAGGTGTCCAAGTCACTTAAGAACTTTTGAATATTTTACTCTTTCACAAAACAGAGCGTGCTCACTTTGAGTGAAATAGACCAATAATATCAACTTAATTCCAGATATAAGCAGAAATTGTTAAAATTACACTTCTTTCACTTATAAACAAAGAGTTTGAAGGTGAAGCTTTCTTTTAGGTATGAAATATGTTTTACCTTGTCCTTGAAGACTTCTGACTCAAGTGTCTTGATGCTCCTATACAAGTAAGATTGTCTCAAGCGTCTAGATTTTTAAAGTTCTTTAGGCATTGCTGCATTCAGCATTGCAACACCCATCTGATTTTTCAGCTTCACGTTGGATTTAGACACTTTGACAGTTGATGGGATTTGGGATTCAAAAATCTTTTTTTTTTTTAAAGCTCTGCATGGTTCAACATTTGTTTTTCATATTGGCAAAGTACAGCATATTTAACATTACTTGAAGAACTGGGAGAAATGTAGAAGTCACCATACTGAAGCTTAGATCCATCTTAAAAAGTCCTGGAATATTTTATACTAATTCATCATTCACTACACACAATCATTTGTATTGTTTGCCAAGCTCTGAATTATGAAATGGAAGAATTAATCTCCACCAGCTATTCTGAAGCAGCCAACAGAACTTTAACTCTGGTACTGGTATGGAGAGATTTATAACTCTCAGAGCTGTACGTTCCATGTTATTCATCATGGCACATCCACTTTTATTCAGACTGTCCACGTTCAGGGTAGGTGGTAATGGTTGGGGAGGAATCAGACATGGGGTTCAGATAGTGGTCCATTTCTAAAAAGTAATGAGATTTCAAATGTCTTCATTTTTTTTTTTATAAATAACTAAGAACAAAAATAAAAAAGGGGGTGAGGAGCAGAAGTGAAAACACCTGAAACTTTAGGAAACTCTGTAGCTTAGGCTCATTTAAAAACTATCGAAATCTGCTTGACAAGGTCCCATTAAGTGAATGCTACTTAAATGGGGGTAATGCAGTGTATTTCATATACAAAGAACTTAAGTTGTCATTTAATTCATATACATTCCTGTCACGTTTTCCCATTTGTATATTCTGTATATTCTTCACCTTTTTTGATGAGAACAGTGTTTTAGAGGATCAGTGAAGATTTTCATATGGAAATACAAGGATTTATTTTCCTTCGATAAAGACTTCTTTAGAGAAAAAACAATATGTACAGTTATTAAAAGGATTTTGATAGCATATCTAACAGGAGTTGAGCTTGACAGCTTGTTTGCAAGCAGTTTGTGCTCAAGGGCATGCAACTCATGGGCATATAAAGTGACAAATATCAACAGTATTTACACAGCTATAGAGCTATCTTTTTATTCCTTTATTGTATCTATCTTTAACCAGTTTAAATAGCTGTAACTAAGCAGCGTCCTGTATATGAACATGAAATCTGCACCTCCGGCATGGCCGGTTGTAACTGGCATAATTTGGGAAGCTCCACTTTAATGAATGGATTAAAATTGTTGCTGGAACACGCGCGGGTGAAGAGAGTGTGCCACAGAGGCTGCTTTGGCAATAATTCCTCCCAGACACACAGAAGACTTCCCTCTAGTTCAGTAATTTTCATGTCATGTTCATTGAATAGCATTAGCCACCTGCCTAACAATTTCAAAGTAAGACTACTTGTTCCCTCCGCCATCTTCTCTCCCCTAGCACTACTCTACAGGCCACTTGACTTTTGTAAATCATCTTCTAAAATGCTTTAAATGTCCTGCTGCTGTTTATTCCGTCTGTTGCTTGCTGATTGTTGTCTGATTCCCCGTCCCCTCTCAGCCCCTATTCTGTATATCGGCAGCACTAGAACTAGTGCCAAGAATGGCGAAAACATTTTTATCCTGTTCTCCTGGATAGCTGTTTATCATCCCCTTGTTTACCATTCTCTAAATTAGAAAATGAAATCCTTACTCCAGATGCAGCCAAATCCATTGCTGATCCCACTAATAATTGAAAAAAGTAATAAGGACAATATTTCAGTAAACATCATGGATCCTGGTAGTAGTCTCCAAACCTATTTTGGAATTTCTTCTGCAGAAGGGTTTTTTTTCCTCCTGGGCTAATATCACCATAGTCCAGAAGTACAATACACAAACCACCATATACACAACATGAAATTTCAAAATCCATAGAAATTCCATAAGCCGTTACCCCTGCCTGAAACAGAAGTTAACACAGGTGAGGAATTGTTCTGATTAGTCTTTGGTTTTGATAGAAATGGGACAAAGATGTGGCATGCAACTGTGGATTCAGTTCAGGGTAGTATTTGGGAGTCAGGTTTGAGGCTGATTCAGAACAATACTTCTGGTTTGGACTCAACAGTATCAAAAATCTCAGCTGTTCTTATGAGATTTTTGCCATCTTGAATAGTGGCAGTGAAAAGAGATGTCCTCACAAGATTTCTACAATCACAAGCTAAAAGTCACAGGAATAGCCATGTAGAACCAGATCTACAAGCAAAAACAGGCATGGAGAACCAGATGTAGAAGAAACGTCTCTTCCAGGAATCCTACATGAGAGGTTGGAATATCACAGGGAACAGGAGATTTAAAGTAAATGAGAGAGAGAGAAAAAATATAATCAAACAAGCTACTATTACCCTATCAAAGGCATTTTGTATAGAGATGGGATAAAGGGGAGGTGTCTGGATTAAGTTCTTGATAGGATTCAGTGTTTAAAATGGCCTTTAGAGGGAAAAAAAATAGATTGTGTACTTTTTTTCTTCTTCCTGATGTATAAAGAAGGCCTAAGTGGGGTAACTTTACTTTAAGAACAAAAAAATTGTGAATGGGGAGTAAGGGTTGTATATATTTCACATTAGAGATTTTGGACATCAGGTCTCAGGGTATTTCTGCCATTCAAGATGACAGAAAACTTGTGTGAACAGCTTTAGAGATCAGCACTGTTTAGAATAAACCCAGTGCCCAGCCCTAGATTATCCTTGAACCATAAAAGTAACCCACATGCTTTTTTTTAAAATGGGCTTGTAGCCTTTTTATTATTTATGCTGTATGAAGAAGGCCTGAGCATTTTCTTCTACTTTAATAAAACAAAAAACATTTTTCTGCTTGTTTTATTTTTTACCTTAGAAATAGCAGGAATGCCATTTGGGGGGAGGGGGGGGTTGTTTTCTTTAGCTGTTGTGGATGACCACTTCAGAGTCTAAGTGTGTGTGCGTGTGTGTGTTGCTCAACTTTCACTTTCTTGACTCTTATGCTGAGCTAGTTTCACTAGTTCTCCAGTTGCCAAAGAGTTTCCAGTGTAGACAAGCAGGATTTATGATTCACAGAACTCCACAGTGTGTCAGAGGAGTTGCTCCTGTTGCACCACAGCAGGAGATGCAGTGAAATCTCTTTTCATGAGCAGGCCAGCTTGTGCCCCAAGATATAATAGCAAGGGACAGTCCCTGTTCTCAAGAGAATGCAGGGGGCTGTGGGGGAGAGATTTCTTGCATATGCCACTGCACCCCCCTGCACTTTCTTCCAAAGGCCTGAAAAAAATCTGGCTTCAGATGTATTGTTGAAACTGATTCTGTATTTTCTGTATTGGTAATTCAGTATTCGTTTGATTTGTGCTCACATCTCCAAAGTTCAGTGTGTAAAATCACTAAATGTGGCGTTTTCTCTTAATATTGTTTATAACTATGGTAAGAACTCCCTCTAGTGGGTTGCCTCAAAATTGCTTTATTTGTGGAGGGAAAAACAAACATAATTGAACTCAGAAGTGTTTTACTCAGTGTATAACAGGATCTTGCTTTTGTCAGTTCAGATGGATATTCACAGAGATGGGGAGAAATCCAGGACAGATGTGCTAGAACTGTGTATGACATAATGACCTTCTGCATTATCCTTTATAACAGTAAAGGAGGAGAAGCCTTGTACCCCTAAGGCTGGGAGGTCTGCTGCCACCACTGCGAATAGGAAACGTAGGGTAGTGGTGGTTGGAGACTCTCTGCTGAGGGGGACGGAGGCGCCCATCTGTCGCCCTGACATTTCATCTCGGGAGGTATGCTGCCTACCGGGAGCCCGTATCCGAGACGTTACGGAGGCATTGTCGAGGATTATCCAGCCCTCTGACTACTACCCCATGCTACTCATCCATGTGGGCACAAATGATACTGCGCGGTGTGACACTGAGCGGATCAAGAGTGACTACAGGGCTCTGGGAGTACGGGTGAAGGAGTTTGGAGCGCAGGTGGTATTCTCTTCGATTCTTCCTGTCAAAGGTAGGGGCCCGGGCAGAGACAGATGCATCATGGAGGTGAATGCCTGGCTGCGAAGATGGTGTCGCCAGGAGGGCTTTGGCTTCCTAGACCACGGGATGCTATTTGAGGAAGGACTGCTAGGCAGAGATGGCGTTCACCTTTCGAGGAGGGGAAAGACCCTATTTGGACACAGACTGGCTAACCTAGTGAGGAGGGCTTTAAACTAGGTTCGACGGGGACAGGTGAGCAAAGCCCACAGGTAAGTGGGGAACATGGAGACCTGGGAGATGGGTCGGAAACGAGAGGGAGTGTGGGCTATATTGGCAGAGAGAAAGGAGGGTCAGGACAAAACTGGGAGGAAAGATCAAACCAGTATCTTAGATGCCTATATACAAATGCGAGAAGTATGGGTAATAAGCAGGAAGAACTGGAAGTGCTAATCAATAAATACAACTATGACATTGTTGGCATCACTGAAACTTGGTGGGATAATACACATGATTGGAATGTTGGTGTGGATGGATACAGCTTGCTCAGGAAGGATAGACAGGGGGAAAAGGGAGGAGGTGTTGCCTTATATATTAAAAATGTACACACTTGGACTGAGGTACAGATGGACATAGGAGATGGAAGTGTTGAGAGTCTCTGGGTTAGGCTAAAAGGGGTAAAAAACAAGGGTGATGTCATGCTAGGAGTCTACTACAGGCCACCTAACCAGGTGGAAGAGGTGGATGAGGCTTTTTTTAAACAACTAACAAAATCATCCAAAGCCCAAGATTTGGTGGTGATGGGGGACTTCAACTATCCGGATATATGTTGGGAAAATAACACAGCGGGGCACAGACTATCCAACAAATTCTTGGACTGCATTGCAGACAACTTTTTATTTCAGAAGGTTGAAAAAGCTACTAGGGGGGAAGCTGTTCTAGACTTGATTTTAACAAATAGGGAGGAACTCGTTGAGAATTTGAAAGTAGAAGGCAGCTTGGGTGAAAGTGATCATGAAATCATAGAGTTTGCAATTCTAAGGAAGGGTAGAAGGGAGAACAGCAAAATAGAGACAATGGATTTCAGGAAGGCGGATTTTGGTAAGCTCAGAGAGCTGATAGGTAAGGTCCCATGGGAATCAAGACTGAGGGGAAAAACAACTGAGGAGAGTTGGCAGTTTTTCAAAGGGACACTATTAAGGGCCCAAAAGCAAGCTATTCCGCTGGTTAGGAAAGATAGAAAATGTGGCAAAAGACCACCTTGGCTTAACCACGAGATCTTGCATGATCTAAAAAATAAAAAGGAGTCATACAAAAAATGGAAACTAGGACAGATTACAAAGGATGAATATAGGCAAACAACACAGGAATGCAGGGGCAAGATTAGAAAGGCAAAGGCACAAAATGAGCTCAAACTAGCTACGGGAATAAAGGGGAACAAGAAGACTTTTTATCAATACATTAGAAGCAAGAGGAAGACCAAAGACAGGGTAGGCCCACTGCTTAGTGAAGAGGGAGAAACAGTAACAGGAAACTTGGAAATGGCAGAGATGCTTAATGACTTCTTTGTTTCGGTCTTCACCGAGAAGTCTGAAGGAATGCCTAACATAGTGAATGCTAATGGGAAGGGGGTAGGTTTAGCAGATAAAATAAAAAAAGAACAAGTTAAAAATCACTTAGAAAAGTTAGATGCCTGCAAGTCACCAGGGCCTGATGAAATGCATCCTAGAATACTCAAGGAGCTAATAGAGGAGGTATCTGAGCCTCTAGCTATTATCTTTGGAAAATCATGGGAGACGGGAGAGATTCCAGAAGACTGGAAAAGGGCAAATATAGTGCCCATCTATAAAAAGGGAAATAAAAACAACCCAGGAAACTACAGACCAGTTAGTTTAACTTCTGTGCCAGGGAAGATAATGGAGCAAGTAATTAAGGAAATCATCTGCAAACACTTGGAAGGTGGTAAGGTGATAGGGAACAGCCAGCATGGATTTGTAAAGAACAAATCATGTCAAACCAATCTGATAGCTTTCTTTGATAGGATAACGAGTCTTGTGGATAAGGGAGAAGCTGTGGATGTGGTATACCTAGACTTTAGTAAGGCATTTGATACGGTCTCGCATGATATTCTAATCGACAAACTAGGCAAATACAATTTAGATGGGGCTACTATAAGGTGGGTGCATAACTGGCTGGATAACCGTACTCAGAGAGTTGTTATTAATGGTTCCCAATCCTGCTGGAAAGGTTCCACAGGGGTCTGTTTTGGGACCGGCTCTGTTCAATATCTTCATTAACGACTTAGATATTGGCATAGAAAGTACGCTTATTAAGTTTGCGGATGATACCAAACTGGGAGGGATTGCAACTGCTTTGGAGGACAGGGTCATAATTCAAAATGATCTGGACAAATTGGAGAAATGGTCTGAGTTAAACAGGATGAAGTTTAACAAAGACAAATGCAAAGTGCTCCACTTAGGAAGAAAAAATCAGTTTCACACATACAGAATGGGAAGAGACTGTCTAGGAAGGAGTACGGCAGAAAGGGATCTAGGGGTTATAGTGGACCACAAGCTAAATATGAGTCAACAGTGTGATGCTGTTGCAAAAAAAGCAAACATGATTCTGGGATGTATTAACAGGTGTGTTGTGAGCAAGACACGAGAAGTCATTCTTCCGCTCTACTCTGCTCTGGTTAGGCCTCAGCTGGAGTATTGTGTCCAGTTCTGGGCACCGCATTTCAAGAAAGATGTGGAGAAATTGGAAAGGGTCCAGAGAAGAGCAACAAGAATGATTAAAGGTCTTGAGAACATGACCTATGAAGGAAGGCTGAAAGAATTGGGTTTGTTTAGTTTGGAAAAGAGAAGACTGAGAGGGGACATGATAGCAGTTTTCAGGTATCTAAAAGGGTGTCATAAGGAGGAGGGAGAAAACTTGTTCACCTTAGCCTCTAAGGATAGAACAAGAAGCAATGGGCTTAAACTGCAGCAAGGGAGGTCTAGGTTGGACATTAGGAAAAAGTTCCTAACTGTCGGGGTGGTTAAACACTGGAATAAATTGCCTAGGGAGGTTGTGGAATCTCCATCTCTGGAGATATTTAAGAGTAGGTTAGATAAATGTCTATCAGGGATGGTCTAGACAGTATTTGGTCCTGCCATGCGGGCAGGGGACTGGACTCGATGACCTCTCGAGGTCCCTTCCAGTCCTAGAATCTATGAATCTATGAATAACTGTCACAAATCCTCCACAGGGAGTACATTGGGTGTGATCACCTAGCTTGAGTCACATGGGTCTTTTTGTTGAAACAGATACTTGACCATGTGAAAAGTAGGCTGCTTTATATATACAGTAAGCATCCTGAGTTGAAGTTTATATGTTACTTGCTGATATCACTGCTAACGCACTGCCTGTGTGGCTCTGGCTTGTTTAATTAATCAAACAACCCTATTCATAGTCCTGGATTTATCACTGGAAAAGAGCATAGGAGGCCAATCATGAGTCTCACTTCAATTTAAACAAGGTGATGTGATAACCCATTGTCCATGAGAAAGAAGAAGGGAAGTCTCAGAAAGTCCAGTGAGCCTGGAGATTAATTTTCAAGATGCACTTAGGAACTAGGGATTGCAGTTATTTGAAAGAACCCCCTTCCCCACCCACTACACATTTGCCCATCCCCCACCCCCTTAAGTTTCCAGCCATGCATCTAGCAGCCTATTCCCAGCAGCCTACTAATAAGGTATTCATTCCTGGCTTTTCTTAGTTGTGAGACGGGGACAGTGCCTTTGCACATAGGAAAGTAGATAGCAGGCAAATATCCGAGAGGAAGGCTACTGTGTTTCCCAGTTAATGGCGCTAGGACCACACTTTTTAGGAAAAAAAATTGGGAACCTGACTGGGAGCTGGAGAGAGAAAATAAAATTAGCTACAAGAAAAAAAAGTAAAATAAAACACCACAACATGATTCAATCAATCAGTCAGTTCAGCAGTGTCAGTCTATTCAAATGAAAAGCAACAAAGGGTATGTCTGGTATAGTCAGCCAGTCTGAACGTATGTGCTGGGTTCACCTAGCATTAGATAAATTAATACATAACTTACTAAACCATTTGTTATCTCACAGCAGTGGATTGGGCAGGCAGTGGTGGATAGAAAGAGAAATTTGCCTAAACAAGGAAGTTACACAAGTTCTTTCTCTGAACAAAAGCAAACTAATTAGAGAAATAGAAATGTGTGCAGTAAACCTAACTCTAGGTAGCTACAGTCCACATTGCATCAAATTATCCTATTGAGTAACTCAGTCAGGAATGTACTCGGACTATCCCTATTATGTACTATTACCCTATGTATAGCTGTGCACAGTTAAATAGAAAAATGTGGTCCAGTAGGCAGATGTAATAGTGATACTTAGCAGTTATGTAGCTATTTTCTTACATAGATCTCCTAAAATTTGGGTAAGCATTATTATCCTCATTTTACAAATGAGGTCACTGGGGGGCAAAGAGGTGAATGACTTACCAAAAACCACACAGGAAGTTAGTGTTGGGGAGAGAATTGAGGTTTGCTGCCTCTGGCAAGTTCCATGCACTAGCCACCATACTTCCAACACAAACTCAGTATAGGCTGAACTCTATAGGACAGGGCTTCTCAAACTGGGGGTCAGGACCCCTCAGGGGGTCAGGAGGTTATTACATGGGGGTCACGAGCTGTCAGCCTCCACCCCAAACCCTGCTTCTCCTCCAGCATTTATAATAGTGTTAAATATAAAAGAAGTGTTTTTAATTTATAAAAGGGGTTACACTAAGAGGCTTGCTGTGTGAAAGGGGTCACCAGGACAAAAGTTTGAGAACCACTGCTACAGGACACTGGAATGTAAACATGAAGCCTTTATTGATTTGCAGTGTCTAATCATAACATCAGTATTAATAGTTCATGACTAAAAATAGTAACTAGTGTAACTGGCTATTAATTACATATGCCAAGTATAATATAAATATGTCAGAAATTATTCCTTGCAGTAGTTCACTGATCTAAACAGCAGCAATAATTTGGAAATCCTAAAATAAAACATTGCAATTTGTTCATATTACAAACAACAAAGATCCTAGGAAAATATGTAACCGTTAACATAGAATCATCTCCTTGCAGGCGCAACTGGCAGTGATGTGCCTACAGTTAAGGTTGTCTGACGCTTTTCAATATAAGATTCTCTTTTCAGTTGCTTATAACTAAGGTTAAGATTTTGTCACGGTCAGAGACAGGTCACGGGCTTCCGTGAATTTTTGTTTATTGCCCATGGCCTGTCCCTGACATTTACTAAAAATAACTGTGACAAAATGGGGCTGAGCCCCAGCCCTGCTGTGTGGGGTTGGGGAGGGGGGAAGGGATTGGTGGGTGGTGGAGGGATCCAGCAGCGCAGGGAGCTGTAGGGTCCCCTAGCTGCCCACGGCGTCTCGGATCTGTGGGGGCCACCCATGATAGCTCAGAGCTCCAGGGCCGGCGGCTCAGAGCTTCGGGTCTCCACACTGCCTGCGTTGACTGAGAGTTATGGGAGGCTCTGCTGCTTGCAGCGGCTCGGAGCTCTGGGTCCCCCCATGGGGGCTTGGAGCTCCCAGGCCAGCAGCTTGGAGCTCTAGGGCTGGTAGCTCAGAGCTCTGGGGCCCCCCACAGCAGCTAAGAGCTCTAGGAATCCCCTGATGCTCTGGGGCCGGCACCTCAGAACTGCAGAGTTCCCCCACTGCCCACAATGCCATGGAGCTGCAGGGTAATGGTTTGGAGCTCTGGGTCCCCCCCTTGGTGGCTCAGAGCTCCAGGTCCCCCCATGGCAGCTAGGAGCTGCTGGGGCCCCCGCTGTCCACAGCGGTTCAGAGCTCCAGGGCTCCTGCTGGCTGACAGTTGCAGCCCTGCTGCCCTGGGCCTGAAGTGGAAAATGTCACAGAAGTCACTAGATTTTGTTACTTCCTTGACCTCCATGACATAATCTTAGTCTCACTTATAACTTGGCAGGACTTCAATAGTTTGGGGTGACATTTTCTACACTGGATTTCTGCCTCAGGCAGAATTTTTCTAGAAAGCTTCAGCAAAAACACTTCTGCCATGTCCCAGGACAAGGTTAGGGGAAAAGAAGTTGTTTGTCCCTGTTAAAGAAAATCTTACATCTATTTGTTGAGAAGCTCTGACACCCCTGTGTTTTACAGCAGGGACTCAAAATTTGGCTGGAGCATTGCTCTGATGTCAGGGATAGCCTTTCGCTATTCCTGTGAAAATCTATCCTAATATGGCAAAACTATAGGTTTCTGAATCATCTCAGTTTGCACATGTTCAGTACAGGTTTGTTAGAGGCTGGAAGCTTAATTTTCTAAAGATTCCATCTGTACTGAGTATGCTCTCATCCCCACAACTCTTATGCGCCAGTCAGATGGCACATGCTCCATTCTCACAGAGGAACTGAGCATGCTCCATCCCAGGGTGTCAGGGGCTGAGCAGGACTTTCCTTGCAGTTTTTCCTACTGACTCTTGAGGGCCACTGTGGCACTGGGCACAGGAACTGAAAGCAAAGGGAGATTCTCTCTCCTGGGTAGGGTGACCAGATGTCCCGATTTTATAGGGACAGTCCCGATTTTGGGGTCTTTTTCTTATATAGGCTCCTATTACCCCCCACCCCGTCCCGATTTTTCACATTTGCTGTCTGGTCACCCTACCCCTGGGGTCTCAACGCTCCTGCTGCTGGCACCCAGGCAGTAAGGGGCAAAGGAGGAAGCTACTTGCCACAAATGCAAATTGGTAAGGAGCTGGGGCAGGATGAAGGAAGGGGCAAAGACAGGAACTGCCAAGGGGTGGTGATAGGAGCAGAGGGGAGGAGACAGACAAGATTTGGGAATAGGACTTGGGGAGGCAGATACAGAAATGGGGGGGAAGAGGTGAATACGAGCAGATGGAAAAGGGGACAGGCTGGAAGGACAGAGCCAGAAGGATTTTATAACCACTAAAACATGCTCCCCTCCAGAACCTCAGCTTGAACTCAGACTTCATGGGTCTCAACATGCCTCAACTATTAGCAAATATCTCAAGTTACTCAGAAAACACAGGTGATAGAAGTCTGTGCTGTGGATCTAACTCTGGTGACTATGGTTCGACATGATGGGATTTCTGTTATTTCAATTTTCTTTCTTAAAAAACTTACTGAATTACATAACAAACAAACAAAGAAAAAACAACCCAATGTTAAAAAAAAAATAATTAAGATTGCAGAGTCAAACATTCAAACGTTAGGAAATTCTGTCCCTTGTACATATACATTACAATATAGTCTTTAATTACATGATCACTTGTATTTCTTCCATGGGACCCCATTTAAAGTGCTATGTAAATGGTCATTCCTCTGAAAAATCAAACCTTAGGAGTTTCAGGTTGGGAGTGCAGAATTAGTGGAAAATTTTGACAGTTTTGGCTTTTAATCTCCCTGTGCCTCTATTCCCAGTTTATAAAATGGGGATTATACCACCATACCACCTCACAGAGGTGTTGAGAAGATAAATTTATTAATAATTATGAAGCATAGAAAAACCCATGAGGAAATTAATTACTTCGTATTCAGTGCAGAGTTTGGATGGCGTGCAGTAAATAAGGCATTGGTCCGCACTTGAATAATGATGATAAAAAGACGTAATGAACAGCTACCCAGTGAGCACTGTCTATCCTGTGCACAGAAAAAGGCAGGGGTCCTGCAGAAAAATTAGTATGTAATCATGAAATTGAAGACGGCACCATAATGCATACACACAAGGAGGCCAAATTAAAGTTGCACAGGCAATCTAAATTCTGGTATCTCCTAAGATATAAGTGCTTGACTTTGCAGCCTGAGTGCTCGTTTAATATAGTTTTCTGGCATGTAGTATAATTATAGTAATTAGAAACTAACTATGTCATCCAATCTATTTCAGTGCAAATGCAAATTGTTGCTGAAAATACACTTCCTAATATTTTGTTTGGGCCAATTTTAAAGCAAGGTTCTGCCCTCTGTAGGGTCCATATTTATTTTGTCTCTGTGATTTCTCTATCAACTATCCTCAGCTTGTAAACAAAAAGGTGGGCTTTTTGTTGTTTTAGCTTGGGATTTGAAAACAAAGCTGGGTTCTTTCCATCTCATGAATGGCTGTGTAGCCACAAACTTTTCTAGTGAGGTTTAGGAGGAAGTTGAATACTGTGATATTTGAAAGGTTTCAGGCAGACAACTTCTAATTAAGATGTCACAAGAACAGAGAAAATAGCAAAATATGAGGCCGTATGTGGAGGTACTTGGCTGAGATAAAGGTAAATTCAGTATAAATAAATTAAATATATGGAAATTAATGGAATTCTGTTTATGGAATGTATCCTTGTAATTTAATTATTGCTAATGTACACAAACGGCATGTTTGTTTCCCCTCTAACGTTACCTTTATGAAATCAGTGATGATTTGTGGTGGCAAAAGGTAAAATCTGACACCTGGTTAGTTACCTATTCTGAGGAGATTACATTTGAAATGCGATATAGCTCAGCCAAAATTTCCCAACTGGCTGCCTAATTCTGGTTCCTAACCTCATATGGGTTAAAGCCTAAGTTAAGGTACCTAGTGTGAAATACTGTTCTCACTGAAATCAAATGCAAGTTTCGCCATTCACTTCAATGGGCTCAGGATTTCACCCCTAGATTTTAGAAGCTAGGCCATAACTTTCAACTTCCGATAGTGTTGAAGTTTGGCTGTCTAAAAATCACTACATTATATACAGCCTAAGACTTCAAAAACAACAATTAACCCATTCTTGTTATAATAACTGTGTTAAATTCTTGGTTTTGCTCAGTAAATAAGACTCAAAAGATCCTTTATAGTAGAAAGTTCCATTCTGTAAATAGAAGTCTTCTTTTTATATGAGTTCCTTGTGTTAACAACAACAGGTTGCTAATTACAGTAAATAGTGTTACCAGTAATCTCTGAATAATAATTATCCCCTCACTCTTATATGGCACTATTTATCAGTAGATCACAAAATGCTTTACAAAGGAGTTGCGTAACATTATTGCCATTTTACAGATGTGAAAACTGAGACACAGTCCAGTGCACTATCCACTAGGCCACACTGCATCCCGCGAGAGAAACTGTAATGTCACTATCTTGTGACCAATTATTTCTTATTAGTTATACAAACTATAAATTATTACTTGAACGAAAGTTTCTGATTAATAATGTGTGGCTGTTCTGAAATTCAGCTAAGAACTTGTCTACACAAACACTGAGTTTGCAACAAGCTGGAGTGTGACTCTACCACACATTAGCCTGCTGCGGACTAGCTGTTCGTCTGGACCCTGCTGATATGCATTAACAGCTTGTTAATGAGCTTTGATCTAGTCCCATCTCAGTGAGGAATAGGTCAAAGTGCATTAATGACTTGTTAATGTGCTTCAGTGGGGTCCACACGCACAGTTAGTCCAACAACCGGTTAGTGCGGGGGTCACACCATAGCTTCCCGCAAACTAATTGTATAGACAAGCCTTAAGGAACAATTTTACATACAGTCAGTTGCTAAATATGTGTTTTTTGTTTGTTTGTTTGTTTTTAACATTGGATACATCCCTTTTTTCTTCTCCTAAGGGTTTGTTTAATACATATTTAATTTGTCAAGCATTACTGCTCTAATGATATGGTAGTCCCATAAGTGTTTTAAAACCACAGGATGTCATTCAGTAAATGCAGTGATTTATGCTGTAATGAATGAAGCTAAAATGCAGTATATTGGCTGAACACTATACGACCTAAATATCATCTTATGGTAATTTTTGTATACTTGTCATAATTGTATTGTTCTGTTCCATTTTAGCCCTCATATCAAAAAGATCGGTTACACACAAATCTGTTGCACAAATTCAGACTTAAGGAAAGTTGCTGAAATGCCTCGTCTAAATTTGTCCCTTTAACTGAACATTTTAAGCATTTATACAAGTGAAACAGCTTCAGCAGGAGAGATTCAGACTGATCCACGATTATAGCCTGTTGGTTAGGATGCTCAGCTGGGAGAGGGGAGATTTGAGCTCATGTCCCTGCTCCAGAGTGACTATTCAAATCTGGGTCTCCAACATTCCAGGTAAGTGCCAGTCTAACCACTGGACTAAAAGTTATAAAGGGACACATGCACACACAGTTTGCTGGTCTGAATCTGATTTGCTGTCAAATTCAGAAAATTTTTGGAACAGAACTGATTATTGTTTCTGATTATTGAGGGGCTGGAGGAGGCGTGTGCTGGGACAGCTGAAATATCAAATATTCACCCTGCTCTAGTTGTTCAGGGATAATAGGACAGGAAATGCCCACGTACACGGGGGATTTAAAAAAAAAAACCTACCTGGAAGGTTTAAAAAGGAACATTCTCTCAAGATACTGTGTAGTTGTTCAGGGGACCCCAAATCTCAATCCCCACAGAGATGGGGCAGAGAGAGAGGACTGTCTCATGGGAGGCAACAAATTATTCTCTTTGAGTAAGTAAATCATAGAATCGTAGGACTGGAAGGGACCTCAAGAGCTCTTCTAGTCCAATCCCTTGCACTCATGGCAGGACTAAGTGTGATCTAGACCAGTGAGTCTCAACCTATTTATCATTGTGGTCTGCAGGCTGCAGGTTGACAACCACAGACTCCGGGGCCAGGCAACCGGGACCCTGGGACCCCGCCGCCCAGGGCCGGGCAGCCAGCAGCCGGACCCCGCGGGCCAGCAGCTGGGACCCGGACCCTGCCGCGCCGGGCGGGCAGCCAGGACCCCCAGTGCCGAGCCAGGAGCAGAGCCCCACCTAAAACCTGACCCCTAGTTCCCAGTACCCCCCTCCCCTGACTTCCCAGAGCCCTCCACCAAACCTGCCCAGAGATCCACTCTCCCACACCCTGCCCCCCTGTGGCACTCACCAGCCCCCTGCTGGCAGGAGCGCTCCAGCAGGCTGCTAGACATGGTCTCCCACTCAGCCAGCCCCACCCCCTGCCAACCCAGAGTGGCAAATTTTGAATTTTTTTTTAGCACTCAGCTGGGCCGCAGTTGTATGCTAATTGGGCCGCATGCCACCCGCTGCAGCAGGTTGAGAACCGCTGATCTAGACCATCCGTGACAGGTGTTTGTCTAAGCTGCTCTTAAAAATCTCCAATGATGGAGATTACACAACCTCCACAGGCAACTTATTCCAGTGCTTTACCAACTTGACAGTTAGGGCGTTTTTCCTAATGTTCAGTGGTTTCCTGGACAGCAGAACTCCCATGGTTGGGAATAGCCACTTTGAAAAGGAATGTCAGAGCTGGGGAGAGGGAGGGCAGAATTCCTTCCCTCTTCCTCCTCCTTTGAATCCCGTTAAATAGGGTCACCTCTGAGTCCTCCCCCTCCCAAGTTCTCTGTTCAATGTCAGATTCTCTGTCACACCACATGCTAACATTTCTTCCTTTGTGACCTCCCACCACTTCTCCTTGGGTTGGTCCATCTGTCTTTTTCCCTCCAGAATTGATGTGTTGGACTCTCTTACTCACGTAGTTGTCAGGACTACACTTTACATGACCAAACCACCTGAGCCTGCACTCCTTCATTTTTTCATTTACAGGATTAGAACTATAAAAGAACCACTTTTCTACACAGCCTTGAGGGAAGAGCCTATCAAATTAGCTTCTTGTGTAACCCACATGAACACAGTGAGGTTCCGTGTCATCCCTTAGCAGCCAGATCACATGCAGGGAATGTCTATACTGCAATCATGGGGGATGATTACTGCTCGAGTAGACACACCCAAGCTAGCTTTATTCTAGTTACTTCCGGTACTGGAGTAGCAAGGCCACAGCAGCGTGAGCTTCAGCCCGGACTGGCTCTGCAAGTAATAATCCCATGCTGCTGCAGCCTCGCTGCTCCAGTACTTGAGCTAGATAGAATAAAGCTAGCTTGGGGTGCGTCTTCTCCAGCTGTAATCTCACCCTGTGATTGCACCATAGACATACCCATAGAGCGGGGGTCGGCAACCTTTCAGAAGTGGTGTGCCGAGTCTTCATTTATTCACTCTAATTTAAGGTTTCACGTGCCAGTAATACATTTTAATGTTTTAGAAGGTCTCTTTCTTTAAGTCTATAATATATAACTAAACTATTGTTGTATGTAAAGTAAATAAGGTTTTTAAAATGTTTAAGAAGTTTCATTTAAAATTAAATTAAAATGCAGAGCCCCCCGGACCGGTGACCAGGACCCGGGCAGTGTGAGTGCCACTGAAAATCAGCTCGTGTGCCGCCTTTGGCACGCGTGCCACAGGTTGCCTACCCCTGCCATAGAGGTTTGTGCCTCTGCTACTATATCTGTGCTGTGAGATCTGGTCCTTTAGCACAAGTGGGAGAGACTTGTGTTTTTATATCCAGAAATCCTTGGATCAGTCGCCACAAATGACCCAAACATGGGTGTTGCTACAGTTAGGCTATCTATAACCCATAGACCACAATCTGCTCTTAGAGCCAGGAATAGAAACCAAATTCCACTGCTGTCCCACAAATGATTGTGTAACCCCACAACTGGTAATGTGTGTGTGTGTGTGTGTGTTGTCTGCCTGTATGGGCTAGTCCATATAGACAATAACAGTATGCTTTCCTATAGCACTTAATCCTAAAACTGAAGTTGAAAAAGTTAGTGCTGTGCGTTTGAAGGGTTGGGTCCAAATTCTGCTGATAACAGGCTAAAAAAAAAAGTAAGTTTATGCATAAAATATATTGTGAGGTCACTGGAGTAATTGTTGGGATGACTTTTATATTGCAAAACATTGTATTTAGAAGTGAAGTTGGATCTTGTTCTAATATTTGTTGTACTGTTGCTTTTTTATTATTTGTATTTGGTTAATGGTACAGAACTGTAAGAACTAGGCATTGCAGACTGTATGTGTTTGAGATCGAGAGCAATGTGTGAGGCGATTGGGCCTCCGTGTCTAGAGACTGGAAGACCCAGACTGTGTAAACTACAGAAAGGTCAGACCTTGATTTAACAAATTTTTATTTCCAGAAAGCAAGTTTCATTCTCAAAGGTGTAGTGTAAGCAGTAAGTGTAACATCCTCTGTATGGGGGATTGGGTGCATCAGGACGTTGCTATAGGGCATTTTACCTTTGTTTCTCCAATTTGTTTCCATCTAATGGATGTTTGACAGCCCCTATGTGACATGACCATGGTGAGTCTCTTTTCCAGCTCTGACATTACAAACTCACCACCATGCTCTGCACTAGGTTGTACGCTCTTAAGGACAGGGACTGTCTCTTGCTTTGTGTTGTGCTGTGACTAGCTCAATGGGGCACTGATCTTGATTGTATCCTCTAACAGGACTCCTGCAGCAGGGATCAAAATGGTCTTGAGTACTAGATATTTGCAAAATTTGGTGGCATCATAATTCTGACACATGCATTGGCAGTGGGCAAGGGAAGTTTAAAAACCAGAAGACAGAGTAAACTCATTCTAATTTTTGTTTATTAATCTCATGGTTTTTGGTTCAATCTCATGACTTTTGGGAGTTTGATTTTTTTAGTTTAGTTTAGCAGGGGTTGATAAATACTGAAAAACACATCAGTAATTGAATTCAAAGGGAAAGAGGGGATGACTGTTTTGTTTAAAGCATAAATATTCCTCTGTGTTATTTGCACCTCAAAGTCTGATATTAGAACCTGAGCTCATGAAATGAAATTGGCTAGAGGCTGACTGGGATAAAAAGTGACACTGACTAATCTAAACTGAGAAAAATCTCCATTTGTTGCCCAAATTGAGGGAAATATAAAAGGAGCTACATTGTGCAATCCTTACTTACTTTTAGGATTTACTCATGGAGGTAATACCAGGGACATCAGTGGGATTACACATGCATTTACGTGTTCTAGGGTTGCCAATTTGGGTTGGATGTATTTCAGGAGGTTTCATCCACATGACATGAGTCTTTAATTAAAGGTTCATCTTTAAATCCTGGAGACTCCAAAACAATCCTGGAGGGCTGGCAACCCTAAGTTCACCCAAGTGGCCATTGCACAATTGAGTGAATAGATTCATAGATTCCAAGGCCAGAAGAGACCACTATGATCATCTAGTCTGACCTCCTATGTAACACAGGCCAGAGGAATTCCCCCAAAGTAATTCCTAGAGCAGATCTTTTAGAAAAACATCCAATTGACTTAAGATGGAGAATCCACCACAGCCCTTGGTAAGTAAATAAACAATGAAAAGGTAGTTAAATTTGTAAATTTCTTTCAGTTTTAGTCTAAGGTCAGTTTTAGTGATGCAAGCTAGGAAGTGTTTTTCGTTTTGGTTTTTTTTTAATCATGTGCTCTTGCTAATTATTCCTCCTTTGAAGTCACATTCATCTCTCTGTAACATCATCATAATCTTCATAGTAGGTAATTGAAATGTGACAGATGACATCAAGATGACATCAAGAGGGGCATGCTCAATAAATGAACCACATGATGGCCACATTCAGAATGGATTCTATCAGTAATAAGAAAAAGGAGAAAAGAAATCAAGCAAATGTTATATATAAACAACCTATATAAGTCTATAAATAATATGTTCATCAGTGTTTTCCAGGAATTGCCAGAAGATCTCAAACATGCTCTGCTCACTCATTCTCCTCTAGGCTTTTAAATCAGTGTACTATCAGCTTTAAAAAGAGACTGTTTCAATATGTGACAACACCCTGATATCAAGTCTTGAGCTCGAAAGTACATATCCAGTGTTCAGACCCAGCTCTTAAAATTCTGTGTGTGGGTGGCTGCATGTGTTTGGGGGCATGGCTGAGTTAATGAAAATAAGATAATGTTTGTATTCCCTGGCACTTTTTGTGCTTAAACACTGTATATTACTGTAATGTTACATCACATCAATGGTGGATGTGAGGTGGGAGGAAGCATTCACTTCCTTCATTTTTTAAAAGAAAATAAAACACAAAAAAGAAATGGGATCAGAAAAGATGTCAGGATTTGGGTCACATTTTAGCTCTTGCTGTTATGTGCTACGGTGAATGGGATGTATTTTCATTTAATGCCTCTGATACTTATAGAGGGTCCTGTGGTACCTTTAAGACTAACAGAAGTATTGGAGCATAAGCTTTCGTGGGTGAATGCCCACTTCATCTTGCGTCTGATGAAGTGGGCATTCACCCACGAAAGCTTATGCTCCAATACATCTGTTAGTCTTAAAGGTGCCACAGGACCCTCTGTTGCTTTTTACAGATTCAGACTACCACGGCTACCCCTCTGATATCTGATACTTATGTTTTTTGAACTCACACCTGATCTGATAACTAAGGCTAAGTTTTTGTCACAGATATTTTTAGTAAAAGTCACGGACAGGTCATGGGCAATAAACAAAAATTCACGGCAGCCTGTGACTTGTCCCTGACTTTCACTAAAAATATCCCTGACAAAAGGGGTAGGTGGGTTCAGCACCCACTGCTGCTGCGGCTCCCAGGTCCCCCACTGCTGCACTGCGTGGGAGCCCTGAGGTCCCCCTGCCAGTGGGGCTGGGCAGCTGCAGGGTCCCCCGGCCTCCTGCTGGGAGTCCCCACTGTGTGTCGCAGCTGCGGGAAATCTCCCACCCCCTGCGGCGGCTGGGCAGCTGCAGGGTCCCCCCACCAGGGCAGGGGCTGGGATCTGTGGGGGCGGGGCTGGCTGGGAGCTCCAGCCCCAGGACAGAAAATGTCACAGAGCTCAATGGAAGTCACAGATTCCATGACTTCTGTGACCTCTGTGACATAATGATAGCCTTACTGATAACCACTTCAGAGCACATAATGTATTAGCGCTTCACACCAAAAATGTTGTGCCTGGAGAGATCAAGGAGTTAATAACATAACATAAACACATTTATACTCTTTGGAGAGTGTAAGCTTTATTTTAAAAGTTCTGAATTTTTTTCTTCGAGATATCATTTCACACAGCCCCTTGTATACAAAGTACCTGTTCTTGAAAAAAACTTTTGCTTGTTCCTGTATGCAAACCGTGGGGGCTCGCCATTTTTGCTAGTTTTGCATACACAGCTGCTGTTTACAAGCTCTAATGAAAAAAACCCAACAACCTGGCATTTCTCTTTGTTGTTTTATCGCATTATCTGTAGGTTTAGTGAGGATATAAGTGTGTAGGCATGACATCAGTATGAAACAGACTGTGAACATCTTTCTGTTGAGAAGAATAAAGATGCTGGTGCCACTTCTCCTGGAATTTACCTTATTGGTGTATAGAATAAAGAGACTTTTTTAAATAGACCGGCCCCTTTTTATTTGGGTGCTTTTAACTTATATATATGTAGAAATACAGTGTGAAAGCCTCCAGTGGAATTTTAGGACCCCTTGCTAGTAGGTGCTATACTATTTTCCCTGGCCAGTGTTGACAGAAAAGAGCCATGTTAATAAACAATTCTACAACACATTGGTCCAGAGTTTGATTTTATAAAACTGTTAAAAACACACTTTACTGGGCAGGGATACCATTTTTTCTCTTGCTAGCAACAGCTACTAACTAGAGTTGGGGCCAAGCAGCAAAATACACACCTACATTTAAGTCTGCATTTTGACTTCCCACACCCCAGTGTTCAGAAATGTTCCGATTTAGGAGCTTTGTTCTGTCTATTAAAGAGAAAAGCCAGCTACCAGTTCAGGCTGAAAACCTTGTTATGAAATATATATATATATATATATATATATATATATATATATATATATATATATATATATATATATATATATATATTTTGTTGTCACTAAAGTCCTCAGATATGACTCTGAGTACACAGAGGGAATGGGTCTGGTGAGTAACATTGTGCCATTATAAGGGTAGCCATGTTAGTCTGTATCTACAAAAACAATGAGGAGTCCAGTGGTACCTTAAAGACTAATAGATTTATTTGGGCATAAGCTTTTGTGGATAAAAAACCCGACTTTTTCAGATGCATGGTGCCACTGTTATATACACACTTTTGAGAGCAGAATTAAACCTCCAGATCTCATGATACCAGTACTACTGTATAAAGAACAGCCTTTCCATGTTTTTCTGCTGAAATGGGGTCTGAATGGAGACGGCCTAGAGGAGATGATTAAAACATTGAATTCAGAGTTTGAAGGTGGAATGCAGCTTGGGTGAAAGTAATCGTGAAATGATAGAGATCATGATTCCAAGGAATGGAAGTGGGAAAACAGTAGAATGAAGACAATGGACTTCAAGAGGACAGACTTTAGCAAACTCATAGATAAGATCCCGTAGAAAGCAAGTTTAATGGAAAAAAGAGCTTAGGAGAGTTGGCAGTTTTTAGAGAGACATTATTCAGGACACAAAAGCAAACTATCCCAATGCATAGCAAAGCTAGGAAGTAGGGTAAGAGACCAAACTGGCTTAACCAGATCTTCAACAACTTGAAACTCAAATAAGAGTCATATAAAGAAAGTGGAAGCTAGGCCAAATTATGAAGGATGAATAGATCCATTAAAAAAAAAAAACAGCGCAAGCATGTAGGTACAAAATTAGAAAGGCCAAGCAATAAAATGAGATTAAACTAGCTAGGGAAGTAAAGGGTAACAAGAAAACATGTTACAAATACAGTAGAATCAAGGGGAAGACCAAGGCCTAGGTAGCTCATTACTCAATTTGGAGGGAAAGACAATAACAGAAAACTCAACAATGGCTTAAGTGTTCAATGACTTCTTTGTCTCAGAAAAAAGGTTAGCAGTGACTGGGTGACTAACATAATGAACATCAGTGTAAACGTGGCAGTTTCTAAGGCTTAAATAGAGAGAGAATAATTTAAGAATTATGTAGGCAAATTAGATGTCTTCATGTTGCCAGGGCTTGACAAAATACATCCTAGAATACTTAAGGAACTGGCTGAAGAGATCTATGAGCAATTAGCAATTATCTTGGAGAATTAATGAAGGATAGGAGAGATCCCAGAGGACTTAAAAAGGGTAAAAGGACAACACAGAGAAGTATAAACCAGTCAGTTTGCCTTCGGTACCTGGAAAGATAGTGGAGTGAACAATCAATTATAGATAATAATCAAAGATAATAAGGTGGTAAGTAACAATCAACATGGATTTGTCAAGAACAAATTAGGTCAAACCAATGTAATATCCTTCTCTGATAGGGTAACAAGCCTTGTGGATGGGGGGGAAGCAGTAGATGTGATATATCTCAACCTTAGTAAAGCTTTTGATATGGTCTCAAATTACCTTCTCATAAACAAAGTAGGGAAATATAGCCTAGATGAACCTACTCTAAGGTGGGTGCACAACTGGTTGGAAAACTCTATTCAGAAAGTATCGGTAGTTATCAATGGTTCATAGTTATGGTGGAAGGGCATATCGAGTGGGGTCACGCAGAGGTCTGTTCTGAGTCCAGTTCTATTCAATATCTTCATAAATGATTTAAATAATGGCATAGAGAGTACACTTATAAAGTTAGTGGACGATACCAAGCTGGGAGGGGTTGCTTTGAAGATCAGGATTAAAATTCAAAATGATCTTCACAAACTGGAAAAATGGTCTGAAATAAATAGGATGAAATTCAATAAGGACAAATGCAAAATACTACACTTAGGAAAGAATAATTAATTGCACAAATACAAAATGGGAAATGACTGCCTAGGAAGGAGTACTGCAGAAAAAGATCAGGGGCTTATAGTGGATATGAGTCAACAGTGTAACACTGTTCCAAAAAAAGCAATCATTCTGGGATGTATTAGCAGGAGTGTTGTAAACAAGACACAAGAAGTAATTATTCCACTTTACTCATCACTGATAAGCACTCCTCAACTGGAGTACTGTGTCCAGTTTTGGGCACTACACTCTGAGAAATAGGAAGAAAAAATGTAGAAAATCCAGAGGAGAGCAACAAAAATGATTAAAGGTCTTAGAAAACATGACCTATGATGAAGGATTGAAAAAGCTGGGTTTGTTTAGTCTGGAAAAGAGAAGACTGAGGGGGACATGATGACAGTCTTCAAGTACATAAAAGGTTGTTATACATTGTTCTCCTTATACACTGAGGACAGGCCATACATTGTTCTCCTTATACACTGAGGACAGGACAAGAAGTAATGGGCTTAAATTCAGCAACGAATATTTAGGTTAGACATTAGGAAAAACTTTCTAACTTGTCAGGGTGGTTAAGCACTGGAACAAATTACCTAGGGAGTTTGTGGAATCCCCATTACAGGTGGTTTTTAAGAGCAGGTTAGACAAACACCTGTTAGTGATGTTCTAGATAACACTTAGTTCTGCCAGTGCAGGGGAATGGACTAGATGACCTACTGAGGTCCCTTCCAGTCCGACATTTCTATGATTCTATGATTCCTTTTCTCTCCTACTCCCATAACAGCTTAGACATTTCAAAAGCTGGCAGTCATTTTCACAGAAATCTCTGAGTCCACCACAATGAGAGTTATGTGTATATATCATGGGAGAATGAAAGACTAAAAGAAACTTTTCATTTGTCTGACCATTTGAAAACAAAGGTCTTTCTAAAATATCTAATAGTAGGTATTCACTGGGAAAATGAGGTTGAATGTATAGGTTTTTATAGTGGTCATCAAAAATCTCTAATTTAGATGCACCATGTACTTAAGCTTTGCACTTTACCCTTACATGCAGAAATGTGCACAACTATAGTGTAGTGCATGTTGCCATTTATCATGCCTAGCTCTATGACCATATTTACACTGCTCTCCTACCCATCCATTCATTACTTTTTTATAGTGCCAGAAAAAATGTTTAAGTAATAAATGTCTTTAATTATTTTGTCTTGCATTTGGTTATCGTCCCATTTTCCATTTCTTTCCTTAGACTAAGATGTATCCTCAGTGTTTTCTTTCTTATTTTTCTCTCTTATGCAATCATTTCTTTTCTTTACTTTTCTATACCACTCGTTGGTCTTCCTCTTTTGTACATTTTCCATAGTTTCAGTTGCTTTCCTTCTATCCATTCACCTCTGTGGCCACCATCACAGTAGCTTCTGAGCACCTGTTAACGATTAAAAGGTAAGGTTTTTGTGGCTTTTTGTTTAAATTTATCCCCCTTTGTTCACTGTTGCCTAAATTAATCATTTTGTAATGCACTGGTTCTCAGCTGTTGTGTTCATTACACAACGACGGCCTCTTTAATCTTGATTCTGTTTATCACTGCAAAGGGTTTGGTCTGGCGACAAATGATGTGCTGATTTACACACAGTATGCAGCGCCATTGACCTTCTTTAGTGGGGACACAGACTTTAAGTCTGAACAAAATTTGTTTATTGGTCAGCAGAGACATGATCATGTTAGTTCCTTTTCACCGATGACTTCCTCATGTAAGATCCTGCCAAAGTCAGTCATTCCCGGTGGCATTACTCACAGGGTATTTTAGTTATTTCCACTGACTATGAAGTTAGTGATCCCTTGGTCATAGTATTAATCCTGTGACATTAACCAGGCAGCCAAAAAGGAGTAGTGAACAAGCTTTGTGGAAGCCAACAGTGGGTTTGTAATCATCACCAATGCAAAACTCTTCATGCAAATATTCTATGTGGCAGGTAGATGCTTTGGCTATTGTAGGATAAATTTCCTACTCTATTCTTATTGTTTCATTTGGAGTCAAGGCTGCTTTCCAAATTTCAGAATGATGAAGATTTCACTAAACTCATTATGCAAAGTGCTCCCTGTGTCCTCTTATCCCCTGCCTCCAAAACACACCCACTCATCACAGGGCAGAGTTTCCCCTTTAGTTTTTAAAGGAGTTTGGATGCCTATGGCTGGGAAGCTTCCTTAATCTCCCCGTGCCCGAGGTTTGCCAATGGGTGTGTGTTTTTGGCAACACAGCTGCACTGAATAAATGTTCTTCAAACTAGTTTGGCCTTCATGGTTATTACTGAGCCTCTATTGCTGTAGATATTTAAATAAGGACTTTTATGTCTGGGAGGAAAATAGACGACATTAGATTAAAGGACTTGTTTACCATTTTTGTGATTCTTAGACAGATCAAACTTCTTTCAGCTGACACAGTGATTGAGGAATTTCGTGATATTCTTTTCTGAGCTGTGCTTGTGGGATATTCTTATGGCATTTTCAGGAATTCTATGAAAAGACACTAACTCTGGCCCTCTCATAATAGCATCTGTTACCTTGTGTTTAAGATAAGCAAATAAATATTTTGTTTTGGGGGCTTCTTGTTACTGATAGCCACTTGCCTGCAGCTGTCCCTCAATACAGGGGGAACTATGAGAGGATTTTTCACTCATTGTTTACATGATATGGTGTAAAAGAATAGTTTCCAAATCACAGCTGGGACTAGAATTTCCTATTGTGAATTGATCTGCAGGTCTGGTTTTAGAATTTGAAGAATATTTTCCATCTCTTTTCTATTTGTAAGGAAGCCCTAGAAAAAGCTTTATATATTATACGTAGCAAGCTTTTAAATCACCTATTAGTTTCACCAGACTTGTCCCAAATTCCTTATCAGTCATTTTTCAATTACTACTGCTGTCTTTACATCACCTGCACACACAACATATTCAGGGATGATAGTCAGCTTGATTACTGAGCCCAGTGTGACTAATTTTCCAGCGGTGGAAACAAACTGGCAGGGACAGGAGTACGTTTTGTAACATTTGAAATGCAGTAGACATCAGGTCTCTGATCCTCATGTCTGTCAGTTTCAAGGATACAAAATTACTACTTAAATTCTTCTTAAGCCTTTTGCATTCTTTGGAAGCCATATTAATAGTTTAACTGAGTGTCTTCTTGATAAGCACTGTCTATGAAAAGGCAGGGAAGTTTTACATGACCTTTGTTTAGGCCAAATATCAAAACTTGTTTACATTCTCTTTTAAAAATAGCAGAGGGGAAAGTTTTTTAGATATGTAATATCCTCTTTAGGGGCCTGATGGAAAGTCCATTGAAGTGAGTGAAAAGACTTCTGGTGATGTCAGTGGTCTGTAGATCATGCCCTAGCTGAGGAATAATTAAAAATGTTTGTGGCTAATCAGTGTCTTTGGCAGCAATTTCAGAAGAAATTATGAAATATTATATTAACTAAGCCAGGATAGGCAGTGGTTTGATATCTATAGAAGTCTTATAACTTCAAAGACTCATGTGGAGAATCATATGCAGTGATATGTGAACTAAGGATGTGCAAACATTTTTTTTCCAATTACATGAAGATTATAGACTAGGTGTTACAATTTACTGAATACTGACAGTGTGATGTGTGCCAGACAGGTATAAGATAACATGCTTCATGCTCCAAGGAACTTACAGACTGGTTCAGACACAGGAAGAATTGTTCTCTCTCAGGGTACGTCTATACTTACTTCCTGGTCCGGATGTAAGCGATCGATCTTCTGGGATCGATCCCGGAAGTGCTTCCCGTCGACGCCGGTACTCCAGCTCAGCGAGAGGAGGAGTACGCGGCATCGACGGGGGAGCCTGCCTGCAGCGTCTGGACCCGCAGTAAGTTCGGACTAAGGTACTTCGAATTCAGCTACGTTATTAACGTAGCTGAATTTGCGTACCTTAGTCCGAAGTGGGGGGTTAGTGTGGACCAGGCCTCACTCACACAAACAGACAAACACCCAACTCATGGTGAGAGTGTAAACTCAAGGAGAGGTAGAAATTTTGAAGTGGTTATTGCCAAAAGACTTGATAGGTGACAAGGTAAGGTGAGGTCAAAACAATGTTGCAAATTCTGAAGAAGTTACAAAAATTGATTATTTTTATTTTATTTTGGGGGGAAGATTAATAATTTATCCAGAAAAAGAAAGCTAGTATTTGTATGGCAGGTGGACAATTTATTGCCATTATTATTATTTATTAATTTTATTATAGATGAAATTCTAAAGCATCTTAAAAATTAAAGGTAAGGCAATACTAACAGGTCTTAGGAGCCATTGTAAATAATTACTGCAGAAGCATAGTTTGCCATTTAGCTGTATATGATTGTATGTACTTTTGTGCTTTAAATTCCACATTTAAAATAGTGTAAAGGAAATAGTGCCAAAAGTGGTCCTTAAAATGATAGTACATTCATTCAGGAATATTGTGGGTAAGATAGAAATACATGCATTTTTAACTTTAAATTAAGTAATAAAACCAACATTCCTGAAACCACTTCTACTTTCACAGGACCTGATTCTACAAACACCTATATGGGAACTATGCATGTGGGAAGTCTCATGTATGTAGTCCCCAGGGATTTGTGTGTATAAGTGTTTGCAGTATTGGGCCCCAGGATGAGAAAGCACATTGCTCTAATTCCAAAAGAAGGTAAATGACAGAAAGCAAATGACAGAAAGCATTGTTCATACTTTGAAACAAGTCTTACATAAAGAAGAAGTAAATGCAAAGTAACCTGCATGCAATAAATAAATCTGTGTACATTCGAGTGAAAGAGTTTTGAATAATAGCACACAAGACAAAAAGGAGAAGCTGCCGCAGTGGATGAACTTAATCATATGGTTTCAAAGTTTGTGGAAACGTGTGTGTGTGTGTGGGGGGGGGGGGGAGTTTTTAGATCAGACTTCTTCAAAAGTTTGTCAGAATAAACTTCCCTTCTGCAAAGTAACACCACACCCTGGGAGCTGGTTTTCAAACTTCAAACAAGTAAGACTTTTTTTTTTTTTTTTTAAATAAAACATCTTTAAAGAGCATCAGGAGCAAATCGGTTTTTTTGCAGTATTTTAAAAGGAAAAGGTCAGACCACTGTCAAAGGAAGAGAAGGCGTACATGAAAATGGGTCAGTGGATTCCAATGATCTTGTGTGGAGTTATAGAATTCTTTTCTTACTCACACCTGACTCCCTTATTTGTTTTTGCAGCAGTTTTCAGACTTTCACCCTTTACCTATAACTAAAAGTTTATTCTGAGGGTAGGTATTGCACATCTTCAGAGAAGAGATTATGCATTTCAGAATGAATGTATGGGCTATTTTTCTTAGCTTATATACAAGTATAACTTGAGCATAGAGAGCTCATGACCCATGGTGTTTAAAGTGTAATGTGCCTCCTGTGCATGACTGGGGAGATAGCTGTACTACTAGTTTTTGCTTCAGAAAATGTTGCAGTTTGAAGTTGGTTTGCCCTCAGATGAGCAGGTGCATGTGTTGGCAAAACCTTTCGCTTGGAGTTAGGGCAACAGCTCAGACAGAGAATGTACAACCAGTTACAGAAATGAAAATGTTAAAAAATTAAAAAAAAAAAAAAAAGGATTTCCAAAAGCTAAATGAATCACACTCGCTTCACAAAGTTGCTTTTCTATGATACTCAACCGTCCACAAGAAGTTGCCAGTAAGATGAACTGTATCTTTGTTTCCAAGCTGTCCTTGTTTTTGAGCTGGCTTGACAAAATAAAAAAGGGTTCTTTCCCTCTTGGGATAATGATTTTGTTTGTGAATATCTTTGAAACAGAAATGTGTTTTTATGATAGACTAAAGAAACTGTGGGCAAATGTAGCTTCCAGTGTATGATCCTTTAGGATTGGAGGATTTATTGTGAGTGTTCTCCTGGATCCTATCCTCATAAACTAATCAGACTTCAAGAACGTTCTCAAGGATCATTTCATACAAATGACAATAAGTATAGGAATGAGACTATTTAGGATAGTCAATTGTATTATCACAATATAAAAGCATGGGTGGAGTTAGATGTGACACTTTATTTGATATAGTCAGCTGGTGCAAAATTGTATTGCATTAGAATTTTGCTCAGATGGGAGAGATTCTAGGTCTCCTATAATTTTACGATACTTAGTGACCATGGGAGAGGGGATATGGTTGTGGTTGGATTTCCAAAGCCCTGGCAATCCCTAGAGTAAGATTAGTTTTCTCTTAAGTTAGAGCAGGGGACCAGGGCCGCCCAGAGGGGGGGGGGGGCAAGTGGGGCAATTTGTCCCAGGCCCCGGGCCCCGCAGTTTTTCGGGGCCCCTGGAGCGGGGTCCTTCACTCGCTCCGGGGGCCCCAGAAAACTGTCGCGGGGCCTGGGCCCCCGGAGCTTCTTTGTCTCTGGGTCTTCGGCGGCAATTCGGCGGCAGGGGCCTACTGCCCCCAAAGACCCCAGGCCCCCTGAATCCTCTGAGCGGCCCTGCAGGGGACAGGCCTATCCCAGGATTCAAGGGGGACACAAAAGTAGCTTTAAGCTATTTTCCCTCAATCTTGTGGTGAGCACAGTTTGGCCAGACCAGAGAATCTGGGCCTTCAAGCACAAATAAAATGGGACCTGGAACCTCTGATTTGGGGTTTCCAGGACAAAGATCTGGCCGACATTTTGCCAAACAAACCTGCCCGTTTATGTCTAGGAAGAACCAATTTCTAGTTAATGCTTGCCTGATCAGAATTCAAACCAGTAACCTAGAGATTAAATATTCTGTATCCTATTAGCCCTCTGTGTACTTTTATCCCCCCGCCACTCGGCAGTTTCTTGGGTTATAAAACTTCTAACTATTTAAAAATCTGGTTTAGTTACAGTACTTTTAAGTGTGTGTCCTGTACAGTCTATGCTCATCATGTTTATGCTCTGTTGTTCAGTGTTTCCACGGAAATATGTGGAGGGCAGGTATTTCAATCTACTCACCAAAACAGGGCCACATGGAGTCAAAGTAGAGCAACGTAGATTGCAGGGGGAGATTCATAGGCACAAAGGGCAGTACAATCCTGAACTTCCATTGCCTTTCAATGGGATTTTAAGTGCTTCCCCTTTGTGCCCATGAAAATCTCCCCCACAGAACAATGCATCCCCAAACAGCCTGCCCCCCCATCCGACCCCTCCATCTTCCCACCCCCGACTGCCCCCCTTAGAATCCCCAACCCATCCAACCCTCCCTGCTCCTTGTCCCCTAACTGCCCCCTCCCGGAACCCCCCACCCCTAACTGCCCCTGGGACCCCACCCCCTATCCAACTCCCCTGCTCCCAGTCCCCTGACTGCTCTGAACCCTATCCACACCCCCGTCCCTTGACAGGCCCCCCAGGACTCCACGCCTATCCAACCCCCCCTGCTCCCCATCCTCTGACTGCCCCCCAGGATCCCCCGCCCCTTATCCAACCCCCCCAGCCCCGGCTCCCTTACCATGCCACTCAGAGCAGCATTTCTGGCAGCCGCGCCACCTGGCCGGAGCCAGACACGCTGCTGTACTGCTCGGCAGGAGCACGCAACCCTGCCTCCCAGAGCTCTGCCATGGCTGCGGGGAAGGGGGAACAATGGGGGAGGAGCCGGGGGCTAGCCTTCCCGGCCAGGAGCTCAAGGGCCGGGCAGGACGGTCCCGCGGGCCGGATGTAGCCTATGGGCCGTAGTTTGCCCACCTCTGGTATAGGTTCTTGAAAAGTTAAGTTCAGCTACAAATTAGTATCTCTACAGATATCCTGAATGGAGACACTGACACTTGCTCTCTGCTTTCCCTCCATTAAAAGCCTTTCTATCTAAAGGTTTTCTATAGTGTCCATCACTGTAGTACCTAATAACTGATCTTTTCTGTTTATTTTCTAGTTTGCCATCTGCCTTCACTTGAAAAATAGATTCATAGATTTTTTTCCATTTAAGGTCAAATGAAACATGTTTCATAGATTCCAAGCCCAGAAGGGACCATTGTGACCATCCAGCCTGAATAGAACTTCCCCAAAATAACTCATAGAGTAGATTTTTTAAAAAACACCATCCAGTCTTGATTTAAAAACTGCCTGCGTTGAAGAATCCACCACAAATCTTGGTAATTTTTTCCAATGGTTAATTATCCTCACTGTTAAAATTTTACACTTTATTTCCAGACTGAATGTAGCTAGCTTCAACTTCCAGCCATTGGATCGTGTTATACCTTTCTCTGCTAGACTGAAGAGCCGATTATTAAGTATTTGTTCCTCATGTTGGTACTTACAGACTGTCATCAAGTCACCCCTTAACAAGCGCTTTGGAAAAATCGCTTCTCGTACAGTAGACTTAATGAGGTAAACCAAATGTTATATGAATTGTTATTACCCTGGTTGCTCCACCTCAAAGATTTCTATGTATTTCTCTGCATTTATCCCCACTTGTATGGTCTATTAGGTATGGAATCATATGTATCTAAAACTCAGTGCAACCAGCTTTTATTTTCATCACCTTAAAGGGATTAATATCCCATGGGGTTTACACAGGGATTTGCCTGCTCCATTAGGCCTCAACCCTGCAAAAACATCAATCTATGAGAACCTTTACTTCCCCAACCAGTGTCCCATTGCAATCAATTACTACACTTCTGTGCAGGAATAAAGGTTCTTAAATGCAGCATCAGGACCTTAGGCCCAGATCCTCAGAGGATTTTTTTGGTGCCTAACTCCCATTGACTTCAATGGGAATTAGGCACCCAAATATCTTTGAGAATGTGGGCCTTATTTTTTAAAATCCCAGCTGCCGTCTTGGAATTATTCCTGTCGTGGTAGGTCACATTCTGTGGTGGCAATCTCTAAGGAAGCAGAGTCAAAAGATTTCAAGTTATGTGGTATATAAATCAAAAAGCGGTGTTGCATTTGAATGCATTGCATAATACAGAATGCATTTTTTGGATGCTAACGAAATACATTAAGATTTAATTTTTTGAAACAAGTTAGCATTGCTGCCTACATCTATGGTGCTTTTTATCAAAGTCAAGTCTTGATACAGCTGAGAAATGTTGTTATACCTTGATATTTGTTTAGCAAATTATATACAAAATCTGTGAGGTCAGCATCATCATCTAATACCTTTATTCAAGTCTGAACTGTCAGCACCTACTGTACAAGCTCTTATGGCATCCACATACAGTAGATGGAGTAAAACCACTGAATTGTGAAATGGGTGTGCCTGGCTTTCGAAACAGAATATGGCTTTTAAAAATATTAATCTTCACTGCCTCAGTAGCCTAGTCTTAATTAGCACCCTGGCTGTGCTTTAGCACAGTTTTGACTGCAAAGTATACTTCATGTTCTTCTCTTAAATCTTTGCTTTTTCTGTCTTTTTTCCTTTGGTAATGTGATTTTTTTTTATGGCTAAACTTTCATCTCATCAGTATTTTTAGTACTGAAGTTTCATCCTTTTAGATTGACAAAGTTACATGTAACATAGGATTTGGAAGTAGTCATATCTGTGTATTGCTGGTTATTGTTTTACATATTTTGGGGGACAAAAATCCCCTTTGTGTACATAAAAATAAGGAGGGTTGCCTGCATCAGAGGATTATTTATCTATGGAAAAAGAGAATTATTTTTTTTCAAAATATGCAACCGAATTCCAAATAGACATTGTTATCTGTGTTCCAAAGAAGCCCAAGCATCCCGGGGGCACTAGATTAGACCAGCAGGGGAAAGACACCCTGGGCTCCTGGTAGGCATGGGGAAGAGCCTCAATGCGAATCCCCCCTCCACACACACACACACATAGGGACCTTGTGCAGGAGGGTGCTCCCTGCCCACCCCTGACTCTTGTCATCAAGCATAGGTGCTGGAACTAAGGGTGCTGGGGGTGTGGCAGCACTGGCTTGAAGTGGTTTCCATTATATACAGGGTTTACAGTTTAGTTCAATGGCTCTTAGCACCACTACTATACAAATTGTTCCAGCACCCCTGTCATCAAGCCCCTGCCTCATGAGCCTCCCCCTGAATACCACCTGACCCAGCTGCAAGACATTCAGCCAGTCTGCCTCTGAACCGTGCCCAGAGAACATCTGTATGTGCTCATGATTCACACCATCGGTTTCCTCATCCTCGTCTCATGCCCCGACACCAAGTGGCAGGACCTGCTGCCACCTGAGGAAGGAACCTTGGTGGGCCAGTCTGTACTCCATTCTGGTTCCACGGCCCACTGGGGACATTAGTTGGCAGATCCTTCTTGGAGCTGTGAGCATGGGCATGTACATGGCATGGTTCACAAACTCCTCCAACACCTGTCCCTTTTGCAGTGAGAGGAAGATCCTGGCGCATATCTACATAGGGGGTGTAAGTTTGCAGCCCCTCTTCTACCCCTTCCAGAACCTCTCACTGTACTTCTCCACACACATCCTGATTTATGCATACCCCATCCAGGGCCCCACAAAGTCACAGGACCTCCTTATCAATCTCCTCCTGGCACTGGTCAAGATGGCCATCCATCACTTCTGAAGGAGGAAGCTGGACAGGCGGATGCTTTTGACTCTGGGCCTATTTCCAATCCTTTATTTAATCACGTCTAAAAACAAAGGTCCTCTGGACTCCTTAGACACCTTTGAGGAGCAGTGGATGCTGTTGGAGGCTCTTTGCACGGTGTTCCCCTCTGGTTCCCTGATTTTCAACCTTTGACCTCAATCCCATTCCTGTTTTCTCCTTTATGATGAAATAGCTGGAAAAAAAGCTATGGCCTTTATCTTAGCCAAATCTCTGTAAGCGGCAACTTATTCGCTGAAGTGTGTGGACCAGAACACTTTGTGGTGACATGATGTTATGCACTGCAGAACAGCGATCTAAAACTACAAAAAAACCAAAGCAAGACATGCCAGGTAGATTGTCAGTCAATAAATGTAATAACCCTGAACCGTTAGATCAGCAACAGTCTGAACAAAACATGATAACAGTCCAAACAGGAGATATGTAGCAACAGCACATACCCAACGCTGTGGACCCCCACCCCGACCCCCCTTGAACAGGAACAGAGTTCAGACAGCAGGAACCAGGAAACATCACATGAACAGGGAGGCAACACACACACATGTCATCACATATGGCTAAGGCTACAATTTAGTCATGGATATTTTTAGTAAAAGATAAATACTTCTGCGTGAAAAGGCATCATCCTAAACCTAGGGTTAATTTTTCTTTAAGTCTGATTGTGAACAAAATAATGGAGATAGTTCACTTAGACCAACAGATCCTAAGGTTTCCTACTTGTGGGAGAAGGGACCAAAGGCAGAGGGTTTGCAGTGCATGCCAAACTATATAATTACGGGTAGTGATCAATGGCTCCATGTCTAGTTGGCAGCCAGTTTCAAGCGGAGTGCCCCAAGGGTCGGTCCTGGGGCCGGTTTTGTTTAATATCTTTATTAATGATCTGGAGGATGGTGTGGACTGCACTCTCAGCAAGTTTGCAGATGACACTAAACTGGGAGGCGTGGTAGATACACTAGAGGGTAGGGATCGGATACAGAGGGACCTAGACAAATTAGAGGATTGGGCCAAAAAAAACCTGATGAGGTTCAACAAGGACAAGTGCAGAGTCCTGCACTTAGGACGGAAGAATCCCATGCACTGCTACAGACTAGGGACCGAATGGCTAGGTAGCAGTTCTGCAGAAAAGGACCTAGGGGTCACAGTGGACGAGAAGCTGGATATGAGTCAACAGTGTGCTTTTGTTGTCAAGAAGGCTAACGGCATTTTGGGCTGTATAAGTAGGGGCATTGCCAGCAGACCAAGGAACGTGATTCTTCCCCTTTATTCGACATTGGTGAGGCCTCATCTGGAGTACTGTGTCCAGTTTTGGGCCCCACACTACAAGAAGGATGTGGAAAAATTGGAAAGAGTCCAGCGGATGGCAACAAAAATGATTAGGGGTCTGGAGCACATGACTTATGAGGAGAGGCTGAGGGAACTGGGATTGTGTAGTCTCCAGAAGAGAAGAATGAGGGGGGATTTGATAGCTGCTTTCAACTACTTGAGGGGGGTTCCAAAGAGGATGGAGCTCGGCTGTTCTCAGTGGTGGCAGATGACAGAACAAGGAGCAATGGTCTCAAGTTGCAGTGGGGGAGGTCTAGGTTGGATATTAGGAAACACTATTTCACTAGGAGGCTGGTGAAGCACTGGAATGCGTTACCTAGGGAGGTGGTGGAGTGTCCTTCCTTGGAGGTTTTTAAGGCCCAGTTTGACAAAGCCCTGGCTGGGATGATTTAGTTGGGAATTGGTCCTGCTTTGAGCAGGGGGTTGGACTAGATGACCTCCTGAGGTCCCTTCCAACCCTGATATTCTATGATTCTATGATTCTATGGCTACTTCGAGGATAGCTACGATCTCCATTATTTTTTTCTGTATGCCACATTATTTTCAGCGTACAGTTCCTTGCAGATGATTTGCTTGAAACAGTGATGTGGCTTCTGCTAAATCCTTTGAAATTCAGGCCTTTAATCCTGGCTTTACAAATTGTTCAAAAAGTACTGGTCTAATTAAGCAAATTGATACAAATATCACTTGCCAGGGCCAAATTCTTCTTGTTTAATGGATACCCTTTGTTCACATTATAACTTTAATTAAACTCATGAATTCTGACATGCATAGTGAAGTGTGCGCTGTAATCCTTCAGCAGTACAAAATCGACACTAGAGAGGTTATCGTGCACTAAGGTTTTATTGAAAAATAATCCATTACAGTAACCATTCAACAAAAGAAAAATCAACATGTTTATGTGTTGGCTAATTCAATATGGAATTTTTAGTTTCCCCCACCCCTCGCTCGAAATGTGTTTGTTGGGGATACGCTGTGGAAAAACTATAATATAATGTTTTTTTTGTTTACAGTTCTTCATCCCTAGTACATGACTGTTTTTTGTTATCTTGCAGGGCAAATGAAACCATTAGCTCACCATATATCATTTAGGTAAATCATTGGCCAATCATTTGTTACCATGGTACTTAATCTTGTATAAAAAGGGTCATACATATGTTATACCTTTAAGTTAGAGCTGTGAGCTGAAACTCAGAATTAAGATTAGTTCAAATTTGCCTTCTTTAGAATTTGTGGTTCCTGAATTTCTTTGAATCAGCAACATTATGACTTTTTTCTTTTGGCACAAACTGTTCATCCATGAAAATTTACAGGTAGTTTATCATAGTGTTTTTCTTAGTTTCACGCTTGCTTGTTTAAATTTCATTACATAGTATTTCTTCTGGTGAGGTCAGGTGAGTCAGCAGAAGCCATGGTGAGTTCTCTCAGCAGAAGAAGGCTGCATTTTGTGGGCTCTCTATGAACAAGCAAGGACAAAAATACCAACTGCTGAGTCTCTTTTTCTGGTATTTGATTCTGAAAATCAAGTCCTATATCTAAAATAAATATTGTTACAAGCAGTCAATTACGGAAGATAGTGAAAGTTCTTTTTATTTTTTTTTATTGTAGAAGTTTTGTGAACTCAGATGAGGAGATTTTATTAAATCTTCTTGCAATGAATATTTTGTTAAGCCCCAGTCAAGGCTATTTGCAAGGAACTGCAATTCAGAAAAGGAGTGGTCGAGAGAGAAAGAATGACGAATAAAGGCTGCTATCAACCACAGTAACTTCAGGGTAGAAAGCAAACATTTCTGGACCAAGTCTTAAGGTACTCTCAACTGCAAGGCAAAATACTACGGGCATTTTAATTACCAATAAATTTGTTAGGTAACAAATACAACCAAACATTCAGAATCAGGGAGGCTCCTAAATTATAGCCCTCCAGAAATGTCTTTGAAAAAGTTATGATCAGCTGAAAAATGTGGATTTGAATTGAAGTTGAAACCCAACCTTAAGTTTAGCTGGTGCTGTTTGCACTCACTATAATACTTCCCCATTGCTAGAAGCAAGCATTCTACTATCCTTCTAATAAGAACCAAAGAAAAAGAAAGCCCATTATTTTCTTTACTATTAATCTCTCTGCTCATTACATTTCCTCCTACCAGTTTCTGCAGTTCTGCCAACGCCTAAAGAAAAGAAACAGTAAAAGCTCTAGAAAATGGGTTTGTACTTGAAATCTAAGGCCTTGAGCCTATGGACACCTGTAAGTAGCTTTCTGTACAAGTACAGCCCATTTGGGCAGATCCTCAGCTGTGGCTGTGTCCTGATGAGTAAATGGAACTACTTATGTGCATAAGTGTTTGTAGATAGGGACCTTACTCTGGATTTGCCTAAAATGAGGGATACCTTTCAGTAAGGAAATGATTTATGGTAATCATTCTTGAAGAGCAAATAGAATTTTGCCATCTTTGCGCATTTGTTTGTGTTTGCATTTCCTAATTTTCTGTAATAACAGAGTCTCTGGTATCTGTGAGGCACTCTGCTTTTGAGGGTAATTAGAAGACGATTAAACACTTTTCCTTATTAGCAAATGCATTTTTTTCCTGGGGACTGATGCACATTTTTAAAGAAGACTATAGTAGCATAATTATAATTAATTTATAGCGCCTTATGAAAAATACATAGGCTACAGCGCAGTGATTCAGTTTGTTAATGGGCTACCCATGGAGCCTGCGTTCAAAAATATACCAGGTTTTGATCTGGATGCGTTAGGCAGGCAGGGGTGTTCTTTAAGGCTGCAGCCTCATGATAGAAAAAAGAACCTGACTGTAAGCAATTGAATCAGAATCCCAAGTACTGTGGTTTAAGCAGACGGCTTTTAAAAAAGACGCCTCCAGAGATGATACTTCCTGCTGCTAGCCTTACAGGCAAAAAGGGGCTCTCAATAAAGGAAAGAAAACTGGTAGTAGCAGGGAGTGGGGAAGGAGAATTGTCAGTAGCAATTGTGAGTTCATCTCCACTGCAAAAATAGGACATTGTCATCTTTACTTTATGATGACATTTGAAATACAAGTTTAATAGCCAGTTCTTTTTATGGCAAAGAAAAGACTTCAGCTTTTCATCCCAAAATGGTACAGCATGAAATTGATAAGGGATCACTGCAAATTCATAACATCAAATAAAAACTTGGCAAAAAACATTTATGCATTTTGTTATATGTTGGTTACATATTTTATGTGTTTTCTTGTAGTACTAGCTAAGGGCTTGATCCTGCAAATATTTAGGTCCATGCTACCCACTCTAGGAAGAACTATACTCTGTAGTACAGTAAAGCTCACATTCTCAGTCACACAAAAGCCCCTTAACACCACTCTGTCCGTGTATGGATCTTAAAAGCGAGTGTAAATGTAATTTGGAACCACTATGAAGTCCCCTTACACTACCAGAATAATGTTAAGGGGCCTTATTATAATCTGAGAATCTGGGCCTAAGTGTTTACAGGACCAGGCTCTACATTTTGTTCACAAGTATGATTGCAAACTTACATTTGAAATTATATATATTATATATAATATGGTTTTTAAAAGCACAAGCTGAGGGATGCTCACTTATGCAATCCACAAACCACATATCTTTGCAGCATAAGAGGCATAATCCACTAATTGCATCAAGAATCAATTAGAGACATTCATACCAAAAATCAATAAAATGTTAAATAACTCGTCAAGATGAATCAAATATACAATTAATGTATCTTGGAAAAGAGTCCCCCGTAAAGAAGAATATCTGGCACATATGTAGGCAGAGATGCACAGCAAAATAGGTTAGAAAATGAAATTGCACTTATTGATTAGCTAAATAATGCTAGTACAATAGTCATTTTAGAAGCACCAGTAAGGTTCAGCATCTATTTGAGACTCCATAATAAATTCTTATTTTCAGTTGCTGTAAACATTTGCTCTGAGTCTTGGCATAAAAAGGTTCCAGCAAGCAATTGACATTTCAGGGGGAAAAGGACATTAGCTTTTACAATTAGTGGCATGCAATAATAAATACAATTATAAACAAAGGGGTTTGTGTTTTGCAGACTGTTACATAATGTTGACTGGTGGTTTTTTAAAGTATTCTGTGAAATCCCAGTAATTTTTGGATCAAAGATATTGCATACATAAAATGTAATATAAGTAAATCAACTGATTTACTTCTCTTAATCGCACAGGAACATATTGTGTCTTTATATTTGACAGAGGGAAATTACTCAAATCCTGCAAGGTTCAACAGGACAGGAGTTAAAGATATTTCAGTGGATTTATCGCACAGAACCCAATATCTACACTGAATTCTGGCCTAGAATTCAGTATAGATATGACATCCTATTTAAGTGTAGATATGACATCCTATGAAAGCCACAGCTTTCATAGTCCACCTTATATCCAAATTCATGTTATATCGGGTTGCGTTATATCTGACCACCTCTACCCCAATATAACGTGACCCGATATAACATGAATTTGGATATAACACGGTAAAGCAGCACTCTGGGGGTGGGGGGGGCTGCGCACTCCGGTGAATTAAAGCAAGTTCGATATAACGCGGGTTCACCTATAATGCAGTAAGATTTTTTGGCTCCCGAGGACAGCATTATATTGAGGTAGAGGTGTATACAGAATTGGAAGATTGGTTGAACAAACCCACACTAGCTGGATGTCTACATACCACTAAGTACAATTCTTAATAAACTCTGTGTCATCTCACAACCTGGATTGTATTCTTTGGAGTGATTGCTACTTCAGTTAGTCCAAAGTCCTAGTCAGAAATAAAGGGTTATTTTCATCTGAACATTACACTGTCAGCTGTTATCACATGATGTCTGGATACTACAGTGACTGATACCACAGCTTTTAGTTGCATGAGTAATCCCTGTTCTGCAAGGCCCCACTCAACAGTACATCCTTATTCAGCAAAGCACTTAAATGTGTGCTGAATCCCTAAGAATGTGCATAAATGCTTTGCTGAATTAGGGCCGATGGGCCTATCCTTGTATGAATAGTTCCTTTGACGTCATCATTGGATTACTAATATGAGCAAAGGTTGCATGATGGGGGCCCCTACATAGCACACAATTTTTACTTACGATCCCTACCATTTTTGCACAGAACACTGATATCTTTCAAAGTAGCTTTCTAGATACAGACGTGGCTATGAGGACTTTTGTGAAAGGTGATTTCTGTTAGTTTGGGACTAGGTAATATGTGTCTAGCATATAGTAAACTCTATATCACTTGGCTTGTGGGGAAAGAAGTTTGCAAAACTCTCAGTTCTTACCTGACAAAATTGTCACAGAGTTTTACAAAAAACTACAAATTAAGGGCCTTTTCATACAAAGACTGACACACATGCTTAATTTTATGCATCTGTGTAGTCCTATTGACTTTAGTGGTACAGTACTGCTCATGTGCATAAGTGTTTGCAAAATTAGGACCTTAGCAAAATGTAATTTTTGACTCTACACAAGATTTGGTCTGAAAAAAAAAATGGCAAAAACCCTGTGATGGAATAATGCTTATTTATGGTCACACTTATGGCCTGATCCTGTAAAGACTTATTCATGTGCTACCTGATATGCAAATTGTCCCATTAAAGTCAATTGAGCTACTCCTGGTTAAATATTCTGTCACTTTCACAGAACGTTTTTCTTTGTCCTTCCACCAAAAGAACTTTTTACCTACAGAAATATCCCCCCTAATTACTTTTATGGACAAGTTTAAAAAGTGTGTAGGTGTGTAGGCATACATCCAAGGGACAATCCCACAGGTTTTGTTTTTGATATAAACAATATGAACAATGGATGTGTGTTTGTGTTTGTTTACATTTTTTTCACAGTACTAGTTGGGAGAAATGCCTTAATTAAAAATTTGCTCAAAAAGCAAAGCCTCTTTCCAGTCTCTCAACTTCAGAAAAACCCAGTATAGCAAATAAACGGCTGGAAATTAATGACTTTTTTTGTGGAATCCCAGAAATGATTGCAGGCTGCTGGGTGGGTGAAATTTGAAGTGGCCATATTTGGCACCAGGTGTTATACTAAAAGTTGTCATTTGTCTTAAGATGTAATTGGGGTCAGCTAAGTGATTAAAAAGGTTCATATTCCATGCCTTGGCCTTTGTTTTTGCATCGAGCCCTACCCCCTTTCATCAAACTCTGGCTCTATAACTGTCACTAACAAGTTTGCTCGCTGGGAATTATTTCTCAAAGTATAATCACTGTCAGATTCTGTTAGCTCAAAATTACACTGAGTCAAAGCATATGCAGTTCCAAGGTTTGCGACAGCTGCAGTAGTGATATGGCTCTGCAAGTCATATTGGAGTTGTAAAAAGTAAATTGTGTTTGATGGGTCAGGTTTAAAAAGGGTCGGCCTCCCTTTTTCTACCCGCCAAAATTGCACTTTTGCATCACCAGTATGGGTGCAAATCCTTGTACTTGCATCTCTAACTACCTGAATGTGGTCATAAACTAGGTGGCTGGAGGGACAAATAATCTGATTTGCTCCCTTAATTCATTTTACAAGCTTAAAAATGCTGCTTTCCCATATTTTAATACAGAATATTAACAAGGGGCTCTTGGGAGTCCTCTCCTACACATGCATGTAATTCATCACATGGTTATGCCCAGTATCTATGGTATTAATATGTGTGTGTACTGTATATGCACACTCACATAATTATGCCTCTTAAGGATGTTTTCTAAAACATCACTGTGTCTAGTATGTGTCTAGTCTGTACTGACACACCAAAAGTGGCAATCAATGTTCTGTCTTACTTCTTGGTTTTTGCCCTTGTGCATGTTGCCCATCCCCACCCTCATGCCTCATCCCCTGCACTCTGGTTATTTGGAGCTGTTTTAGGCAAAGAGGCAAAGTCGTTCAGCATATCTGGAAGAGCGTAAGCATTGGATTTTCTCTGACGTCTTTAGGGAGAGTATTAAGAACCTGATGAAAAGAAATTGGAATTGAGAGAGAGACTTTTCAACACTCAGGGTAAGGCTCTGGGACTCTTCCAAAGGAGATGAGGAAGCATACAGCTCTTGGCTTCTTCAGGTCACACATCAAGACTCGCCTCTTTGCTAAAGCTGCCACAAAGAACCAGAGCAAAAGAAAACTAGAAAGCACACTCAAAGGTGCTACTTCCTGATGAGGCTTTCATATGTCCAGCCTCTTGCCCAGCAGGTCTGCTTTGATTCTCCTAGGAGAAAGGGATTGAGGAACACTCTAAGCAGGTCACCTGTTGCCTTCCCTCACTTCACAGCCCCTCATCAGGCCATAGCATTTTAACTAATGGAAATACAGTCGGGCCTCGATTTACACAGTGGTTTTTTTGCACGGTTTCAGTTATTCATGGTCAATTAATTGTGACCCTTTATTTTTGTACACGGTATGGTGTACTTTTACATGGTGCAGCACGGTCACCAAGATGCGCAGATCAGTGGCATAATTAGGATGGGACACTTGGGTGGGTCCTGAATTCAGGTGAGTGGGCAATGATGGGGGCAGGAGAGGGGAGGCAGAAGAGATGGGGCAGGAGGGATTGGGGCTGCCTCCCCTCCCCCCCTCCAGCCGGCCTTGCAGGGGGTGATGGACACTCTGGCCAGGCCTCCCCTCTCCCCCGGCCCCATGTGCAAACCCGGGGAGTATGGTCAGGACACAGGGGCTTACCCGCTCTCCGGCTGGAATGCTGGGTGGAGTGGCAGGAGCCTTCGACCCCGCTCCCCAGCTGGAGCGCCAGGTGGAGCAGGACGAGCCCCCGACCCCACTCCCTGGTAGGAGTGCTGGGTGGGCGGAGCAGCGCGAGCCCCTAAGCCCCGACCCCACTCCCGCTGGAGCACCAGGCAGCCAGAGCAGAGTGAGCCTCCAACCCTGCTCCCCGGCAGGAGTGCCGGGCAGGCAAAGCGGGGCAAGTCCTCGCGCCCCAACCTCACTCCCCGGTTGTGCGCCTGGGGCCGGGGGGACCCCTGGCCAGAGTGTCCATCACCCCCTGCAAGGCCGGCTGGAGGCAGTGAGGGGAGACGGCCCTGAACCCTCCTGCCCCATCCCTCCTGCCTCACCTCCCCCACTCCCGTCATTGTCCACCTACCCGAAGTCGGGGCCCACCCAAGTTTCCTGTCCTGGCTACGCCACTGCTCCACACTCCCTGGCCTCCCCAGACACCCCAGATGAACCTTCAGAGTTCTGACTTCAACAACATCAGCATTATCATCATATCAAGTTCATCCTCAACATCAGTAAATGTTAGTAGAAAGTTTAAATTTCATTAAAATTTTTTAATAAAACCTGTATTGGATAAATTAGGGAGGTCATCTTGGGAGCCTGGAACCTAAACCCTTATTTCCCATAGACCCTTGGTATCTTTTTACATGATTTCTATTTGCATGGTGTTTTTTCAAGAATGTAGCCACTGTGTAAATCGAGGCCCGACTTTATATATTCAGTATTTGTGCACACATAAGAACCCTGATGTGTTGAGCCATTAGTGAATCAATTGACATATTGAAAATGTCCTGTAATTTTGTTGAGCCTTAAATGGTTTAAAGACTCCCTTGTTAGAGGGAACAATCATTTGGCAGCATAATACATTATTTTAATGGACCCCACTTTTTCGCCATCTGTTCCAACAACTAACAATGAATGCAATAAGAACTTTATTCACATGAAGCAATATGTATTTTATGAGATTTCAGTGAATGTGCATATTCATTTCCAGTATGGCACAAGCCATAGGTCATAATATTTTCTTCATGTTTCATAGAGGACACATGCTTTCTTTGAAGCACAGTATTTTAGATACATATTCACTCTATTTTGGTTTTATTTTTGGACAACTTTTCTAAGAAGAGTTGCAAAAGGCACATAAGTCTCTTTCACCTGCAGAAAATAGCCTTTGTGAATACAAAAGAGTCACAGTGGTTGCCACTAAAAAGTCATCATTTGGCAATGGCTACCAAGTATCTGAGACACAGGAGTATCTATATATATTTAGAACAGGAAATAACTCTGTGGTAACTGAAATATTTATATTAAACACAGAACTAAATGAACTGCATGCACAAATGGAAACTTCACTATATCACTGTCATGCAGGTATTTGCTAGTGTGCTAATATTTTTAGGTGCATACATTATACTCTTCTATGAACATTTGCCCAGATCCTCAGTTGGTGTAAAGCAGAATAGCTCCATTGAAGGTCAGTTCATCTAATCTTTGTCACAGTTTACCCATCTGAAAATGCGGATCAAAATACTTGCCTTCAGACCACAGCAGAGGGCTGAGAGAATTAACTAGTTTTTGTAAAGGTTTTCATACCCTGAGCTGTGACTTGATCAGTAAGTAGGACGTGTTATTTGAAGTGTGTGACTTGCAGAATAATTCAATTTATAAAATACTGAATCATACTATTCCAGTCCTGGATATGTTTTATATCATTTTGGATTCTCTATGGGTAAGCTCCGCTGTTTAATTTGAAATGGGAGAAAGTAACTGGGATATTAAAATAAAATGTTCACAAAGTCCAAAACCTTATTTTTAAAAATGAGACAATATGAGCAAAGCTATTTTCCATTATGAAGATCTTCATTGGTCACAACCATTTAGATACCCTTGCATAGCAAGCTGAAATTTATTTCCTGAGTAAAGCTTGTGATTAAGAGAAATAAGTAGTCAAATCCCTTCCTACTGATAACACAATGATCATATGGCTGTAGCCCCCCTACATGGATTAGCATGGTGAAAGCGAGACTCCAGTCTAGTGATCTTGGATAAAGAGAACACCTGTAAGTGTAATTTTTTTAATGGTGCTAAATGGTGCAGGGTGGCATGACAGGCATATATCATATGCGATACACAGTCCTGTATGGATGTAACAGCTGTTGTATTTGTCCAACCAGTAGACAAAATGATACAAAACAAGAGCTGGCCAGGAATTTTTCAAACTACACATTTTTTCATTGGAAAATTCTGATGCCTCAAAATCAAAATTTTTCACAGGAAATGGTGGGTTTCAATTAATGTTTTGACTAGTGTAAAAAAAAAAAAGCAGGACAAAATCAAAATGAAACACTTTCCAATTATTGAAGCAAAACATTTTGATCTGAACTGATTTATTTATTTATTGGTAGCATTTCGGTTCATGAAACTTTTCTTTAAGTTTCTAATTTTTGTGGAATGGAAAATGGTTTCCTGCCAAGCTCTATACAAAACATTTGTGTTGTCTGGGACCTTTTCTCATGTTATGGTTACACATTTTTAAAATTGCAGTGGGTTTGAAAGTCATGCTCCGCAAATAATACTTTGCACTGTCAGAGCCTGATGTAAAGCCCATTCAAGTCAGTGAAAAGTCTCCCATTGATGCCACAGGGCTCTGGATCAGACACATATGGCAGTTAGGATCTGAAAGCATTTGTGAATATAAAGTAATCCCCAGAAATACATCTAGGATAGGGGAATTACACACACATGTATGGCTAAGAAGTTGGATCCCTATTTCACAGATGGATAAATTATGGCTCATGGTTCACAAAGGGAGCCACTGACTAAAGTCCCCCATGGAGTCAGTGGGAGAGAGAGAGAGAGGCGAGAACCCAATATTCCTGATCCTGGTTCTTTGTTCTAATTACAAGATTGCATATTCAGGGATAAAATCTCAGAGGTGAGTGGAATTTCTAGCTCCCAGTCTGACACAAGCTTTATAGGGGGAGACTCACATCTCCTTCCTGATTCTATACCTCTAAATTCAAATGGAATTTTGATGCTGGTTTCCATGGGAGCAGGATTGGACCCATAATGCCCTGACAGAATAGTGTGAAGTTCCCATCATTTTGTCTGTACATACAAGAGGCCTAGTCAAGAGATGGATGATATAAACATTTCATTCTGTATTTTGCTTTTTAGTACCAGATTTGAAAGGAAGACTTTTAAAGAGAACCTGGAATAATTTCTCCAAACCCCATGAAAGAGGAAGAAGAAAAATGGGGTCTCCAGTACAAAGCAGGAAGCTTATGACTAAAGTACAGGTAAAAAGGCATTGTTAACTGCTAACTGCAGTCTCATCTAGTACTGAAATGCAATCAGATTAGCACAGGCCTCAAACAAAAGCATCCAAACACACAAACATTTCAAGCATTTCTCTGTGTGTTTTGCCCACTGATCTTAGGTGTGATGGTAAGGTTGAGTTTAAGATCAATCTTGGCCTTAGGTAACCCCTTGGCAGTTGCTTGGCTCTCTGCTCTCCTTGTACTGCTGGAGGGTGGGGAGAACTAATGGGTCACCAGTTCCTACTCCCAACCCCTTTGTCTTGAGGTGGTATACTCAGTTCCCTGATCAGGAGGCGCATCTTTGGTTGGCACACAGAGAAGGCCTCAGCCCTGTTTACTCTCTGTCTGGCAGTAGCATGGCTGGGAGGAGAGAGGCAGGCAGCAAGAAACTAGCCCTCAAAGTTGAGCAACTCTGAGATGGCTCTTGGGAGTGAAGCTGACCACTGATCTCCCCAGGGATGCTGCCCCAATTCCTTTCCGTCATAAGCAAACTGATGAGTCTCTGGTGACTGCAGGTGCTTGTCCCTGCCCAGGTGGGTCTTCTCTTTGCATTAGATGTTCTCTTTCCTCAGGCAAATGCTGCCTCTCTTCCCCTGCCTCTCCTTACCACTGTAGATTCTGGAGCAGGAAACTGAAAGAGAATGTATCTGATGCCAGCAGCAAGTGGAAAGGGACCTACTTCTTCAGACAGGTAGAAAAGAAAATGAAATGGGGGACTATTAGGTGGTACAATGAAAACAGACATTGTTTTGGTGTTGGTGGAATGAAAAGCCTGAGCTTATTCTTGAACTCATTCTGACCCACACATATTTAAAGAGTGAGATCAGTGACTACAGCCAAGCTTTACGTGACCAAAAATGAAATTCAAAGTCAAGGCTGACACATTCCAGCCCTAACTTGTCTTGTTTTTAATTATTGCCAAGCCTCAGAACAACTTGTGCATATTGCTTATAAAGTATTCTCTGATACCTAAAATGGGATATGCTAGAGACAGGCACATTCATAAAAGCGAGAATAGCCTGGAAGCTATGCATTAGGTTCATAGGTTCACATAAGTCATATCATTCAATGAATTGTATCTCTTTGATGGTGAGGAGAGTGGTCTCCCTATGTGTTATGTAATCATATAATCTATATATACACACACCCAGAAACACTGTTTTCACTTTGACGGTGTAGCTCCCCGAAAATTGTACTATTTTCATGTAAAAAGCTTTTAGGTAAATTTGACACCACCATGACAGGCTTTAGGAAGATTGCCCACATTTCTCTGATGTTGCTGTTCAGCTGCAACTTTTGGCCCAATTCTTTATCCTCTGAAGCTTTAGGTGGCTGGCTGTATAATAATGTAAACAATTCGAAGTGACATGGTGCTAACTGTGAGACGTAGTTGTCTCAAGAAGAAATGTAACCTGCTCAGAAAAATGTTCTGATTTCGCTTATAGATCTGTAGCTAATGACCAGAGTGAAATCCATGACCCTGAAGGCACATAGCCCAACTCTGCCTCCATCAGTCACATGCTTCACAACCAAAGAAATTTTACTTGTGTATCATTTGGTTTCCAAGATGCCTTTATGATTGTCTCATGTGCTAGTTAGTAATTGGGGGACTCCAGTAAGCAGGCTTACACGCAGGTCCATATCTAAAAGTGAGCTTTTCATGAGCTCACGAATAGGCCATGCATTCTCCATCCTTTCTGGTCCTGCACCAAGCACAGTTCAGTCAGGAAGTGGTATGACAGAAGATGAGGAACTGTGAGGACTGCAACTCAGGGGGAAAAAAAGGTTGGCCCATTAGAATAATTTTGCCCAACTCAAAAACAGTTTTTAAAAAGTACACAAAACTGTAACTCTTATAGGTTGACCCATTCCTACATTTCCTGCTAAACTACAGAACTCATTTGTTGACAACAGATATTAATATATCTCTGAATAAATGAGCTCAATATCTCAGAATGCTCATATGTTAGTTCATATGTAAGTTGTATGTAAAATAACGTTTCCCTCGGGCCACAGCTTTCATAGTCTAAAGCCGAGATTTGGCTTCAGTTTAAGATTTCTCTAAACCTACATAGATCACTTACATACAGGGCCGGCTCTGGCTTTTTGGCCGCCCCAAGCAAAAAAAAAACAAAAAAAACCCGGGGCGGCCAGAACGGCAAAGCAAAAAAAAAACCCCAAAACCTGCGGCGCGGCCGGAGCGTGGGTGCAGGGGGACCGGCTAGCGGGGGGGAGGGGGAGGGAGCGGGTGGGAGAAAGAGAGAAGGGGGGCGGCCAGGGCTACAGCGGGGTGCTGCCACGCGGCCCCTCCCACCACGCCGCGCCGCCTGCCGCCTGCCAGGAGGGCTCCGCTCCGGTCGGCGGGGAGGGAAGGACGAGGACTGCCCTGCCGGGCTTGCTGCAGGGCTCTCCCGTCCTCCGTGCCACCGCCCCTACAGGGCGGCTGGAGCGGAACAACAACAACAACAACAAAAACCCGGCCGTGCTGCCCTAGGATTGGGTGGAATGCCGCCTCGTTCAATCTGTCGCCCCAAGCACCAGCTTGCTCGGCTGGTGCCTGGAGCCGGCCCTGCTTACATACCAACTAATTTACTGAGCACCTAAGAAAATTAAAGAGGAAGAGGATATTGTGATAGATTTTTTAATAAACTAAATTCCAGTATTATCTGAAATAATGCTATGCTGTGTTTAACCTGCTAACTGTTGAATAAGTATTCACACACCTCCACAATACCCTCTCAATGCACAAATAGTTTTTAGCTGATAAAAATGTCTGTAGTTTTCAGGAAAAAACAATCACAGAAACACTAAAGATATTTTTCTGATTGTTAGCCGTGGAAACATTTTTTTTTAATTCAGTGAAAATATGTTGCCCAGGTCTCTTCCACCTAGTATGGCTTCTCAGCACTCCTTAGGGGTTTGACCTCTTCCTCAGCACCTTTACAATGGCATACAACACTCATTATCGCTTTGTAATATAGTGCCTCGCCTTGTCAAGGATTCATGTTTGCTGCAGATACATCGGCATAAGTATCTTCTGTCTTATAATGGCTGGATTCTCTGGTCCACTAAGGTCACTTTTCAGAATGGTAGCCCTGTTAGTGTGTATCAGCAAAAAGAACAATGAGTACTTGTGGCACCTTAGAGACTAACACATTTATTTGGGCATAAGCTTTCATGGGCTAAAACCCACTTCATCAGATGCATGCAGTGGAAAATACAGTAGGAAGATAGAGATAGAGAGAGAGAGAGAACATGAAAAAATGGGGGTTGCCATACCAACTCTAACGAGACTAATCAATTAAGGTGGGATATTATCAGCAGGAGAAAAAAAACGTTTGTAGTGATAGTCAGGATGGCCCATTTCAAAAAGTTAACAAGAGGGTGTGAGTAACAGTAGGGGAAAAATTAGCATGGGGAAATAGTTTTTTAGTTTGTGTAATGACCCATCCACTCCCAGTCTTTATTCAAGCCTAATTTAATGGTGTCCAGTTTGCAAATTAATTCCAGTTCTGCAGTTTCTCATTGGAGTCTGTTTTTGAAGAATTGTTGAAGAATTGCGACTTTTAGGTCTGTAATTGAGTGTCCAGGGAGGCTGAAGTGTTCTCCGACTGGTTTTTGAATGTTATAATTCTTGACGTCTGATTTGTGTCCATTTATTCTTTTGTGTAGAGACTGTTCTGTTTGGCCAATGTACATGGCAGAGGGGCATTGCTGGCACATGATGGCATATATCACATTGGTAGATGTGCAGGTGAATGAGCCCCTGATGGTGTGGCTGATGTGATTAGGTCCTATGATGGTGTCCCTTGAATAGATATGTGGACAGAGTTGGCAACGGGCTTTGTTGCAAGGATAGGTTCCTGGGTTAGTGTTTTTGTTGTGTGGTGTGTGATTGCTGGTGAGTATGTGCTTCAGGTTGGGGGGCTGTCTGTAAGCGAGGATTGGCCTGTGTCCCAAGATCTGTGAGTGTGAGGGATCATCCTTCAGGATAGGTTGTAGATCCTTGATGATGCGCTGGAGAGGTTTTAGTTGGGGGCTGAAGATGATGGCTAGTAGCGTTCAGTTACTTTCTTTGTTGGGCCTGTCCTGTAGTAGGTGACTTCTGGGTATTCTTCTGGCTCTGTCAATCTGTTTCTTCACTTCAGCAGGTGGGTATTGTAGTTTTAAGAACGCTTGATAAAGATCTTGTAGGTGTTTGTCTCTGTCTGAGGGACTGGAGCAAATGTGGTTGTATCTTAGAGCTTGGCTGTAGACAATGGATTGTGTGATGTGGTCTGGATGCAAGCTGGAGGCATGTAGGTAAGTATAGCGGTCAGTAGGTTTCCGGTATAGGGTGGAGTTTATGTGGCCATCGCTTTTTAGCACTGTAGTGTCTAGGAAGTGGATCTCTTGTGTGGACTGGTCCAGACTGAGGTTGATGGTGGGATGGAAATTGTTGAAATCATGGTGGAATTCCTCAAGGGCTTCTTTTCCATGGGTCCAGATGATAGAAGATGTCATCAATGTAGCTCAAGTAGAGTAGGGGCATTAGGGGACGAGAGCTGAGGAAGCCCAAATAAATGTGTTAGTCTCTAAGGTCACTTTGCAATTCTGTGTATTAGCCAATGATGCTAATGGAAAATCCTGCTTGTCCAGGGGAATTGTCCACATGTGTAAAGCTGGTAGAGGTAGCTCAACTGTCCCCTCCACCCTCATTGCGGAGGGAGAGGGTATGAGAGAGGGACTTTATGCATGTGCTGTAATTTCGGACTGCACAGATGCAATCCTAATTTTTACTGGGGCCAGGCAGAGCTGATTCAGGGAGCTTCAGCTATCTTCCTGTGGCCCCTTTGCTTGAATAGAATGAAGAATCCAGGTCTTTATAGTGTTGTGTTAATATGGAAGTATGCTTTCTAACTATAAGGGTAATTAAGGTCTGGAATAGGCCTCCAAGGGAGGCTTTAGAATCTGCCGTCATTGTAGGTTTTTAAGAATGGGTTGGACAAACACCTGTCAGGGATGGTCTAGGTTTATTTGGTCCTGACCCACAGCCGGGGGCTGGACTTGATGACTTCTCAAGGTCCCTTCCACCTCCACGTTTCTATGATTCTGATACTGTAACAACAGAATGTCACTATCATATAAGACACTGAGACTCTAGTAGAGAAGGAGAAGGATGTGGGGAAATCAGGAGAGAGCGATACCAGGGAGATGATGCTCAGGTACTACAATGACAGGTGCTCAGATACCATTATATATGGCATAAATAACTAAATAGGATGTCATCTAACTATCTCTGAAAGTGTAAACTTTTCTCTTGACCAATATCTGGTCAGAATGTCTGGCTGGGGAATGCTTTGTCCTTTTATTAAGGTAGTCATAGTTCTTTAGTAAAGATAGACTTGTTATTACCATGTTAATTTTCTATGGCACATTATCTTAGGTGGCAGTAGAGAATCATATAATTTTGTTGACTTTCATTTTACAGCTGGGCCCAAGCTGCTAAGTCCAGATCTGGATCTGTGTTCTTCCCAGACTTGGATGTGCTCAGATCCAATAATGTGTTTCCGTCCATTATAGAGGTAGAGTACAGCCATGAAGGTCATGTTCCAAAGTTTGGGCATATACAGAACTGGGGACTTGGTTCATGTTCCACCCCTCCTTTATTCTTTTGTCAGATATTCGTTTTGGGCTCCATCCAACTCCCACTGAAGTCAATGGGAGTCTTTTCCTAACCTAAATTCTGGGGGAGGAAATGGTTCTGGTCAACTGAAACATTTAATTTTAAATTTTTACTTTATATATATATATATAGCTTAAATTTCAAAAGAAAAGCCATTTTGAACCAGAAATGAAATGTTGCAACATTTTAAAAACTTGTTTCTGTTGAAAAATGTTTGTCAAAATCGACCCTTTCCTGTGAAAAGTTTTGGTTTTGACAAATCAGTGTTTCTGGATGCAAAAAAGTTTTGTCAAAAAATTCCCAACCAGCTGTAGAGCAGAGTTTAGCTCCAAACTTCCAGCAAGCATCTGCCTGCGTGGGCTGCATTGTTATCATGTTCCAGATTCTGATATGGGAGCATCTGAAAATCTGCAAGTGGTGTTCTTGGAAGAAGAATTTCTTTCGTTGGTAATAAACACTTGAGAGACAGAGTAATTTATTATGTCAAGGGCCTTTTCAGAACAAGTGGGATATTTCCAGGCTTTGTGTTTCAGGGCTAAACATTGTTTTTTATTCAAGTCATACACAGCATATGAAAGTTTTAATTTCTCGGAGCTCCGTTCTTCTAGCTTCTTAATAGAAATGGAGCCCTCCGTTAGAAAATTTGGGAATCCCTGTAATTTAAATATTAAGCTATCTATAGACAATGGAGTAGCTTTCTGACATGTTGAAACGATAGGTTTATTGCTGCGTGAGTATGTCTGTGAACTCAATGTTGCTGACTCAGTATTACCTATGTTTTGATTTCCGTGGAGGTAACAACTGCTGTGTGCTGAAGAAGCAGGTGGATGTCAAGTACTTTTACTATAGCACAGCAGTAGATAACATTATTTGAAAGTTATTATATAATTATTTGTCTGTCTTGTGCTTTCCATTTTGGTGGAAACATCGGGAAATGCTGGAAGGGGAGGGATTGTGTCCTATCTTCTATTCTTTTCAAACAAGAACTTTATATAAGACTCAGCTTTTCAGTATTTTTAATATGCATTAATCCACAATACCAATGTGGAGTTAGAAAGACAACCTTTTTTTAAAAAAAAATAAACCTTGTCTGTCTCAGTGGTACCCACTTTCATGATTTTATCATGCTTTTATCATGAGTCTCATGATATCTGCTGTTTTGTCTTACGGCCCTAGATCCTGGAGTCATATGATTATGAGAGATTCTCAGCTTTCATTTTAAAAAAATCTAACCCTCATGACTCAAAAAGCGTGAAAAGACCAAAGGCTCAAAACAAAACAAAACAAAAAGAATAAAGAGCAAATAAAAAGAATAATTTATTTTAACAAAATATCATGATTTATATGCCAATCTCATGATTTTGAAGGGACTGACTCATGATTTGTGAATGTTTGACAGTATTGGTGTCTTCTTCCCCCTCTTTTGTGTTGTCTCTCCCCTTCTGAGGCTAGTTTGACTCTCTCTTCACCATCCTCCTCCTTCCTATTTTGTGCATTTCATTCTCTGCTTGGTTCTGTGTTAGTAATTGTTTGAGCTGAAATGTACTCAATTTTTTCAAAAGCAAAAGAAACCTCTTGATTTTTCCCTCCATGCTACATACTAACTCCAGATGACTCATCACATATCTTACTGATAGTGCCCCTGTTCTCTTTCCTACAGTTTTGTTACCCCCCTTTGTCATGGCTGCTATTTGCTTTTAAGCTCTATGGGGCAAGGAGAGTGTCTCTATCTGTTTTGTGAGATACCGAGCAAACTTTTGTGTATAGTGATGAATTATTGACAGTGATGACGCAATGCTTGAGAGCAGATTATGGTAAATTTCACTTCCCTCGCAGTCCACAGAGCAGCACATCTGAGAAGAGCAATACAGCAAGGTAGAGCTGAAAGAAAATGACTCATGGCATTTCAGCTTTAAAAACAAATGCATGTCAAGTGATTCTGGCCTTGAGATTTTAGGGATCTTTTTTGTGACAGAAGCTCATGCAAGTGTAGTTAATCTTTTTGTGGAACCACTGTGCTAGACAATTAGGGACCCAGAGTTAACTTGTATTTTCCTATTCTAACATTTATATTGCCTATATTAGCATAAAACAACATCAACAGTTTGAATTTTCCTATAATTTTAGGATTTCTTTTTCATTATGACGGCTAAGATCAAGTGTAGTGTTAGCTCAATATCTGATACACCTTTTATATAAGTGAACATTGTGCTTACAGTGAGATGGATTTAATAATCTACTTAGGCTTTTCCATCTCTGATTTTTATAATCCTATATAGCAATTTGGAGGGTGATCACTCGGAGGCTGAACTGAATGGAAGAACTGTGAGATGATATGATGTGCTGTTGTAGACATATTGTAACTGAAATGCATATGTTGTTTAAGAATTAGCATCTCACGTTTTTCACAGAATGGTCTCTTGAGCACAATACATCCCAGTGCATCTTGAGAAGACTTTGGAGTGCTACTTGTATTTTGATTATTTTGCAAGTATTACTTAGTTGCTTAGGATTTTCTTGCGTATGTGCACACCCCAAAGCATGTATGAAAGCCCCAAATTTTAATTACATTCCCCCTAATCCACCAGTGGAGAGGCAATGATTTTCAAAAGCAGATATGACTAGCAAGAGTTCCTCTGTACCAATTCCCTCAGCTCCAGTATTGGCACTATATCAACTACAGAGAATAGAAGCATATATATTAGCAGAAGTCTGGTAGTATATAATAAGTCTATCTTAATAAATGTTGCCATGTACAAACAGATTTGAATCATTTTACTTCTTTCAAGTCTTCCTTTCAATAAATGATGTAACTGTGTCTCCCTCTTGTGGCATGAAGGGATTATATCAGAACTTGCTTATTCATGGTAGAATTATTTAAGTATTGTGCTTGAGTGAAAATATTGATTCTATTTTTGGCTTTTGATGGGGACTTCTCAACTTGTAGCAAGGTTCAGTTTGCAGGATGTTTATCTTACTTGTTCTTTCCTATGTAGACTTCAGTAGGTACAATGGGGATAGCTCAGTGGTTTGAGCATTGACCTGCTAAACCCAGGGTTGTGAGTTCAATCCTCGAGGGGGCTATTTAGGGATGGGGGCAAAATCAGTACTTGGTCCTGTTAGTGAAGGCAGGGGACTGGACTCAATGACCTTTCAGGGTCCCTTCCAGTTCTATGAGATAGGTATATCTCCATATATTATTATACATCTTTTAGATGAACATTAAACAATAAGAACTCCATAACTTTTCTACTATCCCTCTAAATTAAATATAGTACTTTAGTTTAACAAGGGTAACTCTGAGCTTTCTGTCTGCTAATTTCTCATTCAGTCCCAATTCCTGAAGTTATATGATTATATGAGAAATTCACCTTTTCTAAAATTAAAAAAAAGGGAGGACCCTAAAGGCTCAAAAAAGATGGCAAATAAAAAAAGAAACCAAAACTTCTGATCACTTTTTGGCATCTGACTCATTTTTTGAATGCTTGGGGTTGTTATATTGTTCACTAAGCAACATACATTGCCTCCCTCTCTCCCATACACAGGCATGTGCACAGGGCTTGAGTCTACACTGATTCTCGTACCTTGTGTAGTGATTTACATGGTCCAAAGTGGGTGTATACAAATACTGGAAGTCACTGGAGGACCTGATAGTGGTGGGCTTATCTTGATGTGTGAAAAATCTTCAGAAGTTAGAAACTTGGGATTGGTCAAGCACCCGAGGAAGCTGGCCAGAGGAGTGAAAATGGCCATAGCTAGTAAAGATCCAGAGGTGGGAGTAGAGGAAAGCAGTTTGGAAAGGCTCTTGATAGGTTCCATGGTATAGTAAAGGTGCTATATTGTGAGGTGTTTAGGGTACTCAGCTTTACTTGGGAGGCATTTGACACCTTGCAGGACTGTTCACTGGTGGTATGTGTACACTGCAATCCAAGATGTGATTGCAGCTTAGGTATGCAGAGCCACGCTAACATGACTAAAAATAGTAGTGTAGATGCAGTAGCAACGGCTAGCAACATGAGTCAGTATCCAGGTTCTGGGGTGGGCTTGGACAGCCCTCATTGTAGCATCTACCCTGCTATTTTTAGTCATACTAGCATGGGTAAAGCTAGTGCAAGTATGTCTACCTGAGCTGCAGTCACACCTCAGTATAGAGGTACCCTAGGTTCCAGTCAATTAGCAGGTGCTCAAAGCACTCTGCACAGTTGTTTGTTCTCCCATTCCTAAGATATATGATAAGACACCCTTTTAATTATAAGAAGGAGAATATAGATATTGGAAAAAAATACTTTTAAATGTGTGCAGATCTATGTTCTGCATTAGTTGTGGATAGTTTATAAAAATCTAATTAAGCATTCCAGTAATACTGTCAACTTCTTGCATTTCACTCAGTTTGGGTGACAGATTAGTCACTTTCACTTTTGTTTCTGGTCAGTTTCATTTTCTAGTTCTTATGCCCAAGCACAAACTTGCAATGCTATTCTAAAAGCTGCAGAAGAATGTTTTAAAAAAGGAGTAGACAGGGTGTCATATGGTGCTGTCATGTTGAGAACAGGGAAGGCTGGGAAAATCTCTTCAGGACATAACGTAAGAGTTACTAAAGGGAAGGCTCTGCGGAAGGAATGACCTGCAGCCACTGCAGTAAGTGATTTAGAGCTTAGTAAGGGCCAGTTTGGAGGTATAAGTCTTTCTTTCGTTCGTTGGTTCTTTCTTGGAATTGCTGCTTGTATTCATTCTGTCCTTGCAATTTTTGAACTCTGGACTGGAGATGAGTCTGTCTCACAAGATTTCCAGGGCCCATGACAACATGTAAAAGCAGGTATCATGCCCTACACCCTTGCTGTACCTTACCAGCACCCAGTCCCCAAATGTACTTCTCCTTTGTCTTTTCCTGCCCTGCTCCCATTTTTTTCAAATAGACTTACAGTATTACTCACCCCAATTGTACAAAAACCATAAGTCAGGCTGCGAATAATAAAATTGTCCAAAATATTTAAAATAGGTGCAGTACAACCTAATAAAAATACAGTATAATGAGGACATCAGCACAGAATTTGGATCCGGAGGAATTTAGAAAGTTGATTCAACAGCTTGTGATGCTGAGGATTTAAGCCGTCCTGCAGAAAATATTTCCAGTGATATTTGAGCCAGCTTGACTTTAAGATCCCAGGTCGAGTTTGCCAAGTTGGCAGTTAGGGAAAAAACCATGTTTTAACTTCCAGATTGAACATGTTTGATCTGGAGTCACTGAGACACAATAAACAATGAGGCCTATTATGCTATTTTTGCTATTTTTTCCCAGACAACTGCTCTTTAAATTCCAACCCAACCTTCACCATTTATCAATAGGAAGCCAGCTCTATTTAGAATTGGGAGGGGCTGCCATAATGCAATGCCACCTAAATTCCACTGGGTGGCAGATAAGCTCCTTGTCAGGTGAGAGTGGATGAATTCCTGTTCAGTAGAAGAAACAGACATTACAGTCATCAGGGCAATACGTGGACCAGCCAGAAGATTCTTTTAAACATCCCAGGAGTCAATTATTGCCCTTTTCAGCCTCAATTACCCTCTGCTTACCCTGGTAAGATATGTTTACCTCGGATTATCCCTTTTTTTCTCTTGCTAATGACAAAGATCCTTCAAATCTCAGTCCCCATGTGATGTATTAATTGAATCATAATAAGTATATGTAACCTACATCACTACCCTTACAATTCTAGGATCCTCGATTTTATTAAAAAAGGAACATGGTCACATGAAAACATTTCCTGTGCACAAAATTTGACATGCCCTGCAGAGTTGCATGCATACTAAATGAAGAAAAGGGAAACAATAATTAGGTGCATTCCAGAATGTTGCCCACATCCTCATATTGTTGGGCACACTGAGATACTATTGAAGGAATTAAAATTCACCCTGAGATGAAAGATGACACTTTTGAAATGAGGGGTGGGTGAACCTCCAAATTTTCTGACTGCAGTCAAACCACCATCTAGTCTGCTGTGATCTGTTAAGATCTTACAAGCTAAGGAGGGATAGGGACGGGTTGGTACTTGAATGGGAAACTTCCAAGGAACATCTAGCTGCTGGTGCTGAAAGTGATGATAGTGATACACTGTGTGGCACTCTTCTTCTTCTGCTCCAGTGGGGGTACTCATGCACTGTGCTGCTGGAAATGCCCTCCTGAAAATGAGTGGTGAAACAAAGGACTTCATTATGTAGGATCATGAAATTGTTACTTTTCTTAATAGTAGGTGTCACAGTTTCTGCATTTTTACCCCTCCTCTGTGGTTTGCTCAAGGAGTGCTCCCAGGTCTTAAACATCTAGCCATCATTTCTATCTGGGCAGGTACCCATGTCCTGCTCCCTTCTGACCGCATGTTTTAGGCTGCAACCCCCTGCTCTTTAATGTGGTTATCCCCAGAAGGTGTAACCAAGGACCAGCCCCCTGGTCTTTCGCTACTCTCCATGGATAATGACAGTGTTGTACCAGAAACTCAAACAGCTCTTTCAAAGCATACAGAGCAAACACAAAAGAATAAGAGATCTAGACACATATTAAACATACCAGAAGTAAACTATCAGTCCAGACCCTGGAAGATTCAAGCCTTCTAACTCCTCAGCAAAGTTTGTTCCCCCCCCCCCACCCCCTTGGATCAAAGGTTGGGTCCATTTGTTGAAATAGAAAGACCACTGTGTTAGTTCAAGCTGGCCATTTGAACCCCAAGTCATTTTTGTGTGTGTGTCTCAGCCTCCAGAGACCAGGTAAAACCAGTCAGAGCCCCTTTTCCCATAGGAGGCCAAGCTTAAAGGCTGGGTATCTGCATAACCAGCATGGAGATTTTGCATTAATCACCTCTTAGTGCTCCCAGATTCTGCAGAAAAATCCCCCTAGTGAGCCAGGAACACACAATTACACATCAAATGTATTAGCACAAAGGGCTATGAATATTCTATGGCTCATACTGTCTGCCCCTTTTCCAATATAATGGTCTTTGAAGTTTTCATGCTTTCCATGTAAAATGCAATAATCTCAAGATAGGCCTGTGTTTGTCGTATCTGCCACAGCAGAGATATTAATCTTGGTGTCCTGGCCCCATTACAACAAGGATGAATATGTTTTGCCTGCTTACATTTCCCCTGTATTTTCAATTGGACACAGTATTCTTCTTTTTCACTTCTTGGTGGGTATGATGTTGTTTACATAGAGCTGTGTATCGTCTGCATACTTCTGACACTTCAGTCATTGTTTTACCATTCAGATGTTGAATAATATGCGGGACAAGACTGAGCATTGTGGGACTCAAGGGAAGGGATCTGGTCTCGAGGGAGAGTTGTCCATAATAACTGTCTCCGTTTTATCTGGGAGGGATGACCCTGAGCCATTTAGGCCATGTCCATTCACTTCAGTTCTTCCTAGAGGCAGGACAAAAATATTTGGTGATCAGTGGTGTCAGATCCCAAATAGAAGTCCCACAAGGTGAGTCCCACAATGGATGTCATTCTCTTGTCTATGATGAGGAAGAGGTCACCCACCAAAGCAACAAATGCTATCTCTGTAGCATGCCCTGCCTGGCCTGAAGCTTGATCAAGAGGGATCCAGATACTGGCAGCCAATGTGGTGTTGAAGACTGTTTTGCTTGTGTCTCAATAAACTAAGTTAGACACTGAGTGATACTTTGGGAGGTCTCTAGAAGAGTCACGCATATAGGGCACTATTTCCCAGCTTTCTTCATGCCTAACCAAAACTGATGCCTGAGAAGCTGGCCAAAGCTGAACCCAGGTAAGATTGAGAAATACTGTTACAGAGAGGGAAGCTTTTTGAAGAACTTGCCTCCTCGGTAATATTCATTACTGTCAAGGGCATCTACTTTGAGATATTAAATAGGTCCAAAGCCTTGTGGGCCTTTAGGTCTCCTTGGTGCTTTTGAATACCCAAATAACTATACTGCAAAAAACTTCCAATTGTGACTGGCCAGAAGGTGACCACCCATCCTATCCAATGCATATGGTGCAAAGCAGCCCTGAAGTTGGCAGATTTGGCCCCTGGAAGATCTCCCACAATACAGGAGGAACCTGAAGTGGTTTAGAGACATTTTAGTGGCTTTTAAGCCAACCCCTTCCCTGCTACTGGCAAAGAGGATGTGGCAAGGACATCTTTACACCTTGGTGATTACTGGCAGCTGGACTGTTCCAGTGTGCACCAAGGAGCCCAGCCTAGCAAAAGCGGCCTCAAGACTGGGGAGGTAGAGTTTAGAGCTACCTTTGCACTCCCTCCTTAGGTTCACAAAGCCCTCCTCATATCTAGGAATAAAGCCAGATGTTCTGGAAAAGCTCAAACTGGTACAAAATACCAGTTCATCTCCTACAGGTCACTGTGAACATATCACCCTGGTGCTCTGCTGTCTGCATTGGCTTTCCAATGAATACAGAATCCAGTTCAAGGTCTCTTCCCCTGACTTTCAAAGCCCTCACTGGGATTGGCCCTGCTTACCTGAGATTTGCTTCCATGATTATGACCTCCAACAGTGTTCCAATGGAACAATGAAAGTGTTCCCAAATATTAGGAGGTTTGTGAGTGCAGGAGACAGAATTTTCACAGGAATTCAATCTAGATTATGGAACTCCCTCCTAAAAGAGATAAGGATGACCAGAGACTTCAGCATGTTCAGAATCAAATGCAAAAATCATTTATTCAACTTAGCTTTATCTTCAAAAACTCCTACAGACACCCACTCACATATACAAACCCCTATAAGCTAATCAAATTATTTTTCCAATAGGATGAGAAGGAAGGAAGAGAGAGCAATATTGTTACTTCTATTTTTAATACTTGGGAGACGATCAGTTTCTGAATGATGCTGTGTGACATTAAAGAGCTTTTCCATTCTAACTCAGAATCTAACTTCCTAACTTGTTCCCTCTGTGTGCGTGCATGCACGCATATGTATGTATATATTTCTCTTACCTACTTCGTATGCATGTTGTGAGGATTAATTTTTGTAAAGTGCTTTGAGATGCTTAAATGGAAGGCATGGCTATTATACTAATATCACTAGTAATCAGGACCATATCAAAACCTTTTTGCTTAAAAGATTTTAAAAGTACTCCTCCTCTCTTCCCCGGTACTCCCTACTTTTAACATACCCATCTTCTGCCCATTTAATCCTCATCTCATATCTGTGTTTCTTTTCATGGACCATTCAGGATGGAACCACTTTTGGGAAAGCCTTTCTGTTTGACTCTTTTTCTCTGATAGCTACCTAATCTTTTAAAGGGCAGCTACTCCCCCTCCACTAAGTATCATTTTGGCAGGCAACTAAGGGAGGAGGAGCCTGTTCTTTAAAGGCTTTGAAAGTGCATTGTTACAAAAAATAAATAATTAAAGCAACAAGCCTTTTAATAGGCTTTTGAACAATAATCCCTTCCACTGCCCTTTGGCTCATTGTGTTGCTGGCTCTTTTTCATCATTTAGATTTAGTGTGTATTTAAAAAAGTTAAGTTTTAAGCAATTAAGGGTTTATTTGATGTTAAAAAAAATGTTGCACTAGCAGTTGGTTCTGGGAGCACATGCATGGTCACCTGGCAGAAGCAACCTACAGGAGGCACATCAGAGGTCCAGGATAGGCGCCAGTAAAAGACCAAAACAAAAGCATCCGCAGCATTTGTTTCTGGTTAAGTACTTTAGCATGAGGCTCACCACTGGAGTGGTTTACCCAGCTTTTATCTATTTGGAATTCACCCCGAGCGCCCCCCCACCAAACCTCATAGAAAAGCAAGTTAATTAGGTGGACGGGGGAAGCATGAGATTTTTATCTTCCTTTGTTTGATTTTTACAACCTGATGACAGCATTTGATTGGTTGGTAGCTAACACTATTCCTGAAGCTGTTAGACAACCATTTAATTGTTCACTGTGTGGCATGCTCCATAGTTGATTTTTTTTTAATGCAGGTTATATTTTGTGAGCAGCCAGAAAAGCATTTTCTTTTCCTTTTTGTTTGCCAGTTCTGCCTACAGTCCACAGAGGATTCTACAGAAGGCTGGCAATTCCAGCTAGGATTCTCTGAATGAATAATTACTATCTTTTTTTGCATGGTTTCATTTCCCTGTTTGGGGAGTGTGTGTGGGGGGCGGGGGTTGTCCTTGCCATTCAATGGGTTATTATGTTGACATATCAGCTCTCATGTGACCAGCATTTGGTGGATCAACATCAAAGCTTGAACCTTCTGACCCTCACACACCCATACAGTCCTAGGACAACACCAAAAGTTTTGTAATAGCAGGCACATACACCATGAATATTTAGTGTATGCTCCAGTATAAATAGAGTGCAAGAGCTACATAGCAACAACGTTTACAATTTTGGCCTGACTTGGGTGTGTCCATTTTTGGAGTGCTCAAATGAGACAATCTAGATCCTCACTTTCCTGTTTGACTTCATTTAGAGCTGCTGGTGCTTCGTGACCATGGAAAACTGAGTCTCAGAGCAGGGCTGGCCTTACCATGAGGCGAACTGAGGCGGCCGCCTCAGGTGCCAGACTGTGGGGAGGCGCCACTAGGACCCAGAGTGTAGAAAATTGTGTCTGCTGCTGGTGCATATGTATTCTCTCTGCTCTAGATGCACAGAGATGGTGGAGTGCTGTGCTGGAGGAAGGAGGGCACAAGAGACATAGCAGGCAGGAGAAAAGGTGAGAGGGAATAACAGAAAGCAGCATGAGCCACAGGATACCTCTTATGTACCTCTCTAGCACCCCCAGGAGCCTGGACTGATTAACAACAGCTTCTCAGGGAGCTTCCTATTTCCTTCTGCTTCCATGAACCCACCTGAGGAGAACAGGCAGTCAACTGAAGTAGTAGGAGCCAGTTAGGCCCTTAAGACGCTGATATCTTCCCTCACTCAGGCCCTGCTACCAGCCTGCTTATTTGTCCCCTTCAATTGAGTGTTGAGAGCCACTATAGCTGACACAAAACAGCAGTCATGAGTGAAAGAAGAAAATGCCCCTCTGGGGCAGCATTCAGAAAAAGAAAGAAAGCAAAGAAAGCTTTTCTATCTAAGCAGGAAGGAGCTCTCCTGAGATACATAGACACAAATGTTCACGGTGAGCCTTCCGGCCCCAGTGAGGATGTGAGTGGTGAGGAGATACATGATCTTCCAATTAGTCAGAGTGCAGGTGACCTGGCAGCTACTGCAGCATCCATATCTCCATCTCAAATGGATGTAACCATGCACATTCCTGAAGAAAAGTGTAGATCAGAGAAGAGTGTGGTGGAGGCACAAGAAACAGCTGCTGCTGAGTTTAGTTCCTTAAGTCTAGATGACCCTGGACTGTGGACCCACTTGAGCAGTAGCCTGAGGGACTTCCTTGTACTGCATGGGCCACAGCAAGTGAAAAACTTCATATTCCCCAAAGACAGTGAAAATAGAAGTTTCCATCCAACACATTACTGGTGTGAAATCCCCAATGGTGACAAAGTGGAGAGGCCATGGCTTATGTACTCAAAAAACCCAGAATGCTGCATACTGTTTTTGTTGCAAACTCTTCCAGTCTAATGTTTCAACCACGTTGGGTTCTACAGGAACTAAGGTCGGAAAAATCTGGCTAGAAATTTGGCATGCCATGAGAAGGCAGCAAATCACGAGAGAGCATTCCAGAGGTGGAAAGAGCTTGAGATGAGACTAAGGTTAAAGGCCACCATAGATGATCAGCATCAAGAGAAGATTGCATCAGAGTCTCTTTACTGGCAAAATGTTCTGAAAAGGCTCATTGCCATTGTGAGAATGCTTGCGACCCAAAACCTAGCACTGTGTGGCACTTCAGATCAGCTGTATGTGCCAAACAATGGAAACTTCCTTAAAATTGTGGAGCTGATGGCTGGGTTTGATGCTGTGCTCCAGAAGCATCTAAGAAGAGTCACCACCCAAGAAATGTACACAGACCACTACCTTGAATAAACAATTCAAAATGAGATCATACAGTTACTGGCAACAAAAGTCAAACAGAAGATTGTGGCAGATCTGAAGTCAGCAAGATATTACTCTGTTATTCTGGACTGCACACCTGACATCAGCCATACGGAACAAATGACTTTAATGGTGCGTTTTGTAACAACAACAGAACCTAGTGAAACTGTCCCTGCAATGGTGACTGTCAGAGAGCATTTTCTAGAATGTATTGACATTGATGATACTACAGGAGCTGGTATGACAAATGTGCTTCTTAAAAAGCTGGACGATACGGGAATTGCGATAGCTGACATGAGAGGTCAGGGCTACGATAATGGTGCCAACATGAAAGGAAAGAACAGAGGAGTGCAGACACGGATCCGAGAGTTAAACCCTTGAGCTTTTTTTGTCCCATGCAGTTCTCATTCATTGAACTTGGTGGTCAGTGATGCAGCATCAGCTTCTAGTAAGGCTGCTGAATTTTTTAATGTAATTCAAAGTATCTATGTATTTTTTTCTGCATCAACTCATCGATGGCAAAATTTGAAGCAACATCTCGGAACATCCTCTCTGACACTGAAACTACTGAGTGCCACACAATGGGAAAGTCGAGTGGAGGCAATAAAGCCTATCAAACACCAAATTGGGAAGATAGACGATGCCATAGTTGCCATTATGGATGATAATGCTATGACAGGAACTGTTCGTGAGAGAACAGTGGCAGAGGGAAATGGAATCACCAGAGACATACATAACTTCAAATTTCTGTGTGGCTTAGTGTTGTGGCATGACATACTGTTTGAAATAAATGTTGTAAGCAAGAGACTCAAAGGTCAACACCTTGATATATCTGGAGCAATGAAACAACTGGACAAAGCAAAGTCATACCTACAGTCTTACCAGGCAGATTAGGGATTTCAAAATGTTCTGAAGAGTGCACAGAAGTTGGCAGAGGAACTTCATACTGAAGCTATTTTCCCACCCATTCAAGAATACAAGAGTCACTGAAGAAGAAGACATTTTGATTACAAGGCACGGGATAATCCCATAAGAGACACTAAACAACAATTCAAAGTTGAATTCTTTAACCAGGTGCTAGATTGTGCAATACAGTCAGTTGAAGAACGTTTCATGCAGCTCAAGGAACACAGCAGTATATTTGGGATGTTGTATGATACCTCACTATACCTGAAGAAGACCTACACCAGCAATGCAGGGCACTAGAGACAGTGTTGACACATGATGACATGTGTGATATTAATGCGAGTGATTTAGGTGATGAACTGAAAGCCCTTTCAAGATACATTTCAGAAGGATCAACTCCAAAGGCTGTTCTGGAATATATGTGCACAAATAAGATGACCACCCTCTTTCCAAATGCTTTTTTGCTCTGTACATACTTCTAACACTTCCTGTATCAGTTGCCAGTGGAGAACACAGCTTCTCCAAGCTGAAGTTAATAAAAACACATCTACGCTTCACAATGACACAGGAGAGGCTGGTCGGCCTTGCAACCATCTCAATAGAGCATGAGCTGGCCCAGACTGTGGGCCTTCAGAAAGCAGTTCAAATCTTTGCAACCAAGAAGGCACAGAAAGCACCGATTATTCAAACAGATAAAAATGCCAGTGTTTACTAGGCAGACAAGAAAAGTTACATTTGTTGTTCAGGTGTTTGAAAGTTAAGTGTTACTTAAAATTTTTATATAAGAACATAAGAACGGCCGTACTGGCTCAGACCAAAGGTCCATCTAGCCCAGTATCCTGTCTACCGACAGTGGCCAATGCCAGGTGCCCCAGAGGGAGTGAACTTAACAGGTAATGATCAAGTGATCTCTCTCCTGCCATCCATCTCCACCCTCTGACAAACAGAGTCTATGGACACCATTCCTTACCCATCCTGGCTAATAGCCATTAATGGACTTAACCTCCATGAATTTATCCAGTTCTCTTTTAAACGCTGTTATAGTCCTAGCCTTCACAACCTCCTCAGGTAAGGAGTTCCACAAGTTGACTGTGCGCTGTGTGAAGGAGAACTTCCTTTTATTTGTTTTAAACCTGCTGCCTATTAATTTCATTTGGTGACCCCTAGTTCTTGTATTATGGGAATAAGTAAATAACTTTTCCTTATCTACTTTCTTCACATCACTCTTGATTTTATATACCTCTATCATATTCCCCCTTAGTCTCCTCTTTTCCAAGCTTCTTTAATCTCTCCTCATATGGGACCCGTTCCAAACCCCTAATCATTTTAGTTGCCCTTCTCTGAACCTTTTCTAGTTCCAGTATATCTTTTTTGAGATGAGGAGACCACATCTGTACGCAGTATTCAAGATGTGGGCATACCATCGATTTATATAAGATTTACTTTTATATAAGGGCAATAATATATTCTCCGTCTTATTCTCTATCCGCCTCTGCACACTGCGTGGACATCTTCAGAGAACTATCCACGATGACTCCAAGATCTTTTTTCTGATTTGTTGTAGCTAAATTAGCCCCCATCATATTGTACCTTTAGAACAAGGTGTTTTAAGTTGTTAGTTCTTCTTTATTGGGGTAGGTAGCAGAGCAGAACCATGAGAGGAGTAGAACAGGAAGAAGGCAGAATTGAGACCTTTCAAAGTTTTGGCCCAAGCGAGGGGACATGGGGGCATCATTTGAGCTCCCCGCCTCAGGTGCCAAAATGTGGGCCAGCCCTGTCTCAGAGTCTCAAAAATGGAGGTACCCAATATCAATAAACCCTTGAAAATTTGGGCCATAGTGTTTTAATTTAAAAAAATATGGCAGGATGGCAAAATTGTATGCTAAGGTATGTATGCAGCGAACATTGAAGTCAGTAGAATTGCGAGAAAAAATCTGAGACCCAGACTGTATATGAAGTGAAATAAATGAAATTAGGCTCCTCAGAGTATCAAAAACATTTCCTCTTTTGGATCTAGTTTTGTGGTTGTTGTTGTTACTTTTTTTTTTACAGTGCTAGGTACCTCATAACACAGAGTTTATACACTCGGATTCTGATTCTGCCATAGGAATTGTGTAGTTAGACATTTTCTCCCGTGTGAAGTGTCAATGAGTTCAACAAAGTTCCATGTTGTAGCAAAATTCCACCCCTGCAGATCCATTTGCAAGATCATAGAATCATATGACATAGATTTTAAGGTCAGAAGGGACCATTATGATTGTCTAGTCCAGGGGCGACTCCAGGCACCAGCGCTCCAAGTGTGTGCCTGGGGCGGCAAGCCACGGGGGGCGCCCTGCCGGTCCCTGCGAGGGCGGCAGTCAGGCAGCCTTCGGCGGCTTGCCTGCGGGAGGTCCACCAGTCCCGCGGATTCGGCGGCGAATTCGGCGGCAGGTACACCGAATCCGCGGGACCGGGGACCTCCCGCAGGCATGCCGCCGAAGGCAGCCTGCCTGCCATGCTTGGGGCGGCAAAAAAGCTAGAGCCGCCCCTGGTCTAGTCTGACCTCCTGCACAACGCAGACCACAGAATCTCACCCACCCACTTCTGTATCAAACCCCTAACCTAGGTCTGAACTATTTAAGTCCTCAAATCGTGATTTAAAGACTTCAAGGTGCAAAGAATCCTCCAGCAAGTGACTCATGCCCCACGCTGCAGAGGAAGGCGAAAACCCCCCAGGGCCTCTGCCAATCTGCCCTGGAGGAAAATTCCTTCCCGACCCCAAATATGGCAATCAGCTAAACCCTGAGCATGTGGGCAAGACTCACCAGCCAGACACCCAGGAAAGAATTCTCTGTAGTAACTCAGATCCCACCCCATCTAACATCCCATCACAGGCCATTGGGCATATTTACCGCTAATAGTCAAAGATCAATTAACTGTCAAAATTAGGCTATCCCATCATACCATCCCTTCCATAAACTTATCAAGCTTAGTGTTGAAGCCAGATATGTCTTTTGCCCCCTTGGAAGGCTGTTCCCCTTGGAAGGCTGTTCCAGAACTTCACTCCTCTGATGGTTAGAAACCTTCATCTAATTTCAAGTCTAAACTTCCTGATGGCCAGTTTATATCCATTTGTTCCTGTGTCCACATTGGTACTGAGCTTAAATAATTCCTCTCCCACCCTGGTATTTATCCCTCTGGTATATTTATAGAGAGCAATCATATCTCACCTCAGCCTTCTTTTGGTTAGGCTAAACAAGAGGAACTCTTTGAGTCTCCTTTCATAAGACAGGTTTTCTATTCCTCGGATCATCCTAGTAGCCCTTCTCTGTACCTGTTCCAGTTTGAATTCATCCTTCTTAAACATGGGAGACCACAACTGCACACAGTATTCCAGATGCATCCCAAGACCGCATTAGCTTTTTTCACAGCCATATCACATTGGCGGTTCATAGTCATCCTGTGATCAACCAATACTCCGAGGTCCTTCTCCTCCTCTGTTACTTCCAATTGATGCGTCCCTAGCTTATAACAAAAATTCTTGCTATTAATCCCTAAATGCATGACCTTGCACTTTTCACTATTAAATTTCATCCTATTACTATGACTCCAGTTCACAAGGTCATCCAGATCTTCCTGTATGATATCCCAGTCGTTCTCTGTATTGGCAATACCTCCCAGCTTTATATCATCCGCAAACATTATTAGCACATTCCCACTTTTTGTGCCAAGATCAGTAATAAAAAGATTAAATAAGATTGGTCCCAAAACCAATCCCTGAGGAACTCCACTAGTAACCTCCCTCCAGCCTGACAGTTCACCTTTCAGTATGACCTGTTGTAGTCTCCCCTTTAACCAGTTCCTTATCCATCTTTCAATTTTCATATTGATCCCCATCTTTTCCAATTTAGCTAATAATTCCCCATGTGGAACCGTATCAAATGCCTTACTGAAATCAAGGTAAATTAGATCCACTGTGTTTCCTTTTTCTAAGAAATCTGTTACCTTCTCAAAGAAGGATATCAGGTTGGTTTGGCACGATCTACCTTTTGTAAAACCATCTTGTATTTTGTCCCAATTACCACTGACCTCAATGTCCTTAACTACTTTCTCCTTCAAAATTCTTTCCAAGACCTTGCATACTACAGATGTCAAACTAACAGGCCTGTAGTTATCCGGATCACTTTTCTTTCCTTTCTTCAAAATAGGAACTATGTTAGCAATTCTCCAGTCATACGGTATAACCCATGAGTTTACAGATTCATTAAAAATTCTTGCTAATTGACTTGCAATTTCATGTGCAGGTTCCTTTAATATTCTTGGATGAAGATTATCTGGGCCCCCCGATTTAGTCCCATTAAGCTGTTCGAGTTTGGCTTCTACCTCGGATGTGGTAATATCTACCTCTATATCCTCATTCTCATTTTTCATCCTACCATTATCTCTAAGCTCCTCATTAGCCTCATTAAACACTGAGGCAAAGTATTTGTTTAGATATTGGGCCATGCCTAGATTATCCTTAACCTCCACTCCAGCCTTAGTGTTTAGTGGTCTTTTCTTCTTATTTATATGGCTATAGAACTTTTTACTATTGGTTTTAATTCCCTTTGCAAGGTCCAACTCTACATGGCTTTTGGCCTTTCTGACTTTATCTCTACATGTTCTGATGTCAATAAGGTACCTTTCCTTGCTGATTACTCCCATCTTCCACTCCTTGTAGGCTTTCTGCTTTTTTCTTAATCACCTCTCTGAAATGCTTGCTCATCCACCATGGTCTACAATTCCTGCCTATGAATTTTTCCCCCTTTCTTGGGATGCAGGCTTCTGATAGTTTCTGCAACTTTGACTTGAAGTAATTCCAGGCCTCCTCCGCCTTTAGATGGGGACTAATTTAGGATACGCTGCAATAATAATAATAATTAATAATAATTAATGGAGATATCCCATCTCCTAGAACTGGAAGGGACCTTGAAAGGTCATCAAGTCCAGCCCCCTGCCTTCACTAGCAGGACCAAGTACTGATTTTGCCCCAGATCCCCAAGTGGCCCCCTCAAGGATTGAACTCACAACCCTGGGTTTAGCAGGCCAATGCTCAAACCACTGAGCTATCCCTCCCCCCCCACTGAGCTATCCCTCCCCCCAATGAGGCAATAATAGAAGAGATAAAGGATGGTCCACTAGTTAAGACACTAGTTTGGGACTCAGAAGACTCAGCTTCGGTTCCTTGCTTTGCTACAGACTTCCTCTGTGACCCTGGGCAAGTCACTTAAGGACCTGAGGCTATCTGCGAAATGGCATAATAGCACTTCCCTGCCTCACCGGGGTGTTGTGAGGATAAATACATTAAAGACATGTAGGTGCTCAGACTATGGTAGTCGGAGCCATAGAAATATCTGAGATATAGATAGACAGAATTGGGAAGAGTTTGGAGGCTGAAGAAGGGCGAGAACAAGGGTAACATCCTATAATGTGGTTACTCAGTGAGGCACAGTAGCGTATATCTAATTTTAATAATGATTATTTAAGATATTAAATAAATTTGGGACTTGATCTAAAGCCTGTTGTAATCAATGGAAAGGCTCCATTGACACCAGTGGGCTTTGGATCAGGTCCCTAATGTCTTAACTGGCTACTTTCTTTTAGGGTTGTATTATTTCCTCTTAATAAAAATAATGATAATAGAAAAGCCTATTGCAGTGTTTCAGATATATACAAATTAAGAGCCTGATTCACTTGGGTTAAGTGCTACCCAACAGGTGAAAGTGATGGAATTGGTCCCGAAAGCATTTTATTTGTTGCAGATTGGGTTCTAGTCAATGAGAAATAATTAAGTTTCTTTTGCAAGCGTCAGTGAAAAATATGAAGAATAGTGCTGTCTGTGCTTGGGCCACCCACCATGTCAGTCACTGTTCCTGGCTGCAGAATGAATCCACTTCAAATGTTACTGATTTCTGCAAGATTTTGTCTAACAGGTTGGAAGCTCAAGTATCATATGCTTTCAAGTGGTATGCAATTCAGTAAAGCATGAGACAACCTATCTATGGAAAACCCTACAGGCTTAAAAAACAGTTTACCATTTTTTGAGATGCCATTTACATCTGAGTCATCCAGTACATAAAATTTGCTACCAGATTTAATAGTTTAACAATCTTTATACTCATTTGTAATAGTGCTTATTCTTTATACAAAGGTACTTTGGAAATATCTTAGTTCCCAATCCTGAAAACATGCATGTACTTAACTGTAATCATATGAACCATCCATTGAAGTCAATGAGGCAGTTTTTAAACATGGAGGTAAACCATGTGTATAAGTGTGTTCATGGACAAACCTAAAGACAGGTACAGTAGATTATGCTGCCTTCTATATAACTGAAATATGATAATTGCTACATCTTATTCTTATGTTGTCCTCTCACACACCTAAAAGTAACAGGTGTTATGTAATACCTACCTTTGTTACCTTCAAAAATATAAGTCAAACAAAAACATTTATTACTACTAGCCAAGTGTAGAAACGTGTGCCTTATAGATCAAAGCTAAAAAGAAATAAATGGGGGCTGGGGGGAGAAGTGGGAGGGGATTGATTTCTGCTGCTGGTCATTAGAAGAATGGAACTACAAATGTAGTAATGATAAAGTTCTGGATCTTGCCATTGATGGAAAATGGTCATTGTCCATGAGTTATTCTGAGCATAAGGAAGTTTTTTTCCACAGCAGTTTAGCATGGTGAAGTCTACTGATCACTGTGCTGGAAGAGCTGAATAAAGCAGTTCTGCTTATCATTTCCCACGTGTAAATTTGTGACTAACAGGGGACAAGTCCCTGAAGGCTAGAAGGGCATACATAAAAACAGAGAGAGACAACCCTTTGTAAAATTAAGAATACTTGAAATGATTGAGATTATTTAAAAATAAATGTTAAAAACAGACAAGTGCCTAAACTAGAACCCAAGATTTGATCATCCCCAAACTTTAGAAGGGATTTTGCTCTGAGAGCTCACCTGTATAATGAGACAAATCAGAATGCTGGATCTGAAATTCCATGCCCACCTGAACTTTGGGAGCTCTGAAAATCCAAACTTGGGTTTGAATTTTGTAACTAAGGCCTCTTTCTTTAATGTGCCAAAGGGAAACACCAAATCCAAGCATCCTGAACTTTGGGGTGGTGGGGTGGGAATGGGAAGACATGGCATAAGAATCTGGTTCTGAATTTTACAATGAGGCCTTGTTGATGTAATAGGCCTACTGGAACCCTGAACACCTAAGTCTGAGCCCTGGGGCTAGCGCATCTGAATCCAGATGTAAAACTTGTTCAAAATTTTCAGTTGAGGCCCATTTCAAGATGAAAGGTTTCAGATAAAAAAGTAAACATACTACAGGGACTACAAATCTGTTTTTAGCTAGCAAAACTTACAAAGTGAGACTGAAGTTCTGAATCGGAGATGATAAAGCAAGAAACCATAATGTTAAGACAGAGAAAAAAGTAACACTTCCCCGCCCCCGTCCTGTTTTCCTCTACACACACTCACAAAGTTGTTTACAAAAGTGCCTTGTAGTGACTGGTAGTGGTGTCACTCCGTTCCATGCCCCACAGCTATCACCGGGGCTCATGGGAGATGTGACTACAGCTTAGGACATGGGACCGTTTGTTCACTCACTTTCTGTGAAAAGAGTTTTGAAATGTGTTTTGAATAGACAGCATTTTCTTTGTGTAGTTGGTAAATAACACAGAGCAAAGTTAGTCAGCAAGTTGCATAGCTTCTGTATTCTGATTCTTTGGAGCCCTTTTGTACCAAGCTTGGCAGGATGTTTTTAACAGAATGTGACCTCACTGGGATACCAGAGGTAAGGAAAAATAAAATATTGGGGTAGTTGTGGAATATTTTGTGTAGAGCTGACAGAAAATATTGTTTCAAAACCTTTCATGAGAAGAGGATGGTTTTACTGCAATCAAGTCAACACACTGTACAGAAGAATCAATGTATTTAGTGTGTTTGTGAGTTATAATCTATCATAAATAGATTCTGTACTTCCATGCTTTAAGATAAAAGATATTGATTTGCAAGTCTCATTATTATAGTGTAGGTGCTAAAAATTTATGGTAAAACTCCAATACATTTTTGTTTGCAATTTTAGAAAAGAATAAGGAAATTGGATCCAGTTGTTTGTAAAAGTCTCAGAAATAACATCGCAAGAATCAGAACGGTGGAAAAAACAACAAAACTAGAAGAAAATGACCTACCAGGCAACTGTACAAAGTCACCAGGTAAAGGTAAGAGAGAGAGAATTGACTGCAGTGCTTTGACTAAGTAAAATCATGTACAGGGTTTCAGCACCACACATTTTGCTATGGAACCATGGCTTGTAGTTTTGACGCTACCCGGACTAATTTGGATCCAGGGCAAATCATCCTGGGGAATTAATCTCCCAAGTATTTACCCTCTGTATGAACACCCCCTTTTCTCCCTCTGCTGGTCACTCAAGGAGCAACACTGATATTAACTGCAAAGGAAGCCAGTTGCCTTTCTTCTGAATTCAGAGGAAAGTGCGGACTGTTGCTGAATCTTATTGATTTTGTTATTTGTTGCAGCCATTTCTAAAGCATTCATCACCATAGTATCTGGTGATGCTAGGTACAGGTGAGATAAGCGGGGAAAAAAGCAAAGATAAGAGAGAAATTAGGATATATAAGAAGTTAAGAGGGAAATGGTTTTCATATAAATAGTGCTAAAGTAGCTAAAATGTTTAGTTGTACAGTATGGGATTTCTTTTTAGATTTTGCTAACAATCTGGATTATCCATTTGTGTTTAGGATCTAAAAAGTGTAAACAGAGGAAAACTGCATCTATTGTTACACATAAGAAACCAAATAGGTAGGCATGATCCTGAGAATTTCAAATGGTCATTTAGCTTGCCATTATCTGAGGCCCCAAACATATTCACAATGTGCACTGTACTTTATTCTATACACAGACAGAACAAGACTTCACAATACTTGCACTGAATGTTTTTTCCCAGCAAACACAGGTGACTTAAAAAAAAAAAACAGCTCTTTTGGGCTCATTGATAGATTGGCTGGGGAGCAGTGTGAGAAAATAAAGTTCTCATGAGTCATAAAACTATTATTCATAGCTGAAGAGTTATATAACAAGGAAGTCTAAAAATAGCCTTAGAAAATTGGAAAGTTTCGCAGCATTAGTGTCGCAGATACTGAAAATGTTTTTTGTGGTAAATGAGCATGGAAAAGTTTGCTAGTTTACTTATTCTGAACTTGGGTTGTTTTTTACTGTAAAGCACAAAGGTCTAAATATAGTTGAGAGACTGAATAAGTAGACCAGTGATAAATTATGAGTAGTAAGAAGCCTGAAGCAACCACATCACTGCTTTCAGCGAGACATGTTAATGACTTTGATTTGATATAGTGATACTTTTATAACATCAGACTTGCTGCTGAACTTTGATCCACTGGTGTGTAGTAGATAAGGACAGATAGTAAAGTTGCCAGCTCAGTTCTAATTAGAGCAAATAATTCAGCAGAAGAGGGTTCTGGAGACGAATGTGTTATGTAAAATGGAAATCTGTCAAATATGAATGATTGCAGACAATGAATATATAATCATGGACCAGGGTCCTGCTGTGCTTGGCACTGTACAAAAACATAAGAAAAAGGTGGTCCATGCCTCAAAAAGCCAAAATGCTTAAAATGTATATATAAAATGAGACACAGCTGGTGGATACAACACACCAGATAGTAAAGATGAACAAGAAATTGTTGCCAATAAATAAACCACACTTAAATACAATCAAAATAGTATCATGGATGTTTGTGTTGTTAATACCTTTATACCAACTGTAATTGCAGTGGTTTTAATCTGTTTGCTTTAGTAGTGTCTCACCCTCCATACAAATAACTGCATCACAAATGGTTTAAAACTCTACTTCCTCTTACATTTCTTTCCTCGGATGTGTGGTGACTAATACCCTGTTATGCTACAGCCAGTTCATTTTATCAAACTCAAATCTGAACAGAGGTAAAAAGTTCAGCAATAATAGGCTAACTTTGGCTTGTTTAGAATTTTTGGAGCTTACAGCGGATAAACCAGTAGAGGTCAGTGCAGAGTGCTGAAATGGAAGTATACCTGCTACATAGTAAAGCACAGTGTTTTATATGCCACGTCTAGTCCCCAGGTGTAACTCTTTAAAAATCTGTTAAAAGACAATAACTTATACTAAATGTTTCCATCTTCTCCACCAAGGTAGATTCAAAATACTTGGAGGATAATGTAATAATGACAGAACACTTAAATAAAGTTTTTTAAGTAGCAACAGCATGTGTATTGTAGCACAGGACAGCTTGCAATGAGACACTAGATTTATTATTTTGTGGGATCATTGTACAGGCCAGCATGTAATTCTTTTTTACAAACTTTTTTGCTGGTAAAGTATAGAAATCATAGAAATGTAGGGCTGGAGGGGATCTCAGGAGATCACTAGTCCATCCCCCTGCACTGAGGCAGGATTAAGTATACTTAGACCATCCCTGCCAGATGTTTGTCTAACCTGTTCATAATATAACCTCAATTAGCTGACTGTCTTGCAGGGCGATGGTGGGAGGCATAGAATAATTCTAGAGAATCAAGGTTTCAGATAATACAGGAAATTTTCAATTAAATTAACAAGTAGGGGCCGTGATCCTGTCTCAAGTAGCAGAGATTTGGATAATCAAGATTGAACAATGTTCTTAAAATTCAGTATGTAAAATCTAAGTATGTTCAGTATCACTTTTTAAAGCTGTTGTTTGCTCATGGTTTCCTTTAATGATCTAAAGTAAGGAAAGGGAATCCTCCAATTCTAACAAAGGCTTTGTATCTGCAAAGATCCTGCAATGTACAGTAGCAACATAAAAGTTAATTTCTGAAGGACTTTTGTTGAAGCTGCTTTCTATAGATCTAAAAAGTGCCACCTACATGTTGCCTGTTTTGTTTCTTAGTTATTTTACTAAGGTTTTTGGAAAGCACTTTGCTATAAGTTGTACTTTGTGATTCTCAGAGAAATTGTACAAATTTAAACAAAGAGGGCTAAAAAAAGAACTCTGGTAGGAAGTGCCCTCTCAAAAAGGTGGGATTTTCAGAAGCACTCTGACTCAGCATTGGTCTAACTCTGCGCTTCATGCAGTCAGTGAGAGTGTTGCCATGGGGAAGTTTACCATTGACTTCACTGGGTCCAGAGCTATGCTAACACTGAACATTTTGCAAATTCTACCCATACTAATTAATAGTTTGATCCTGTGATGTACTATCACTTTCCATTGACTTGGGTGGGAGTATTGGGTACTCAACACCTCTGAAAATCATGATATTTTTACTTATGTACCTAAATGTGGATTTAGATGGTAGTTTTAGGCATCCTAGACTGAACTTTGGCCTATGGTCCTATGTTCAAAACTGCATAATACTTAATTGGATTTTGGACACTGCGTTTGCTGAGGTAAAATATCCATGCATTTTGACTTCGTAAGTTATCTTAGCAGGGTTTTTTGTTTTGTTTTGTTTTGTCAAAAGCTGGTTGCAGCCACAAGTACTTATGAACTTTGTAACTCATTTCGGTGCACATTTTTGTTGCACACGACTAATAACAGATGACCTACTCATGTGAAAAGCTCTACCATCTGTGGCAGAAATGTGACAGGCTGTCATTGGGGAGGGATTACCTGCAAACTTTACAAGAGATTCCAACAGTTGAGCTTTATGGCTTACGCTGGTTGCTTTTGGGGCACCAGTGATAAATAATTGCACAATTGACCTTTTTGTGTGTGGTTTGCCTCCCATTTTGTCACCTTGTGACCTATGTAAAGGCCACAGCACAATGAAAGATATTAGATACCACTAGATTCCAGTGGTCAGTCCAGTATGACAAGTCAACTTTGTTATGCAGACTGTCCCTTTAAACACACTGGGTGAAATCTTAGCCCCACTGAAGTCAGTAGAAGCTTTGCCATTGACTTCAGTGTAGCCAGGATTTCTCCAATGGTTAACACCTTTTCTTTGTGAAAAGAAACAATCATCTTGAAAACAGTCAATATTCTTCTATAATGTGGGCATAAGTGCAGGTAGATGAGCATTAAATCCTCTGTGTTCTGCAGACTGGAATGTTAACCAAGAATATTGAAATCTGTTTGGGCCATGAAATCTCACATAATACCTAGATTTAAGTGGACCTTCAATTAACAGCCTAACTTTTCTCTAGATAAACATAAATTACTCTTAATGTATCACAAATGTATGGAGAGAAGCTTTCTAATGAAGATTCACCCAGTCCCCCCATCCCCACCCCTCATTTTGGCTGTATTTAGAAAAACTAAGTTTGAACAAAACAAACCCAAACCCAAAACACCTTTCTTCCCTAACTAGGGTGACCAGATAGCAAGTGTAAAAAATCGGGATGGGGGTGGAGGGTAATAGGTACCTATATAAGAAAAAAGCCCCCAAAATCGGGACTGTCCCTATAAAATCGGGACATCTGGTCACCCTATTCCTAACTAAACTTCTGTTCTCAAGATCATTCAGATACGTAACATTTTCCTGTCTTTTGCATGCTTCTGTGCATTTATACATGGGACTAAAAGTATGAACAATTTTGCAAAAACACATGTATAGTGATTGGTGAGCATTTATTTTTACTAGCTGTTTCAGTTTTTTTCTCTGACCAAATACATTTCTTGAAAACTACCACGAAGGTTGAAACTAGGGTCATTCTTCTTTTCTTTTTAAATGTCTCTTTTTAGCTCTCAAGTCCTAAAATGTAGAAGTCCAACTGTTTGTGTTGCTTCAGTGAATTTTATTTATAAGCCAAATTGCATAAACACCTAGTCTGCCTTTTCTGTAACACCCTAAAATTGTTGTAAAAATGATGTAAAACCCCTAAAATTCAGTGACCAAAATAATATCAATGAATAGGTTATATATTCTACCACATATATATCATATTAAGAGTTTGCCATTCTTATCTGTATCCACACCCTATACAGCAAATTACTTCTAAATTGTAAATGATTAAGGAACAGAAGGGCTCTGTTATCACCAAAAGTTGTACTCTGTTACCAAATTAATATTTGCTATTTCTTTGATTGGGGTACTATTGTCTATCACATACTTATAGGTGTATTAACTCTATGATCTCACTATTTCTTCCCTTTCTAACTTCTGTGATTCCTTGGGTTTGCCATTTCTTAAAACCCTTCCCTATCAAGCAGATGTGAATTGTTGGGCTATCCCATAGCCCCACATTCAGATGATTATGTATTTTAGTATCTCGTGTTGAATACGGTAAGGGGAATAATCTTTGGCCTTTGTGCATTGCTCAATAGGGAATACATTATTTTTTAAATATTGGAATGATGTATATTTTAACATGTACTGTACACTTTGGCTTTGTCTACAATTGGGATTAGGCCTGATTCAGTCATTGGTGGTCAGTAATCAGGATATTTGCAGTAGTGTAGACCCCTGCATGTAGACAAGGACATGCCAGGCTTTGGACCAACTGAGTTAATCACGGTTTTCCCCTTCTTGTATTCAGGGCATCAACCCACAGAGTGCAAAAATAACTGAAAAATAAATTATATCCCATGTTACAAAAGAAAACATCGAATTAGCCATTTTATTTCTGGTGGTCCTACTATTTCAGATGAGTGCATTTAGTAGTACAGTCACTTGTTTACAGTACTTACGTCAGAAAGGAAATGGTGCTTTTCACTAATTACAGTAGTTTGGGCAGTATAGATATTTCTGCCATTCCCTTGAGAGCAGTTGGAAACGTATTCCAGTGTTATATCTTTTCTCCCTGTGTAGCTTGAACAATCTTAGCAATTTGTTATTATTTTCATTTATTTCCTCACCCTCTCTCAGTGTCCTGTAAATATATATGCCAGCCCTGGAAAAAAAACCTAAATAAATTGGTGCATTGAGATTGTTGACCTCCTTTCCTAACTGACACCAACTCTAGAAATAAAAGAAATCCTGAATTACGGTTCTCTCACAAAGACTAAAAACTGCTTCACTTTTCATACATAAAACTTCAGGCAATGCTGTCATACATAAGTATGGGTAAGAAATCAAAATTCATACAGCAGCCTTAACTCTGACCAAAACAAATATTAATTCAGTTTTTCCAGTGCATATAAATAAATATTTCTATGTTTACAACACATGCGAGTTATTTCTGAGGAAATCTCCACTTTTAACAATTGTATTTTTACAACATACCCCATATTTGCATATACCTATTATTTTACAGGCAATTGAATTGCAACAAAGTTATTGATAAATCAGAAAACCTTGTCAAAATATATATATAAAAGTTTGTATTTTAGAAAGCAAATAACCTGATTTTAATAGTCAATTTTTTTTCTGCATCTGTTTAAAAATCATTTGTAATAGTGTCACTGTCTCTGAACATGCAAATAGCTTGACAATGTTTTTACTACAATAAGCAGAACAAATGGTTCCACAAGTAAAAGCATTATCCAGTAATAGTGGCCCAATTATGTGACTGAGGAAAAGTGTGTGTTTAGGTGGGAGGAAAGACTGTGATGGAGAACATAAAACGTATTTGTTTTATGTTTGTAATGCAGGGGGTGAACTATACTTATTAAATTACAAAATAGGACAAGGTGTTAACTGTAAGACCTAAGGCACCTTGCAAGGTTCTGAACACTGAAAGTTCATGTAGATTGAGATACCCGGCAATTCACAGACCCTGCTGTGACTGGTTCCTAACTCAGAGTAAATGGAACATGATTCTAATGCAAGTAGTGTCACGGGGATTTTTTGGGCAGGGGAGGGGAAGGGAAAGGTGGCATAAAAGGATACACGATGCAGGAGAAGGATCATAGAATCATAGGACTGGAAGGGACCTCGAGAGGTCATCTAGTCCATTCCCCTGCACTCATGGCAGGACTAAGTATTATGGGCCACTAGGTCTTGATCTTGGGATCAAGTCCTTAATAATGGTGTTCCAGCCACTACTGGCTGGTAGGAGCACAATGAAATTCACCACAGTCAGCCTCAGCTTGTGACAGTGTTGTAGAATTCTGATTCCAATGGCAAGGGTGCAAACATGTTTTGTCACTGTCTCTGAACATGCATGTAGCTTGACAATATTTTTACTACAATAAGCAATATGTTCACAGTGAGGATGCTGTATCATTTCTATCAGTCTAATCTATTTAGGCATTCCTATTGTGCTCCTTTACACTGTGCCAGGTGGTATCTGCACCTGCTTGAAAACGTTTCAAAAACTCAGTGGCTGAAACTTGGCACCCAAGTTGTCAACCCAGAGGTATTTTATGTTCCATTTAAGAAAAATAACCTAGTCAAGTCTGCAGTTACAAGACTTGGTCCAGCTCTCTGATACCTGGAGGGTGCTACCACATACTGTACGCTGGAAAATCGACTGCTGCATTTGTGTTGCAAGAGGAGGTTTACTAAGACACTGTATGTGGTGAAATCATAGAATCATAGAAGATTAGGGTTGGAAGGGACCTCAGGAGGTCATCTAGTCCAACCCCCTGCTCAAAGCAGGACCAACCGCAACTAAATCATCCCAGCCAGGGATGATTTGTGCCATATATTGGCAGGAAGGATTGATCCTTTGCAGTTCAATGGCTTCAGAATGGATTAATCTCAAAAGTAATAGCTATGGGCCTTTGGTTTGAGAGTCATGTGTGTTGCACTGTCTAGGCACAAGAGCATATGAGTTTATATGCTAAATCATAACCAGAATAGAGAATCAGAGGCCCAAGAGTCCTCTGCTATATAGTTCTGCTAGCATAGTCTGATAATTGTAATGAATGCTCCAAAGTAATAAGCATTATGCTTGTATAAAATAAAGACCAGTGTAAGCTCTACGTTCATTGATTGGAGCCTTAAGCAAATGTTTCTTTCCATCAGCTTGCTCATGAGGCATAAATGTAATTATAGATCCTGTGCAGCAGTATCTGTAATGGTAATGGGCTTGTAAACAATCCCAGTAAAGTTATGCAATGCACACTCTTTGGTGCATAGACTGAATACATTCTTCCTTCACAACTGAGGGCACATCACTGCCACCACAAAAGTGTTTAACCACATCAGTTTCTTTGGACGAGTTAACAATTGTGCTAGTGTGTTGTTTTTTTAATTGGAGCAGTGTAATTCAGGTGCCTCTCAGCACTGCAAATAAAGGAAACCCTAGGTGAAAGAATGTATGGAACTGGATATATCTTACATGTAAAACAATGAAGAAGGAGGTTCAAATTATGGCTGGTCCTATGCAAGTGTTCTAAAAAAAGAGACACACCTATGACATAGCAGCTATAATTTATCTAGGTGCATGGAAGGGAAATAGGGTAGGAGTTAGCTATATGTCAAGCAGGGACAGGGACAGTGGCTCTATTCCCCATGAGCTGGCAGAGTTGCATTGGGGGAGCACTGGTTAGAGCTGTCCAAGGCATCCCCTTCTAATACATGTGTAATTCCTCCATAGCCAATGCTGAGGTGAGGCATTCTTTCCCTTTCACCAGCGTGGATCAGGTTGCGAGAAACCTAAATGTTTTTAAGAGTGGTTCAGTCACTTGTGCTTAGGCATCAGACATGTGGCCACATAAGACAGGTAAAGTCAAAGTGTTGTTCCAATACTGATGATGGTCAAATCTGAAACGTTGGAGTTTGGGTGTGGTCACAAACCCACAGGGTGGGGGCAACGCCTTCAGCTTTGGAACAGCTTATTGGAGGAACCTCTTTGATGTGCCAGACCCCAAAGGGTCTTCATTCACTCTTCATTCAGGGTAGGCCACGGCCTCACCGCCTCCTGAGAGTGAGCCTCTAGGGCTTCAGCACTCCTGCTTCACGCTATGAGCTCTGTTCAGTGTGTTGAACTGAGACAGACTCCTGGTAGAGACTTTGGGGATTAATGCACCACACCAAATATTTACAGTGACACTCAAGCAGCGTTTTCAAAGCAATAGGGTTTCTTAGTCAACCCTAATACAGCATAAGGAGTTGTTAGGTTAGCAGAGAGAAATGAAAATTAAACCATAGTCCATTCTGGTCAGCCCAGAGCACCAGCCAAACTGCAGTGAACTCCATTTTTCGGTGCTCTGTCTCTCACGCTCCAACTTCCTTCCTTAGTCTGTTCCCAGGTGAGAGAGCTCTAAGCTTCTTCCAGAAACCAACTGTTATCCCCACCACCTCACACTTCCCAGTTCTTTGTTCTTGAGTGGGGTTCCTTTCCCAGCTGGCCTACTGAGAGGTGAGGAAATCCTCCTCCCTCGGGTCATTGGCTGATAGGTGTCAATGACCTGGTGAGTGGGCTTTCCATTGTCTTCTCAGATTTTCATTGATATGAGCTGGCCTCGGCCAGTCTTTTTTAATGACAGATTCACTCCACTCAGACAGTTAGGTGACACACTCACACCTAGTCTTTCAGCCTTCCTTGAGAGCAAATGTAGTCCTCCCCCCCCCATTAAGTAGCCGTGCAATGCATAGGGGAAACTGAGGCACACACCAGCCTCATAAAATAGTACAGAATGTTCCCACTTCATCACAGGTGTAAACTGGATACTTATCCAAAGTGTCTGAACCTCTTGGGGCTGCACATTTATGTTGGAAAAATTGTGAGTACAGATGTTTAGCTAGGAGAGCTAAGTGAATAATGAGATGGAAATAGTAGAATTCTGAACCATGTTTTTATCTGATCCTGTTCGTATCCACTTTTTGTTCTCTCTCATGGAAATTTGTGTGAACTGCTTTTTGTTTGGGGAAAAGTTTTTATTCATGCGACTATTAGCATTTGGGGATGAACTGGTGTATGTGTGCAGGAAGTGCTCATCTGGGTTTGGGAGTGAGACTGTTAGGAGGCCGGGAGAGATTAGGTGCATACTTTTAAGTCCGTAGTTTTCTCATACAGAATAAATACATCTACATAAGTAGCAGTGAAGAGGAGAAAGGAAGGCAGGGTGTAGGAGTGAAGCTTAGGGAATAGCGGAGAAGTCTTTTAGTTGGAGACATGATACCTGCTGGAGATATTTGCACATGTTCTAATGTTCCTCCATATGGACAGAAATTGAGTCGGGGGAACAATACCCAGTGCAACTATATTTTGGAATCTCTTCTACACATGGTAGAGGGCCATGTACCTGCTCCTGCAGCTGCATGATCACCCACCAGCATAATAGGAGTGAGATGCTGTCAGGGAGGAAAGTCTTAAGCCTCACTTCCCTTGTCACTGAGAAGTTGGTGGGAGGAGAGATGAGCAAAAAGCAATGTCAGACAAGGGGGAGGTGAGGTCACAGCCGTAGCAGCAGCAGCAAGGTGGGGATCAGCACCTTCAAGCTGATCCTGGAGAGGTCCTTACTGCCGTATTTATCCACAGGGTGGATAAAGCAGGAGATGTGGCTTGCTGCTGGGCAGCTGTTTTTGTCGAGTGGGCGTGCACTCTGGATAACAGGCACTAGGAACATAAAGAGGACAAATGGTTTCTACAGAGGCTCTGGGAGACATTGCAGTGTCAAATCATGAGGGACAAGGAGCTGCTGTTGTACTGGGTTTAGGCACCGGAGGAGGCAACTTACAACTGGAGTCCTTAAGTATCAGACACACTGATAGTCTATAAGAGAGAAAAGCCTCTATCAAAGAGGCCACATTTGTTCCTCCGGCTCTGAGCTCTTGGGCAAATGAGGTGAATACTTCCATTCCCCTCATGAAGGGCTGCTCAACTTGTTCAGGCCATTCCAACTCCTGTTATCTAGACCTCTTTTAGTTTCAGGAAACAAACTACAGGAACCTCTGGATTCTTCAAATGTTTCTTTGTTGTTGTTTTTTTAAATAAAAATACAGTGATTTGTTTTTTTGTAATATTTAATCTTTAAGGTTTTTGAGGGTGTTCAATTAAGAGATGACAACATATAATCATTACCTACTTCACCCCTACTCGGTCTTTGCTACCCAATTGCAAGAGAATATACCAAGGGAATCTGCCGCAGAAGAAAAATAAAACCCGGTACATCCTGTTCCTCTTCATTTCCATTAGTAATCTGTTGGCAAATAATTGAGGGGGTCCTTTCATGATTTCACTCATCGTATAGGGAGCAAATAATGATTTCCTGGATAAAAGGGGAAGGGTGGGTAGAGTTTGTTTTCTCTTATTGGAAAGTCCTACAAGATTTAATATGGGAGAGAAACCAATAGAGTGTATAGAAATATATTAGGGTTCTTTAGAAATTTCTCTATGATTAAATAGAAAATGATATGTGAGTTTGTTTGTTAAACCAGCATAATTCTATAGTTGGGATATAATTCTGTACTAAATTCTGTTGAATAACTCAAAAACCTCTAGAAGAGTTATCACTTTCTGTTATGTTCTATAGGACTTTTCCACGAGGGTTTTGTGAAAGAGATGGCATCTGTAACTGAAACAGACAGACAGACACCTAGAAAAGTGTTTATATAAATTTAACCTGTTACATCAAAGAATGTCTGGAAAAGGACAAAAGGACAAGGAAAAACTTCCACATTTCACTGAGTACTTCAGTTAGATTTGGTAGCGAGTGGTAAAACCACACTATTCGAGAGAGATTAGTGCTACTACTGATGCTTTTTTTGGTTGTTTTTTAATTATACTCCTTAATAGACTCTTCTTGCACTTGTATTGCCCAAATCATCAGGGCACTCTTCCTGACGCATGCAATATATTAGTGTCGCCATTTAACACAAGATGGGCAAAGATTATTCTGACATGAGAGAATGATGACATTTTTTACCCTTTTTGAATATGTTTTTCTTGAGCATGCAGCCAGTGTTACATAGCTTATTCTGCAGGAGATATTGTGGAGGAATACCTTAGTATGAGAAATCAGTTGGAAGTGCAGCTGAAGACTGTAAACAAGCAGAAGTTATTTGTACATGCATAGTACTTACTGCACCCAAATTTCGGTGCCTTTTATCTGGACTTCTGGAGATAGATAAATTCCGGCTAACTCTCTCATTTGGCTGTTCATTATCTGAGCACTGTTCCAGCTGCACATACCATGACATCTGAAAGTGATTCCATAGCTGAGCAGATGTATATCGTATTCTCACCACACTGGGCATGTCTGAAATGGAGTGGAGAAATGACTCTTTCTTGAAATCTATCTACCCTTTTCCCAATTATCAAGCTGATATGGGCAAATTTATTTGAGGGAAAAAACTATCTTGAATATTCTGGGCACTTTTGAAAAATACAGTATACATTATACATGTAAAATAACTGAGAGAAAGGAAGAGACAGTGACTGCCAAGGACACACAAGGCTGTTCAGAGAACATTTATTGATTGGAAACAAATCACTGTTGTGTTTTTTTCTCCTCTCTTTTTTCCCCTCCCTGTTATATAAAGTAGTCTCTGTCTGGGTGTAATTTTTACATTTTAGTGCAATCTGCACCTGTGGCCTTTGGACCTAATGTTTATGACAGATGGACTGGACTGTGTTTGCCCCATTTACTGTATAATCCTGCTGTATGTATCTATGCCATGCTAGGCAGTGGCACTGGCCCAGTGGGCATATTTATTAGTGCAGGCTTCCTGTCTGCTTCCATTGTTCCATTGCTGTGTCCTTTGAGTCTAATGGACCTCTCTTTGTACTCAATCTACCTATAAACCATCATCTCTGATTGATGCCAGATTCTCAGTTACTAAACCTAATCCTTTTTTTAAGAGCACATGGACTAGTTTACCAGCTAGAATGTTTAAAATAGATACATTATTTCCCTCCCTACTCCACTCACTGTTTTGTGAGCTTAATTTTTTGAACCAATTTATAAACATATTTGCTAATACCAAGAAGTCTTATAAAATTAATAACATTTGGATGCAACTGCTCTGAAATTCACTGTGGGTCCACTCTACCTGAGCTTCCACTATGCTGGGAGCAGAAGCAGTTAGTTAACAAGCAATGTCCCTTTATAAAACAGAGAAGCAATAAATAGAGTATTGGGCCTGGCAGCCTACTGGTGTGTGGCTAGCATCCTAGAACTGTGCAGCACATTCCATTCCTGCTGACTTCCTCAGTGGTGTGTGGTGGTGCTGTGACAAGGACAGATTACTACTAAACAAGAAGTATTGCCTTCTGCAGCAGTAGAACAGCAAAATCAATAATAACCTAGCGGAAGAGGAGAAAACCCGTAGACACTTTAATTTTCAAGTTTTAAAGTGAAAGATAATAAATAATGTAATACCATTTTTTACTGCTCCATATCTCCTAACTGAGGATCTCAAAGCACTATGTAATATTTCATTTGATGAAAACAAAGCTCAGTTTATACATCTGTAAAATAGGTATAAAATACATCACAGAGGTAATGCAATGATTGTAATATAATTAATGTTTGTAACGTTACAAACATTAATTATATTAAAATCATTGCATTACCTCTGTGATGTATTTTATACCTATTTTACAGATGTATAAACTGAGCTATGGAATGCTTAACTATCTTCCCCATGGTCACAGGGGGAACTTGGAATAAAATTCTTAGAATCAGGCTGATAGCCCCCTGCTCTGGATCACTGAAGTACAATCATGACTAACAATAAAAACCTTTTTAAAATACCTTCTATTAAAAGTATTTATCCATTTAAATGTTCTGTGCTTCCCAGAGGACAGATCTCCTGTGAATTCTGACACTTTAACTGACAAGAGTATGCATTCTCTGTTCATGTTATCACCATCCTGAGGAAATCACCATTTTGAGTAACCTAAAGAGATGTTGTTCTAAGGATAATGAACTAGAGCTTGGGTTACCTGGGAGCCAAAATGCAACAGGATGAAAATGAAGAACAGTGAAAAAGAATCCTCATAAAAATAGAATGTTCTGTGGAAAGCTGAACAATCTCCTGTGAAAGACAGACCTAGCGGAAGGGCTAAAGTAATATATGATCCAACTGGAGTCTGACACCATGGACACATTGTCCAATGTGTTGTGTTGTAACCCACACCCAAGAAGAATGTTCATTTATGTAGAAATAGCACATTGCAACCATTCCGTGGATAGACAAGTGACTATTATCAACATAAAATTATCTGGATCGGGACTCTGTAAAGTAATCTAATGCAGGGAAAAAGGAGGGAGAATTTTTAAGATATAGTACCATGACAGTGATGGAGAAGGCATACTTCAGCCTTTCTTTTTGCTGTCACTGGAAATACAAATACTCCTGAGACTTGATGTAAAAATAATAGCTGCTCCAATTTTATCATTCAGAATAAATGACAATAGTTTTATAGAAATGTAGGGCTGAAGGGGACCTTGAGAGATCCTCTAGTCCATCTCCACACTTGAGACAGGATTAATAGGACTGAGGAAGCTTAGGCCAAAATTTTAAAAACTGGATGCCTAAAGTTAGGTTCTTCATTCTATATATGGGCATCTAAATAGTGGCTTACTTTTCTAAAGAATCTGAGTACCCAGCTTCTTCCTAGAGGCTGTTGAATGCTCAGCACTTTTGAAAATTCAGGCACTATTTAGGTGCCTACACATGGAATGAAGAATCTTGGTCTTAATTTCAAAAGACACGACTGAAATTTCAAAACTTCAGTGTGATGTGATTGTCAAGTTTCTTTCTTCCATTGGGCTCTCTCCTCTTCCATTGGGCTCTCTCCTTTTCTGGTCAATGAAATAGTCTGTCTAATCTAAGTTTAAATTTTGGAGGCACATTTTCAGAATGGTCTGCAGGAAATGCACAAGATAATTGAGGGCAGATGCAATTAAATCCCTTTATAGCTGAATGTTCTGTGTGATGGTTCTAACATGTCTCTCTCAACATGTGCTCTGATATCATCACATATTTTCTCAGATCACTTGCAGGCTGCTATGCAGGCTGACCCGCTATGTGAAAAGATAGTCTTCTCAGCTGCTGTTTTAGTCTAGATAAGCATTAAAAGAATGTGGCACTTGCAGTAGTTTAAACTCAATGGCCCATAATTGTATCCTTGTTCTACAATGACCAAAGATATCAATGTCATTTTTGACATTTTAACCAGCTTGCCCAAACTCCCTGAGAGCAGCAGTAAAAGTGACCCACTAGACCAGGGGCAGGCAAACTTTTTGGCCTGAGGGCCACATCGGGTTTCATAAATTGTTTGGAGGGCCGGTTAGGGGAGGGGGTCGTAGCCCGGCCCCCACCTCCTATCTGCCCCCCCCGGACTCCTGCCCCATCCAACCCCCCCTGTTCCCTGACGGCCCCTCTGGGACCCCTGCCGCATCCACACCCCCCCGCTCCCTGTCCCCTGACCGCCCCCGGACCCCCGCCGCCCCATCCAACCCCTCCTCTCATTTCTGATGGCCCCCCCCCGGGATCCCTGCCCCATCCAACCACCCCTTCTCCCTGTCCCCTGACTGCTCCTGGAACCCCTGCCCCTGACTTACCCCTGCCACCCCATCCAACCCCCCCTCATTCCTGACTGGCCCCCCCGGGACCTATGCCCCCATTCAACCCCCTGTTCCCCCCCGACCCCTATCCACACCCCCGCCCCCTGACCACCACCCATAACTCCCCTGCCCTCTATCCAACCCCCCCTGCTCCCTGCCCCCTTACCGCGCTGCCTGGAACACCGGTGGCTGGTGATGCTACAGCCGCGCCACCAGGCTGGAGCCGGACCACGCTGCCACCACCACCACACAGCTCAGAGCACCGGGTCAGGCCAGGCTTTGCAGCTGTGCTGCCCCAGGAGCTCACAGCCCCACCACCCAGAGCATTGCGGCGGAGCGCGTTAGCTGAGGCTGTGGGGGAAGGAGGACAGCAGTGGAGGGGCCGGGGGCTAGCCTCCCAGGCCAGGAGCTCGGGGGCCCGGCAGGATGGTCCCGCAGGCCAGATGTGGCCCACAGGCTGTAGTTTGCCTACCTCTGCACTAGACAGCTGTCTGTGTAGGATCTGGTCATAGTCATGCCTCCCCTACACTCTGTGCAACACAACAGTTGATACAAGGTATGCTACTGAAGATGCTCCACATAAACGCTCCTCTAGCTTGCTTAGCCTCATGGTGCCAGGCATCACTGTTCACGTGGAATATGCTCCACTCATTCTCATAGCTGATAAGGTTTCACCTGTGCAGGTAGACTAAAACCTACTAGTACAATAGAAGGAGGAATGTTAGAGAGCATTGTGATAGGATAGATTCTGGTTTTAAAATCTGCAGTGGAGCTAAGCCATGTTCTAGACTATAAACATTTTCCATTTTCTAGTGAATTATTACTTTCTCACTAGCCAACCAGAAGCACTCTTAGTTCATTAAAAATGTAGTCTTGTCCAGTTTTCACATTTGCAGGGATTCTTCATTATTTTGGGAGCTGTTTCCATAAAAAGAGAATTGGAAATCTGCAAATGAAAATAACTGCACTATAATCAATATGCAACACATCTGAGGGTTCAGGCATTGCCTTTCTTGTGGAATAGATTCTAGCACCTTTCATCTTTCACTTTTTTATACGCTGGCAATCATACTGAGCACTGAACTTGTAAGATCGCAGAAACTAAGCAGAATTAAGGTGGGTCAAAACAGTACTTGGATGACAACACCTTAAAAGAAAAATCTAGAGTGTGATAAGATAAGTGGGTCTCTATTCTCTACTGTGATTCAGAATAAGCCTAATGTCCTGACAGGGTGTTACATAATTCTTCATGGTGGAGGGAGAGGCAGTTTTGAATTCAAGTAAAACCGAGTCAGGAAGGCTGTGGTCACTAAAGATCCCATGGAACTTTCTGGAAAAGTCGTTATTTTAGCACTGGTGTCCTAGCTAAATTTCTGGTGTGTAGTGTTGATGCACACTGTTAAATAGTTTACTAATTTAGCTGGAGGAAAGAGATTATGGCTGCTGTTTTTTTTAAAAAAGCAACATTTAACCAGCAGATTCTTCAGGATTTCCCTATACTTGGAATAGGCAACAGCTCTGGTATCACAGATATTATACTGAATATTAATCATGTTTTAATAACAACTGCTGCAGAACTGTATGATCATAACGTTGCTAAAAACTGTTCACTGTTAAGAAACAACTATGTGTATTGGAATAAAGTGAAATGTTAACCAGAAAAAATGCAGATACCACATACAGCTTGCCTGGTTTCTGGTTTAATTTCATTCTCACCCAAGTTCATCAAAAAGTTCACTAAGATTTTAAGTGAACCAGGCTCCCACTTCAACCAAAATAGTGCTGCTCTATAGTTTCATGTTGAAGTCATATGAAAGATCAAGTTTCACAAGATTTGATAGGAAATTTAATGATTTTTGCCTGATTCTGATGATCTGGCCTGTGAGATACTGAGCTCTCCCAAATCCCATTAAAGTCAGAGGCATGTGTTATGGGGTTCATTTGAACTTAAACTTCAAAGCAAGACTAAGGGAGCATGAGCTAACACTAATTATAACTATACAGGACCCAGAGCCACAAAATGTTAATATATCCTGCAGGAAGTCAATACGTGGATCTGAGATTCTAGGTCAGCTTATTATAAAGATATATGCCAATGGCAAAGTTCAGTTATGTATCCAGCTTCAGATTTAGAGCATCCCCAAAGTTTAGAGTATTTGGATCAGAATGATTTCTAATTGAAACTGAATAAAAGATTTGCATTGACCCAAGTGCATCTAAACAGCTATTTAGGACATCTCTAGTGTGTATTACCTGATACAAAAAATGCCAAACTTTGGTTTGCATAGTGAAAACAGGAAACCAAAAAGACTCATCTGAGAAGAAAAATATTACCGTGCTATTTGGATATTTCCGTTGGTGGGTTTTTCACTGGCCCTACCAGGATTGTGATTATATGTGCTTTATTTATTTAGAAGGTGTAAAAAAAAGGCCCAAGCATAGATCAGATATTACTGTGTATATTTTGATGTTATTCTGGGATTGGCTGATCTTTTATGTGACTGACTGGCATAAAATACTAATCCATTTTATATGCTCTCCCATTCAAATGCTTTGTATAAGGGGAAAGAAAAAGAAAACTGTTGCTGAACAACAAAACCTATTATTTCTTTAAATAGCAATAGGAGAGTACGTGTGGTACTCTACTTTGTACTGTTTACCTTCATCTTCCTCTCACTTGAATAGTAGTGCTAATATGAAAGGCAGAATATTTGAATGGCTTCAAGCTTCCTATTCTTGCGGGCCCTGCTTCAGCCTCACTTACACTGAATAGTACCTTACTTAGTGAATCGTATCAGGAGTAAGGACAGAAGAATTAGGGGCCGAGTTTCAAAATGTACCGAGTGGGAAATGACCCACTTTCTAATATAAAGGGTGAAATAAATAGAACAAAATAAAAAATGTTTATCACAAGCTGATTAAAGGCTGATTAATGTCAAGTATCCAGTGGTTAAAAACATTAACCTTTTTCACAGAAACTAGTTATTCACATTTATCCAATGTAGAGTTCTTCAGGGCTTTATGTCATCTCCTACTTCCTGTCTTCTGTATATTATTATTATTTATTATTATTTATTAGTAATATTTATTTGGTTGTTTATTTGTATTACCATAGTGCCTAGGCATCCCAGTCATGGTCCAGAAATCCTATCGTGCTAGGTGTTGTACAAATGCAGAACAAAAAGATGGTCTCTGACCCAAAGAGTTGGTAATTAAGAAGAATGAGTACACTTAAAGAGCTAAACTGTCCATTTCTTACTGACATGGACACGCACTTACACAAATAGTCCCTCGAAGTCTATGAGGCTGCTCCCATGGACAAGTGTTCACCAGGGTGTGTAAGAGTTCCACAACATGCCCTAAGTTAAATTTCTTTTTTGGATGACATATTCCTAGTCAATATAATTTTCTCTTGTGTTTAATTCCTCACTTCTCTTTTCTACTCATTGTTCAATTTTATTCCTTTGCTGAGTCTCTTTCTGACTCCCATTCTATGTTTATTCCTCCTTTTATGGCTCCCTTTCCTCCTTCTAATGTTCCTTTTTGACAAGATTTTGTGAGTCACACTGATTCCAGGCAAACAAGCTGCTGCACTGTAAAATAAATAGCCTTGAAATGCTACAAAGTAAATCACTTGCCTTCAAGATTAAGCTAAAATGTTTGCTTGAGCTTCATGTCTGAACATCCCACCACTTAACCAGATGATAGCAGAGTTTTTGCCAACAAAACATATCTTTACTAAACCAGGGCCATCTTTCAATGAGAACAGAACAGAATGCTGCCCTCTGCCATCAAAACATGCCTCTAGCCCTATTTATTTATGAGAAGCTTTGTACTGGATACAAACTGATATGAATGTTATCCAGCTTTATATAAGACATCACATGGTACTGGTAATCTGATATAGGGTTTTAAATGGATAACTGCACTGCCAGTTTTAAGTGCCAGCAGATTTTTTCCCCCCCTTTTGCTATCAAGTAGTATAACATGTAGTGGTAGGAAATACTCTATCCCTCACTGGATGGATGCTTCCTGTAAGAGAATTCCTGATATTAGGCATCTTTACCTTTCTGCATTTTTTTATACTCTATCAGTTTCTTCCTAGCAGCATATGCCTCATATATTCCAGCTTCCCACAAACAGGCTAATAAGAAAAATGACAGTGTATGATTGACCCTGTAATGCCAAATGTACTTTCTCACAATTTTAGACTTCAGCACCTCATGCACATTGTAGTATCCATGCTTTGGGGTTACCAGTATTGGAAGTTCTAATACAATAAATAAATATGGTCTCAGCCATGAAAATATTGCCCCTGCGTGGCTTGAACACTTTGATGTTCCCTTCAACAGTGCTATCATTGATACCACCGTTGTTCATACAGGCTTGAATTCTGTCACCTTTGTTCATGTTATTCTGCAAGTAGTCTTATTATAATCAATGAGATTACAAATTTGCTATTCAGCATGAGAAAGTGTGGCAGAATCTAGCCTGTTATGAGTTAGCTGTAGTGTTGTGAAAATTCTACTCTGTATTTCACAAAATGAATGAGTGTAGACTGGTGGATGTGAATATGGGAAGTCTCTCTTCTTCTTTCTTTTAAGAAAGTGACTCTAACTGGAAGTTCTCTGTTGATTCAACCATTCCAATCTGTCACGAAGTTAAAATCTGCAGTGATTCATAGTTTATCTTTTTGTTTTCAATGGGGTGGAGGGTGGGGGTGAGATTGACGACTTTGGCACGATGTTCTTTGCATCACTGCTGATTTCTTAAGTCATCCTAATGTAAGGTAAGTGAAGGGTTAACTATATTTTGTCAGTGTATACTGGGGTTCCTTTAATTCAGTGATTCGAAAGAGGCTTGGGGATAGGAAGGAATGTGATACAGGGAATTCTATTAAAAATGAAAGGAAAAGGTCATTAGAAAACATGTAAATGCACCTTTTAACAATAATTCCAATTGTACATCAAGAGCCCATTTGCAACTGAAATGCTGAAACTACAGGTGTGACTTGGAGAAAAAAAGTACTAAGGAGAGTTATATTCTAATCATTTGTCAATATGATTCTCCTACTGAGAAAGAGGAAGCTGTACTTTTTGTGTATTTTCCCAACTTCAGACAGTAGTCAGACCTAATAGTATGAATGAGTCCTAAAACAGGAGTCATTAATGTCAGAATGTCAGGTCCATGGATTCTTCAATTACAACTGTAATTGTTCTACCCATGAGCCACTGTGCTCTCAGCCTTTGAAAAACCTTTTGGACACCCTAATGAAAATCCAGAGCTTACACTGACACTCAAGGATTTGTATGTAGAATACTTACCCGTACCATCAAAATCCACATAAAATATTAATAATGTAAATGCCTCTAACAGACCCATTATGTTATAAATCATTGCATCCAGTATCCCACTGAACCCAATGAAAATTTGCTTAATATTCAGACTAAAGGTGATTTAATGTTAATGAAGTGTGTTTAAAACATGGTTTTAATCTGTAGCACATTTTCAAAATGATACATGTAAGTGAAACTGAGTTCAGTGGTCTCATCCTAGACCATACGTATGCACATTGCAAAGCCAGCACACAAAAATGCATGAATGGCCATCTGCACAAGGCCTAGAACACCAGCGGATGCTATAGGTAAGAATTGAAGAGCACTGATAAAGCTGTGTGAGTAAGCCTGCCTACCTACAGTATGCCATTATTCAAACCAGTAGTGATAATGTTAGCTTGTAAGCTCTCTGGGACAGGGACTTCTTCATGACTTGTGCTTGTAGAGAGCCTAGCACAATGGGGCCTTGATCCTTGGTTGATGTCTCTAAGGGCATATTTACATGGCAACAGGAGCGAGAAGTAAAATGTGTGTAGTACAGAGAAAACCACCCCTCTAGCAACATTTCCCAGCATGTTGGGAGATTCAGTCTGGGTAGGGGAGGGAGCACCCAGTCCCTGTTCATATCCTCCCCCACCCCTGTACCCAATGAGCCTCAACTGCACTGCATAGGAGATAGGGCTGGAGTCATATTTGCCTTATGCCTTTGTGTGTCCATGTCAGCAACAATCTGATCCTAAATAAAAATAGGCACATGAGTTAGACAGTCTATTCATTTCTAGCACATCTTGTTAGTCTAAATGTGTGGTGGCCAGGTTTGAAACCAACACCTACGGGTACATTTTCAGTATGGTGCCTGGGAAATTAACCGTGGAACGCTCATTAGCATTAATGGGTGTGCTGTGGTTAATTTACTGTGCACCATGCTTAACATTTACCCCCTAGTGTGTTCATAAGCGTGTGTGTGGGAGATTTCTCCCTGATGATAATATTGTAGCTGCACTTTACAAGAGCAAGGTGGAAATTAAAGATTTAAATTCCTAGGATGCCTATCTCTAATCCTGACATGCACAAAAAGTATGTGTGTGTGTGTATGTATGCAGATATAATAAAATCATGCACTTGCTAATAGTTAACTGTGACTTGCAGGGCTAATTCCATTGAGAAGTTCTAATGAAATCAAACACCAGAAGAAAGAAGAGGTAACAGTTTATGTAGTTTCCTACACTCCAGAGATGGACTATTCAAAATACCATCATTATACTTTATATTACACATAATAAACTATGCTAAAAGAACATTCGATTGCAAAGTTAAACATTCAAAAGTTAGGAAATGCCAGAATTAAAAGTTGACTGGGCAGCTTTAATTCGGCCCTTTTGTGTACACACATTATGATGCAGTCTTTAATTGCATGGTCACAGGAAAATACTAAAGAAGTTTTCACTGAGAATGTGTGAACTGAGACTTTTCAAAGGGCTTATAACTTGGCCAAATTTGGGTGTCCCCCCCCCCTAGAAATGGCAAGAGGCTGCCACCAGGGCAACCTACTGCCAAATTTCAATCCCTGCTCCAAAGCATGGGGGTGCTAGAGTTTCTTAATGAAACAGTGTAAGAATTTTTTAATATGAGCAAATCAATATATTTCCCCTAATATCAGTTTGTGAAATGGGTGAACAATTTTGGTGTAAATTGTCCCCCCAAAACCCTTTACACCGAGGCAGACACTGATAACTTTCAAAGTAAGTATACGTATGTTTAGGGCAGGGCTGTACATCCTAATGCCATAGAGAGACCTTCTGGAATGGAGGGTAAATAAAATTGAGCTTGGACAGATTTGTTTAAAACAGAGAATGTAATTTCCTCCAGAAAAGGTCATTTATTTTTTCAAGATATGTTTACAGAATATCTTGTGAAATCTGGCAGCATATTTACAATGGATATCTGCCCAAGGATAACTAACAGATATGTCTCCAATAGTGGATGAACTATAACAGATGCAGCACAGTGAGTAGAGCAGGAAGTGTGCAGGATAAAATATGATATGATATATCACTGTGGTCAGTCTGGTGGCCTGCTTTACACATGCTTTCAAATTCACAATATCTGATGGTTGATAATAAGAACATAAGCGTGGACACCTGCTTTTACTTGTAGAGGGTAGCTGGACCTACCTGGTCCAAAATAGTGTCCTTGGGTTGAGGAGGAAGCACCTGCACTGACATGGACATATGGAGCTTGCATGGTTTCCCAAGACCTCACCTTCCTAAAGTCGGTGTCTGTGACTCTGTCCTATCTGAGGGCCTTTGGGCTGTAGAGACAGCGAGAGGCACAGATTTGATGTTCCCCTTACAAGCTAATCATTTTATAAAAATGTACCCACCCTGTGCTCTGGAAAAGCTTGAAAGAAGCCATCTCCACCAATTTAGTTTTAAAAACATATGGCATTTTGAGAATACTGTAATTTAAGCTGCATTCTAGTAATGCATTTTCAAAACTGGGCCCATTTTTGCACTAAGAAATATGGTGACAAAATGTATTAAATATCCAAAGTTGTTATGCTTGCCACACTAAGTTCAGAATACAAATCTCCAGAAGTCCCTCCCCAGTACTATCAACTCCCATAAAAGCAGTTTCATTTCTTGAACACAACATTACTTTATACCTTCTTAGCTTGGGGGGGAGGCTGGGAGTATTACTTGAGTAGGTAAGGCATTGAGCAATAATAACAGTAGTAGAAAAGGGTGTTAGGCAACAGCTTGCTCTTAAGCAGCAGGAAAAGAAACAAAAGTACCCAAACCACCACCAATATGAGAAGACTTAATAGGAATAGGCCTCTCTCAGGAGAAACTCCTAAAATTGTATACTGGCTTCTTCACATCTGATACAGAATATTATTGTATATGTCACTGAAGTCCTGATCCCACAGTGAGCTCTCTGGTGGTGAAGGCTGAAGTAAGGATAGGCAGGATTCCAGGGGTGAAATCCTGGCCTCAGTAAAGTCAATAGGACCAGGGCTTCACTCCATGTATGTAGGGGTGTGGTTACAGGATTTGGGTTTCTCTCACTGAGTCTTCCCCAAGCCCCATCTCCCACACAACATTCACTCCTCTGCTCCTGGTCTTGCCCGGCAAAGTATTTCTGGTAGAAATCCCATGGCTGGCTGATTCCCTCCACTATAGATTTATTCTCCCCTCTTTCAGTTCTGCCATCTTCCTAGCTAACCAACTCTACTCTTAACTGAACCTTATGCCTGCAATCTGAGCCTCCTTTTCACCACCTTCTCATTCACTGCTCCAAACCTTCCCCTCCCTTTGCCTCCATTTCTCTCACCACACAGACTCTCACTGATTTCTTGTAAGAAAAAATCAACAAAAGATGTGACCTTCCTTCACCCCTCCCCCCGCCCTCAGCTTGCCTTGCCATCCCCTCTCATAGCTGTCTCCTACTTCTCCCCTGTCACAGATGTGGAAGTTTCTTGTCTGCTCTCTTCCTCTAACATCTCCACTTCTCCCAGTGGCCTCAATCCATCTCCTCATCTCCCTCGTGCCCACTCTCCTCTCCACCCTACTCTTCTCCTTAACCTTTCACTCTCCTCTGACTCTTCCCCCTCACAATAAAAGAATGTTTTTTCTCTCTCTCATTCTAAAAAAAAATCCTTGACCCCACTTGCCTCTCCAGGTACTTCTCCATCTCCCCTTCATGTCTAAGCACGTTAAATACACTGTTTATAATTGCTGTTGGCAGTTCCTCTGTTGGCAGTTTGACACAGTGGACCATGCTCGTCTTGAAATCTTGGCTTCCCTTGGCTTCCATGACTCTGTCCTCTCCTGGTTCTCCTTCTACCTCTCTAACTGTTCTTCCACATGTCCTTTGTAGGATTCCCTTCATCCTCATTCAAATTTCTGTGGGGTTTCACAGGGCTCTGTCCTTGGTCCCCCCCTTTTTCCCCTCTATACCTTGTCTCTGAGTAATATTGACTGCAAACACAAATTAAATTACAATTTCTATGCTGACATGTCAAAGATCTACATCTCTATTCCAGACCTGTCTCCATCTAGTCAAACTAAAATCTCAGCCAGTGTTTCTGACGTCTTCTCATGGATATCTAGCAGTCAGCTCCAGCTCAACATGACTAAAACAGAGCTCTGGATCTTTCCTCCCAAGACTGTCCTGCTACCTCTTTTCTCAATCACTGTGGATAGCACCACAATTCTCCCCATTGCTATGGTCCATGACTTGGGCATCATTTTTGACTTGGATCTATCTCCTGGTCTTCACATCCAGGCTATATCTAAATCTTGTTGATATCATCTCTAGGATATGACCTTTCCTATCCAGGCACACATCTAAAACTCTCATCCAGACTCTGATCAAATCATGTCTCAGTTACTGCAACATCCTTTTCCCTGGCCGTTGACAAATGCAATCTTGGCCTCCTCATTTCCATTAGGGTGACCAGATAGCAAGTGTGAAAAATCGGGATGGCGGTGGAGAGTAATAGGTGCCTATTTAAGACAAAGCCCTGAATATTGTGACTGTCCCTATAAAATTGGGATATCTGGTCACCCTAGTATCCATTCAAAATGCTGCTGCAAAAGATGATTCTCCTGGCCCATCACTTTGATCATGTCATCCCTTTGCAAACTGCAATGGTTTCCCCATCCCTAACACATCAAACATAAGCTGCTTCTCTTCACTTTCAAGGCCCTTCATGGCCTATCCCACCCTACCTATCCTGTCTCTCACTATCGAGATATCTACTCCCACCTCCAACTGGCCTATGATGCCAGCCTCTATCAACCACTTATTACATTTTCAAACAAGTATTTTTGTGCTTTCTCCCATGCTGCCCCTATACTTGGGAGGAACTCCCCATGAATATCCAGAATGCTATTTCATTATCCTCCTTTGAAACTCTCCTCAAAATTCTTCTTTTCTATGATGACTACAAAAAAAATGGACAACGCTTAGGCCACTGGTCTGCTGAGACCAGACTTCCTATAATGCTGACCAATATTATCGCATTGTTTCCTTGTACTATCTGTCTGTATCCTTCTGTTATGTCTTGTCTTATATTTAGATTGTGAGCTCTTTGGGAGAGACCATCTTTTTGGTCTGTGTTTGTATAGCACCTAGCACAATGGGGTCTGGATCAATGCCTGGGGCCCCAAGCACTATAGGAATACAAGTTATTAATAATAATAATAATACCTATCTCTCATGAGGAAAAGTTGAAATGAAAATGCAGGTCAAATCTTACTTATTTCTTACTAATGGTGGGCCCATCCTTATTTTCTTTTCTGATTTGCATCAGGTACCAATAAATAATGTGAGGAATAAATAAACTAAGTAGAGCATTGGTTTTGTTTTCATCTGGCTAAACTGGTACAAATAGTATAACAAATGAGATGGAAGTACCTGTAGCTTGAGTTAATATAGCTTGTGCATTCTGTTTTGACATTAAGGAGCCCTTGGGATCAAACACCTTATAATACCACAAGGACTGTTATACTTATTAATTGCATATAGCGCTGCCCACAATACATTGAAATTCCTCATTTATCAATGTGTAATAAATATGTTGGGTAGAGCTGGTAGAACATTTTCACATGGCACGTTTTTCCATCAGAAAATGCCGATTAATTGAAACACTTTGTGGAAACATATTGATGTTATTGACATTTTCAACCAATAATGATTGAAATATTTTGATAAAGTCGAAGCACCTCATTATTATCAAAGTCAAAACAAAGTGCTGTACTAAGCTAATTTTGATTTTTCCAAAACAACATTTTTAAAAAACATTTGTTTTGCAGGAAATTTAGAATTTTCAACTTTTTGTTCCAATTTGGGATGAAAGGAAATGTTAAAATGTCAGGATGTCCTCAGGAATATAAATTCTGAATTTGAACTTGCTCTAATATTGGCCTTAGCCCCATTAAGAAAGCAGCATTGAACCTAAACTCTGTGCCCATAGCTGTAACTTTGTTACTGTGTATAATCCTTCAGGTGAAACATGACATTGGGTAATTACATGCGGTTGATACAGCATATAGGGGAAGCACACTAATTCTGCAGCAACAGCTGCAAACTGTTTACCAATTACCCAATACTCATTTTTTTAATTTTCTGCAATAACATAAAAATCTAATCTTTCTCATCAATGTCTGATGGATCCAGAATGTGCAGATGAATGGCTAAGTGCAAAGCATGTTAATAAATTTACCTACTAACACACCAAAACAGACAAATATTTTAGCTGTTCTTTTCTTCCATTTTTTGTTCTTTGCAAACATGGAAAGTTTCTTTTCCTAAACTGATGCCATCAATTTCCTTAGATTGTAAACTTTTGGGGGCAGAGAGTGTCTTTTTATTGTGTGTGTCCTGTACCAACCACAATGGAATCCTGAGCCCTGATCTCTTGACATTACCGTACTACAAATATGACATAATTATAACAATACAAACCAAATTCACCCAATATCATAGTGCAGTGAAGAACTTCCTAAGAGCCAAACCCACATACCACTGAAGTCAACAATAGTTTGACATTGACTTCAGTGAAGGAGACTGAAAGTGGAGGTGCCATACCACATTGTACAGATTTTCACATAATGTAAACAACAAGGAGTCTGGTGGCACCTTAAAGACTAACAGATTTATTTGGGCATAAGCTTTCGTGAGTAAAAACCTCACTTCTTCGGATGCATAGAGTGAAAGTTACAGATGCAAGCATTATATACTGACACAGGGAGAGCAGGGAGTTACTTCGCAAGTGGAGAACCAGTGTTGACAGGGCCAATTCAATCAGGGTGGATGTAGTCCACTCCCAATAATAGATGAGGAGGTGTCAATTCCAGGAGAGGAAAAGCTGCTTCTATAATGAGCCAGCCACTCCCAGTCCCTGTTCAAGCCCAGATTAATGGTGTTGAATTTGCAAATGAATTTTAGTTCTGCTGTTTCTCTTTGAAGTCTGTTTCTGAAGTTTTTTTGTTCAATGATAGTGACTTTTAAATCTGTAATAGAATGACCAGGGAGATTGAAGTGTTCACTTACTGGCTTATGTATGTTACCATTCCTGATGTCCGATTTGTGTCCATTTATTCTTTTGCGGAGGGACTGTCCGGTTTGGCCAATGTACATGGCAGAGGGGCATTGCTGACACATGATGGCATATATAACATTAGTGGATGTGCAGGTGAATGAGCCCTTGATGGTGTGGCTGATGTGGTTGGGTCCTCTGATGCTGTTGCCAGAGTAGATATGGGGACATAGTAGGCAACGAGGTTTACTACAGGGATAGGTTCCTGGGTTGGTGTTTCTGTGGTGTGGTGTGTAGTTGCTGGTGAGTATTTGCTTCAGGTTGGGGGGTTGTCTGTAAGCGAGGACTGGCCTGCCTCCCAAGGTCTGTGAGAGTGAGGGATCATTTTCCAGGATAGGTTGTAGATCGTGGATAATGCGCTGGTCTCTCCCTGTCAACACTGGTTCTCCACTTGCGAAGTAACTCCCTGCTCTCCCTGTGTCAGTATATAATGCCTGCATCTGTAACTTTCACTCTATGCATCCGAAGAAGTGAGGTTTTTACTCACGAAAGCTTATGCCCAAATAAATCTGTTAGTCTTTAAGGTGCCACCAGACTCCTTGTTGTTTTTGTAGATACAGACTAACACGGCTACCCCCTGATTCTTGACATCACATAATGTAGTGATCTGCAATGGAACTTAGTTGACAATAATGTTCTGGGGTGATATCCTCACCCCTATTCTGGCCCCTTTATGGCTGTAAGGTCCTGCAAAAGTCCTGCAGAACATAGCCTACAGCTGCCTCCCAAGGCAAATTGGGCATGGGTGGCTTGCCAAGGATGCTGCCAATATTCCTTGCTGTGTTGTGGCCCACAGGGCAGCCCTGGGAGGCTGCTGTAATTTAGGCCTTTAGGGCTGTCTAAGTTATGCTGAGGACCTCCCCAGCTCCCAGAGTAGCTGAGAATCAGGATGATACAATGGTGCAGTGCTTTACATTTCCAAAGTGCTTTACAAACACTAACTTATTAAACAATACATGCTGTTATAGGTTTCTGACTCTTAGATGTTAAAAGGCAAAATACCAGGCAGCAGTGGTGAATCATATGGAGTACAGATTAAATCACCCCAAAGGCCTTCCCACTCAACATATCAAATTCCCCCACTTATAAAACTGTTTATGCATTCTTGGCTCCCTGCCCTGCAATGCTTCCTCTTGTTCCCCAGTCCCCATGTGGGACAGCTACGCTCCCAGTGGACATTTCTCCACCTCCATGACTCCTTGGAGCTATACTTCATGAGGCTATGGGGCCTGTGCCAGCCCATAACCAGGTCTGTGGGCCCTTTTTTCCAGCTTTAATCCACATCTGCCAGGCAGATTGAGTACATGCTGTCCTCGAGTTGTGTATTAAAATAGTTTATATCAAAAACTGCTAGTGGCGCAAAATCAGCATAGGAACCACGGTATGTATAATAAACTTGGCCTCCGAATAATCAAGCATGTTTTTTGGCATTTTAGACACTGTTCAGAATGTAAGAACTAGAAACTAAATGTGAGACCTAACAATAACAGATGCTGATATCATCTGATGCAATTGACATTTCTAATCAATTCCCTTAGCCACTTTTTAGAAGGTGTCCAGGCTTAAGGGCCTGTTGGGGTGTATGTGCATGTGTGGTGGGGGGGAGAATTTCTCAAGCCTTTCATAGCCTATTCTGGTTCTTTGAGGGTCAAAAACGTCAGATATTGTATGGAGGAATAGAGATCTTCTGCTGACTCAGCTAGACCAGATGAGTCTCATTATAACCCACTCAGTATAGAAAAAGAGCTAAAAGCCTCACTAAAGAGAAAAAAAAAAACCTGATGGGTGGGAGGGGAAATACTACAAGGAGAATATGTGGGAATAATCAACAGGGAACCAGGAACAATTATATGTTGCCCTGTTTTGAAGTATTGCCCTGCTGCAAGGCTTTGCTGGTCCCCGGAAGATGAATAGAACAACAATAAGAAAAGAGGACAAGTTCTGCAAGAACCCACCGTATGTATGCAGTTTTGTTACAGGGTGTAGAATGTATCTAGTCACATACTACAGTAGGATGGCATGTTTCTTTATCATCACATTTAAATGTTTAGCAATGTCTTTTTCTTAGACATCAAATAAACAGTTACTGCAAAAATGCAATAGCAGAGAATAATTAGTTCTTTAGCAGTATAAATGGATGCCAGTTTGTACTTGTGTAGGTTTTTTTAACAGGTGGACATGAACAAAACTCCCTCAGTTTTGAACATCTCGAACCAGAGTTGTTGTTGTTTTTTTAAGGTTGGTTGTATTGCTAGAATGTTTTCTCTCCAGCAGCACATCGTTTTTAATTTTTGTAAGTATAAAATATTAACACTGTAACATTTCATGCAACTTTCCCCAAAATTTCCCATATGATTATTATAAAGCAGTTCCAGTAGCTTAAGTAAAAGAGAGGCAGCATACCATATAGAAGACTTTAGGAGTAAATTGACAGTTGATGTAAAAATCCACATAGCTCTGTTGAAGCCAATGGAGCTATGTTGACTTGTGCTAGCTGGTGATTTGGACCTTAATTTCAAGAGTAACTTTGGGTGCCAGCTTCCTCACCTGACTGAGTCAATCCTGTACATGACATTCTATTCTTTGAGGATAAAGGATAAAAGGGAGTGTGCAACATTTCAGCCTATTACTAGGGAGTCACAGAGGAGTACACATGTCCAAAGTTCATGACAGGCATTTCAACAGGGAACAAGAAGCAGCAATAAACTATGATAGTTACGAAAAAACTATACTTCCCTGTTTTAGCTCCTCCCCCTCCCCTTCTCAGTCTTGCACACTTGATCTTGTAATACACAGACATACCCTTTTGCTGAAATCTGGCATATCCTTTCTGCAAAACTCTTTTTAAACTATTCTCCAAACAATGAACAACTGTTTTGTATCACAATTTTGTGCAGAGTAGTTTTCTTGCCCCAGAACACATCACCATTCAGGAGTACAAAGTCTGTAGGTTAATCAGCTCAATTTGAAAAACAAACAAAATGGGAGTGGAAAAGCCATATGTTCTGACAGGCATATGTGTGTAACTTATGTGGGACTTGTAAGCTACGGGTTTCCCTCAACACTCCATGTGTACTAACCCGGATACTTCCTTCGGTTCCTTTTTATTCTGGTAACTAGTGCAGGACTATAGTGAGACCGGCATACATAGACAAAAATGGCAGTACATGGAACATGCTTTTTTCCCCTGATATATGTCCTGCAAAAGGTGCATTCTGTGGATTGTTGAAGTCTGTCATGGTACTTTGCTATGAATACAGTAAAGTGGCTGGAATCTAGCTACAAACATGTGAACAGTTTCCTTACCATAGGGGAACAATATGCTGACACATGTGCGCTGCCTCCAGGCCCAGTGTCTGTCTTTCCTCGTCCCATTATATGGGTCTGGAGCAGGCGAGGTGAAACAGATCCTCCAGTGTTGTAGAGCTCTATAATGACACCCTACATTCGGGGCTCATTTTAGAACTGCCCAAAAGAAGCTCTAACTCATGTCAAAGCCTGGGTTGGCCCTAAGAATCAAGGAGCCAGAACCAGTTCCCTGACACAGCCCCTCTCTTGCACAGAGCAGATATTTGGCAGAAGAGAGAATCAAGAATCAGTACCTTTATTTTGCACTCCATGCATTTGATTTAGTGCTAATGAAACTGAGCAGGTGATTACATTGTTTTGAGTCAGTCACAGTGCAGATGCAGGTTCCATGCAAGCTTTGCTCCTGCCTCCCCTACTAATGCACCTTATTCCTGACCTGCAACATCCATAGGCAATGCAAATTATGTCATATTGCATGAGTATTCTAAAGATATGCTCCCCCTGGCAGCCAGATCTGCCACATCTACCACATCTTACATTTCTGATTTATTTCTCTACCTGGACTTCCAGGATCTTGGGACTTTTTTTTAAAGCTCATTTTATTCTTTAAGTGATTTGTTTTCCTGTGATCCCTGGACTGCCCCTGGGTATCCTGAAGCCCTCCCTCACAAATCATGGGACTCTCAGTGCCCCAGTTATCTTCTGAGTAGTAGAAATGATTTCCTCAGGCCAACCAGAAAAATCCCTCCCTAATGGGAACTTGAGTTCAAATGCTACTGGTCCAAACTCTTGATCCAGACCTGATTAGTCTGAACTTGCTGCAGCCACAAGAATTCTGCTTAAGGGCATGCACTTAAGGAAACCTCAATATTCCTAGCTAATTGGTCAAGCTGCAATCAAATCTGACCAATCAGGTCTAGATCTGGATTCTGGCAGCACGTGGCACTGGAGTCCACAAACCCTTATAATGAAGGAGCTGCTCATAGAGCTTTTCTTATTCTTTTATCATATTGACATTCACCTGTATTAAGTTCAGATCAGTATTCCAAGGGCCTTGCTCTAAACCTATTATTACTTATTGGAAAAAGTCCCCAAAGACCTTTGTTCATATAAGCTGTAAAAGGGTCCCTTCACCACAAATTTGGAGACATAAATATCTGCTGTCACACTGACTACTCACCTTCTCCCCTCATATTGTTTCCTCACCTCTTGGGGGGGGGGGGAGGAAGAAGATGGATTTAGATCATGAGCTCCCAACCTCAGGGTTATGACAACCAGGGTGGTCACAAACAGGTTCAGTGGGTTTCAGTCACCCAAACTTTTCTTTTGATTAGAGGGGTGGGGCCCCTGGAAACATCAGGAAACATCTTCCCAACCTGAGGTCATGATATGCAAAAGGTTGAGACCCACTGGTTTGAGTTATTTAACTGAAATATTGTTTTTTTTCTCAAAATTTTAAAATTTAACCTCAATGATTTTATTCTCTCTAGTTCTTTATTCAAAAGCCTAGATATTTTAATATTCTTAGGTGGAAAATTAAAGTTGTAGGGGAAAAAAACTTAATAATGCCTGGATAATAAGAAAAGTTCTGACAATTTTAATTGATTTTGTATCTCAGTATTATAACTGTATGGCTATTATACCGCTATTAATGCTGATACTGCTATTATAATTGCAGCTAATGTAATAAATGAGGAAATGATTTCACTGGTTTAAGCAGAAACATTATATAATAATCTACATAAAATGGTAATTTTCCCCCTCTCCTGCAAATACTTCATTAGCATAGACATACTTCTCTACTAACAGCATCTGTGAGCCCCTGGTTGGTAGGATGGCCCTGTTGGCTATGAGCTGTAATGCCAAGTTGTCTTTGAGTTAACGTAAAGAGGTGTGAACTGCAAATATTTTCACAGCTTAATGGTGAACGTTAACAGACTGTTAATTTAATATATTAGCAAAGATGGGATGTGCAATTTGAAAATGGTTGTTAAACTTTTTTCAGAAACATATACTCCTGTAACTGCTGCTTATTACGCTGATCATAATAGTCTTGTTATCTTGTGCTCCCCTCTCTCTGTCTTTGTATCCATCTGTTGTCTCTTGTGGTAAATATAAGCCCCAGTCCTTCAGTGAGTTGCACAAGAGTGGACACCACAGCCCCTTTATAGTCACTGGGAGCCGGTGTCTGCCAGTGAGCAACGCATCGCAGGACTGTGACCTTAGACTGCAAGCTCTTTGAGGTCATGATCATCTTTTCATTGTGTGTGTATGTGAACAGTGGTTCCCCCATTGGGGACCTCTAGGCACTACTGCAATATAAATAATAATACTTATATTAAATTCTTACTTGCATATATTCCTATTTTAATCTAGCAGATATATCTTCATCAACCATTGATGGGTCAATACTGTCCATTGCTTTATGGCTAATACTCCTGTGGTGCTTTTGGCTGCTAAAATGGAGATATTGTTTCCAGGGCTAATGGAACTTCAGTAAAGCTGGATTGGTCCCTGTCTATCAGATCTTGGGTGAGAGTTTTATAATCAAGATTTAACAATATAAACGGTTAGTACATTCAAGGACATCATTCCCAGGTTTGTGAATAAAAGATATTATCACCTCATATAAAGTAGGAAGGAGAGATGAGGGGCATGAATGTGAACTGTGCATCTGGGACTAGTTTAAGGCACAGTGCTTGGTAAAATCGGGTAGTAAAACCAGACTTCCTTGAAGCTTTATTTGGCAGTTTGCAATAGCCTGGTTTATTTCTTCATGTAATATACCCACATCTAGTATGTATCCCTAGGCCTGGATTAGGTGGAGAGGTTTAATTTATTAAAAACATTTTTAGAATCTTACAATAACTTTTGACTTAGAAGCACATTGGCCTATGTACAATTAACCAAACATCTACTTAAACTCTTTTATTCCTACTGGGTACAGCCAATGCATTCTCACTGTCTAACCTTACAAGTTAATAATTAACTTGTGTTTTTGCCTCTAGGGTCTTACACAAATCAATGAAAATATATCTTTCATTTAAAACCACATTTATTTTCATATGTATTGTGCCAGACCCAGACCAGTGGGGTACAGGAGTCTGGTCCTATTGGGATCCAGGATGTGGGCGGGCGAAGCCCTCCCACTGCTAAAGGATCCCCCCCCAGCCTAAGGGGGGGTCCACAGGACCTGGAGACCAAAAAATTACGGGGGACAACTAATAAAAGAACAGGGACAGGAGTGAGGTCAAAGGGTCAAAAGAAGGGAACCAGACGGGGACACCGAGCAGAGAACCCCGGACAGCGCCCACTGCTCCTCGAAGGTGTCAAGGGAGCCAGTGGACGCCGCCCAGAGGAACTCTGCCCGGATACATGAACGAACGGAGGACCGGAAATAGGCCCCACAGTCACAGGAGACTCCATCGGCCAACCTCCTCACTCTGGTTTTATAGATGGCCAGTTTTGCTAGGGCCAGGAGGAGGTTGACCAGGAGGTCCCGTGACTTTGTGGGGGCGACGGATAGGGAGTGCATAAATAAAAAGGTGAGGGGAAAAGTGCAACCAAAATCTTAACAAAATATCCTTGAGGAGCTGCAGCCTGGCGCACTCCAGGTAAACATGCGCCAGGGTCTCCCTCACGCCGTAGAAGGGGCAGGTGTCTGGGATAGGGGCAAACCGCGCCAAGTACACGCCCGTGCTCATGGCTCCCTGAAGGAGCCGCCAACTGATGTCCCCGGTGGGCTTCGGGATCAGAGTAGAATAAAGGCTGGCCCACCGGGGCTCCTCACCCTCCAGAGGTGGCAGGAGGTCCCGCCACTTCGTATCGGGGCGGGACGCGAGGGTGAGGACATGAAGAACATGGAGCACGAGCGTGTATAGATGTTTCCTTGGTGCGGTCCGGAACAGAACCGGCTGTAGATCGTGCAGCCGGCTCATGGCGAAGGGACGGGGCGGGGGCCGGTTGGGTCCACGGGGCAGTGGCCCGATGAAAAAATCTGGAGGGCTCAGAGTGGAGGGTGGGCGGGGCGTGCCCTCTCGAGATAGTCCCGAGCAGCGGGCGGCAAAGCGGCCCTCACCTCCTGAAGTACGCGCTGGGGAGTACGAGGTCTGGAGAGCCCCATGCGCTGAGCGAGCATCAGGGGATCCAGCCAATCTCCCCGGTCCTAGTCCAGGAGGTCTCCGACTTTGGTGACTTCTGCCAGGACCAACCTCTGGCGCACCATGGGGGACTCCGCCACCTGCACACGGAGCTGGGGGTTGTGTAGCAGGGGCTCCGCGAGGAGATCTGCCCCCACGGTGGCCGCCACGGACCTGGTCACTGAGAACAGTTTCCAGGTCCGGAGGAGGTCCTGGTAGAAGACCGGCAGCCCGGAGAGGTCTCGCGGAAGACCTCTCGGATGGAGACAAAGGAGCTGCCGGTCATATCGGAGCCCTTGGAAGCGGCGCAGGAAGGCGTGCGCCAATACGCTCCACGCCGGACTACCTGCACCATAAAGGAGTCTCTGCAGGGCCTGGAGGCGGAAGACGTGGACCTGAGCGTGCAGACACTTCAGGCCCTGCCCTCCCTCCTCCAGGGGTAGATGGAGAACCCCCGCAGAGACCCAGTGCAGTCCTGACCAAAAGAAATCCAGAATCGACGTCTGGAGGTTGGCCAGGAAACCCGGGGCCGGGACCAGGGTGTTGAGCCGGTACCAGAGCATGGACAGGACTAGTTGATTGAGCACCAGTGCTCTCCCTCGAAGGGAGAAACACCGGAGCAGTCCTGTCCATTTCTGGAGCCGCTCCAACACCCTGCCCTCTAAACCTAGCCAGTTCTCCGGTGGAGACGGATGTGTGGCAGAAAGGTAAACGCCGAGATAGAGTAGTGGACCCGCGCTCCACCGGACGGCCTGAAGCGCGGGTGGGAGGGAGCTCGCCTGCCACCCGTCCCCTACAGGAGTCTGGTAGAGGGCAAATATACTGGTCACTGGATGAGTAGTTTTCTGTTCCCTGAGTGACCAGAACAGGGGCTGCACTAGGGTAATCAGGAACCTGCTAGAACCAGTTAAGGCAGGCAGGCTAATTAGGACACCTGGAGCCAATTAAGAAGAAGCTTCTAGAATCAATTGAGGCAGGCTAATCAGGGCACCTGGGTTTTAAAAAGGAGCTCACCCCAGTTTGTGGTGGGAGTGTGAGGAGCTGGGAGCAAGAGGCGCAAGGAGCTGAGAGTGAGAGGGTGTGCTGCTGGAGGACTGAGGAGCACAAGTATTATCAGACACCAGGAGGAAGGTCCTGTGGTGAGAATAAGGAAGGTGTTTGGAGGAGGCCATGGGGAAGTAGCCCAGGGAGTTGTAGCTGTCATGCAGCTGTTACAGGAGGCACTCTAGACAGCTGCAGTCCACAGGGCCCTGGGCTGGAACCCGGAGTAGAGGGCGGGCCCGGGTTCCCCCCAAACCTCCCAATTGACCTGGACTGTGAGTTGTCCCAGAGGGGAAGGTCTCTGGGCTGTTCCCCAACCCACATGGTGAATCTCTGAGGAAAGAAAATCCGCCAATAAGCGCAGGACCCACCAAGATAGAGGAGGAACTTTGTCACAGTATATAAGCTTTTTCCCACAACAAGGGGAAAAGGATGTTTTTAAATGGGGAACAAGGATGTTTTTAAATGTTTGGATTCTGTGGATGATCTCTTTGCACCCATCAGTTTTCCCAAAAACAGCACAGTGGCCAGTTTCTGACCAAGGGAGTAGACATAAATTGGACGGAGCTTGTGGCTTAGCCAGAAGAGAGAGATAATTTAAGATCATTGCAAAGCACCCATCAGGGCTTAGCATGCTACTCAATGACACTTCTAACTCCTACTGGCCTAAGACAGAAACACGCAGACACTTTTTGCGTGTATTTTTTCTCTTAAAATTCTATATTTTTATTTAACCAGACATCCTTTTATTGAAATGGGGCATATATAAATACATTTCAGTCACACTTTAGATTGACATTCCATTTGTAAAAGATTATAAAGTGCTAATACATGACTATTCAATGTTTTAATAGATGTTTACGCAATTGTTATAGACTGTTACAGAGTTAAAGAGGTCAATATGTTGTTTCTTGCTGTGACTTGGAATCATTTATAACAAACTCTATTCATTTGCTTATAAGCTTCTATAACACATACTGCTTATGTCTGTATACTGCTCACACTTATAATATTCATTTACAAAATCCTTAATAAATCATGAAAACAATATTAGAGCTCTCCTGAAAATGACAATTTCATTTTGCAACAACTTTTGAGGGTTCTTTGTAGAGAAGCATTCATAATATGCTCAGAGATGTGTAGGACACACCTTAGGGTTTAGTAATAATAATGGTAATGGTAATGCACAGAGGGCTTGATCCTAGACCATTCATGTCATTGGGGGTTTTGCAACAGATGTCAGTGGAAACAGGACCAGACCCTGAAAAAGCCACAAGTGCACACAGAGAAGTCACTTGAGCAGAACTGTGATAGCAGAGACCCATAGACACATGCACAGATATGGATGATGAAATGTTCTACTGTCTGCGCTGAAAGGAAGATGTCATTGAACTTACATGGAAGAGAGTGATTTATATTGGCTGGAATGAAACCCAGATAGAAATTGATGAAATATAAAGAAGGGACTGTGAAGAGCAAAAAAACAGCCACTAAGCCAAGTGTTTCAGCTGGCAGAAGGTATCCCTGTGTAGATTTACTGCTTGAATTGTATTGTTACTTTTATAATTTTTAAAAATTAAGCACATTATTTTTACTTTATAAATTGGGTTGCAGGAGACTACGCTGGATATCTGCCTACTTGTAGCTCTTGTTAGCCAGTCAGTTTCCTCCTATCTTCCAGGCATTTTATCATTTTAATTGCATGATAAGTACTATAAATTACACATTTTTCCTGATTGATGTTGCTACTGGGGAACTCGCTCTTGGAATATAATTAAGGGAAATTATTTATTTACTCCATCTTTAGTATTTCTTAAATAAAACCTTGTCACTTTGTATATCACTTAGAAAAACATTTTTTTTGTTTTGCCAGATCTTATGTTTCATACAGAAGGCATAATCCATGCTAGCCGTCAAAATACAGCATCCCTCTAGTATCAATATTTTATACACAGTCACTTCAGAGTCTACCACTTTACAACTTAAAACAATGATTCTCTGTCATAATAAAGATAATTAGGGATGAACATTTCCACTTGGTGGATTTTTGATCTTGTCCTAATCTCCATAAATCACAATAAGAACAGGAGTACTTGTGGCACCTTAGAGACTAACAAATTTATTTGAGCATAAGCTTTTGTGGGCTACAGCCCACTTCTTCGGATGCATAGAATGGAACATATATTGAGGAGATATATATATATACACACATACAGAGAGCATGAAAGGTGGGAGTTGTCTTACCAACTCTGAGAGGCCAATTAAGTAAGAGAAAAAAAACTTTTGAAGTGATAATCAAGATAGCCCAGTACAGACAGTTTGATAAGAAGTGTGAGAATACTTACATGGGGACATAGATTCAATGTTTGTAATGGCTCAGCCATTCCCAGTCTCTATTTAAGCCTAAATTGATTGTATCTAATTTGCACATCAATTCAAGCTCAGCAGTTTCTCGTTGGAGTCTGTTTTTGAAGCTTTTTTGTTGCAAAATTGCCACCCGCAGGTCTGTCATTGAATGACCAGACAGGTTAAAGTGTTCTCCTACTGGTTTTTGAATGTTATGATTCCTGATGTCAGATTTGTGTCCATTAATTCTTTTGCATAGAGACTGTCCGGTTTGGCCAATGTACATGGCAGAGGGGCATTGCTGGCACATGATGGCATATATCACATTGGTAGATGTGCAGGTGAATGAGCCCCTGATGGCCTGGCTGATGTGATTAGGTCCTATGATGATGTCACTTGAATAAATATGTGGGTCAGTGACCCAGGAACCTATCCTTGCAACAAAGCCCGATGCCAACTCTGCCCACATATCTATTCAAGTGACATCATCATAGGACCTAATCACATCAGCCATGCCATGGAGGACCGCTATATTTTAGCGCATTTAGCATATTTGTAAAATACCAGTTGTACTGTATCATTGGAAGTGTAGTTCCAAATACTCGTTTTGTACTTAATGTATAAATGGTAGAGTAGATCGCTGCTGTAGTGAAGTCATTAATTTTCTCACAAAGAGTTTCATCCTCAGCAGAGTTTCACTAGCTATAGAATAGCATAGCGCACACTGAAACCCATTCAGACACTGTACAATGTTTGTATTATTATTGTTTTATTTCAATGTGAACAAGTTTACTACTAGTTATCTAAGCAGATAAATTGTTTTTGTGCAGGTATATATGAGGGGGGCTTCATGATGATGCGTTGTGTTATTAGAGGTTTAAACACATGAGTTTGGGAGGTGCATTAGTGATGAGTAGTGAAACCATGTGGGCAGCATCTCAAATGACACCCCATAAAATAGCACCTTGCAGTTGGCATCCTTTCGTCTGCGAGAGACGGTGGGAATTGCAGCCTATGATGTAAATGGTTTGCAATGTCTCCTGTGACTAAATAGTCCAATACGAGATTTGCATGATCTTTGGCCGTTATTGCAAATGTATGTGTCTTGGTTGGGAGCTGCTTGCTTCCTGTGGGCTCTTTTCTCGTCAGGATGTAGGAGCCAGCTTCTGTCATGGACTTTGATACCCTAGTGGAGATGATCACGCTACTTATTACGATCACTTCCCAAGATTTCGCGTTGGTCAGGATCAATTCCAAATTCCTTCATATCTCGCTTGCATGTGTCTTTATAGCGAAGCTTGGGGCGCCCTGTTGTTCTTGTTCCCTCTGATAGTTCCCTGGGTAGCATATCCTTGGGTATGCATCCATCTTCCAACCTACTCAGTCATCTTTGCTTGAGCAGGACTGTCACACTCTATGCTTTTTGCCGCCCCAAGCACGGCAGTCAGGCAGCCTTCGGCGGCATACCTGTGGGCGATCCGCGGTCACGCGGATTTGGCGGCGTTTCTGCGGGTGATCTGCCATCGCCGTGGCTTCGGCGTACCCACCGCCGAATTGCCGCTGAAGCCACGGGATCGGTGGACCTCCCGCAGGCACGCCGCCGAAAGCTGCCTGACTGCCGCCCTCACAGCGACCGGCAGGCCACCCCCCGTGGCTTGCTGCCCCAGGCACACGCTTGCTGCACTGGTGCCTGGAGCCGCCCCTGGTCACACTTGGTAAATTTGCCCTTTGAGAAACTTCTGCATTGGTGACTTTAATAGCAGCACACATTATGTATTCTGTACATGCTGTGTATGTTACAGAGGGGGGGAAAATCCTACTTTAGAATGTTTTAGATAATATTAACACACATCTAAAACCAGAGCCAGATGTTTTAAACCTGGCTAAAAAGGGCCTAACAGCCAGATGTTCAAAGGTATTTAGATGCCTAAACATACAGTAGGTGCCTAGTGGGATTGTTGCAGACATGCAGAAAGAAAATCGAACATGCGGGGGAGACCCTTAAAGGAACCCCAACCCGTTTTCCCACCAGTCCAGACAACCCCCTGCCTTTCTTTGACATGGCAGGGGTTCCATTGTAAAGTCAATGCATAACCCATTTAAGGGCTTTTGAAAATCCCACTAGGTACTTATCTTTAATACCTTTGAAAATCCAGCCCTAACTCATTTTCAAAGTAACTTTTATAAGCATCATTCAGAGGCTTTTGAAAATTTCCCCCGATCCTGAAACCACTTAAGCACATGCTTAACTTGTCTTGAGCTCAAGCAGACTATTCACATGTGTAAATCAATGCACATACTTTAGCTGTTTGAAGGATCAGGGCCATAAATAATGCATATTCATAACACTCTTATCAAACAGGTGTATATAATTAAACAAATTGAGAAGCCAACATATTGTGACTTGATTCAGACCACAGTAAGCCAATGGTTGAGTTGAAGTTAGAAGCCAAGATTTCCTGCACACCATCTATTACACTATACTATGTCTCTGATCTAATTAAATCTAACACACCTCTACCCCGATATAACTCAGTCCTTGGGAGACAAAAAAATCTCACTGCGTTATAGGTGAGACCGCGTTATATCGAACTTGCTTTGCCCCCCCCGGTTCCTTGTTCCCTGACCGCCCCCTCCAGATACCCCTGTCCCTAATCACCCCCAGGACTCCACCCCCAGGACTCCACCCCCTACCCAACACCCCTGCTCCCTGTCCCCTGACTGCTCCGACCCCTATCCACACACCCTGCCCCCTGACAGGCACTCACCGGCAGCAGCGGGAAGCTGAACAATGTGCCAGTGAGTGCGGGGAGGTTGGGGAAAGGACGCCCCCCGCACTCACCTGTAGCGGGAAGCGGAGCGACGTGGCCCCAGCCCCAGCCGTGTCGCTGGTGGGGCGGTTGGGTAAAGGTCCCGCACTCACCTGTGGCGGGAAGCAGAGCGCCGCGGCTGGGAGCTGGCAGAGTGGAGCGGGCTTGGGCCGGGCTGCTCCGCTTCCGCTGCTGCCAGTGAGTGCGGGGGGATCCCTTCTCCCAAGCCCCCTCCCCCCGAGTGACACGGCCCCCTGCTAATCCCCCGGGCCGCTCTGGGACTGTGGGGCCCCCAAAATTGCCCCCCCACAGCTCCTGCCTCCTAGACCCTGGGGGGGTGGCCCGACCGCCCCCGAGACCCTCTGCCCCTTATCCAACCCCTCTGCCCCGGCCCGGCACCCTTAACACGCTGCTCAGAGTGGAGTGTCAGAGCTTTACCGCGTTGTATGCGAACTCGTGATATATCGGGCCGCGTTATATCGGAGTAAAGGTGTACCTTTTCTGATCTGTACCTTAGGTGCAGCACTCATAGCACTCATTATTGTAACAAGAACTAAAAGTTAAATATGTTAAAAGTACTTTATGTAATGATCTGCTTGTACCCCACGAAGAAAGAGAAAAAAATCTTTTGTTTTCTATCTGAGCAGTACTGTCTTAGTTACACAATGACATTTCCAGAGGCTGAGTGAAAACAGACTACTTTTTAAACAATTTATAAAAACACTTCAAATTTACTTTTATTAGCAGATTAAGCAATAATATATCGATCAAAGAAAATGATTGCTTCAAAAACATTTTAGTAAAGAAACTAATGTTTAAATAATGCACATATTTACTATCCATCAATTTTATAATAAATCATTTCACTAATTAATAATAATAATGCTAATTGCTCACTTCTTGGCACTTGTAATTCCTGGTGTGTAGGTTTTTTTAAAGGCCCTGTAAACATCTTTCTATTGATCTTATAGTAAATGTTGAGAAGTTTCTTTTTATCATGTATTTTCTGAATAAATCACTTTAAAAAATCTTTTAATATTGTTGATATATTTTTTAAGTTTGTAGCATTTACACAGATAGATAGTAAAATATGTATTTTTATTGAACTGCTTCTGAGGGTGTATTGAACATAACAGCTGACCCATCATGATGTGATTAAGCATGTTGCCTTCATTTTCATTTCAAACAGAATGCCGGGTTTTCTTGGACCCATTGTAAGAGCAGAAAAACAATTATTTTATGCATGGGTGATGATAGTGATAGAGACTCTATATGGGACACAGCAGGAAGCTCAGAACTGCTTGATGCTTCAAAATGCCATCTATTTATAGCACATTCAAATGTTGAAATGCAATGAAAATGATTAATTTTATTATTAATTTTGGAATTCGTAATATATTTTAAATTTTTAACCATAATGTACCATCAAAAAGGTAACACTTTTCCTAATGCATGTTTTAAATAGCAAATGGATTCTGATCAAGTTGATGCTTACTAGGAAAACTGGTGTTAGAAGTTAATTGGGTTTTACTTGAAAGTCCAGTTATTGGCACAATTTCGGTCGCATTTCTGCAAAAGTTTACAATCTGCTGTCTTACAATAATAGGCACAGTGTAATTAAGCATGGTAAAAATACACTTATAAAATGTACTCTTTGTGTGCTGAAATTTAATGCAAAATTAGTGTTGAGGTATTTGTTACATCAGTATAATTAAGTTTTCGGTATCTTAGTATTGCTGTACCAAGTGTGTTATAGGAAAATCAGTGGGTTTTTTTGTTTGTTTGCTTGCTTGCTTTAACTTTTACTGTGGAGAGAAATAGATTAGAACCTATTACTATAATTATAGCAATTATAGTATAATTTATGAAACTTTTCCTGTTTCTAATATGCAGTGCTGTAATTTTAGGTCCTAAAGGTAGCTTCTTTTTTATAAATCATACCAGCCTCTTACATTTGAATCATAATTTCCCCCCCTTTATTATGGACTATTCCTGCAAACGTTTGGACACATGAATAACTTTTATTCACTTTAGTAGCCCCTTTAATACCAAATAGATTTGCAACTACTGAATGAAGGGAGTCATATATATATATATATATATATATATATATATATATATATATATATATATATATATATATATATATATATATATATATATATATGAACTAATGTGCATTTTATTGTTTATTATAAAGTAAGTTTATCTGGGAAAGCACCATAACCACACTAGGTGCAGCTATTCCCATGTAGTACATAAAGTTCTCAGTTTCGTTGCAGTTCATTCTGGGGTCGAACTGGAAGCCAAAGCTTGTTTCATTATGTTACTCCCTATATGACAACAATGATGCTAATACTAAATGGATATTTTGAGTATGAAAGACCCAAAATTCAACTTATCCTCATGGTATAATATAAATTCTCCAGGTCCTGAAAAATCAGTTATCCCCTGAGAGATGCAATATTGTTAAAACCCCAGCTTTCCTTCAGGATAACCCACTCCTGGCAATCACCAGAGCTGGCTCCAGGCACCAGCGAAGGAAGCAGGTGCCTGGGGCGGCCAATAGAAAGGGGTGGCACTCCGTCCGTTATCGGGGCGGCATGTCCGGGTCTTCGGCAGCACTATCGGGTTTTCCCTTTTTTTTTTTTTTCTTTTTTTTTTTCTTCGCTGCTTGGGGCAGCAAAACAGCTGGAGCCGACCCTGTCCTGGGGCACTGGGTTTATGTTCCCAGGCTCATGGGTGCACATTACACCATCCCTCTTCTTCCCTGCCTGCCAATGCCATTGTGACAAGCAGGCATGTTCCTGGACTTCACATGACTTCTGCTCTGTGGTATTTTCAGGAAATTGTCAGTTCTTAGTTGTATAAATGGACTACCTGGTTTCTGAGCTCACAGACCATCTTAACTAGGATCCAGCGTATCGTGATGTCTGCAGATTGTTTTTCCATTTTCTTGAGTGATCACTATGAGCTCTGTTCTCCCCTGTACAGGTTGTTTTCTGAGTTTCCTACTAATTTTTCCATCATGGTTTGTTCCTCACCCATGGAAAAATCTGGCATTGCCACTCCATCAGTGGATCTGCAGGAGGCAAGGATCATCCATTGTCTAGTTCCACTGACACCAAATGGCCTATGGAACACATGACTTTTACAGCAGCTCTTAGGGGCTCCCCAGGCATAGCAGCACCCAGAACCTACCAAGGTTTTTCCACAGCAAAGAGTGTTATAACCTCCACCGTGGCAGGCTCCCCTCCATTTTGAGGACATTGGGGACATTTTGAGGGTTTCACTGCTTTGATTTGCCTTCTCCTTGATGTGTATGACAACGTTTTTTTTAATCAGTGGTCTAGGCAACGCTGATAACAGTATATGGATTACTTCAACTCAGGGTTTTTACCTTTGAGTAGAAGACACCGAGAACTATCTCTCGGAGATATGTGGTCTACACCTTCACTGCCTATTATTTTTCTGACTGACCGTTAGATGCTACTATTAATGCCTACAAAGTGTGCTATAGTGATTTTTTTTCTGGCAATAAAGTTCTGAAATATTAAAGAAAGCAATTGAGACATTGCTTAGTGCTGTTTAACATTTATGTGAGAGGAGAAACAGTTCTATGGATTCTGGCATTAACTTCTGAATTTACAGTCTCAAGTGAAACTGGCTAAATGCTGTATTTGTAATGTCATTTTAAAGCACTGCACAAACTCTTGCTGTATATTGCAATTAAGATTTGTGAATTAAATCTGGTATTTCCTGTTACTCCTTCAGCTGACTGATCTTCTAAAAAAGAAAAAAGTGCTGTCATTTGACATTTGCTGTCCAGTGTCAGAGACTGCAATAAAAAGTATTTTATTTGTTTTGTTAATGATCTAAATATCCCATGGAGAAATGGAATAGCTACAAATTATGGGCCTGATTTTTCAAAAGACTTCAGCAAACAGAAAATCCCATTAGGCATCTAAATGGAGGGGCCGAATTTTCAAAGTTGCTCAGGACAAAGCAGCTCCCAAAATCTGGCCCTAAAAATCTTTTGCTTATAAATTAAACATAATGGATCCAATTCTGCCACCTTTATTATATTCAGCATTTCCTTGCAGTTATGGCCTGATTCTATCTAGTGCTGAGAATCTCCTAAGAGGACCTTATTCTGATTCAGGAAAGCTCTTAAGCATGTACTTAAATCCATCCCTATTCAGGACTGCATTTAAGCACATGCTTAACCTTAACATGCTGAACATGGATCCTTTCCTAACTCAGGGTTTCTGAATAAACATGTTGCTATTCAGGGTGAGTAAAGAACCATGCCTTGTACATCGAATGGCGCGTGGAGCTGGAATTCCTGCTCTCCTGCTGGTTGCTCTCTCTAATGGTCTTAACTGCTAGGAGAAGACCAGTGCTGCAAATGAGTCACAGTATCCATGGCAATGTGCAGTTGCAATTTATAACTTTTCAGCATATAGGTAATAAAGGTAATTACTTTTCTTTGCATTTCCATATTTCAACTCTCTGGTGGTTTACAATAGCGCTAATTACCTTTGGCTCAGGCATTTCCTGATAGAGAATGACTGGTGTGACAAAGTTCCTCTTCTATCTTGGTGGGTCCTGCGCTTATTGGCGGATTTTCTTGCTTCAGAGATTCACCATGTGGGTTGGGGAACAGCCCAGAGACCTTCCCCTCTGGAAGAACCCACAGTCCAGGTCAATTGGGAGGTTTGGGGGGAACCCGGGCCCACCCTCTACTCCGGGTTCCAGCCCAGGGCCCTGTGGACTGCAGCTGTCTATAGTACCTCCTGTAACAGCTGCATGACAGCTACAACTCCCTGGGCTACTTCTCCATGGCCTCCTCCAAACACCTTCCTTATTCTCACCACAGGACCTTCCTCCTGGTGTCTGATAATACTTGTGCTCCTCAGTCCTCCAGCAGCACACCCTCTCAGCTCCTTGTGCCTCTTACTCCCAGCTCCTCACACTCGCACCACAAACTGAAGTAAGCTCCTTTTAAAACCCAGGTGCCCTGATTAGCCTGCCTTAATTGATTCTAGCAGCTTCTTCTTTATTGGCTCCAGGTGTCCTAATTAGCCTGCCTGCCTTAACTGGTTCTAGCAGGTTCCTGATTACCCTAGTGCAGCCCCTGTTCTGGTCACTCAGGGAACAGAAAACTACTCATCCAGTGACCAGTGTATTTGCCCTCTACCAGACTCCTGTACCCCACTGGTCTGGGTCTGTCACACTGGCTAGTTTAAGGGCCTCAGGAAGACCTTCAGTTTCACCAGCTGGTCAATTTAGGCCCCGATCCTGCGAAGCACTAAGCGTCTCATGGGTGTACCTGCTCACCCCCAGTTTCTCAGGCCTTTAATGGAGGTGTTCAGTGCCATCATTGCAAGGAAATGCTCTTTTCATAAGGTACTTACTGCTTAAGGAGAGTTTTGTGAGCCACCTTCCACACCAATATTGTCACAGACAAAACCCAAACTTTAATCTCATGACTATGTATTCATAGTATTTTTAAATAGTATTTTTACTACTTATAATTCCCTTCTGTACTCTGGGATGCACAAGGAATGCTTCCCTATGTAGGGATTCACAGTGTACTGTTCTGAATCTTACTTTGACAAGTTTGGAGCTTGGACATCTAAGATGTGGAAGTCAATGAGTTAAAGGGGGAACAAGCACTAGTGCTAAACTGGAGAATGCAGTTACACAGCAACTGCAACCAGGGAGACTCTTTGTTCTTAAGCAGTAGCCAATCAAACAATATATTATGCAAAGCTGGAAGTGTTGTTTTTCCACCAGCACAGGGTTTTAAAATAATTATTGACTTTTTGTTCTTGCTGCCGTTTCTGTGGAGAGATGTGAAACAGTATTTTGAAGTGTCTGAGTTGTGTGCATCAAAATACACCGTTAACCCTTTTGATGCTGTGAGGATGTGCATGTGATCTAGCAACAGCAGCAACTTAGAATAGATTGTTCATTCATTTGGATGGGATGTCAAAAGATACAGTAGCATATACATCCAGCTGCATTAGTGGGGTACATTTCACACACATACTTGGTACGTCATTCAGCACTGAAGTGATTAAAATGACAACTACTGACTATATATCATTTGTCCTACTGTCTCATAAACTACAGTATCAAAGGCATTATTTAGTGGGTTATAGTAACTTGATTTTTTTGGTTCAAATAATGTACTGTAGCATATAGGCATACATAGCAGATCTATACTAAAATCTATGAGTATAACATTTGGGGGCTGTATTCTCAGCTGATATAAATTGGCATAACTCTATAGAGCTACAAGGCGTTACATCAGTTTAGGATCTGGCCTTCTACGTGTAAGCTATACCCTTTCTCACATTGGTTTACTGTGGATTTCATGGGCAGAAACAGTATCTAAGGTTTGAATAATTTCTGCATAACTAGGCATAGGGTGTTGTTTTTTGTTTTTTGCAGGAGTGCAGTATTGGCTTGTTGCCCAGCCTTTCCTATCTTTTCCTCAGGGTTGGAACTGTCAGGGGATTCCTCAATAATAATCAATGGCCTGCCGGCTCTTCTGGCAAAGTGCCAGGAATTTGGAAAACTGCTGAGAATTTCGTGTTCTGACTCATCCTCACATGTGCCAATCAGCTTCCAAATAGGAGAGTATTCTAACCTGTTCAATGAAGACACCAAACGTAATCAGCTGCACAAGGCCATATTTGTTGTCATTAGTAACATAGGGCAAGAGAAGTACATTAGTGTCTGGTGTATCTGATTAATACATGCTAAGGCCTCTTGTTGTGTTAAATGTTCCTGATTCAAAAGGTATTTTGAACATTTTGTACTAATTAAAAAATAGTTTTCATGTGGATACTTCAAACTGTCTAGGACAAACTTTTTTTTTAAAGGGGGCCTGAGTCCAGCCTCCAGATTTTCTGCCCACAACCATTTGTGGGCAAAAAAGTGCTGGTACAGTTAATTGAAGATGCATTTAATATCATTTGTTCTAGATTCTTACTTTAACTATCACCTGCCATTGCCCCCAGGCTGTGCATTCTACCCTCCCCTCTGTCTCATCAGTTGTTCTACCCACCTACTACCCCTCTTCACACTTCATTTCCACCCCAGTCACTTTACTTACTTCACCCAACAACACCATAATGGAACCACGGGTGGAAGTCCATCTTGTGCAAATTTAAGACTCAGTCCTTCCCCACTTGAATTCATTAGCAAAACTTCCATTGATTAAATATTTTGCTTGAACAAAGACTGGTCCTTATAGGGCTTTGTTCCCATCAGTGATGTAGCACTTTAACCTCCCTTTGATGCATCAGGTATTGGCTGCTGCTAAAGGCAGGCTATTAGGCAGATGGATCAGTATTTTGTTTCCATTTGGTAATACATATATTCACACCTATACAGGACAGTCCACAACTCTGCAAACTCCTTGCACCTGGAAATTCCCAGGAACTCCTTCTTAATTCTAGAAAGGAACATTTTTACTTGCTTTTTCAGTAGCAGAAATTATATCCCAAATAGAATTTGGTGTAAGTTCCCCTAAAACTGCATGTATCTTTTGTTTGTTGGGATGATTCACTTTTATACCACTTGAAATCTTAATGTGCTGCTCAAAGGATCTTTATTTCATCTGCCTATAAAATCGCCGTACTGCCAACCAACCTGATAGGTTTGGTTTTGAAAGGTGGTTTAGGAATTTGTCTGAGTTGCCCAAGGCCTTCATCATAAACAAATTTGAACCTTTGTCTGTTATTCATGATCTATAGTGTACCCCAAGATAATTGTCCATTTTTGGATTGACTTGAGCTGCAGCAAGAACAGCAGCTTCTTTCACCATGTTTTCATTAAATATATACAGAGCCATTTCCAAAACAGTCAGTCCTACAATTACATCTAAAGCAGCCCTTTCCAGTTTAAATGTTTTTCCACCATATTTTATAACATTGCATTAAAATTACCCCAGATATAAGCTGGGGGTGATGCTATGTCTGTGGCATAGAAAGATTGCTTAGCTGAGGTTAGTTCATGTTGCTGTAATGACGAAACCACCTAGTAGTGGAAGAGCAAGACACCCATGTATAATCACATATGTTTTCCCTTTCTGAACCAGCAGGATGACTAATTACTCCTTTGAGATGTGACAATGCCTTGGATGATACTCACCTTATTGAAAAGGCTGGTGGCAGAAAACTAAGCCATTAGGTATAATTGAAACCTTATTCTCTAATTGAAGGAATTATTTGACCAAAATTGTTTAATGGTGATATTGCTCAGAAGCCAGGATGTGCTTTTGCAAACCTTTCAGTTCTTTGTACACATGCCCTTTTTCAATAACTGTTTTTGTTTTAAACAGTTGGAGCTACTCTACATTGTAAATCACATTTCTAAAGGAAATAACTTGCATTTCATAAAAATAACCCTCCCTACATCCACCCTTGTTACTCAACTTTATTCTCAATCCCAGTAAAAAATGTTTTTGAATTACAGTGATATAAAGTAAAGCAAAGCAAGTCTGAAGCCCCCCAAATCCTACTTTATCACTTATGTCACCTTGTCAGGATCATGCCTAAAAACTTCTGTCCCCCAGAGGTTAGATTTTTGACTAAGTTTAGAGTGATATCTAGGAGTGACACCCCCTTTCACTCCCTCCCCCCAAAATCCCTGCCTGGTCACATTTGAGCTAGCCAGATTGTAGATGGGGCACAGAAGGGGAAGCAAATGCTGTGTATCATGTATTGTTGCCACAAGCAATTGGATGAGGAATGGACAGAGTTGTGTCTCTCCCCCCCCTCCCCCCCCCCCCCCCCGCAGCTGCCAGATCTGTCCAGAAGTGAGGGGAGCAGAAAGCTGCACCTCAAAAAGGGGTGTCACAATTTATGGCCCCACCTTTGTAGTAAAAAGTCTGAGTCACAGTTCCTTCCTAGTGATCCTCCTGGGGGGCCCCATTTCTGCATGGACCCTTAAAAGCAAAGATTCTCAATTTGTAACTAAATAACCTTGCCAACTGACTCCCTAGGCATTCTCTAGTCTTAGTATGGTATAAACTGTTATTTTAATTTTACAGTAAAAATATCCAGGTACAAAGTTCCAAATGGAAAGTTTTTAACAATGGTGTGAATTGATTTTTAAATATTTTTACAAACACACACACACACATTCACATTCAAATTGAGATTTTGTGTCCACTTTGAGACCAAAGCAAATTATTATGACCAAGTTGTAACATCCTGAAAATAGGAATTGTAATGAAAATGCTGAGCTAAGCTACAGTGACACACACTGAATAATAACTGTGTGTGTGAACAAACTGGATGCAACTTTATTGCTACTTTATTGTCACTAACATCCATGCCATTAAATACCTCAGTAGCTTTACATATTGTATCTCGGTTACTAATACTAATGATAGCTACACAGCAACCAAGATGCATAATTACTTTGCCATCACCACTCCCATTATGCTATATGAAAGAAAAATGAGGCCCCTGGCTCTTCTATATTCCAAGCATCACAATTCCATGAACATGAAGCATAACTGTGGCGTTGCAAAAACGTATTGAATGGAATACAGCTCAACAGTTCAATGACATATGCATATCTCCTTCTTGTATTGATGGAATATGTCCTTTAGAGTGACTTTGCTGTGTTGTGCACTGATTTGAACAAAATGTATTTCCATTTTCAAATTCACATTATTTATAAGGATCAGAGAGATCTAGGAACACCTTATTGGCACTTCTTTGAAGGTACACAGTGTTGCATCATGGTTACAATCCCCTGGGCTTGGACACATTTGTATTTGCCCATTTTAAGAGCTTTATCCTCGCCCCATGTACAGATCATATTGCAGGATACGTTAAAAATTAGCTATTGCCTATTACAAATGAAAACGCATGAGTAGTAACCAATTTTGCAAGGTATGTGGCAAGACAACCCTGTATATCTGGGGTCAGGACTGACTCTTAGAGAGCAGGACTGATTGTATTGATTTCTGTTGACCTCAATGAGAGCTGGGTGTGTCATAGCAATGATGGCACATGATTTGGTTGATAGAAGTAAGGGATCATATTACTTATTGCATAAGGACCCTTTTGCACTACAGAGGTGGCCCAAAGGGGCTGTCATCTAGCCTCATATGTCCAGCAGAGAATTCCATTGTCAGAGAAGAACTCCCTGCTGGCAGAAATGTGCCCTAGCTAGATCCTGCATATGTGGAGAAGGGAAGGGGAGCATGGTATAACTTAAAGCAGCTCAGCAGCTGCTATAAGTTGTGTTAGGGCTAGAGTGGGATCTGAGAAGCTGAGGTAAGTGGAGCTCTTTCACAGGGGAGAATTTAGGCCAAAAATATGGAGGAAGCAGATAGCTCAGAGGATTTAGAATGGGATAAGGAGCCTTTTTAATATTATGGAGTTAATAGTTAACAATTATTTGATATGGTACCTTTTAAGGAGGATGGGCTAGTGCAGGCCTTGAACCCGCACATATTGAACTGTACCATACAACTGCCAGCAACACAGTTCATATCCTCTCCTAGCTCATCTGTCTTAAAGGAATCAGTTACCTTTTAACTAAAGTCTGACACTAGATGCTCCTCGAACTTTTCAAATCATCCTGAATCTGTAGTCATATAATTGTGAAACCTAGTGGGTCTGAGATTATGGGATTGTGATGTATGGGGGTTATCTTTGGGGGATGAAAGGTTGTCACCCAAGAATACCTTTCCTCTTTGTTACGTGAAGAGCGAGCAATATTTACAAGGAAATGACTATGAAACATATCTGGGAGTAGGCTATTGGTCCGGCTGGCTGCTGTTTATAATGGTTTAAGAAGAAAGATGAAAGGGGAAATGATAATGAAGTTTGTCATAGCCCTGTGAGAGCTGGAGGTTCATACAGTTTGGGGATTTTACATGACGAACATTGCCATTGCATTTGTCATGCTATTGCATGGGCATTTCATTTATGCTCTTGAGTAGTAGCACTGGTCACATATGTTGTCCACTGTAAAGAGACCATTTCCCTTATCGCTGTGGGTGGATGCCAGCTAATTCAGTAAAATGAGGACATGCTACTGAGATGTGTTTGAGCTGGAAACTTTCAGGACTCTGCAGGAGTTCTTGCAAGGGTTTGTTCTGGAAACAGAAGTGAGGCAAGTTCATCATACCTGTCATTTGCCAGCCTGCAGTCAGATGTCCCCTAGGGATTTTCCAACAAATGCCAGATAAACAACTCACTTTTTTGAGGTAAAGGATGAATGTTATTTCTGGGATAGACGAGGCAGGGGCAGGGGCTGTCGAGCTGCATTTCTTCAGTTGCCATGATCCCAGGTGTTAAACAAGGCACATGAGAGTGGTGTGCAGTGAGGCAGGGACACTGTATGGTGACAAGGAATCAAGAATGAAATGGAAAAGACAATGACACTCTGTCGCATTATCTTTCTCAGTGACAGATTTGTTCAGCTCCAGAAGTACCAATTCCACTCGTTCACTAGCACCGGTCTCCATGATCTCATTTGGAATTAGGCATTTGTGGGGAATTCATAGCAACACTGGTAATGCACATATATGTTTCATAGTCATTTCCTTGTAAATATTGCTCTCTCTTTATGTAACAAAGAGGAAAGGTATTCTTGGGTGACAACCTTTCACCCCCCAAAGATAACCCCCATACATCACAATCCCATATTCTCAGACCCACTAGGTTTAACAATTATATGACTACAGATTCAGGATGATTTGAAAAGTTCGAGAAGCATCTAGTGTCAGATTTTAGTTAAAAGGATAGATGAGGTAGGAGAGGATCTGAACTGTGTTGCTGGCAGTTGTATGGTACAGTTCAATATGGGAATTGGGTTTACTTCTCTTTATGCTGTCTCTTCCTCCTGTAACAACCATAGCAAACATAGAACACCTTTCATTTTTTGGTCACCCTTTCAAATCCAGCCAAGGCAATATTGACTGAAAATTATAGTTTGTTCAGTGACCTTAGGACATTTCACCTCATGTGAAATGGGTGGTGGTCTCACTCCAGCTCCTCATGGATGGAGGATGCTACGAACAGACAAGTCATAGACAGAAAGGGTATGCATAATGTACTAACAATATAAAATCGAGGCACATTGGCAGGGTTGGGGAGCTGCTGCAGCCCATCTGATACCTGCTCTGACGATAGATAGAGGATGTAATTATGTAAAGTTGTGGATCTCACAACTTTCATAAGGAAGAAGGCCAGCTCCAAATCTGAGTACCTAAAGTTAGGGTCCTAAGTACATGGTTTGTGTCTGAAGACTGCATTGATTTTAGTGGGAGTTGTAGGTGCCTAAATATAGATTTATCTGCTTTACTTTAAGTACCAAAATTTAAACTTTTTGGCCTCATTCATATGTGGACTCGGACACAGAAGTAACTATGGTGAATTCAGAGATCCATGTAGAACCAGTACTAGCACTGTATCTGTGCAGCTTGTTGTGAGAAATCGATGGAGAACTCAGAGATGTTAAAACCTGTAGTTCTGTATTTATGCTAAATCAGAAGCCATGCAAGGCTTATGGAGACCTACTGCACTTTATGCCAAATGAAAGAGATTTGGGTGAGTGTGGTTGTTGAGTTTGTGTGTGTGTGTGTAGTGTATATTTGTGCAATTTCCATGAGTAAGGGCCACACTAGCAGTCGGGAAGCAGAGTGACTTTTCACAGCAGTGCCCCTTGATTATCATCTTGTTTATATTTACCTTTAAGGAATCCCTAGAAAATTCCCACAGCATGACACATTGGTGAAAAGGATTTGCTAAGATCTCATTGGAGGTACTAAAATCAGTCAAGGGAAAGGGTGGAAACAGGGAAGAAATAACAATGATCTGCTGTAATATTGTTCTTTAAGAGACAGTCACTCTTTTATATGTGCATTGCTGCCTTAAACTTGTGAGCTATTTAAAATTTTAGTCCACTTTATGAATAAGCATATATACATTTTGAATTCTTGTAATATAAAAATAAATGTTTACAGCAGGCACAGTACGTGTATATTATGCACAGGCGCATGTTATCCTGACAAGGGTTCATGTCAAACTGGGGAAATTACATTGTCCCAAATTTTCTCCAACAAGACATCACAGTAGATTATCTGGCTGCCACCACTCATCATGCTGCAGCTGCTACCCTGCTCAGTTTGTCTGAACCAGCTTCCTACAACTATGCTGAAGTCAGACGGGATGCAGACCATGCTGGGAGGCAGGTCGGATTAGCAATAGTAAGGAGGCAGATTGAGTGGCCAGTAAAAAGTCAGACATGACTGGTGGTGCAAATCCAGGCTCACACAGGCTTTTGTTTGCTGCTTTGGTACAAGGGTTTGTTGGGTTTATCCTTCACAGCATTAAAAAAGAAAGAAAAGTACATTGATGTTTTTGACCTCTACATTATTACTTTGGTTTAACTTTGACCTCCTAATTTTACACTGAAGAGATGTGGATCTGCTTAAACATGTCTCCAATGGAGAATGCAGGGAGAGCTAACAAGAATTTTGGAGGCAATGTGTAGAAGCAACAAATCTCAGGTAAAATGCAGCAGATTCTCGGCTACTTCTAAGGCTTCATAATTCTGTAGCTGTATACAAATGAGACATTTTGTTAATCTGAATTCCTAGAGTCATTAGAAAAAATTTCTTCCCTCTCCAGAGTAGTTTATTACTTAGAGAGAGAGGGGGGGGGGATCCGTTTAAAACCAGGTAAGGAGAGAAAGCTGACAAAAACATAAATTAGAGGAAGAACTTAATTTAAAAAGTGTCAAAAAGGATAGATAGTCTCAGTTCAATAATAAAACCTGGTTCAAGAGCCTTCTATCTTTAAATAAAATGGCCAAGCACTCTATTACCTGTATACAACCAATCTTTGATTTCCAATCTAAGTCTATTTTTGCTTCTCCTGTGATTAGCATACAAATGCAAAAAAAAAAAAAAGTGGTTACAGGGGTGATGGTTAGGACATATCTTTCACTTTCATGTCAGCATTGAAGGGGAGTTCTGTGAGATTTTTAGAAGTAAATGTTGTCAATAATGACTCATGACTCATTTAACCTGCATCCAAGGGGCAGCATCACTGAGTCATGTTATATCTGAACTCCCCAGGTTACTTTGGGCTCTGCCCCTGTGCTGGCCTTCAAGGAGAGAAGAGCACAAGGGCTCCTCATGCCCCTGCACAAGGGGCTGAGCATGGTCACTCACTGAGTTCACCTCTGTAAACAAGTCTGAGGGAGTGGGAAGTAGGAACAGCATCCACATTCCTGCATGCTCAGATACCTTCAGAAATCACCATGCTTCCTTCAGAGGGTGTACTCTCTGGAGCGCTTGCCAGTGTGGTGCATTTTAGGGCAGTGCCTAAAAGGTCTAATCCAGTCCTGCATATTTATCTTAAACCATATACTACATAAATATATAACATAATACACAAGTGCTGGGGAACAAGGAGAACCACAAGTGTGGGTGTGTTGGGAGAAATGTTTAGTCTAGAGCTGAGGAAGTAATTTTATTTTATATGGGTGGCTTTTTGGACTGTGTGGAGTTCTTATGAGGCCTCAAGAGGGAAAAATGAGCTAAGCCAGCAGGAGGTGCTATAGGGTAGGCGTGCCCTTTGAGAAAGGCCTTTTAGGTGCTATTGCAATTAAATAAAAATAATGGAATGACCCATGTGCCCATGGTTGTCAATAGCCTGTGAGGTCCTCGCACCTACGGCTGTTGAAAGCACTTGGTTGCATGCACTGAAAGCGAGATGATGATCTTTCAGATTTATCACACTCTGACGTTCATATTGTCTGAGTGCAGGTTATTGTGTCTGTTTCCTCCAGCACACAAATACCCAGATTTTTTCTGAATGTGACTGATCTGTTTTTCCTGGCTTTATTATTTGATGTGGTATCACCTGGCCTCCAAACACTGGCACCTCTTAGAACATTGCATTTTGTTGTGTTAAGAAAGTGGCTTTGGTTTATTGCAGCAAATCAATGGATCCATCCCTATCTTTATTCAGAAATAAAGAAATATATATAGGTGCTCTGTGGTGGATATTTTAAGTAGTGCATAAGAATCTACTTATAGACTCAATAGGTTTTTAAGGTTTATACTGAATGCACAGCTACGAATAGTAATTTGTTCATTTACAGTAAATAAGACAAGTTTGTATATATTATCCCGCATTGTGTGAATAAAATACTGTCCTGAATAGAATGTAAAACTGAAAAGGGGTTAAAAAGCAAACATCTTAGTAATTAGAGTTTTAATGTTTGAATCAAAAGAGCTAAAATGTAAACATTTATTGTGCACAATAATAGCAGAAGCAGCAGTATGCTTGAATCGAAAGCATATTAGTGCAACTGAAGTTAGGATTGTAATTTATTACACTGTACTCTAAAGAGGAAGGAATGGGGGAACTACAAAGTTACATTAATAATGAGGTCTCCGTTTTGTGTGTACTATTTGTTCAAGGCATTACAGTTAAGAATGGGGGCCCGCTAGAGTTGGTAGGAGACTATGCTGTTCCATTGAAAGAGGAATGCTTTGGAAAATCAGATCAATTTTGCTGGAGTTTCTTTTTCTTTTTCTTTTTCTCTACGGGGTTACAGGTTTCAACATTTTCAGAATACTTTGTTCTGGTTTTTTTCATTTTGAAATAACTTTTTGTTTTATTTTTATTATTTTGTATGATACTACTGTATAATATAATACAAAATAATAAAAATCAAAATGAATCACTGTAACAGCCTGAGACTAAACTTTTGGGGGGGGGGTTTCCTTTGCAGAAAATTTAAAAAATTTTGAGTTTCACTTAAATTTGGAATTAAAACAAATTTTGAAATCTTGAAATCCATCAGAAAACCGAACTTCCATCCTCCACATAGCTATAGTGAACACCTAAAATAAAATAAGCACCAGCCTGAACTACTTCTCAGAACTTGATTATTTTCTACATTCTACTATTTCATACTACCGATGTCTCTTTTTTCTTCACCAGTGTCCATTTCTGATAGCAGCATGGCCTCTCTACTGAGTGGTAGCAATTGTCTGGACCCTTATAGGTCTGCTTACCGCTGGAGGAGAAATCAGTCATGCAGAGTTTGGGTATATTCTAAGAGTAACTTCTTTTGTTAACATATATAAATTAGTGCTGGAAAGAAGAGAGTCAAATAGCATGCAGAAATCTCAGCCCAATACCAACGCTCAGTTCTCAGGGAACTACTTTTCCTCAAGAATTGACTCTAATCCCAGACTCAGGCAGAGAGCAAATTCTTATACTGCTCACACAGCTCCCTCTCCAAGGACCTACATTGAAGCTTGCATCAATAAAAACTAAAAACAGCACAATATGTCTTCCCAAGACTGAACATTTACTTGCCACTAGGAGTTTTGGGAACCAGACATTGGAGATATGCTGAGATTCCTGAAAGAATGGCTTCCCTGCATCCTGTTTGTCCATCTCTGTTCTGGTCAAGACTGTGTAACAGCTCCAGCTACCACATTTCTTTTATGCTTCTTTACTCCAGGTTATGGCCTGGTTATGTTAGGTGCTGAGCAACCTCAACAGGTACTGAAGTTATTCATCCTTTAACTTTATCATTGACTTCAGTGGGTGTTGAGAACACTCCTCACAGGCCTGGGCCTTTGGGAAGCTGAAATAATATACTTTGTAACAGTGTTGCCTATATAGGGCTTTCCTTCTGAATATCCAAAAGCTCTTTATGAACATGATACTACGGGGTGCTGTGTGTCCTCAACTCAAAGATAGTTAAAGGTACTCAGCAATTCTGAGTGTTGGGCTCTAAAGCTCACAGCTTCCGTAAGAGGGAAGTGATTAGCTTAGTTTTACAGATGGGGAGATGGAAGCCCTGCAATGCAAGTCAGCAATGTGACCAGAAGTCGATAGCAAATCACCTGATTCCCAGCCTTATGCTTCAGTTGCAAGATCATTCACTGTGCCATGCTCTGAATTGTCATTAAGTTAAAGATACAATGTTTTTATGATACAAACGTGAAACCGTTTTTTTAATCTTTTAAGGTTTTCTCATTGTAAGTGACAACATTATCTCAATAACCTTTCAAATTCTTGGTAATGCTTACTAAAACCTCAGACAATATCACATGGCAAGATACAGTCAGATTTTATTAGTAGTGACCTAATAATATTTATTTCATTTTTTCTGTCAATTTATTAATGGTGAATAAATTTTTCCATTATCAATTATTTTCCATCAGTAATTATTTTCATTATTTAACCAGCTCTGTGATGGCCAAATCATATGAAGTTAAATTATTCAGTTATTATTGTATCAGCAAATGAATTAGTGAATACTGTTGTTCAGTATTTGCTTTGATGCACCTATTTGTGCCATGATCTTCAATTGGGATCTTTGTGCCAAAGCAGAGTTCCTTTGGACATTCACACTGCTGCACCCTTCAGACTAGCTGGCAGAGTTAAGCTGAGGCTGAAGAATGCACCCTGCATCCCGTAAAACAGTATAATGGGCTGCTCCAGCCCGTACTACCCCAGTATTTGGAGACAGGTGGATGTTACTGTGCCAGCCTCAGGAACCCCCTCTTCACCCCTACTAAGGACTATATGCAGCCTTGCAGCTTTTATAGCAATATATAGCCCCCATCTTTGTGCTCAGTACCACCAGTTGAAATTCCGTGTGTGGACCAAAGACAGATTCATTAACATCCATTTGAGCCTCTTACCTCAAGGCAGCTTCCTACCCTTTTTTCACCTCCTTTAGATGTGGTATATTTTGTTTGTAATCTAACAGTTTTGAAAACTTTACTGCTATAAATATGAGAGCATATTAATATAGACACAAGAACATCTCATGCACTTGACAGATGGAAAAGGTTTACAGTGAACCTATCATTGCCCTATGGTGGTGAACAACACTGTTCATAGATTAATGTTTATTTTATTGCAGCCATATCTTACCCTCAATCTGTGTGCAGAACTCTCTCTGATGTCATTTTGAGCTGCATGCATTGACCAAGGGTAGCATATGACACTTAGGGCAACATTTTCAAATGTCGGTGCTTAAATAGCATCTGGCAATCCTGTATTTTGCATGCACAAAATATATATTCATATGTGCAAATAGGAGAAGGTTACAGGATGATGACTAGGTGAAAGGTTACAGGATCAGTGGGTGAAGAAGTTAAGCTAGTGGATTTGAAGAGACGTTGCTGGGACAGTTGTCCACCTGGGAGTTAAGTGCTGGGATAACAAAAGACACCTTGTTAAAGATAGTTTTGCAAATCCTCATGTTAAAGATTAAACAATAGCAGTTATGATTTGGCACAATCCTGTCATTTTACAAGGGTAAGTTTCTCTCCTAGTAAGATAGTTGAGGATTATATGTATTCTAAATAGGATGTATGTAAATATGTGTGTTTATACATGCATATACATATATAGACATTGAAGCCCCAATCCTGAATGGGGCCGTGATGTGGTGTACAAACCTCACACTGGGCTACAAGGCGTTAAGGAACTGCTCTGGGCCCAGCCAGCCCCACCCTGCCACATCTGTAGCAAAGGCACCAACTGGAGGAGGAGTTAAAAGGCCAGGGAGCAGCTCATTTGGTGGCAGCCCAGGGAAGAGAGCAGACCTGCAACCTTCACCTCCAGCAGAGGAGAGTGGAGGGAAGGCAGAAAACTCTCCATAAGACAACTGCCCTGAGGGAAGGGAGGACCTGCCACAGAGACAGTCTGAGAGGAAAGCATTCCCCTCTCCCCATCATAGTAACTCTGGACTTTGTTAATCCCCTTTATTTTTGTTTGGACTACCCCAGCTGGGGAAAGCCTTTGGACTGAGCTGGCCCAGGAGGGTGGGCCATATGACAGGAAGAGGCAGTTGCCACCTGAGAAAAGAGCTCCCATGCCACATGCTGCCCCAGAAGGTGGCTGGTGGTGAGTGGGCACCTTTCACACCACCTTAACCTGGACAGTGACTTTGGGACAATCACGGGGGAGGGGAGATAGCAAATGGCCCAGGGAGGGCAGTCTGAAGCAGCCTTGGCTGTCAGATCACTGATAGCCCTCAAAGGGCCCTGGGTCAGAGCCTGGTGGAGTGGGAGGGCCTGGGATCCCCTACTAACAACCCCTCTACAGGTCATGGGTGACACTACCCGACCAACCAATCCCGAGTGAGGAGCATCACAGTGCCTGAGAGAGAAAGAAAGTGACCTTGCTATACGCAGCCACCAGAAGCTGCCTTGTGGTGAGCAGACAACCCTCACACCACTTTAACCCTTGGGACAATCACAGAGGGGGATAGGCAGTGGCCCAGGGAGGGCAGCCTTAAGCATCCCCTGCATGTTACAGGCCTAAGCCCCAACCACTAGACAACGGTCCCCTACCAACCACCCCGAGCGAAGACCATCACAGTGGCCTTTGGGTGCTACCATAATATAAATATTCATTTCTACTAATAATAATCTGTTTCTAGAGTCAAATAAGCACTAGATTGATAGACAGAGGTAACTATTATTGTCACTAATAGTAGGAACCTGTCTTTTACAAATGGGAATATATGATAGTCCCAATAAAATGTTTAAAGTTCTGTAAAACATTTCTATAATAGTTTAATGGTTTATAACACATGATGGTGTGGTATAAAGATTTTATCAACACTTGCTTGGGGCTTGTCACACCAATTGTGACATACAGTGATGTTATCCAACAAGAACACTAATTGGGAAGGGCATTTTTAGATACCCATAATAGCCTCTGTCAGGTTCTGGCTAGGATACTGGGAATATTTGAACAAATCTGTTGCATAACTTAAGCATTTTTGTATTTATATCTGCCTTTGCTAATCATCAGTGCACATAATGGGTAAGAAATGAAGCACTGGCCAAAAGATGCATTTATGCATCAACGAGGTAACCAAGAGACCATCCTAACATGAGGACTGCCTGGCATGTCTGCTAGTAGCTGACCACTGTACAACAGTCATTTGAAAACATTATGGAAATTATACAAAGTTAAAAATCAAAGCGGCCTTAATGTGCAAAATAACGTACACGTGTGTTAAATCAGTACCAAAAAAGGCATTTAAAGTCCTATTTAAAATTGCAAGTAATAGGGGCTGCAACTCTGACAACTGAAAAGAGCAAGGAATCAGATTCTGCTCTAACATAGTTTACAAAACATAGTTTTAAAGGAGATCAGAATTTGGCCCAGAGTGTGGCAAGAGGAAATGTGGAAACCATCCCAATTACAATACTACTCATTACTACTAAAATTGAGGAGGTATTTCTCCCTTAGTTGTGGTCTCGTAAAATCCATTTTGTCCTTAGGATACCACCTTCATCAACCCTGCCCCCTTTCTAGGAATCAAAATTGGGAATAATGTCTACAGTGATGAAAGAGTTCATTGCACCTCTGAATATGATCATGAGTACTGCATCCCCAGAGATAAGTGTCTGTGCTTACAGCTTATGTAAAAGGGGTCTACTGGGCTGAAAATGCACATGCATCCAAGTGTAATGATTGTGATATGGACAGTTGGGAATGGAAATGTAAAAGGGAGAGAGAGGGAGTCCCTAGAATGGCATAGGATGTAGGATGCCCCAGCATATTTTGAGCAGGAATCTACCCAAGTTCTCTCTGCAGGACACGAGTTTGGAGCGAACTCTGTGCAAAAAAAGGTTTGTGTCCATTAAAAATAAGTGCTAGCAGACGTAGATCACTTTTCTTCTTCTCCCCTTCCCACACTGGAGTCACAAACCAGGAGTGTAGTAACTTCAGTAAGTGGTGCAGCCCTAACCTGGGAGGCAAGATGAAGGAACCAGGAAGAAAGGAGTACATTTACCTGAGCTTTCAACTCTGTGATCAACTTCTCAGTTCCTGAGCATGGAGGGTTTTTCTTTTTACCCTTACACATTATACCAGCCTGTCTGTTGAGTAATATACCCCTATGATCTGAAGCCATCTTGTTTTTATATGTAAAGTTTTAGGCTGGGCAGGAGTCATTTGTTATTACATGACAATGAATTTAATAATTTCCAACAGTGAGATGACATATTCCTTGGCTGCCCCATTTAATACTATAGAAAGTAGCCTGGCATAATTCCACAGCTGAGGCTCCTTAGGAAGTTTTCATGCAGATCGGTGGTGGGATATGGCCCTTTGTTAGCTCTGTCTTTATTCATAGATACAGATCCCTGGTGTTTGGTGGTCAAGGAAGAGGTACATTGGGTTGGTTGGTGGTGAAGGAGCACTGTGTTTTGATTTGTTTATGAATAACTCTTTTTCAAATCAGAGTTGTAATCAGTTCAGACTAAAATGTAATGTAAAGCCCATTGAAGCCAATGAGAGTCTTTCCTTTATTAATCTTTGGATTAGGCCCTAGGCCTCTAATAGCCAATTTCAGCAATAAACATGGTAAAAAAATGTGTTTTAAGGGTCAAGCACAGCATCTTCAGCAACAAATGTCACTTGTTACTATTCGCTTTATTTTAATTCTCAACCTTTTTATTAACATTTCATTTTTTGTAGTCTTTAGCATTAGTTTATTTAAGAAAGCGTGTCAGGTTATCTGGCAGAAGATAACAAAGCATGTTTTCCTCAGAGGCTTCCAGACACAGATGTGCCTGATGTAAAAGGATCTCGCTGTCTACTTTGGGAAGCATATATGGCTTGTATATTTAGAGCAGACTCAACTGAAGCATCATGAAATAAAATGTACGGAAAATATAATATTCATAATTAAGATTTCTAATTAATTGCCTTGTTAATCCATACAGTGTATGCATGTTGCAAAATGTTCCAGGCTTCATTAATGTACTTGCTGATTATGTTTATTTCCTGATATACACACTGATTAAGCATTGTCCATACACTGAAGCTTGAAGCAGGATCGGTCTATAAAGTAGTACCTAGTCATTTAACTAAAGAGACTCAATATGCAAATAGATCAACTTATGTAAAATTAAATTAGTTCTAATATAACCCATTTTGATTGAGCAGCTGGTGTCACATTATAAACAGAGTTCTCTTGTTATGTAAAATAAAGGGCTTTTATTGACAGATGCTTATATACTTTTAAACCAAAAAAAAATCAACTAATGTTTAAGGATCAGTCTAAAATTAATAAAAGAAAATAAATGCTGAGCTCGTTTAGTTAACACGTGCCACTACGCCTCAGCATTACTCTTCATATAGTATATAAGATCAGCCAGTGAGCTCCTTGCAATGTTCCACGTGGGAACGTAAGAGTGGATAACTGTTAGATGCTCAATCACACCGCAGCTGTTCTTTTTGATCACCACTAGCCACCAATTGATTTCTGGGAGAAATGTTAAGATGTTGGTTTTGACCTATAAAGCCCTAAATGTTTTGTTCCCTTGATTGAGAGTGACTGCCTCTTCCTCCTATCATACGGCACCATGGCGTGTGCTTGGCTGAAGCACTCAAGTCAACAGTTAAGGTAGAAGAGGGTTGATGGCAGGATGTTCTCAGTCTGAGCTTGACTCTGCCATGTACTTCTGCCCTACATCCACCATAGCCCAGATTCTGAAACTTTAAGGTCTCACAAAAAGGCCTTTCTGATTTATCAGGGCAATGTCAGACTTGAGGACTCTAGGCGCACGCTCAGAGTGTCGATCTTCTATCTAGCAATCCTTCCTAAGTGTTTAGACTTCACTGTCCAACTGTCTAGTCCCTGGGACCAATACTAACCTGTTAGGCTCCCAAGTAGCTGAAACGCACCTTCTCCCGGAACTACAGTTGTGAGGGTGTTCTGGGTTCACAGTTTGCCTCTTCAGGGCCACGTGATAGGTGTAACATATAAAACATGCACAAACAGACTTTGCACAGAATTCTAAATTCTTATTAACTTAAACCCTACACACATTTCCCTGCCACTCTAGAGCATTCTTTAGGCTGGAGTCTATGTCCTCTGGGGGTGTTCATGGCTTGACTTGTAAGTGGTGGAGTCTCTCTCCTTCCCTAGGTCAGCATGCTTTCTCTGATCTTGTTTGGTCCCACATCTAACCACCCCCAGTACACAAGCATGCCCAACTCTTCTCCTCTCCTCCTACCCAAAGCTTTCTCTCTCTGAGTTCTTGAGTTTATATGTCTCACCAACTGCACCTGGTTCTTTTATTTTGCTGCTGGGGATTTCCACTGCTGTAAATGACAAATCCCTGTTGTGGTTCTCTTGGCTTCAGCCAGCCCCCTTAGCATACCCATTATATAGTAAAAGTATAGTTGTTAAGGTTAACTACTCTCCATTGTCTCTAGTCTTGTAAGTACCAGCTACCATACCCTGTCAGCCTATGGGTTCCATATTTACACAGAGGTATTCAATAATACAGCAATTTTTATAGTAACAATCTCATAATATGAACCAGCATTCATACCTTGTATAGATGGATTCCCCAAATGATCATAAACTCATTACTACAAGTATCAGGAAATAATACCACTGTCACCACCCTCGTGTACACTACCACCCTACTGATTGGTCAACTAGATGCTTTATAGTTTGTATCTTTTTTGTTATTATTTATTAGTATTACTGTAGAAACTAGAATCCTTAATATGGACCAGGATCCCATTGTATAGGTGCTGCACACAAACAGAACCAAAAAATAGCTGCTACTCCTAAGAGCTTATTGTTTGCCTTCCACTGACACATCTGAGATATTGGCCACTGCTCGAAAAAGGATACTAGACTTGATGGACCAATAGTCTGATTCATGTTTGTATATTACAAATATTATGCTCTCTAGTAATCTAATCATTACAGTAGCCAGGTATGACTCTTTCAACTAATTTTTCTATATTTAAGATGCTTGTTTTGTGCCACTGCAAGAAAGTGATTGCAATGTGTATTCTCTGCTCTTCTGTATTCACCTCCAGTAATTCTCAGTGAAATAGAAGGGAAGTGATCAAATATGTTTCAAAGGAAAATTCAATTCAAAATTCTAAGATATATCACCCTGGCATGGGGAATTCTTTTTGCAAGTGAGCCGGTGGGAAGCATACAGCACTGCTATGTTCCAGGTTTCTCCAGTAGTGATACAAGAGCAGCATTTTCAAGTGTTCAGTACCAGATGTTGTTTTTCAGTCTGGTTCCTAGTTCCAGTAAGGTTTACAAAGGTCCAGTTCAAGATGAAAGCCCTTTTTAAAGATGAAAGACAATATTCTAATATATATCATTAGAATATACCTGCAAATATTGTCTTTCATATATATATATATATACTCCATATATATGGGTAATAAACATAAGTGCAACCTAATCTTGAATGGGTATTGGGATATAATTTATGGTCTCCTATTTCACTCCTTATAAACTTCAGAAAGAGATAAATGATTCTTTAGATAAACGATGCCATCATTTCAGTTAATATTGATGGCCTCTGTGCAGTGAATCACTAGACAAATTCCCTCCTTGGTCACTTTAGAGTTTAATGCTACAGAAATGAAATAAAATATTCCAGGATTTTGAGACCATCTGTTTGTTATTCTATATGTATTATTATTTACTATTTTCTATTTCAGTAGCACCTAGAGACTGTAACTGAAATTGGGGTTCTATTGTTCTAGGCCCTGTACAAACATACAGTAACAGTCCTTGCCCTGAAGAACTTACAGTCTAAACAGACAATCAGACAAAGTGTGGGAGGGGGAAAAAGAACAGAGACCAATGAAGTGCTGAGCCCAATGTCATGAAGAAGTTCAGAGCCAGGAATAGAACCTGGTCACCTGACTGCCAGTCCACTACCATCTTCTTCACTTGACTGTGCGTGTCAACATGGTACGCATGCCACACAATAATGCTTCCTAATAAGTTGGAGGGGTGCCTTAGAATGGTAGACTGTAGCAAAGGATTTTAGGAGAATTTGGTTCATTCATCATAGACAAACGAATGCCAACATGATTGATTAGCAGATGTCACTAAGCAGTACAGAGTCATGGATGAAAAGAGAGTTGAGGATCCAAATCAAAGTCATGGTAGGTACCTGGGTCTACAGACATTCAATCTTCTGATTCATCAATGACCCCTCCTCATCAGGTCTCATGTGTACTGTATTTTCTCCAAATCTTAGACACATAATCCATCTGTTAGATAATTTAAGTTATTTACAAAATTCCAAAATCATAGTTAAAATGTCTCTTTTGGGGGGAGGGGGATCCCTTAGCTTAATTTTTGCAGGCAGCAGTTTCTGGCGGGAGCCATCCACCTTAACAAGAAATCTTTAATCCACTTATTCCTTCATACAATAAAAAAAGCCTAATAATCTTATACCTGGTCACTGACTGTTATAATCGCAATTTAAATTCCTGAACCTATATCTGTGGAAAAAGGAAAAACAGCCAGTACACATTCCAGACTGAAATTAAAACAGCCAAAAATCATTGTGCCGTTAAGCAAGAGGACAATACAAAGCAAGCAAACTAAATCCAAATGTGTTTAAACTGCTGCTGCTGTCTGCATGGTCTTTTCAAGTGGTTTCTACAAAAAGAAAGAAAAACAAATAACCTGCATCCAGGATTAACGTGCCAAAAAAGGGCAACGCTTCAGATTTTTTTTTCAAATTCTAAAATGTATCTATTGCAAAATCTAGATGCACATATATCAAATTTAAAACCACATGAATTGAAATATCAGTCAACTCGAAGAGAACTAATAAAATGTCCCAGAGACACAACTGTAACTTAAAGAAGTTAAATGAGAAGAAGGCACACTAAGCCTTTTCTCCCCTTGTACTTGGAAATGCAGTTCTTTATTATGGAAAGGCACTTGCCCTTTTATAGTTAAGATTGCAATTAGGGTGACCAGATGTCCCGATTTTATAGGGACAGTCCCGATTTTTGGGTCTTTTTCTTATATAGGCGCCTATTACCTCCCACCCCCTGTCCCGATTTTTCACACTTGCTGTCTGGTCACCCTAGTTGCAATCAACTTCCATTATAAAGCCTTATTTAAAGACTTCTCTAACTTCTGCTTGGAAAATTGGCTTGGCCTAACAATTATCACATTTTCTCTGAAAGCAAAGGAGAATGTTTTGCAACAATTGGAGAAAATTTGTCAACTTGTTTCAAAGTTACCAGTTATTAAAAGAAATTACCCTGATCTGAAATTCTGCCTTTTTTTTTTTTTTTGGTCAAATGTTTCCAAGTCTCCCCTTAAACCTTCAAACTTTCCATATAGTTAAATCTCCTTGAAAAACAAATGTGCCTTATAATTTAGCTAAGTTACTATGATTTTTGTTGTGTATAGTGTTAAACATGCTCCAGTTGATTTCATGGGGATTCCATATGGGCCCAATCCTGTTTTTCAGTGATGTCAGGGGGAGTTTTTAGCCAATGATTTAAGCTGAAACAAGATCGGGTAGTATGACATTTTTTAAAGGATCCATAGATGCCAGTGCTCTATTATGTGCCCAAAAGGGCGCACAGTGCGTATTTGGATGCACAAAGTGTTTCAGAACATGAGTTTAGTCATCCCAAAGTGTCTGGAGCTCTCTGGCTGCTGAACACTTCAAGAGAGTGGGGCCTGATTGGTGCTCAGTCAGTGTTTTTAATGGTTCTCAAAGCTTCCAGGTGCTCAGCCAGATGCTCACAAATTGGTCATGTTGGAAGCATGACTATCCCAGGAGGTGCATGTTAAGTCACTGGGGCACCAGCTGTTCACTAGTAGCTCACATACTATGCACCCAGAAAACCCCCTCCAACATGATTTTTTTTAAAAAACCTCCAAACACAGAGCAGAAAGTGATTGTAAGAGAGAGACAGATATTCAGACATATTGGGACAGGTATTCCTGGAACCTCTGTTAACTTAGACGATGACGGTGACTGAGGCAGTGCAGTTATGGTTGGATGCTCATAGACTGGATAGTGCCATTACCTGGGTAGTGGTTTACTATTCTTCTTCAGAAACCTGGGTTACAAGAACAGATGTTGAGCCATATCTGGAAAATGCAGTGGTAGCCGGGGGGGCGGGGGGGGGGGGACAGGTGGAGCTGTGTGATCATGATGGAGAAGCAGTATTGAGGACAAAGAACAGACAGCCATCCTCTGTAGGCTTCTCAGCAACTTAGTGACAGAAATGGCTCCTTTGCCTTAGTGTTAAAACAATATACAGGACAGAGGCTGCAGATTGTGGACAGATGAGGTTGTGATCTTGATGGCGAATGTTGCAACATGTTAGAAAGACTGTTATGGACTTTCCAGGAGAACAGGCAGAGGGCCTTTCATCACACATCTCAGGAGTTTATGTTGCTCTCATGCATCATGAGGGGCTGTTGGTACGCACTTGTTCCCTGGTTCTGCACTGATAAGGTTTCCAGTTGTCCAGTCACTGTGATGGTGCCTTATAGGTGTGCCACCTCATTGGGGGTGATCACAGTGGTACCTTCAGCTGACGTGATGTTCCAGGCATGGCTGCCAGGTATTATGCTAGTTTGTCCTGACATTGTTTATGCAGGTTGTTGCCCTTTTTCTTGTTGTCAGCCTATTGACCATCGCCCCAGCTGCTTTCAACCTTCTGAGGAATTGGCAACAGTTTGCACTTGCAGACAGTGGAGATGCTCCTCTGTGCCTGTCATCCGTGCTGTCCTCACTGGACTCTGCCCCTTCCTCTGGTTCTGCTCCAGCATCTCACTGAAAATCTTCCCTTATCTGCAGTCTCAATGTGTGCTCTGGCTTTATTGCCATATTTAATGAGTGGGGTGGGAGAGATCCATGCAAGGCTACATATGAGTGGAAATGGCCCCCCATTTTCCCTTATGTTGTCGTGAAGGGCATTAATGCAAGCTCAAGTTAGTAGGCATACAACTTCCACTGCACTTCTGCCATGGACCATGGATGTGTTTGCTTTACACCCAAAGGAAGCATGGACCCAGTTCACCAAAAACACTTTCAATCAGTTTGTTGGAATCTCCACCACATGGGCAGAAAAGGGATTAGGTGAGTGATAAATCAGAAGACTGATTTTTAGAAATGCCAGAAGAAAACTGCATTTATTTTGCTGCTGAGAGCTCCAACACCAGGCTGCAATCTAGAGTCTATCTAGTAATACTATGCTGATCGCTAAATCATAGCCACTCCCCTGCTTCAGCCTTATTTATCATGCTTGGCTCATTTCCTAGGATTAGGGCCAGAATAGCCTCTGGCCATATAGACTATTCAACAAACTGTGTAAGAAAAAAAGACTCCATAGTCCATGGAAGCATATCCCCCTCCTTTTTTAGTTAGTTGTTATCCCATTCAGGATATAAGAATTTAAAATTCTGTATGTTCAGAGATCTGACGTTCTTGTAGATCTCTCTGATCTATAAAAAACTTCCTTATCTTTTCCCCTTAATTCTGTGTATGTCAGTAGCAATGCTTTCGAATCTGACTTAATGTCACCAACTTCTGTTCAAACCATCCCTATGGTATTAGCAATAATATCTAATTATTTTTCTTTGAAAACTCAATGCATCTTTTTTTTATATTACACCATTCTCCTTTGGATATAGCATACCTATCTCTTTGATAAGCAACGTAGCAGTATTTCCACATTTTAAATCCACACATTTTAGGGGTGAAACATGTTAAGAAATATGATTATTAAAACTTTTTAAATACATGTCATATGTCATAATGTGTAGACCTTAACAGAATCATTAAGTTATATTGTGTAAATACTTATTTCGGTCTCCATTCTGCCCTTCAGTTACATGCAGCTAACACTATCTGATGTCAATATGAGTTCTCTGTGCATATCTGACCGCCCCCGTAACCCCCACCCCTGACTGCCCCCCGCCGCCCCATGCAACCCCTCCTCTCATTCCTGACTGTCTGTCCCCCCGGGACCCCTGCCCCATCCAACCACCCCTTCTCCCTGCCCGCCCCCAGAATCCCTGCCCCTGACTGTCCCCCACTGCCCCATCCAACCACCCCTCTCCTTTCTGATTGCCCCCCAGGACCCCTGCACCCATTCAACCCCCCCATTCCCCGCCCTCTGACCGCCCTGACCCCTATCCACACCCCTGCCCCCGACCACCACCCTGAACGCCCCTGCCCTCTATCCAACCCCACCTGCTCCCTGTCCCCTCACTGCACTGCCTGGCGCACCAGTGGCTGGCGGCGCTAAAGCTGTGCCGCCCGGCTGCAACCAGCCACGCCACCGTGCAGCACAGAGCACCGGGTCAGGCCGGGCTCTGCAGCTGCGCTGCCTGGATGCCCAGAGCATTGTGCCAGCGCCGTGGCACGCTGAGGCTGTGGGGGAGGGGGAACAGTGGCGGAGGGGCGGGGGGCGAGCCTCCCAGAGCAGGAGCTCAGGGGCCGGGCAGGAGGGTCCCGCGGGCCAGATGTGGCCTGCGGGCCATAGTTTGCCCACCTCTGATCTAGTGGCATAGTTGGTGTTAGTAGTTTGTATGCCAACTCATCTTTCAGCTGCCACAAAGGGGGTGAATGACTTGAGAAACAGGGAATATGGGCAGGGCTTCCCTTTAGCTTGATGTTTCCTGGTGGTCATGTTCATCATTTAGAGTTGTTGGTTGGAGAGGTAATTTAGAGCAGTTTGAAGGTCGCTCTAGCTTACACCAGAAGGTTGGCCTGACACTCAGCTGACCCAGGATCAGGGAAGCGCAAAGAGCACTTAAAGCCATCTCTGCCACCCTGCCTTCTGTGGTGTTTTCTCTATTCCTCTGTCATAGCTGAGGATCTCTAGCATGGCATTACGGTGCATCCATACTGGGCACCCTGGTATTAATGGCATTTAAATACTTAATGTAACTATTTACTTAAGTTTTAACACAACACTCTCTCCAGATTGTGCATCAGCAATCAGATCTCTAAAGGAAAATCAAAGGCAGATTGAGGGGGAAAAGAATGTTACTCATCTCTCATCTTTCATAGTATTTTTTAAAAGTATCCCTGAACTAAGCTTTGAACCAAAGTTACATATAAAAGCTCAAATTCATAGAAACAAAAGTAAAAACAAATAGTTCATATGTACTATTTTTCTTGATCAAAATTTCATATAAATCCACAACATTCCTTTACATTCTATCTCCCCTAAACTCTTGTGATATCCTGGCCCCATTGGAGTCAATGGCAAAATTCCTGGTGACTTCAATGGGGACTAGGATTTCATCCTTATTGCATCAGGATCTTAAAGATATGAATTGAGTATGTGTCTATGGCAGCTGTATTAACACAACAGACCTAAGAACTGTTACTTTCAATCAAATCAGTGATTTATAAATTAAAAGTTCTTTAAGTGGGACTTGACCTAATCAGAGTCATTATAGTCTTTTGAGTCAAGAATCTGTATAATAACTTGAAAACTCCTGAATTATGGCATTGCCTCACATTCTGTAATGTCTCAAAGGACATTTTTCCAGCTGATCAGGTGGTTGGTCTGCAAACTAAAATCAGTGACTTTTTTCAGGGATAGTAACTTACCATATCAATAACAGGGTTCAAAAAAGAACTAGATAAGTTCATGGAGGCTAGGTCCATCAATGGCTATTATCCAGGATGGGCAGGGATGGTGTCCCTAGCCTCTGTTTGCCAGAAGCTGGGAATGGGTGACAGGGGATGGATTATGTGAGGATTACCTGTTCTGTTCATTTCCTCTGGGGCACCTGGCATTGGCCACTGTTGGAAGACAGGATACTGGGCTAGATGGACCTTTGGTCTGACCCAGTATGGCTGTTCTTATTTTCTTATTTTGAGAATTAGTATTTCATTACTTTTGCACTGAACAATACACTGACTGTGGTGCAAACATTTTTTTGTAAAATTAACAGTGGCAAAAACTAAGGCAAATATGTTCATCTCAATATTTAGCCTTAATGCTGAACTTCTTTTTTGCTTAAAGGTTTAATCCATACTTTAGATTTTAACCTAATTTTCTGTATTTATTAAATAATGATTTAGTTTTCAGTACATTACTAACACTTGGTGCCAAAGGAAATGATGCTATGTAAAGAAAACCACTGTAGGTTCCTAGTTTTAGTTTAATCTAACTTGCATAAATTCTACTAATTCAAAATAATGGCTAATATCATTTTGAGTGATATAAGGTCTTAACAATGGAAATCTACTAAAGGTGGGATTTTCACACACCTTAGACAGTTAGGCACCCATAGACTTTCCCATTGAAAGTCAGTAAGAGTTGGATACCCAACTTCCATAAGCCGTTTTGAAAATCCTACTCTAAGTGTTTTTATCCTGTTGCAGTAGAATCTACTGGATGCGAGGAGGGTCGGGGAGTACTCTGAAATGTCCAGAGAACTCTAGTATGCAATGGTCAGGGTAGCTGGAGAGAGAACATAGCCCCTTTATTGACTTTGAGTGTTCAGATCAGTCTGAATCTGCTCAGGCTCCTGGAAACAGTTAGTTCATAGTCGGCATGCTTATTGCAGGCATTAGCATTGCCACCCCATTCAAACAGCACATCATCTCATTTGCATAATCACTCTTTTATTAGGAGCATCACCTATCCTTACATCCCTCGTTTTTTTCCTCGAAGGCACCACTTTTGAAATAACACTCAACAGTATAAGAGTTTACTGCATTCTGCAATATTTTTTAACAGTCACTGAATTAATCATTTAGAGCTTTTCTGCCTTGTATAGGTTTGGCTGCTAACATAACACACTCCAGGATGATTATGTTGTGGCTTCAACCAGGTGCTACATGGATTTGCAACTTTGGCAGCACTATTGTCTGTAATGATTCTGCACTTGGTGTCTTGACGATGCCACTGTGTGCAA